>NW_023600993.1:56015035-56615035 GCF_014898055.3 Talpa occidentalis
TTTTTCCCCATACAATTGCAGCCCCCCCATTCTGACCCCAATCCCTCCCTCCCACCCCCGTCCCACCTAAAAGTGTCATCTGGTTCGTAGTTTTTTGTTGATTTTTTTTTGAATTTTTCACTTTTTTATAGTTATTTCGTTTTTCCTGGTCCCTTATTTAAGTTTTTCTAGATTTCCTGCTATGAGTGAGACCATCCGGTATTTTTCTTTTCTTTTGGCTTATTTCGCTGAGCATGATCCCTTCCAGAGTGCCATCCATGTTGCTGCAAATTGCATGTGTTTATCTTTTTTGAATGCTGAGTAATATTCCATGGTATATATGGTACCACATCTTCTTGATCCAGTCATCTATTTTGGGCATTTGGGTTGTTTCCAAAGCTTAGCTATTGTAAACAGTGCTGCTATAAACATAGGGGTGCAGGTGTTCTTTGGAATGATGTTTCTGTGTCCTTTGGTAAATACCTAGGAGTGGAATTGCTGGATCATATGGAAGCTCTATGTTTAGTAGGTCCAGAAATCTCCACACAGCTCTCCACAGTGGTTGGACCAGTTTGCACTCCCACCAACAGTGCAGAAGAGTTCCTTTTTCTCCACACCCTCGCCAACATTTGTTGTTGCTAGTTTTTTTAATATGTGCCATTCTCACTGGTGTAAGATGGTATCTCATAGTAGTTTTTGATTTGCATTTCCCTGATTACAAGTGATGTTGAACATTTTTTTCATGCCTGTTGGCCATTTGCATTTCCTCTTCAGAGAAGTTTTTCTTTTTAGCTCTTCTGCCCATTTTTTGACTGGATTCTTTTCTTTGTTGTTGTTAAGTCTCATCAGCTCTTGCAGATTTTTGTGATCAGTCCTTTATCATTAGTATTGGGTGCAAAAATGTTCTCCCAGTTGGTGGGGTTTCTCTTTGTTTTGTTATTGTCTCTTTTGCTATGCAGAAGCTCTTTAATTTGATGTAGTCCCAGCTGTTTATCTTCGCCTTCACTATCACTGCTTTGGGTGATGTGTCTGTAAAGATGTCTTTGATGTGCAAATCACGTAGTGTTTCGCCTATATTTCCTTCTATATATTTTATGGTTTCAGGTCTTATGTCTAGTTCTTTAATCCATTTTGAGTTGATTTTTGTGTATGGTGTGAGGTAGTGGTCAAGCTTCATTCTTTTGCATGTAGCGACCCAGTTTTCCAGCACATTTATTGAACAAACTTTCTTTGCTCCAATGCATAGTTCTTGCTCCTTTGTCAAAGATTAGTTGACCATAAATCTGTGGGTTTATTTCTGGATTTTCTATTCGATTCCATTGGTCTGTATGTCTGTTTCTTGTTCCAATACCATGCAGTTTTGATGATTATGGCTTTGTAGTAGAGTTTGAAGTCTGGGGAGTGTGATGCCTCCATTCCCTTCTTTTTTTTTCAGGAGAGCTTTGGCTATTCGGGTTTTTTGTGATTCTATATGAATTTCATCAATAATTGTTCTATTTCTTTGAAGAATGACATTGAAATTTTGATTGGAATAGCATTGAATCTGTATATTGCTTTTGGAAGGATGGCCATTTTAATAATGTTTATTCTTCCAATCCATGAGCAGGGGATGTCTTTCCATTTCTTTGTGTCTTCTTCTATTTCTTTTAACAGTGTTTTATAGTTTTCTTTGTATATGTCCTTTACCTCTTTTGTTAGATTTATTCCCAAATATTTGATTTTTTTTGTTTCAATAAAAAAGGGATGGTTTTTTTGATTTCTTCTTCTTCAGATTTATTGTTTGTGTATAGGAAGGCTACTGACTTTTGCGTGTTATTTTGTATCCTGCCACTTTACTGAACTGATAGATGAGTTGAATTAGTTTTTCTGTGGACTTTTTGGGGTTCTCTATGTATATTATCATATCATCTGCAAATAGTGATAGTTTGACTTCTTCTTTCCTATTTGGATTCCTTGGATGTCTTTCTCTTGTCTTATTGCTCTGGCTAGGACTTCCAGTATTATATTGAAAAGCAGTGGTGAGAGTGGACATCCTTGTCTTGTTCCAGATCTTAATGGAATTGCTTTCAGCTTTTCACCATTGAGAATGATACTGGCTGTTGGCTTGTCATAGATGGCCTTTATGATGTTGAGGTATGTTCCTTGTATCCCAAGAATTTCAAGGGCTTTTATCATGAATGGGTGTTGCACTTTGTCGAAAGCTTTCTCAGCATCTATTGATATTATCATATGGTTTTTATATTTCTTTTTGTTGATGTGTTGGATAACGTTGATTGATTTTCGGATGTTAAACCATCCTTGTGTCCCTGGAATGAATCCTACTTGGTCGTGGTGAATTATCTTATGGATGCATTGTTGGATTCTGATAGCTAAAATTTTATTGAGGATTTTTGCATCAGTGTTCATTAGGGAGATTGGCCTGTAGTTTTCCTTTTTTGTGTTGTCCTTGTTTGGTTTTGGTATTAGTGTAATGTTGGCTTCATAGAATGTGTTTGGTATTGTCCCTTCCTTCTCAATTTTTTGGAAGAGTTTGTGAAGGATAGGCACTAATTCGTCTCTGAATGTTTGGTAGAATTCATTTGTAAATCCATCAGGTCCTGGGCTTTGTTTTGGGAGGTTTTTGATTACCATTTCAATTTCGCTGCTTGTAATTGGTCTGTTTAGGTGTTCTATTTCTTCTTTATCTAGCTTTGGGTGATTGTAGAGTTGTAGGAATTTGTCCATCTCCTCTAGATTGTTAAACTTGTTTCCATATAACTGTTCATAGTAGTTACTGATTATTCTTTTGATTTCTGCTGTGTCCGTTGTGATTTCTCCTCTTTCATTGATGATCCTGTTTATTTGTGCTTTCTCCCTTTTTTCCTTTGTGAGCCTGGCTAGGGTTTGTCTATTTTATTGATTTTTTCAAAGAACCAGCTCTTGGTTTCATTGATCTTTTGGATTGTTTTTTTTTAGTTCAATTTCATTTATTTCTGCTTTTGTTTTTATTATTTCTTTTCTTCTACTGGTTTTGGGGTTTTTTGTTGTTCTTTTTCTAGATCTTTGAGCTTCGAGATTAGGTTGTTTCTTTGAGTTCTTTCTTGTTTCTTGATGTGAGCTTCTATTGCTATATATTTTCCTCTTATTACTGCTTTTGCTGCATCCCATACATTTAGGATATTGGTGTCCTCCTTGTCGTTCAATTCAAAGAATTTTTTAATTTCTTCTTTGATCTCCTCATTAGTCCAGTGGTCTTCCAGTAGTGTGGTTTTTAATCTCCATGAGGTAGGAAAGTTCCTTGCCTTCTTTTTATGGTTTATTTCTAGTTTGATGCCTTCATGGTCAGAAAAGATGGTTGATATGATTTCAATCTTGGTGTATCTGTTGATGCTGTCTTGTGCCCCAGTATGTGATCGATCCTGGAGAATGATCCTTGTGCACTTGAGATAAATGTGTACTCCGTTTTTTTTGGGTTTAGTGTTCTATAGATGTCTGTTAAGCCCAAATGCTCTAGGTCCTTATTTAGAGCTTTAGTTTCTTTACTTATTTTTGTCTTGTGTTGATCTCCATTGTTGATAGTGGTGTGTTGAAGTCTCCCACTACGTATGTGTTTTCTCTGATGTCTGTTTTCAGAGAGGACAACAGTTGTCTGATATATTTTGGTGCTCCTTCGTTTGGTGAGTATATGTTAATGAGTGTTATTTCTTCTTGAAGTATTGTCCCCTTGATCATAATGTAGTGACCATTGGGGTCTCTTTTTATCTTTTTGAGTTTGAAATCTGTTTTATCTGATATAAGTATAGCTGTTCCTGCTTTCTTTTTTGGTCCATTTGCTTGTAGGATTGTTTTCCATCCTTTAACTTTGAGCCTATTTTTATCTTTTGTAGCTAAATGTTTCCTGGAGACAGCAAAAGGTTGGGTTTTGTTTCTTAATCCAGGCTGCAACTCTGTGTCTTTTTATTGAAGAGTTTAGTCCATTTACATTTAGAGTTAATATTGATATGTTAGCATCTGTATTTGCCATTGTGTTTGTCTTTCCTTTGATTTTATTTATTTATTCTTTTAATAACTTTTTTTTTTTTTGGCCTTCTTTCATTGTTATTCGTCCCTCTGAGGTTCTGGCTTTAGGACTCCTTGTAGTATTTTTTGGAGTGGGGGTTTAGTTGCAATGAAATTCCGGAGTTTCTGTTTGTCTGGGAAGGTCCATATTCTTTCTTCAAAGAGAAAGGAGAGCTTTGCGGGATAGAGAATTCTTGGTTGGCATCTGTTTTCTTGGAGTCTGTTGACTATGTCCCTCCATTCTCTCCTTGCCCGTAGTGTTTCTTCGGAGAAGTCTGATGTCAGCCTGATTGGCTTTCCTTTGAATGTTATCTGTTTCTTCCCTCTTGCCAGCTTCATTATTTTTTCCTTGTCCTGGATTCTTGGGAGCTTTACTATTATGTGTCTTGCTGTATTTTTCCTTTCGTCGTGGAAGTTTGGTGTTCTTCTTGCTTCTTGTATATCAATTTTCAGCTCCTTCTTCACATTTGGGAAGTTCTCTTCAATTATCTCTTTGAATATTTTCTCTGTTCCTACATCTCTCTCCTCTCCTTCTGGTATTCCTATAACTCTTATATTTCCTTTCCTCATGGAGTCAGATAGTTCCCGAAGTCTTTCTTCGTTCTTTTCCTTCGTACTTCTCTTTCCTTTTCTGTTTTGGTTCTTTTTATTTCTGTGTCTTCAAGATTACTTATTCGTTCTTCCATTTCATCTATTCTGCTTTCATTGCTTTTCCCAGAATTCTTTAGTTCTTCCATTAATTCTTTGATCTCCTGCATTTCTTTTACTTCCTCTTTAGGGACTCAATTTCATTCTTCTGACCATTGTTTTCCCTCTCTAGGGACTCAATTTCATTCTTCTGATCGTTGATTATTTTTCCCTTATCATTGTTTTCCTTTATGACTTCTGTCAGTTTTTTAATCACGGCAATTTTAAATTCTCTTTCTGGAAGGCTCAGAAGTTCTTCCAAGTTACTGTCGTTGCAATCTGGGGGCTGCTTTTCTTTTTGTGGTGTGCTTTTTCCCTGGGGAGTTGCTAGGTTGCGTGTGGTTCTTCTCCTCCCTACTGTCTGTTTTCTAATTTGCCGTATGCGTTGGGACACTGTGTAGTTGGGACTGGCCGGCATCTTGGGTGAGCTTCTCTGCTCATCTCTGGTTCCTCCAGGAGTCATCTGTCAGTTTCAAGCAGTCTTTACTGGAGAAAGGTCCCTGTTCTAAAATGCCGATGTGGGGACACACTCCCCTGTGCGCCTGGTCTGCCCCGGCGGTGGGTTCCTGCTCCCCCTCTGGGCTTGGACTGCAGGCCAGAGGGGGTCTGGCGTGGGCGAACTTCCCCCGCTCACCTCTGGCTCCTGAGGAAGCCTTCTGCAGGTAGTCTTTACTGAAGAAATGTCCCTGTTCTAAGATGGTGATGTGGGACACACTCCCTGTGCGTCCGGTCTCAGGCACACTCTTCTGCGCGCCTGGTCTGCCCCGGCTGTGGGTGCTCGCTCCCCCTGTGGGCTCAGACTACTGGTCGGAAGGGGCCCGGCGTGGGCTAACTCCCCAGCTGGCCACTGGCTCCTCTAGGCGCCTCTGCTGGCTTCAAGTCGCTAGGTGGCGCCAGAGATCTCTCCTGGAGCCCTTGGGAGCTGATTTTCCACCCCGTGGGACAGGGAATAGAGCGGGAATGGTAGGGTAAACCTCAACGGCTTTGGGGTGCTGTGTCTGCCTTGTGCCCCACCATCATGGGGAACCCACGCCCCTAGTTTCGTGCCCCGGGTGTCAGTTCCAAAGCCCTCAGTTCCAGGACTCAGGCTGTAGCCCAGTTCAGTGGCGCGGGAATGGCGCCTTTTGAATCCCGCTCCCGTGCCTGGGCGCCTGGGCCTGCTCACTCAGTGAGGGCCTCCGCGCGTCTCCCCGCAAGCCTAGGTCGCAGGCGCAGGGACCTGGGCAGCTGCGATCTGGATCCGCGTTTGCTTTTCAACTGCACTGCTTTTCTGCGCGCGATCCCGATTCCGATCTGCACTTGGTTTTCCAGCGCGCTGCTGTTCCACGCAATCCTGACAGCGATCCGCGCCTGTTTTTCCAGCGCGCTGCCTTTTCCGCCCAAGCTTACCAGGAGCCCGGGGCTGTGTGCTGGTGCTGGTCTCCTCCCCGGGGGCGGGGTCTCTCTCTTAATGGCGCCCGGAGCCGTTCGCTCACCTCCGCGGCGGATCCTGCGGGGTTCTCCACAGCTCCCGTTCACGGGGTGTGGTGGCTGCAATAGTTCCTTTCCACTCACGGTCCCGCTTGCTGCGTCGTTTGTTCTTGTTGGCCGTTTTAGTTTGTTCTTTTCCTCCTCTCTGCCGGTCGGAGAGTGCCGCCTCTGTGGGTGGGGGAGGGGAGCAGGGTTCTGCGCTTCCCTCCCTTCTGGTCCTCTTTTATGGCCACTTTCTTCTTCGGGCAGTTTGCTGGCGTCACCTGTTTATCTTCCGTGTCCCAGTTCTCACTGGGACCTGCCGCTTTTCCTCCCTATTAACTTTTTTTAATGGGAGATCTTACTCGCAGCGTCTCCTCGCTGCCATGTTGCTCCGCCCCCCCTTTTTTTTTGATAAAGAATGAGCTATCCTAGTCTCATTACCTTTTCATTTAATATTTAGAATAATTTTGTCTACAAAAAAAATCTTTCTGGGATGTTGACTGGAAGTATGTTAAATCTTTGTGTGTCAAAATGGGGAACCTTGTCATCACTGAACCTTTTAATCCAAACCATGTTAAGTGTCTTTATTTATTGAGATCTTTGATTTCTTTAATCAGTGCTGTATAGTTGTGGGCATACAAGATTGATTTTTTTTTTTTTTTAGATTTATGTCTACTAGTCCATTTTTCTTAGTGATTGTGGATAGTACTATATTTTAATTTTGGTCTTCACATCCTCTGCTACTATAAAGAAATGCCACTGGATTTTTAATGTTGATATCATGTCCTGTGATCTTTAAAACACACTTGTTCATTCTAGGATTCTCCCCTTCCCTTTCTATGTAGATCATCATATCATCTGCAAATAGAGACAGCTTTCTTTCTGATTTGTTTGCCTTTCATTTCATTTTCTTACTTTATTGTACTGGCTGGAAGTTCTAGTTAGTCCTGTGTGAATAAGAGTATATCTGCCTTCATCCAGAGCTGGCAGGGAAGCATTCAGTCTTTCAGCAGTGAGTGTGGAGTACATATTCTACAGATGCTGTTTATCCAGTTGGGGAAGTCCCCATGGTTTTCTCACCATTCTTTGCATGAATGGGTATTGAATTTTGTCCAATGCTTTTCTGTATCAATTGATATGACCATGGGGTATGGTGGGTTACATTGAAATTGAAATATTTAACCAGTTTTGCAATCCTAAAAATGGTCATGTCATATATTTCTAGTTATATATTGCTGAATTCTGTTTGCTAATATTTTATGAAAGGTTTTGCATTTATATTCATGAGAGGTATTTCCTATAGTTTTCCTTTTTTTTTTTTTTTTTTGCTATCTTTAATTCTGATACCAGGATAATACTAACTTTGAAAAGTGTTGTCCCTCTTCTGTTTCCTGATAGAGAATGTGTAGAATTGGTGTTATTCTCTAAATGTCTGATAGAATTCTCAAGTGAAACTATTTGGAGAACACTTTCTCAGGAACTGTAAAGTTATGAATTCAAATTCTTTAGTTATTATAGGGCTATTCCCATTATCTTTCATTCTGGGTAAATTATAGTATGTGTGTCTCAAGGTCCATTGTAAACTTACTCTGCATTCTGAATTTGTTAGCGTCTTTTCTCTATTTTTCTTGGTCACTCTTGCTGTAGGTTTGCCAAACTTTATTGGTATTTTCAAAGAACCAGTGTTTGTATCACTGTTCTGTGCTGGACACTGACCCACCCATGGCACATGTGGGGCCCTGCAGCCCTCCTCACAGTACTACCACATAGGTGCCATGGCACCCCATTACAGAAGGGGGACCTGCACAGCAGTGGCACTGTAACTGGCTTGGGGATCTCCCTACCAGCTGGTGGTGAACCTACAATTACATCTCAGATCCCCAAGTGCAGCCTAACTCTGCAGAGGGCAGTGACGCAGAGTGGAGGGAGCATGAGTTCTTTTCTTCAGTAAATGGAGAATTTGATTATCTCCCTTTCTTTTCACAATGGCTGCAGCGGAGGGCATTGAGAACAACTTCAGAGAAACTCAGAAACCGCTCATCTTTCTCTACGAATGTTGTCTATACCACCCCGGGCACACGTGTTAACAGGTACATTGGCCGCCTCCTGGAAGCCCGCCAGACAGAGCTGGAGATGGCTGACCTGAACTTCTTCACTCTGAAGTATAAGCAAGCCGAGCGAGAGCGAAAGGTAGGTCATCCGTCTCAGTGACCAGAGATGCCGGGCCCCAGATGCAGCTACACTTGCTGGCCCTTCTCCTGGTCTGTGTGGGCATGGGCACTGTCCTTCTCCACCCATAATGGTTCTGAGCATCCTCGGTATCCCTGGGAAGACAGAGTCTGCATGTCTCCTGGAAGCTGGGCCACTGATGGTCAATTCTGTATCCCATAGTACCACCAGCTTCAGGACGAGTATTTCACCAGTGCCGTCGTGCTTGCCCTCATTCTGGCTGCCTTATTTGGCCTTGTCTACCTTCTCATAATCCCACAGTAAGTGTTGTCCTGTGTCCTGCCATAAGATGAAGTTATTGGGAATTTCTTTATATTCAAGTTTGACTCCCAAGGTTAGTCTCCTGTCATGCCCAGTGTTTGGGGATGCATGAGCCACGTACCACTTCTCCATTTATTCAAGTAACTAGTTGAGCAAGCCTTTATGCCAAGTTGTATGGGACTGGTACTCTTGATTTTCAATTTTTAATTTACTTACTTCTAAGACACTTGTATTATCCATGTCTTTGACCACGCACCAAAGACGTCATGATAGTTTCTGAGGGAAAAAACCTACAGCACACCTAATGGATACTTGGTTTCTAGGTGCATGGCATTTTTCAGAAATATTAAAATGAGGAAAAGTGACCCTTGAAAAGGAAGAAAACTGTGATTTTAATTTGGCAGGTTTTTTTTTTAATCAAAGAAGACCCCAGAAAACCTTCACTCTGTACCCCCCACCCTGCCAACATCCTTTCTTAATAAATTTCCTTATTGGAGTAATTCTCCTGAGAGATTCAAGAAAACACATAGAAACTGTCCTGTTCCCCCTCCCCCCACCCCCACCCAGACAATGTGAGCACACGGTGAGGGTCACTGCCTTGATGGACCTATATGGGATCAAACCTTTTCTAGGGAACCCCTTCCCAGACAAAGTACAGTAAAAGAGCAGAGTCCAGTGGCCACGTCGGTGCAACTTTAGTGCTTCTTGAGGAAGGCACCTCTAGGAAGTTCTCAGGACTGGGGATCCTGCAAGCTACAGGGGTAGAACTTGGGAGTGGACACGGGAAGAGAACCAGCTTAGGCAAGACCCCGGAGACTTGATGCTTCTTCCTGAGGTTCTGCTTCTTCCTGAGGGCTGGGTGACATGCTGGGTAGAGTGTGGGATGTGGGTTGATTCCCAGGCACCTTTAGGGCACGCTTCACCTTGCCCCAGCTCACAGTAACTGTATGTCTTCTATATCTAGGAGTCTGGCCCTCCTGCTTCTGTTGGTGTTCTGCATCTGTTTCCTGGTGACCTGTGTTCTGTACCTGCACATCACCCGGGTCCAGGTATGTACATGTACCTGTGTTTCACCTAATTCAGGAATACTCATGAGTGTATCCTATACCTGCATATCGAGAGAAGTGCATGTGTGTATGTGTTGTATACCTACACAACATGTGGGTTGGTATGTGCATGGCTGCTGCCTATTCTCCTAGCATGGCTAGTCAGGAAATGGAGGCATTTTGCCCCATGCTCTCCTGGAAGGTAGAACATGTTGTCTTCATAGTAGGAATGCATTTGAGCACCTCGTGTGCTAGGCACTGTTGGGAGTTCTGGGAGCCTGCCCAAGGATACAAGGAGTTGTGACTGAGAGTGATTAAATAAATGAACAGGAGATGTGATGCTTTTCTCCCAGTGTGGAGCTTCCCTCAGGTCAGGAGAGTATTGGTAGGTTGTGTGTTTGTGTCATGGATTGGGGCGTCCACACTAGCAAGGATTGTGTTCTGACTTGCTGGTCTACATGTTTGGGGCCACAGGGTGAGCTTGGCAGCCCTGCACATCATGATCAGGGGGAAGACTCAGTTTTTCCCAGTCCTACATTTCTTTCTCACATCCCAACCTTTGTCTCCAAATGTTTCTTTCCCTTCTATCTCCACTGTCATGACTGGCAGACCCAGTGTTAATTTTACTTGTTCTTGAAAACAGCCACTCTTAGAAAGGTTAAATCTAGTTTTATTTGTTTAACTTTACATCAGTAACTTTTTGACTTTTTAAAATAGAAATGCTATGCATTCAGACTGCATTTCTAGCTCTTTGATTTTCACGTGTCGAGTGGCATTTAGTGTGGTAAATTTTGAAATTTCCAACTTCAAATGAGATTACTGTATTCACATAATTTCAAATGAAGGTATGACAAATGGATGCTAATTTCTAAAGCCCATCATAGTTATCCCTAGTGTTGGGAATCCGTGTGCCCAGTGGGGACAGATAGCACGAGACATGCAGAAACATGAACTGGGAAAAATAGCAAATACTGAGACCTCATCAGTGTACCTAGCATGGGGCTGTCCCAGGATGGATTTTTTTCACTTGTAAGATTTCCATAAAGTTGACCAAAGAGGGCAGGGTGGCTGGTTACCTGCTTTCCTATATCAGAGAAATCAAGGCTCAGGAAGGCTAAGTGACTTTCGCACATGACTGTAAAGCAAAATCTGACCCAGACCTTCCGTTTCTAGAGATAGTATTCCAAATGAAAACACATGATTTCACCAAATACATATGTCCTCAGAATTCAGGAAATGGGTGCTGCCTGCCTGGAATCAGTTTCCTTTGCTGAAAATGCTAGAGATAGACCTGTTGGTGACATTAAACACAAGGTAGCCCAGATTTTGACATAGCACCTCCCGTGCACTGATATGGCCTACTCCTGCAGGGTTGGTCCAGCTGCACTAACCCCTTTCTGAAAGTTCACCCTCCCCTTCTCATGAGCCTGAACATTTTTCTAAGTTTGTGATTTTTGAAGTGAAAGGCTTTTTAGAGAGC
Source organism: Talpa occidentalis (assembly GCF_014898055.3). Taxonomy (NCBI): domain Eukaryota; kingdom Metazoa; phylum Chordata; class Mammalia; order Eulipotyphla; family Talpidae; genus Talpa; species Talpa occidentalis. The sequence continues at coordinate 56,026,208 of NW_023600993.1, forward strand.
TGCAGTTGGTCCATCTAATGCTATTGATTTTAGAGGATAGGAAGCACAAATAGGAGAGGGAGGAACTCCAAAGGCTGTCCATGGGGCAGGATAGATAGCTTAAGAGTCTGAGGCAAGAGATTGAAAAAAGACAAAATTGGCCAGCTTGATGCCAAGACCCAGGGCTACTGGCCATGAGCATTTCTGTGCAGGAACCAGAACTGAACCAGATTAGGTCAGTTGAAAGAGTGGTCAGCAATGTGTTGAACTGGCCGCTGGGCCTTTACAGATTCATGGTGCACTCACTCTGAGACTTCATCCCTCTGTTATTCATAAGAAAATTTCAGACCTTCTAGGAGAAAAGGATAACTTTTGTTTAAGGATCAAAGCAAAGAGCTGAGCCATGTACCTATGAGGAACTTGGCTAGAACTCATGTGTTTAGACCATTAGAAAAAGGTTTTCAACTCCCTAGTCCTCAGATGTGGGTACTGTGATGCTCAGATACTGGCCCCAGTGAACCTAGAGGTGAGCTGCAGGGCTGCTCTCATTCCTGGCCCTAGCCCCTGCCCAGACCCAGATGCTGCAATGCCTGGATCCTGGACCCAAGTAGACTTGGAGTGAATTTCTAGCACCACACCAAACCCCACAAGCACCAACTGCCATGCCCACCAACTGGTAAACACCCTAAACAGCGGAAAAGGAGGACCCACACACAACAAAGTTTCCTACTACAGAACAAACTGAAAGTAAATGATGGGGAGAAACAGAAATGCAAATGGCCAAGCAAGTCCTCAGGGGAACAGTAGATCATGGAGAGAAAACAAATATCCAGGACCAACTCACAAAGACATGGAAGAGCTTTTATTCCTATCAGATGCAGAAGTAAAAACTGCCATATTATTAAGAAAATCAAAGAATTGGAGCAATACAAAGAAAACTCTGTTTTTCATAGCATTCATTTCCTTTTTTGAGTTTTCCTGCATATCTCTAAACTGTCTGAGTTATGATCAAATTTGAACCTCTAAGTAAGAAAATAGTAGAAATTCAAAAAAGTGGAAAGGTAAGTGGAGGAGATGAAACATTCTTAGAAAGTCAAAGAAGTAGACTAAACTAATGCAAAAATAAATAAGTAAGATCAAAGAGTCAAATGGGGAAAAAATCAAAATAGAAAAAGAGAGATACAAAGCTAAAAAAATGAAGAAAGACTTGGAGAATTATCTGATGCCATGGGTATCTCAGAAAGAGAGAGATAAGGGAACTGGAAAATTATTTTAAAAAATAATGGAAGAAGGGCCTCCCCGGTGGTGCAGCGGTTGAGCGCTGGGCTGCAAAGCTGCCTGCAGCCTCTGCAGCGCCTGTTCAATCCCTGGCCAACGGGTGAGGGTCCCACATGGCGCACAGACCTCTCCTGCTGCCCGCTGCTCCCCTCAGCAGTGTATTTCTTAGTCAGTCTGCCTGTTCTGTTCCCCGCTCCGGCTCTGGTGAATTCTCTCACCCTCCCGCACTTCTGACTGTATGTACCCAGTGCTTGTATAAATAAATAAATCAATCTTAAAAAAAAAAAATAATGGAAGAAAACTTCACAAACTTGGAGAGGGAACTGAACATAAAAACACAGGAAGCTAACAGAACACCAGGTTACCTAACACCTAAGCAAAAAAAAAAAAAAAAAGACCTACAGTAAGAGATGTAGTAGATATAGGGGTCTTCCCTGGTGGCTCAAGGGGTTAAGATGCAACCTATGAAGCAATCTGAAGCCACTGCAGCACAAATTCGATCCCCAGTCAGGAAGCAACCCACATGGTGCAGCAGACCTCTCCTGACTCGCCCGCTGCTCCCCTCAGCAGTGTATTTCCATTGAGCTGCCTGTTCTGTTCCCCACTCTGTCTCTGGTGAATCCTCTTACCCCCCCCAACCCCCTCTGGCCTGTACCCCAGTTCTTGTATGCATGAATAAATAAATCTTTTTAAAAAAGATATATAGTAGATATAGTAGTAAAACTTCTGAGACCATGACAAAGAAAAATAATGAAATTGATAAAAAGGAAGAAACAAATGACCTATAAAGGAATCTTGACTAGGCTAACATCAGGCTTCTCTGAAGAAACACTATGGGCAAGAAGATATAGAATGAGTAATTCAAAATACTTCAAGATAAAAATTGCTAACCAAGAATACTCTATCCTGCAAAACTCTTCTTCACATATGTGAGAGAAACAAAGACCTTCTCAGACAAACAGAATCTCAGGGAGTTTGTAACCACTAAATGCCCCTCTCCAAGGAATATTGAGTGAAGCCTTAGTAATTAAACTAAAGAGAGGAATAAACACTCAAAAAAGCTGAACAAGCAATTAAATAGAATCACAAAATTAAGGATGAAATGGCAGCAGCAAACTTTCATATGTCAGTAATCACCCCAAATGTAAATGTACTATAAACTCATCAATAAAAAGACACAGAGTTATGAGTTGGATCAGGAAACAGAATCCAACCTTCTGCTGCCTCCAGGAAGCACACCTAAGTTCCAAGGATAAACATACACTTAAAGGATGGAAAACAATTATGTAAGCAAATGACACCAAAGGAAGGCATGGACAGCCATACTTAATGTCAGATAAAATGCACTTCCATGTTAAAAAGGTAACCAGAGACAAGGATGGACACTATACAATGATTAAGGGAACAATATAGCAGGAAGAGATAATACTCATCAATATATACTTACTAAATGAAGGAACATCAAAATACATCAGACTATTACTATTAAATCTGAAAATAGACATTAGAGAAAACAACTCAACTACAAAAATAAAATAATGAAGTACTCTAATGCATTGATTATACAACCCACTACTGAAAGGCCACTGGGTTAATGAGGAAATCAAAGAAGAAATCAAAAAGTATTATTTCTCTTAAGAGAAATAATAATGAGGGCACAAACTTTCAGAATGATGGGACACAGCAAAAACAGTATTAAGAGGGAAGTATGTAGCAATACAGGCCCACATCAAGAAAGGAAGAGCCCAAATCAACAACCTTGCCTCTCATCTCAAGGAACTTGAAAAGAATTTAAAAACCTAAAATTCAGCAGAAGGAAAGAAATCTATTTCTGTAAATGAAATGGAAATTGAAAAGATAGTCCAACAGATCAGTAAAACCGAAAGCTGATTCTTTGAAAAAATGAATAAAATAGACCAGCTTATTAGAAAAAGAGGGAGTAAAAAAATCAAAAATGAAAGAGGAGAAATTACAACAGACTGCAGAAATTCAAAGGATAATCAGATTATTATGAACATTTATATGGAAACAAGTTTGACAACCTAGACAAGATGGAAGCATTCTTACAATTATACAGTCATCCATGATGGAGTATAAAAGAAAAAAAGCCTGAACAGATGAATCACAAACAAGGAAATTGAAACAGAAATCAAGACTTTACCAAAAAACAGAAGTCCAGGACCAAATGCTTCACAAGCAATTTCTACCACACTTTCAAAGATGAACTAACACCTATTCTGCTTGAACTCTCAAAAAATTAAGCAGGAATACTTCCAAATACATATAATGAGGCCAACATTGTGCTGATTCAAACAACACAATGACAGCAAACCATTTGCCCAAGTGATCACAGAGGCAACAATCCTTAATAAAATTTTAGCAAACTAAATCCAACAATGCAGTAAAAGGATTATACATCATAACCATGTAACATATATACCAGGAACACACGATGTTTCAACATCGGACAGTCAATCAGTGTAACTCACCACATCAACAAAAAGGAAAGTAAAAACCACTGTGATCATAGCAATAGATGTTGAGAAAGCAGTTGGTAAGATTCAGAATCCATTAATAATGAAAACTCTTGAAAAACTGGGTGTAAGTGGAACATATCTTAACATAATAAAGGCCATATATGACAAACGCTCAGCTTGTATCATTCTCAATGGTGAAAAACTGAAAGCTTTTCCACTAAAATTTGGTATAAGACAAGGATGTCCACTCTCTCTACTGCTATTCAACATAGTATTAGAAGTCCTAGCTGGAGAAGTTAGGCAAGATAAAGCTATAAAAAGAATCAAATGATAAATAATAAAGCTATTATTTGTAGATGATATGATAAAATACATAGAGAATCCCAAAGACTCTAATGAAAATAATAAGCAAATAAGCAAAGTTGCAGGGTCGGTATACCACTCTCTCACACCATACAGTAAAATCTACTCAAAATAGATAAAAGACTTGGATGTAAGGTCCGAAATCATAAAATATATAGAAGAAAACATAGGGAAACCACTCCATGACATAAACTTCAGAGCAAAATGAACACACAGAAATCATTGCCTTTTATATTCAAACAACCAGCAGGAAGAAGAAATTAAGAAAACCATTCCTTTACAATGTCATCAACAGAAATTAGATACCTGGAGGATAATCTTAACAGAGGAAGTGAAAAACTTGTACAAGGAAAACTGTAAAGCATAGTTAAATGAAATACAAGAAGACACAAAAGGATAGAACTATATTTCCTGTTCATGGATAGGAAAAAATCAACATTGTCAAAATGGCCATCCTACCTAAAGCAGTATACAGATTCAATGCAATCCCTATCAAAGTTTAAATGGCACTTTTCAAAGAAATACAATAAACTTTACTGAAATGCATATGGAACCACAGATGTCCCAGAACAGCCAAAGCAATCCTGACAATAAAGAGGGAGACTGATGGCCTCACACTTCAGGCTTCAAAATATGCCACAAAGCCATAATAATTAAAACATCATGGTACTGGAACAAAAACAGACACATAGACCAATGGAATAGAAATAAAATCACACATTTGTGGACAACTAATCTACAACAAATGATCAAAATATATATACTGGAACAAGGAAGCCTCTTCAATAAATGGTGTTGGAAATATTGAACTCCCACATGTGAAAGAATGAAACTAGACCTATCTCACTATCTCACACCATACAGTAAAATCAACTCAAAGTAGATAAAAGACTTGGATGTAAGATCTGAAATCATAAAATATATAGAACATAACATAGGAAAACCACTTCATGACATAAATGTTAGAAACATCTTTACAGATTCATTTCTTGTGACAAGGAAAACAAAGGAGACTATAAACTGGATCTATATCAAACAAAAAGCTTCTGTTCAAAAAACAAAACTGAAGAGACACCCTACTGAATGGGAGAAAATATTTGTACACCATACATTTTATAAGGGAATGGTATCAAAAATGGACAAAGAGCTAACACAGCCAAAAATGGACAAGTTAACACAGCCAAAACAAACAACCCAATCAAAAAATGGCAGAACTGGATAGGCACTTGTCCAAGGGGAAATACTGACAAAGCTAGTGAGATACCACCTCATACCTGTGGTAATGGCACACATTAAAAAAAAACCCCAAGATCAACAAATGCTTTTGATGGGGTGGAGAAAAAGGAACCCTCTTACCCTGTTGTTGGAAATATAAATTCTGTTCCAGCCCCTATGGAAAGTGGTTCCTTAAAACACTAAAATTGTACCTGCCATATGACCCAGCAGGTCCACTCCCAGGTATCTACTCAGAGAATACAAAAACACAAATTTGAAAGGAAGCCTGCACTCCTATGTTTATTGCAGCACTATTTTTAATAGTCAAGATATGGAAACAACCTCAGTGTTCCAAAACAGATGAATGGATCAAGAAGATGTGGAAATATACACAATGGAACTCAGCAATAAAAAAAAGATAAATTTATGTCATTGGGGCAACATAGATAGATCTGGAAGGGGTTGTGCTAAGTAAAACAAGTTGTTTTGTCAGATAAATACTGGATGGTTTCACTTATATGTGGAATATAGAGAAAACCAAACCAAGGGTCTGACAAAGGCAACCTTGAAAGATGACTCCAGATCTGAGCATCCAGGAGAGTTGGGGGAGGAAAAGGGAAAGGGGGGAGTGAAACCAGGAGGGGGAGGGGAACAATGGACTGTTACTAAGGCTACTGAAAGGGGCGTGCAGTAGGGTGGGAGCAAAGGGGGACGGGGTCTAATGGAGGATTCCTGGGGCTTTGTTGGTGGGTGTGGTGAAATAACATGCATTTGTCTATATAGGTATAAACTTGCACCCCTAAGACAGCTACTGTGTTGTAAATTTACATTACCTCAATAAATATAACCTAACCAAAAGAAATGGCTAATATGATAATTTTATGTTACTTGTATTTTATCACAATAAAAAATCTTTTAAGTGAAAAAAAAACAAAAAACAAAAAACAAACCCAGAGTGTTTATAAAGTCAAAAACCACAAAAGGGGCTTTCCAACACAGGAGACCTGACTGGTTGACAGTTAAGTGTTAACTTTCTGTCCAAGTCCATTCAGGTGATCGGTGGATTCCATCTGCAAGTTCTTTTTCTTTTACAGGAGGTCAGTTGCAGTTTTTAGCCACCTGCATCTTCTCTGCAGTTTCTCAGAAATGTCTGAATCGGGAAGCCTGGCTATTTCAGTTCCTCCGTGGTGGCTGTTGGTTAAGTCAATGTTGCATTATTCACCTTGGACATTTTATTTTGTGAACCCTCTAGGATCTGCCTTTAGCCTAAGAGACTCCATTTTTTTATTTTTCCTTTGTTACCTCCCAAGGCTCGCTTGTTCCCAGGTATGTGAGTGTGACTTGGCCTGGAGGGCAGCTGATGTGCACTTGGCCAGGCCTCGCTTACTCTTCACATCCAAGCCTGGTGCAGATGGGTTACATCAGTGTTGTTTTTCCATCCTCCTCCCTGGAACTGGAATCCATCCTCTGTCCCAATGATGCTTTTATGATGTGAGATGACAGGGGTGGCTCAGGAGTTGTAGTGGGCCTGCTTTGGGTTTCTTCTCCTTTCTGCTGTTACCTAGGAAGGCATGGCCTAGAGAAAAGGAAGAGTGTCCCCTGGCTCCGTCTTACTCCAGGACCCCTGAGCCACTTGCAAAGGTAGGGGAAAGGGAGGGGGTCTACATTAATTGTGAGATTCGGGTTGAAATTAGACAAATTTAAGAAAGACAGGACTGGAAATCTGGAGGTCTTCCTCCTGGGGGTGTGAGAGGAGCCTGCACAGAGATACACAGAGATCAGTCTACAGGCTTCTGCTAACCTCGGCAGGTGGCAGGTATCCCCCACCATCTCCCACTTCTCCCCCAGAGGCTCCCTTGAGTGTGTCTGTGAGTTCATTTATTTACCATAGATTGTCAGTATTTCTCAGATTTCAAACAGCCACTCATTGGTGGACTGTGAAATATTTTTGGAGGTGTCAACAAAAGGAATGGAATACAAAGGAATGAAAAATGTCATTCTGATATTTCCCAGAAGTTTGTTTCATTTGTTTCAGTGTGTGTCTGTGGGCTATAAGGAAAAGTAAGTTTTTAAATTCGATACCTGATTAGATGCCTCTGAGGCTTAGCCTCCTGGCAAGCACATCTTCTGTCTAAATAGACTATGCCATATGTTTGAACTCTGCAGCCACATGGTGCAGGCAGAGAGCAGCCATCCAGCAGTGTTGCCCCCCCACCCCTACAGCCCCACAATACAGTACACACTAGGACTGATGGTCCAGGATGCTCGCCTGACATCTGTCTTGTATTCACCTAGGTCTCCTCTGTGTGTGTCCTTGGCACAGCCAGCTCCTCTGGCCTTTCTTCTCTGCACAGAGCAGGTGCCTCGCTCCAGATTTGCAATGTCCTCAGTGCCTTTGTGGTCTTGTCACACCGTAGTGATCCTTTGTTCCATTCAGCTCATGCTGTGAGGCGCCCTCCTGGACCTGGCTTCCAAGTGCTCCCGCTCACTGTGGCTGCAGAGTCTCTTTCAGAAGTGGCATTGCTATGCTTTGTGACTGTGCTGACAGTGTGCTGTGCATATATTATAGCAGCTGACACCCACTGGGCCTACATTTGACTAATTATGGGTCACGTTCTCGGGGAATTTTCATTATTCATGTCAGAACAGGTGTTTTTATGTGTTATAGCAGTTTTCATGTGTGGATATAGATATAGATTAGGATCGTGAAAAAGGTCTACTCAAGTTAGTTGTAAAATAAAGTAGGACTTCAATTTTAAGAGACCTTCCTGAAAACTTGTGTTCCTGATCCCGAAGAGCGCTCCAGCTCCAAACAGGCTGCAGCTCCAAATTGGTCCCTGTGAGCATCAGAGTTCAGTTTTTGGAAAGTATTTAACACATTTGAAGGGTCAAGTATTTAGCATCAAGGCAGCCACAGCTCCCTCACTGAGTGTGCCAGCTACTGCTTTCCTCTCTCAAAGAACATTCTTTTGGTTATCTGGCAAGTAACCTAATAGCCATCTCAAATGGCCTTCAATTACAAGGGAATTTATTGACGCATGCATTCAGAAAAATCAGAAGGAGGGAGACCCAGGGTTGCTTTTATCTGATGACTCCATTCTTCCCCTAAGACTGTTACTGGGCCACAGGCACATTGGAACTCTGTCTCCTCTTTTCCTGCAGCTCTTGTGAGGTGGGAGTCCTGCAGGGGCAGCAGGTGCAGGGAGTCCCAGAGCTGAACACACACCTGACTGCGGCAGGGCCAGAAGAAGGGTGTTACGTCACTCAAAGCCACAGGACTTTGTTCTTGATGGTCCTCACCACCTTCACATCTGCTCTAGTAGACTGCCAACACCACGTGCTCAGGCCCCACACTAAACAGGGTCCCCGTGAGTCTGGGTGGTGTCAGCAGCCCCTGGAGCACCTGATTTGTAATAAGATTGGACACCTGAGTGGAATTGAGTACTGTTAGCAGGATGGGAGGGGGCTCAACACTTGGGGGCACCAGCAACTGCTCAAACAACTGCAAGGAAATTACAGTTCCAGACTGCCTCCATAGTGTGGGTGTACTGTGAGGTGAGGCGATGCATAACAAAGCTGTCAAAACTAAATTACTCTAGGACCCTTGGCTGCTGGTGGTTTACTAGCAATTATTTCCAGGGAACACAGCACAGCACTAGCACATGGCTGGCAGGACACAGATCAGTAAGTGTTGAATGAGTGAATCCCTGACACAGCAAGTCAAGTGTTCTGTGAACAGTTACAATATGTGTGTTTGGTGTTCAATCAATAGAACTCAAAGAGAGGCAATCGATAGAACACAAAGAGAGGAAATGGACCAAAGAATCATGTGGGTGGTTATATGACCTATGTAGGGACTTGCACTGTTGGGCCATGTGCCACACAAGTGGGAATGGCAGGAGTCCAACTTGATAGGCTGTATCCATTTCTGTGCCCCTGAACCTTGTATAGCTGCTCTCCCTAGTACTGGCAGGCCCCTCCTGTATCTAGCTCTCACCAGACTGCCTCTCTGAAAAGCCTTCATGCTATTTCCTCCTGTTCAGCAACCACAGGGGCCTGGGTCCACTCACTGTCTTGCCTTGAAGGCTTCTAACTGGCCAAGAGATGGTACCAAGTGCTCACTGAGTAAAGAGATCAGTTCCATGCCTGAATCTGTCGGTGTGTGCAGAACTTATGGCCTCATCTTTGGTCTTGCACACAGGCTAAGAAGGAAATAAACCAAGGTCAAAAAAAAAGATTGAGAATGGCCACACTGCAGAACAGCTCTTCTTTCTGGGATCAGAGTGGGACCACATGTGGACAAATGCAACAGTGTTGGGACTGGGGAGCTTAGACCTGGACTCAGGTCCACGAACAGTATGCAAACTGGAACACTACTATGTATCCTGCTCCTGCAGTGAGTGAGGAGGGGTGGTTTGTTTCTATTTCCTTCCCTATGCAGCAGGGTAGTACTGGGTTCGAGTCAGAGGGCTAGAGAACTCACCCAAGGAGAGATGGGCCAGAGCTGTACTGGTGGTTACCAATATTTTCTGTAGCATCCATATTTCTATTTGTAATTTCAGGAGTATATGTTTAAAAGAACTTCTGATTTTATTCCTGAAAACATTTGTTGGCTGTTACAAAATGTACTTAAAGTAAATTGTTAAAGTAAAATTATATAAAACCTGTGTGAAGAAAATAATAAAACTTACTTCAAGCATATAAAAGAAGAACAAATATGGGGATTAGACCAAGGTGGCATCACAGGAGTTTCAGTGCTTCATTCCCAGGAGGATAATCTGAAAGTTAGACTCACTGTCACTGTACTCCGGGAACCCTGTGATTTGGGACAAACAAGAGCATCTCTTGGACATCAGGGACCAGCACAGACTGTACCAGAAAGGAACTGAAGAGATTCATGTTTCACCAAACAAGAGGTGGGTGGAGAGAAATGCCTGGAAGCTGTGGTCTAGGGCAGGGATGCCTCCATGGCATTGCTGCTCCACTAGTGACCCTGGAATTGGGAGAGCTGAGCCCACACTTGGCTGAGATAAAATGTGTGGAGGAATTGGAATACTGTCATCAGACCAGGTCACCAGTAAAAAGAAAAAGGAAAATGTGCTGCGCTTCCCTCCCCTGTCCCAACCCTTTGGGACTGGTAATGACCTTGTGAAGCTCACTGCTGGTGCACAGACTGCAGAGACTCAGGCCTCGAACTCCATAGAGGAGGGATATCAGCAGCGCCACAAACATGAGGCAGCCCCCCCCACCATTTTCCTCACACATTCATAACAGAGGCTGGACCCAGCCAAGACTCTCAAACCCCCACTCAGCAGTGACAAGATCAGGCTGTAGGACCTATGGGAGCTGGGAAAGGCCACAAGTCTAAAAATCACATAAAACCAAAGTTTCACCTGCTGGAAAAGTAAAAAGTAGTGGAAATCTCAAAGTTACTGCTATAGGGCCTCCCCGGTGGCGCAGCGGTTGAGCACTGGGTTGCGAAGCTGCCTGCGGCCTATGCAGCGCCGGTTCGATCCCCAGCTGCTCCCCGGCCACTGGAGGAGGGTCCCACATGGCGCGCAGACCTCTCCTGCCGCCCGCTGCTCCCCTTAGCAGTGTACTTTGGTCCTTCTGCCTGCTCTGCTCCCCGCTCTGGCTTTGGTGAATTCTCTCACCCTCCCGCGCTTCTGACTGTACCCAGTGCATGTATAAATAAAAACAAACAAACAAACAAACAAATAAATAAATAAAGCATGCCTCTATTAAAAAAAAAAAAGTTACTGCTATAGATACTTCTTTTAAAATAGGGAAATTGAAAGCAAAATGGGCATTAAAAAAAAACACACAGCACCTTAATATGTCAAGGCGATATATCATCACAAAGAGAGAACAACTCGAAAATCCAGCCACAAAGAAAGAAAAACTTTATCTTTCGATTAGATACAGAGTTCAAAATTGCCATGATAAAGAAATGAAAGAAAATGTAGAAAAGCAAGCCAAAGTGATACAAGAGAACTATGAAAAACTTAAAGAGATTGAACAAAGTTTAGAAAAATAAATAAATGTCATGTGAAATAAAATTAATGATTGAAGCTTTAAATAAAATAAGAGATACAGGATGTCAAAGATTAATAGAGGAAGTAAACTATGAAGAATGCAATGGAAGTAAAATAGACTAAATGCAGGATTGATTAAGTGAACTCAGAAGACCAGAAGACCAGAAAGAGAAAGAGAAGATAAGCAGAAGAAAGAGAAATACAAAGAAAAAAATGAAGAAGCACTTTGAGAACTATTGGATATCATTGGGGAAATTAGTGTAAGGATAATGGGTATTCAAGAAGAAGAGAAAGAGAAGGGAACAGAGAACTTATTCAAAGAAATAAATAGGTGAAAAGCTCCTAAACCTGGGGAGGGGGCTAAATGTGCAGGTACATAAAGCTAAAAGAATGCCTGCTTACCTAGATGTAATGAAACCTACAGCAAGACAAATACTTGTGAAACTACCAAAAGTTCAAGACAAAGAAAATTGAAGGTGACGGGGGAAACAATCAGGTAATGTGTCAAAGTACTCTATCAGCCTTATATCAAACTTTTCCAAGGAAACCTATAAGCAAGACGAGAGGGAATGATGTATTCAACATAATAAAGATTAAAACTACCAGCCAAGAATACTACATCCAGGAAGACTCTCCTTCAGATGTGAGGAAGACAAATAGAAGCTGAAGGAGTTTGCAAACACTAGACCACTCCTACAAGGTTGAAAGAGGTCTCCTGTCTAAATCAAAGAGAAGAAAATCCACAAGAAAGTGAAGAAGGAAATAGAAGTAAAACTACGACAAAATGGCTGTAGAAAATCCTTATGTATAAATAATCATACTAAATGTTTTTTAACATTATAATACCCTTTTATTGTTCTGAAAGCAATTAAGATTTTACTGTTCTGAAAGCAACTAATTTTATTTATGTTTTATTATTATTTTTAAATTTTATATATTTTTTACATCATTTTTCATTTTTGCACAATGTATGTATTTTCATCTTGGTTATACAATTCCCAACCCCCTTATTTTGATCCTACTCCCTCCTCCCCCTCCCATAGTGTGTCTCTGGTTTATAGTTGCTTGTTGATTTTGATTTTTACTTCATTATAATTAGTCTTTTTCCTGGTCCCTTATTTAGGTTTTCTAAATTCCTGCTATGAGTGAAACCATGTGGTATTTTTCTTTTTCTTTCTGGCTTATTATTATTTTTTAAAGAGTTATTTATTTATTTATTTATGTAACACTGGGTACAGTCAGAAGCGCAGGAGGGTGAGAGAATTCACCAGAGCCAGAGTGGGGAGCAGAACAGGCAGACTGAAGAAGTACATTGCTGATGGGACCAGAGGGCACGGCAGGAGAGGTCTGTGTGCCAGGTGGGACCCTTGCCTGCGGCCGGGGATCAAACTGGCACTGCGGAGGCTGCAGGCAGCTTCACAGCCCAGCGCTCAGCCACTGCGCTACAGGGAAGGCCCACTTTCTGGTTTATTTTGCTGAGCATGATCCCTTCCAGCCAGTACCAGTGGCACAGTGTCCCGATGCATAGGACAAATTAGAAAACAAGCAGCTGGGAGAAGAAAAATTACAAGCAACCAAGCATGACCTCAGGGAAAAGACACACTACAAAAAGAAAATCAAACACCAGACTGCAACAACAGTGACTTAGAGGAACTTATGAGTCTTCCCAATAGAGAATTTGAAGTTACCATGATTAAAAAACTGAAAGAAGTTGAAAATGATATGGGAAAAGTAATCAACAATATGGGAAAAATAATCAACGATCAGAAGAATGAAATTGAGTTCCTAAAGAGGGAAGTGAAAGAAATGCCGGAGATCAGCGGATTAATGGAGGAGCTAAAGAACTCTGGGAAAAGCAATGAAGGCAGAATAGATGAAATGGAAGAATGAATAAGTACTCTTGAAGACACAGAAATAAAAAGAACCAAAACAGAAAAGGAAAGAGAAGTACGAAGGAAAAAGAATGAAGAAAGACTTCACAAACAATCTGACTCCATGAGGAAAGGAAATATAAGAGTTATAGGAATCCCAGAAGGAGAGGAGAGAGACATAGGAACAGAGAAAATATTCAAGGAAATAATTGAAGAGAACTTCCCAAACATGAAGAAGGAGCTGAAAATGGACGTACAAGAAGCAAGAAGAACACCAAACTTCCATGACGAAAGGAAAAATACAGCAAGACCCAAAATAGTAAAGCTCCCAAGAATCCAAGACAAGGAAATAATCATCTTAAATGTTAATGAGCTAAACTCCCAATCAAAAGGTAGTGATTGGAGTAGAAAATGAAGCCAAACTATCTCCTGTCTCCAGGAGGGACATCTAAGACTCAATGATAGTCTCAAAGTAAATGGTTGGAAAACAGTCCTACACACAAATGGGACCCCTAAAAAGGCAGGAACAGCAATACTTATATCAGAAAAAAATAGAGATGGGTGGATATTATATACTGATTAAGGGATCAATGGATCTGTAAGCCATAACACTCATCAATATGTACCGAAAAAGAAGCACCAAAATATTTAAGATGACTATTAACAAACCTGAAAACAGACATTGGCAGCAACAAAATAGTAGGGGACCTCAGCACCCCACTTTCATCAATGAATTGATCATCCAGATAGACTATCAACAAGGAAACAATCACCTTAAATGAGGGATTACACTATGTGGAATAATTGCATTTATAGGGCACTGTGCCTCAAAGGATGAGTACATGTTCTTCTCAAGTGCACATGGAACATGCTTTCGGACCACATGTGTGTTTTTTTTTTTTTTAATCATGGCAGTTTGTATTTTTTTTTTAATATTTTATTTATTTGTACAAGCACTGGGTACAGTCAGAGGCGTGGGAGGGTGAGAGAATTCACCAGAGCCAGAGTGGAAAGCAGAACAGGCAGACTGACGAAGTACACTGCTGAGGGGAGCAGTGGGCATGGCAGGAGAGGTCTGAGCACCATGTGGGACCCTCGGCCAGCAGCCGGGGGTTGGAACTGGCGCTGCAGAGGCTGAGGGCAGCTTCACAACCCAGCGCTCAACCGCTGCGCCACCGGGGAGGCACTCGGACCACATGTTATGCCACAAAACCAATGTCAAATTCTTGAAGATTGATATGATACCAAGTATCTTCTCTGATCACAATGTTAACAAACTAGAAACTGGCCACAGAAATAAGCAGAAAAAACCTCTAATGTGTGGAGACTAAATAACATACTACTGAATGACTATTAGTGTTGTAGAGCAAGCCCCGATACAAAACAGGGTGCCTGACTGTGGGTCCTCACCCGCGCGCTTAAAAGGACTTATCAATGCTCTACTGCAGGCACACGTGAAAAGTTAATAAAAGGTTTATTTACAAGGGAAGGGGAAATGAGGAAATGTACAGCTCAGGGAGAAAAGTGGGAGACAAAGTTTTAAATGACTCCAACCCGATCCGCCGATCAGGAATCCCAAAATGGCACTCTGAGAGCTGGCCGCGAGCCAGGAGCCGTGAAGCCAGGAGGCGAGCGATAGCCAGCCACCCCAAGGCCCACGTGTTTGGTTTTTATATCCAACCTGGCTGCCCAACTCCACCCTCAGGTCCCAGCCACCCTCCCTTTGGTGGTGACGGGATTTGTCTTTCCCAATGTCCTGATGGCTTTAGTGTGGAGTGGGGGTGGGGTCCACAAAGCCTGTATGGGATTAGCTCAGGACATCATTGCCCCCTAACATTAGGTCAAAGAGGAAATCAAAGAAGACATCAAAAAATGCCTAGTGGGCCTCCCCTGGTGGCCCAGCGGTTGAGCGCTGGGCTGCGAGGTTGCTCGCAGCCTCTGCAGCGCCGGTTCGTTCCCTGGCCACCGACTAGGGTCCCACAAAAAAAAAAGCCTAGAGACAAACAGTAAAGGCACCATCTACCAGAACCCATAGGATGAAGCTAAGTAGAAAGTACATAGCAATAGCAATAAAGTCCTATATCAGAAAAAAAGAAAGAGCTCAAATAAACAATCTAGCTTTAAACCTTGAGGAACTAAAGTAAGAAGAACAAACAAAACCGAAAGCCAGTAGAAGGAAGGAAATCAACTTTCTATTAAGAGGCCTTTTCTTATCTTCCAGTGTTTACCAGGATGCCTGACAATCCAGATCCGCACAGTCTTGTGCATTTTCATAGTGGTCTTAATCTACTCTGTAGCCCAAGGTTGGGTGGTGAGTACCTCTGACCCTCAGCAGGCCTGGCATGAGGAGGGTTGAGGAAATAACATTGGGGATCACCCTTGGGAAACCAGGCTAGGGGCCCAGTCTATGGGGAGTGAGACATTAGGGTGTCAAAGATGGTCCTGGGTGCCCAAGGAAACCAGTGGAGGGGTTACATTCCCAGTAGAGAGAATTTAATCTCCTGGTAAAGGAAGACCTTGCTCCTTCATAGTGTGGGGACGACAGAAACTGGGGTAGGAGTAACTGAATGGAACCGGGGCAGGAGTAACCAGAGGAGCCTGAATAAGAATTAAGAGAAGGGTATAGGTATAGGAATAATGGGGATTCTTGGATAGAGGGAGCAGGAAGGTATAGCAGGAGGGTGTTGGGGGACAGGGTAACAGGATGATAGGAGTAACAGAGCTGGGTACTTTGGGCAAGATGTGCCCTGGCTCAGTCCTAAAGCTCCTGCTCTTTGAGAAATGGTGAGGAGTCTTCAGGACTGTGAGCAGGCAGAAGTGTGGGATTCTGTAGGGAACTGGGAACGGAAGTGACTGAAGTTCTAGTAGGACCCCACCCATGTGCCCCTGCCCTTGTCTCCCACAGGTGGACTGCCTGCCGTGGGCCTGGAGCTCTAGTTCCAATGGGTCCCTGGCATCCGGTGGCTGGGACCCTGCCCTGCCCTGTGAGTCAGCGCCCCATGCCCTGCTCTGTGGCCTCGTGGGCACCCTTCCTCTGGCCATATTTCTGCGGGTCTCTTCCTTGCCAAAAATGATCCTGCTCTGCGTGCTCACCACGTCCTACATCCTGGTCCTGGAGCTCAGCGGATACACGAAGGCCCTGGGGTAGGTGCTACTCCCGCCAGCACAGACCACGTGAATATCTCTATGGTGCCCTGTGTTCTGGGTGCTAATTAGGGTGCTTCTCATTTAGTCCAAATTCCAGCAAGACCTGGAGTGCCCTAGGAGGTGTGACTCTCAGCCTGGGGTTGCCCTAGGTGCCCCTATTGGTGTTGCCTCTGAGGGACACATTTTGAGTGGGTCTTGTATTCAATGATGTGGTCTTGGTGCTAACTTGGGTTTTCTTTCTCCTCTCCCCGCAGGAGTGGCACTGTCTCCGGGCACAGCTTCGAGCCCATTGTGGCCATCCTGCTGTTCTCGTGTACGCTGGCCCTGCACGCCCGGCAGGTGGATGTCAAGCTTAGGCTGGACTACCTCTGGACTGCTCAGGCAAGATAAGCTTTTTCTGCTTCCTTGGGAGAGGAATGGCTAAGGGAACCTTGGGATGTGGCATTAGGCCCAGGGGATTGGGGAGCCCTCCTGACTAATCATGTGGGTGGCACCATCAGCGTGGGGAAGCCTGTGTTGGGTGAAAGAGGCCCTGTGGGAGGCAGTGCTAAGGGATGGGAGGCACACACAAGAGCCCTGTGTGATGGCCAGACTGTGCTGGTTTCGAGAGAGCAGCGAGTTCCCCGTCTTCAGGGGCATATTCCAGTAGGGGGGTGGGGCTCAGCTTTGGCTGAAGTGGGTGTGAGTGCAAGTCTCACTGGGTTGCAATAAACTCTCGAAAGCAAATCCTGACAGCTCACCCCAGATTTAGTAGGTCTGCAGTGGGGGCCAGGGATCTTTATTTATAACAAGTCTGCTGGGGAATTCTGACACTGGGGGGTAGGATCCTACTGTGGGCTGCTGAGGAAATGGACACAGGCGCTGTCCTCGGGTCACATGCACTGTCCTCGGACCCTTCCCTGGGCATGCAGGGGTGGTGTCCCTTGAATGAAGAGGTAGGGAGTGTCTGAGGGGGTGTGCCCCCTGGAGGGACAGAAACTTGTTTGACTTCTAGTTTATTTACCCTGGAAAAGGCAGAAGTCAGCTAAGCTGGTTTGTGTTAGCACATCAGGGCAGATTGCATATTCAAGATATGAAGAATTCTGTTACTGTGGGTAAACAAGAGAGAAAAGTGCATATTGTGAGTGTGTTCTGTGTATGTCTGTATATCTATGCACACACAGATGTACTAGCTGAAACATTTTTAATAACAGCTTTAGTGAGATATAATTCACATTCCACATAATTTACCCATTAAAGTTTACAGTTCACTGATTTTCAGTAGATTCAGTTGTGCAGCTATCACCACAGTCAATTTTAGAACATTTTTTCATGCCTCCTCAAAGAACCAATATCCTTAGCAGTCACTCCATATTTCCTCCCACCCCTTTTCCCTAAGCAACCACTTACCTACTTTTTATCTCTGGATTTGCCTGTTTCATCTATTCTTGAACCTGTATATTGCTAGTGCCTGTTCTGGGCAAACTGCCTCACCCTGTGCTTGGCCAGTGGGCATCTGAGCCAGGTCTTGCTAGAGGAAACTTTCCCCAATTCCCCTGCCCTGTCCTCACTCTGTACCTGAATTCCCTATTCAGGGCCAGTAGGGAACAGCTGAGATTTTGAGCCCCGTAGCCCCTCCTCTATGGGGAAGGGATGCCCAAGGTGAGTTATCTGGACAGTGTAGGCATGTTTCAGACTGGTGGCACCTCTGATGGGGACAGCATGTGGGAACACACTTGATCTGTTTTACCCTACGGACTCAGGCTGCCCTGGTCAGTCATCAAGCATGAAAGCTCAACTGCAGCCCTCTGTGGGCCTATGCGGACCTCCCTCTCAGGCAGGGGCAGCCAATGGCCCCAAACCCAGGATAGCAGGATCCTGCCCTTCTCTCCTGAAAGCATCTTGGCAATGGGGAATGAGGGAGCCAGAGCCAGGCACCATGGGGGGGAGCACTTACACAATCACAGGGACAGCCGGGAGGATGCCTTGGAAGGGGCCCTGTGGGCCCCACCATGGTTGGCCATAGGGCAAGGGAGCTGTGGTGGAGGTGGGGCAAGTGTCAGGAATGCTCACTCAGGGAGGGCGGAGAGCAAAGGGGAAAACGCATACTAGTAGGGTGAGATTGACACTGCTGATGGTGCTCAGACCCTCTGAAAGGTGAGGCAATATAGGCAGCCCTGGGCTGGTATGGCGCCCATGGCACCACCATGGACAGTCCTTCCTCCAGACCTCAGGGACGGGAGAGCAGTCCCCACAAGCTGGAACAGGGCGGGCCACAGACAAGATTCACAACCTTCGGCCAAGGGATAGGGCTGCGCCACGATGCAGAGTGCTCTCTCAGTGGCTGCTGGTATTCCCCAGTGAGCAGGCAGCAGGCGGGCCTCATGGTGAAGTCCTCCTGGTGGGCTGGGTCAGAGCAGATGCTGGTGGAGGAGGGCTGGCGGCTATACTTTGCTATGGCCAGGCCAAGGAGCAGACAGCCCTGTGCCACAGAACCTGGTCTTGAAGGCCTCTGCTGGCTGTCAGGGTAACCAGACCGCTTGGTCATGAGATGTGTCTATCAGCCATCAGTTGACCCTGTGGTTCAAGTTCTCAGAGCTTGAGTAGAAGGAACTTAGGATGAGCCTGGGAGACCCAGTGGCAGCTTGTCTACCAGGCACTTGCTCTGGTCCTCACACTCACAGAGTAGGCCTGAGGTTTTCTTCCAGTCAGGAACATGTGGGGAGGTATTTTCACTCTTTGATTTGCAGGAGTTTTCTTGGCCTTTGTGTCCCCTTAAGCATTATTAAATATATAGTAGCTCAGTCCGCCCTGGAATTCACCAAGGGCACCTTTTGCCTCCCGCCCCCCTCCATGAGGTGCACGTCACAGAGAGATCAATGCAAGGGAGAACCTCTGTGTCACGGGGGGGTTGCCCTCACAGAACGCACTGACATATTTTTCCATGGAGATGTAACAACAAACACCATCTCACTTTCCCGCAAAAACAGTAAAACAAGCACCTTCTGGACTTTGCCCCGTTTGCACTCTGGATATTGAAGTGGGTCGTGCAGACATGGAGCGCCTCACACTGTTGCAGAATATCCAGGCCAGAGACTTGGTGGGTTAATTATTTACTGAGATCAGGCAGGTCTTTACATTGACACAAATAGATGAGCTTCTCCCTGTGGAAACTTCCTCAAGTTCTTCCTCTGTGACTCTTGGAATGCTCTCATTCTAGGGTCTTTTTTTTTTTGAACTTGGGAGATAATCATGATGGTAGGTGTACTTGCAATGAAAATTTATTTCTCTACCAATGAGTGCCTAACCCCAAGGTGGTTCTCTTTGTCCAGCTGTTCTTAGGTTTTAGAGAGAACAGCACAGACATGGAGGTCCCAGGAGGGGGACCACATTAAGAGACCTGCACCCCCTTCCCCTCCTCCAGCCTCTCTTTCTCCACTCATGACTTTAAAACTCTCTTTCTCCACTCATGGCCCTGGGCTGTGGAGGCTGGAGTTATGCAGTCAAGGTCCTGCTCCCATCTCTGAAATGCTGTGTTATTCCATTCTCTGTCCTTGGCCCTTGATTATAACTCTGGGGCTTGGTGTGAGCACCTCCCCACAAAGCCTTCCCTGAGGAACAGTGCGCCCAACTCTTTGACAGTTGTGTTCTTTGGTGCAGTGCCCCAAACACTCCCATGGAACCCAATGTCCATGCTGAATGGCGGGGCTCTTGTTCCATAGTGCTTCACGCATGGGAACCCAGAACCTCTATGCCTCCAGGAAGTGCACAGACCACCTGTGCACCTGTGAACATCTGGTTCATCCAGCAGATGCTTACTGAGCACCTGTACTACACCACACCACGTGAGGGGCACCCATGTGCCCACAGAGTGTAGCCTGGTCCTCAGTGTCCAGAAGCAGTTAAGAATCATATACATCAATCACAGAAGATTTCTGTACAGTTATGGAAATACCATAGGAAGGAGACACATCCCTGACCCTGCTCCAAGGATGACAGCATTGACCTCTAATGATAATACCTGACTCAGTCTGGAAGATTTCTAGGTCTTAGCCAGGGGAAGGTGGTGGTCTGCCAGCAAGGGGCACATATATGCTTCCATGGAGATGGTAGTTTTGAAGTCTGTGAATGCAGTGAATTACTTTAGAAAATGATTCAGTAAATCCTGTACTCCCAGGATACACCTTGGTCATGACAATACCAATTTTGTAGATTGCTGAATTCAACGTGCTAAAATTTGATTAAAATATTTGCATTATCTTATGAATGATAAGACTCAAGTTTTCTTACAATATGTTGATCAGACAAGGTTTTGATATCAGAGTAATGCAGGTTTCATGGAATGAGTAGGGGAAGATTCCTTTCTTTTCAATTTTATGGAAAAGTTTGTGCAGAATCAATATTATTTCTTCCTCAAATGTTCAGTGAAGTGAGCCCTCATCCTGAATTTTTATTTACTTGTTATAAATAAATAAAGTATTTTATTGATTGATTTATGTACTTATTTTTAGCAAGGAAATTTTCAGTTAGAAATTTAATCTCTAATAGTTTCACAGTCATGTAAAATAATCTTTTTAATAGTTCTCTGAAGAGCTATTTAATTTTTCTGTTCATTTTTTTAGGTGCTTTTGCAATTTATATCTTTCCCTGAAAGTTGGTGATTTTATTGACACCAAATTGTTTATAGTATTGTTGTATAGTTTCTTTAATATTTATAGAATTTGTAGTGATGTTACCTCTCTTGTTCCTGATCTTGAGAATGTGTAGACTCTTTCTTTGATCAGTTGACTAGAAGTTTGTACATTTTATTGATTTTCTCAAGAACGAGCTTTGGTTTCATTGATTTTTCTCTATTTGTTTTCTATTTATCTTATCTATGTTATTTATTTTTTTCCTAATTACTCAGGGTTCAATTGGGTTCAATTTATTATTTTTCTTGTTTCTTAAGGTAATTTGAGACAGATCTTTGTCCTTTTCTATTGTAGTATTTTGTTACAATTTTTTCCTCTAAGTATTGCTTTATGAGTCCCACAAATTTTGACATTGTGTGTCATTTTATTTTCATCTAGTTCAAAAGACTTTATAATAATTTTCTTTTTGAGTTATTCTTTGGACCTGAGTTATTGTTAGGAAGAACCAGGAAAACATTTTTTTCTGGACCAGAGTAAATTAGGGAAATCTCATTGTATGCTATTATGTTTTCCAGTGCATCAGTCTGAGGCCCTGTGATTTTGGGTGAGACCCCTGCAGAGATATCACCATAGCCTCATTTGTACTAGATACAATGACTGGGTACCATATCTTATTAACCTTTAACGGGAGTACAATGGCAAGATGCTTTTTATTTATAGAGAACTCCACACTTAGATGTACACACTCTCTGACACATAAACACATGCATGCCTCAGCATTCATATACATTCACTCACACTCTTCAACATGAACATTCAGACCTTCACATAGTCACACTCATGTACAAACACTCACACATATACATACTCATATATAACCACACCCTCAGTCATATGTACACATACACACTCTGACACTCATATGCACACTCATGCACATACATGCTCATTCTCTGATAGACACTCTTATACACACACCAGCACCTGAATATCCTAATTGCTGCCTTTGAAGATTTATTCTCCCAATTTCTAATGAAGGTTAGGGTTGTCATCTAGCATTAGATTTGAATTCTTCAAATCTAATATTAAGATTTCATAAGTGTATCACAAATATATAAAACACAGTTGTCAGAAAAATGCCCAATCCTTCTCTCTAGTTGGTTATTTCCTTGCATGTCTGTGATTTGGAAAGGGTATGAGGCTGAAAGTCACTGTGGTGATTTCTGTCAGGTCCAGGATCTAAGTTAACCTCAGCATTCTGGGCTTGGAAAAGCAAATTGAGAAGGAATTCTGTTTCAAACATAGTCCTTTGTGAGCAGAGGGCAGGGGCAGCCAGCTTAGCAACAACTCATGGGAAAGGACTGGGACCTTGTTAGCTGGGAGCCTGTGCACTTAGCTAAAGCTCAGATCCATGCCAGAAGGTAGCTATGGGCCATAAATCAATCT
This sequence comes from Talpa occidentalis, assembly GCF_014898055.3. Lineage (NCBI taxonomy): Eukaryota > Metazoa > Chordata > Mammalia > Eulipotyphla > Talpidae > Talpa > Talpa occidentalis. The sequence continues at coordinate 56,048,629 of NW_023600993.1, forward strand.
TCTGGGCTGGGCTCTGGATATCCCAGCTTGAGGGTGTGAGGTTAGGTTAGCAAAAGTAGTGAGTGCCCCTTCTATGAGATGTCTTTTGAGGAGGTCGTAGCAAATATAGAGGCAGATCTCTGTGGATTCACTGATCACTTTGGAAGTCAATGAACTTCTAATACTACTCTTGAAATGCTGATATTTGAGGGAAAAGCCTTTAGACTAGCCAAGAGAACACACAGGTGGTATAATGTCTCAGCATACACAATGATAGAGCAATGTGTGGTGGTCACTCACCTTCTGGGGAACTCTGAGGGGAAGGAAATCTGGTACTGGTGGGTGCACATTAGAGATCTAATGTATAAAGAGGGAAGGCACAGGGGAACAGAGTGAAAATCCGAACATTGGCCCTTTAGAACCATTCTGTAAACTCTGCATTGTGAGGCAAAGCTGTGTAACTCCAGAATATCACTTTTCATCATTGACCAGCAAAGGTGCTTAGTGCAGGTTATCCAGGGACCATGCCATTGTATTCTTGATGGGCCTGGCTGTTGAATACATTGTCCTCAATCACCATGGCCCAGAGAGCAGTGGAAGGCTCTAGTCTGGAAATGACACTTGTCACTTCCCTTCATATGGTAGTGTCTCACTCTTCTCCCAGCCATGGGACTGTGCAACCCCTTGGTCCCTGGGGTGGAGGAAGCCAGTATGTGGAAAATGTTAGGCTCTGTTTAGAGCCCGTCAGGAGGTGGGAACCTCACTAAGGTCCAGGTATTCCCTCATGGTTCACCCTTGACAGTGGAGCAGAGGCTTCTCTGGATGTGCATAGCCTGTGTGGCCTGACCAGATGGTCCATTTGAAGGGTAGCCACTTGTGCAGAGATGTGCACCTTACTTACCCATCTAACTGGGTGACACAGGCTCCTGAGTGTGTCTTGCACAGTGCCTCATATTCAAGAGAAATTATCAAAGGGATGCAACATGGAACAATTCAGCCCCAAAGTTAGAAAATAAGCTCTTCTAACCTGGGGGATGATAACCCTCTGTCTCAGCCACTGTATGTCCTTTTCCTCTGCATTTCCCCTGATGGAGGTTTTTCTTTGAGCCAGGCACCCCCAAAAAGGGGTGTGTGTACCCTAGAAAGCACGGGGGAAGTTTGATGGGATTTTGAAACAAGACCTCTGTGATGGTTAGTTTTATGTGTCAACTTGGGTGGACCTAAGGGTCTCCAGATATTGGCCAGATAATATTCTGGGTATGTTTGGGAGGGTGTTTCTGGATGTGTATACTCAGTAAAGCAATCTGCATTTCTCATCTAGTGGGCCTTATCTAGTCTGTTGAAACCAGAACAGAATGAAAAGACAGAGGAGAAATTCGACCTCCTGCCTGACTGCTTGAGCGGGGACCTCTGTCTTTTGCCCTTAGTTCTCCTGGTTCTCACGCCTTTGGTTTGGACTGAATTACAACATCGACTCCTCTCTTGGGAGAGGAGTTTCTCACTTCCATTATCTCCTGAGCCAGTCCCTCATAATAGATTACTTCCTATACATCTATATGTGCCTTAATGGTTATTTTATTTAGGAAGCCCTGACTAATACAACATCAGGAGGTTTATTTATAGTCAGTGCTCTGGAATTTAAGAAAGGTGCCTTCTAAACATTTGAAAAATGAGCTGGTGATGGCGATTTGATTCTAACCACATGTTACTTCCAGGCCTGGGTCAGGGGTTTGCTGGTTTGCTTGCCTGGACTCAACGCTCTTTTACAGCAGTATGTAGTAGCGACCTAGAGTCAGCAGGTTGGGAGGTCTCAGGTTTTGCTCTTTCATTTTTAAAAAAAGATTTATTTATGCATACAAGAACTGGGGTACAGGCCAGAGGTGCTGGGGGTGAGAGGATTCACCCGAGACAGAGTGGGAACAAATCAGGTGGATTGACTGAAATACACAGCTGAGGGGAGCCGCGGGCGAGACAGGAGAGGTCTGCTGCACCATGTGGGTAGCTCCCTGGCCTGCTGGGGATTGAACTTGTGCCATGCTGCAGTGGCTGCAGATAGCTTCATAGTGCTGTGACTTAATCCCTTGTGCCACCAGGGAGACCCTATGCTGCTTCATTTTGTTCTCTTCTGTTTACCAAAGACAAGTGCTCCCAGGCTGTGAGACCATATGAGATGGCTATGGACAAACCCTGGCAAATAATTTCTGAAGAGTAACTCCTATAATCTGTCCCTAACTGTTTTGACAATTAGCAGGGAAATTCCTTTTGAAAGAAACTGTGCTGTAGTGGCACAGCAGTGGCACAGCACATTGACCACAGCACTGTGAAGCTCTCCGCAGCTTCTACAGCACGGGTTCAATTCCCTGCCAGCCAGAGAGATTCCCACGCGGCGCAGCAGACCTCTCCTGTGATGCCCACTGCTCCCATCAGCAGTGTATTTCAGTCAGTCTGCCTGTTCTGCTCCCTGCTCTGTCTCTGGTGAATCCTCTCACCCTTCTGTGCCTCTGGTCTGTACCCCAGCTATTGTATAAATAAATAAACAAACAAACAAATAAATAAATAAATTTTTTTTTTTTTAAAGAAACTGTGCTGTAGAGGGGGCATTTTGAAAATGAATGTTGGATGTGTTGATTTTGTTGACAGGAATAATGTATGTAACCCACAGAGTTCTTTTTTACAAATGCTTAGAGTTTCCTGACTGGTTGGAAAGTCTAAAAAAAGAAAAGTGGATTTTCATCATATTAAAAACACAACAATGAAAATTTTCTTCTTAGTTTGTAAGAAGATGGACATTCATCAGTCAAATTTCAACAAAAATCTTTGTATCTGTAAATGAATTTAAAAATGAGTGATGATTTAGGAAGAGAGCTAATCTGATAACCTGTAAATTTTAAATACATTGAAATAAACTCTACATAGAACCAAGACTTTTCTTCAGGAACCAAGATTCCTTTTAAAAAGTTGAAACATGTCTAATTACATTGCTCATTAAAATATTGTTAGTATTTTGGAGACACCAAAAGTATTTTGTGCCAAATGAAGCAAAACTATTGTGTTAAAAATGTTACTACTTTTGCTTTAGCTTATCCTGCAGAGAACTTTTTCTTGGTGTATCAGTGCACCTGTGTTAACAGGTAACTGACTATACATGTCTTAGGAGAGGTTCTGAGACCTCGCAGAGTCCTTCCTGACACTTTTCTTTCCTACAAAACTGCGTTGCTGAACCGGCATCTGAACCAGACCTTGACCATGGCCATGTCTGCTTCATAGTCTGAAGAGTCTCTCAGCAGGGTCTTGTAGCTGCTGGCTTCTTTTCCTGCCCTCCCCTACTTCAAGGAGGGTTTCGCCACCTCACCTACTTTAAGGAGTAGGTGGAACCTATTGTGTGGTTAGTCTCCTTGATAACTAATGGCTCCTGTGTAATACACGTGATTGTTTTTCCAAAAAATGCCCCTAGAGGAGTCCCAGGGGATTCCAGGTTGGGCCCACCTATGGGGTCATGTGTTCAAGCTATTCTTGTGCCTGAGGCTTCCTGCACCAACCTTTGGGGATCTCCACTGTTCTCCTTTATTTGGTAGAATTGCTACATGAAATCTAGCAACATGTGACCAACCAGCTCACGTGTCATTGTTGGAGTACTCATGACACAAATAGGTGGACTGCCAGGCTCACTAGATAGCATAAGTAGGAATGGAGCCTCTAAAAATAGTTATTTTTAGGGCCTCCCCTGGTGGCGCAGCAGTTGAGTGCTGGGTTGTGAGGCTGCCCGCAGCCTCTGCAGCGCCGGTTCGCTCCCCGGCCACTGGCGAGGGTCCAACAAAAATAAAAAATAAAGTAAAAATAAAAATAGTTATTTGTATACTCTTTTATAATGAGGAATCCAGAACATGTCACCTGGCCACAAAGTGGGACATGAACCAGGAATGCTGCCTCTAAGCCATGGCTTTTGATGATCAGGCCACTGGATGCCATGGAGGTGGGAGTGGTGTGTGTGGGGGGAATATGACTGCCTGATTGTTCTACATTCCAGAGTTTGGTAGCCCGTAGTGCTGACTCACATGTAGAAATGTTCCCCAAACTGAGCTCCTTTCTTGGGTCAGGCTTTGTGCCAAGTGGGAAGCCTGGGTAACCTCTCAATGCTTATCATTTCTGAGGGCACATGCTGCATGGACCCTTGGCCATCAGGGCCTTTTGAACCATAACAGTGGTTGGTTGCATTAGTTTCTGCAAGGCCCAGGAACTAAGAGGTCAGCAGGTTAGGACTTAGGTGCCCCTGCCTCATCCCTGGTCAAACCCACCGACCTTTACCCTGCTCCAGGGAGTCAGCACTGGCTCTGCCCTAAGGCCCTGGCTATGTTCTGCTTGTCTCAGCACCAGAAAGATGTGAATCCTGTTGGGAAGATTCTAGAGGACACAAGCTCAGGGAAGTGCCTGCTTAGCTTTGGGCATCTGCAGAGGTGCGAAGTGCAGGCCCACGTATGCTCTGGAGCAGAGACTGCCTGGTGTCAGTGCAGCCTGGGGAAGGGTATATGCCTCAGGAAAAGCTGCCACCAGCATCTGGTCCTCAAAAGGTGATTGGGGCAGACCCTGGAAGTGAGAGTGAAGCCCCCCATTGCCTGTCCTTTGAAAGTTCCAGATAACTGGATGGTGAATTGTCCAGAAATTTGTGGATCAGCTTGCCTCTGTGATACTAGTATAGTGACTGCCTGGATGGGAGATGAGAGAAGCCTAATGTAGAATATCAGCACCCTTGGAATTTAGTTTGGATGATTATAAAAAGCATGTGTTAAAAGGAACATAATTCAGGATTCATTAAAGAATCTTCTGGCAGGTATTACTTAGGCCCATTGGGATAGATATGGGGATTTCTGCAATGGGGTCTGCCGTGGGAGAGAGATGGACTCAACCCCAGTACAGCAGGGTCAAGCGGGTTTATGGTCAAGGACGTGGGGTATCAGTGGATGGAAAACTACTGGGAGACATCAGGGGCCAGCGGGGTTCTAGCTAAATTGACATAACAGGGTTTCTGCTGGGGAGAGTTCAGTGTGGTCAGGTGTCACCTGCAGAGGTGGGAGGTGGGAAAATGTGGAACCCCATCAGATATCAAGGGAATGATGTCAGCAATGGGGCCCCTGGCTTAACTGACTGAGCAGGGTTCTTGCTAAAAGAGTGTAATTCAGAGATGAGCATGGGCCCATTGGAGGGAGGATTTAGAGGGGCCTTCTGGTCCAGTTCAGGAGAGGCTGTCACCTGTGCCACTGAGTGCAGGAAGATGGATGGTGAGTAGGAGACTAACAGAAGTCTTACTCCCCAGGCAGAGGAGGAGCGGGATGACATGGAGCGGGTGAAGCTGGACAACAAGAGGATCCTGTTCAACCTCCTGCCAGCCCACGTTGCTCAGCACTTCCTTATGTCCAATCCCCGGAACATGGTGAGCATGTGGCTCCGTGGCACTTGCCCCCATGTTGCTAGGATCCAGCTTGGTGCTTGCCAGGCTGGCTGATCCGGTGGGTGCTCTGGGTTTGCAGCTAGAGTTTGACTTGAACCCTCCCTGTACTTCTCTGCCTTAAGTTGCAGAGTGTGGTGGGTTTTGGACCTATGACCGCGTGATGGTTGAATGGTCTCTTCTTGTCCCCAAAGGCAGCCTAGCTCTGGGCCATCAGGAGGCTCCTGAGACAAGATGCCCCAGAATTAGTATGTCCTCTGATCCGTAGAGAGAGCGTAGCGCTTGTCATTCCCGTGAGGAAAGTGAATGGGCTTTGGTAAGCCATTGTTCAGTCCAGTCTGAACTGATCAGACCTTCCTGATTGTGTGGTCCTGTTGAGTAAAGCTCTGAACCACTCTTAACACAGAGCAGAGTTCTGCTTTGAAAATTGGGTTCAAAATTAAAGAGGTTTGGGTCAGCTTTTTAGTTCCTCGAGGCACAAATGAAACTCCGAGTTTCAGTTTGGCCTCCTTTTGCCCATAATAGCTCCTGGGGCTCATTTTTCACCTGTTTGGGCCTTGGACTGTCTTGAGCAGGTTGCTTTCTTAAAACTCCATGTCCTTCCCTGCTCCCTTCCTTCCCCTCTGTCTGCAGCTGAGGTGGAAAAAAATCTAGTCCCAGAGCTCCTCAAATCCCTTTTCTTGTGGCTCAGTATCCCCAGTCTTCCAGGCAGAGCTCTTGGACATTCCAACCATGTCTGAGGACCTGGTAGCCAACCAGCACCCTGAATGCTGCTCGCCTTCCTGACCAGTGGCTGACCTGACCTTTGAACCCCCAGGACCTCTACTACCAGTCGTACTCGCAGGTGGGCGTCATGTTTGCCTCCATCCCCAACTTCAATGACTTTTACATTGAGCTGGATGGCAACAACATGGGAGTGGAGTGCCTGCGGCTTCTGAACGAGATTATTGCCGACTTTGATGAGGTAAGGGCCACCTCCTGTGTGGGCCCAAGGATTGTGTGCATTCTAGCAGGGGCTGATGGTGATCCTTCTCTTATATTCTGATGTCCAGCAACCTGTCACTTCTCTATGGGCAGAATGGAGAGAAAGCACAGCATTTCTCTCCTTGGGAATCCAAACTGACCATGACAGTTGGAGAATGTCTTTGCCTGATGGTGAGGGGCATGGCGGCCAGGCAGGCTCTGGGTTCTGGAGACTGGGTGCTGGCCCAGCCCTCTGTCTTGTGAATGCCAGGCCTGGGCGGCCCTCCTACAGGGGAAGTGATTCACTTTCTTTGGTCCCCGCTCTCCTCTTGAGTGATCCTGAGAGCTGCCCCTAGAGCACAGGAGTCTGCTCTGCATGTCTTGTCTCCTCTTTCAGACTCCCATCCTTGCCAGAGCCCTCCAGCCTCCATTTCTCAGTTTCACCATAGGTCTTGTCTAGTGCCCCAAACAAAGAATATATTTTCAGAATGTGTTTGTCTACTCTGAGGTTATTCCTAGTGACTGAAAACTACAGTGATTTGTCTAAAATGTTATGTAACGTTTAACAGTTTTGTGTTTTTAACAAAGCTCATGGAAAAAGACTTTTACAAGGATCTGGAGAAGATCAAGACCATCGGGAGCACCTACATGGCTGCAGTGGGGTTGGCTCCCACGGCTGGGGCCAAGGTGAGTGCTGTCAGGGGTGCTTGTTCAGGGATCAGTTCCCAGCTCTGCCCTAAACCGCTCTGGGACCCTGGACAGTCTCCCCACCCTGGCCTTATTGGGCGGCAGCATGTAGGCCAGCTCACTGGTGGCCAGCTCTCTCAGATACAATCTCCCATGGAAAGTCAGCACAGAGAGCAGGTACAGAGGCTTCCTCCAGCCTGACCCCTCTCCATGGGCTCTCCCCCTCCCCACCAGCACCCTCCCCAGCAACCTCACCCCCTACCCTCCAGTTTCCCTTCTTCCCCACCAGCCTACCCCCTGCCCTACCATCCCAATGTTACTCAGTGATCCTCCTTCCCAATGCAGAATTGTGAATAAAGTTCTCAAGTTACCCCTAAGAAAAGACACAAGATAGGAAGATGTTAAAAAAATGTAATGAATGGAAAACAATTATAAATATGATAGCTACTAAGTCAGACGCTAAACCAACTGCATCAGTAATCACTCTCCATGTAAGAGGCAAATACACCAATTGAAACGCAGGCAAACATAAAATGATCCAGCCAGATTTTCTGCAGGAAACACACTTTAAATATAAAGACACAGCTCTTTTTAAAGTAGTGGATTGTAGAAAGAGGTACTATTCTAAGACTAATGAAAAAAAAAGAATTTAAGTAGTTAGCTTAATTTCAAACAAAGCAAACTTCAGAGCAAGGAAAATTTTTAGAGATAAAGGATAAAGGAGTCAATACTGCAAGAAGTCATAACAATCTTTAATGTTTATGGAAATAAAAATACATGAGGCAAACCTGATAGAACTGCAAGGAGAAATAGTTGAATCCGTCCTACAGAGACTTGTCTGTAATTGATAGATACAATGAGCTGAAAATCAGGATAGTTAAGCTGAGCAGCATCTCAATCAAGTGGATATAATTGACATCTGTAGACATTTTATCTAACAACAGTAGAACACTCTCCATTTGAAGCTTACAAGAAAAGTTTAGCAAGGCAGCCCAATTTCTGGGCCATAAAACACATCTTAACAAATTTGAAAGAATTTAAATACTATAAAGTATGTTCTCAGATCATAATAGAATTAAACTAAAAATGTATTATTGATAAGAAATCATTGGGAAATCCCAAAATATTTGGAGGTTAAGCAATATACTTCTAAATGACTTCATTGGTCAAAGAAGTCTCAAGAAAATTTTAAAATATTTTGAACTAAACAAAAATATAATTTAGCACATTTTGTGGGATGCAGCAAAAACAGTGCTTAGAGGGAAATTTATATCATTGGATTCATAGAAAAAAATACCAGTCATCTGAATATACACCTTAGAAAACTAGAGGAGGAAGAGCAATATAAGCCAAAAGCAAGCAGGAAAAATAAGTGCTAGAGTCCAAATCAATGAAGTTGAAGAAAATCAATGAAATAAAAATCTGGCTCTGTGGAAGGATCAGTAAAATTTATAACCTCTAACCCTGTTAAGCAAGACAAAAAAAAAAAATAAAGTAAGACATTAATATTTAAAATGAAAAAAAAAGGTTATTTCTACTGAACTTATGGACATTAAAAAGATAATAAAGGTATATTATGAACAACTCTCTGCCCACAAATTTGATAACTTGCATCAAATCGACCAGTTTCTTGAAAGACAATCTACCAAACCTCATGCAGGGGAAATAATCTTTACATCTCTTAAATAAATTGAGTCAATAATTAATAAATTTCCAAAATAGAATGTACCAGGCCCACATGGGTTCACTGGTGAGTTCTGAACATGTAAGGAAGAAATTTCTAACTCTCTAAATTCTCTCTCAGAATATTAATGTAGGGAAAATATTTCCTAACTTACACTAAGTCCAACATTACCATAATATCAAAACCAGATAAAGACATTGTAAGAAAGGACAGACTCAGTCAGTGTATTTCATGAATATAGAGGCATAGTCCTCAACATATTAGCCAATTAAATACAACAGTGTTTGAAAAGAATCATTCACCATAGACAAGTTGAATTTATTCCAGATTTTCAATGCTGGCTTAACTTTTTAAAATGAATTAATGAAATTCACATATCAACAATATAAAGAAGAGAAATCATGACAATATTATTTGATGGAGAAAATCATTTGACAACATCCAATACCTATTCCTAATTTAAAACAAATTCAACAAACTCTGGAATAAAAGGAAACTTTCTCAACTTGAAGAACATATATCAAAACCTGTAGCTTACTATCATGCTGACTGGAGAAACAATGCCTTCCCCCAAGAAAGCCCCTCTGACCACTTCTATTGACATTCAGATTGTAAGTCTTAGTTAATGTAATAAGGCAGGGAAAAGAAATAAAAGGTATATACCCTGGTAAAGAAGATACAAAACTGTCTTTGGTTACAGTTGACATGATTGTCAATATAGAAAATAAAAAAAGAATAAAAGAAAATCTGAAGCTAATAAGCAGTTACAGCAAGGTTGTAGGATACAGGTTAATACACATAAGTCAGTTGCTTTCCTATGTACTAGCAATGAAAAAATGGAATCTGAAATTAAATCACAAAACCATTGCCCCAGAATTAAATGCTAGTTATAAACCAAAATGTGATGTAACAAAGTACATACAATGGCTCTATGAGGAAAACTATAAAATTGGTAAAAGAAATTAAAGAAGAGCTAAGTAAGTTGAGTAAAATTTAATGTTTAGGAAGACTCAAAATTATTAAGACATCAGTTATTCTCAACTTGATCTATAGATTCAGTGTAATCCCAGTCAAACTTTCAGAAGATTATTTTGTGTACCTGCTTCTAATTTTATATGGGGACACCAAAGACCCAGAGTAGTTAACACAATATGGGAGAAGTAGAAAAGAGCTGGAAGACTGACACTACATGACTTCAAGTTTTACTAGGAAGCTGTGATATATAGGACAGAGTGATGTTGGCAAAAGAACAGTCAAATAGATCTTTGGGACAGAATAGAGAGCCTAGAAATATACCCACCCACATAAATATAGTCAACTGATTCTGGCAAAGAAGCAAAGGATAAAGATAGTCTTTTCAACAAGCAATGCCAACTGTATATCTATATCTATAGCTCTCTCTCTCTCTATATATATATATATATAAATATTTAAAAAATGAATCTAAGAACAAAAATTAACTTTAAATGTATCATAGAACTCAATGTAAAATGCAACTTTATAAAACTTTTAGAAAATAAGAGAAAATCTGGATGATCCCATGGACTTGATGATATTTTAGATACAACGCCAAAGATATGCTTCATGAAAAACACTATTGTAATTTGGATCTAATTAAAATTTTGTTCTGTGATGGGTGCTATAATGAAAAGGCAATCTATACACTGGGGGACGATCTTTGCAAATCACCTATCCGATAAAGGATTTGTTTCCAAAACATACAAAGAACTTTTAAAACAAATAGCCCAACTAAACAGAGGACAAAAGATCTCCACAGATACCTTACCAAAAAAGATGCACAGAGGGTGAAAAAGCACAGGAAAAGATGCTTCCCACTCTATGTCATCAGGGAAATCTAAGTAAAACAACAGTGAGATTCTGCTGTGCACCTATTAGAATGGCCGTAATCTGCAACACAGACAATGCCAAATGCTGACGAGGATGTAGGGCAGGCTGGCAGGAACTCTCCCTCCCTGCTGTTGCAGTGCACATTGGTACATCCACTTCGGAAGATAGTTTGGCAGTTTATAAATAAGTTAAGTATACTCTTACCCTATCATCCAGCAATCATCCTCCTAGGTATTTACCCAAATGAGCTGAAAACACACAAACTTGCACGTGAATGTGTATAGCAGTTTTATACTTGTTTTGTCAAAACTTGGAAGCAACCAGGATACCCTTTCATAGTTGAATGCATAAATAAAATGTGGCAATCCAGATGGTGTAATGTAATTCAGTGATAAAAAGAAACGAACCGTGAAGCCATGAAAAGACACAGGAACCTCCAGTGTAGGCTGCTGAATGGAAGAAGCAACTATGAAAAGGCTACACACTGTTTGATTCCAACTCAATGATATTTTGGAAAAGGCAAAATTATGGAGACAATAAAATCATCGGTGGTTGCCAGGGATTGGAGGGAGAGCGATGAATAAGTGAATCCTGGGAGATACTGAGGTTAGTGAAACTATACTGTTCTGTAATTGCGGGTATGTGAAGGTACATTTGTCAGAACCCATAGACTGTGCATCACCCAGAGTGGACCCTAATGTAAACTGGGGACTTCAGGAAATAATAATCTATCAGTTTTGGTTCATTAATATAGCAAATACATCAAATCCTAAAGCAAGAGGCTAATAATAGGGGGCACTCTGTGTTTATGTGTGTGTAGGGGTGGGTAGTATATAGTAATTCTTTGTACTTTCTACTCAAATTTCAGTCCTAAAAATTTAGAAGTTTTGGTATCGATTAAATATAGAGTCGTCTTTGTTTCACAAAACAGTCGTAGAAAGAAAGGGAAGGTGTTGGGGGTTATTTTTTAGTGTGATCATTCTAGAACATTGGCAGTGGGTGTTTGAAATATATACACATATCTAGGTGTGAAGCTGTACTCTTAAAATTATGTAGTATTATAAGCCAATACTAAAGCAATGAAATTTAATTTAACAGGAAGAAAGAGAGGAAGAGAAGGAGGAGAGTCTAGTGGAGGAAAGAGGAAGGAAAGAAGGAAGATGAGAAAAGGGAAAGCAAGGAAGGAAAGAAAGGGAAGAGAGCGGGGGCGACACTGGAGGACTGGAGTTGCTCCCTGGGCGGGAGTGCTCTTCTGAGCCCGTGGCACTGGCCTTGCCTTGTGTGTTGATGATGGGCTAGTGACAGAGTTGTCCAATTAGACAGGAGACCACCTGTAAAGAACTTGCATCCAAAATATATAGGCCACATCTGGTGTGGTCAGTGTTCTGCATGTGCACAGTGGTGTCTGATTGTTCCAATTTGGGTCTCCTTGATGACCTATGGTGAGGAGCATCTTTTTTTTTAATAATTAATTTCTTAATTTGTATAATTTTTACATCAGGTATAGTCCCCATAAAATTTCCACCACAATTCACCTGTGCACCATCACGTGCTTCTCCCACCCTGCCCCTCCCCTCCCCTGCCGAGTGTCCCTAATTTATAGTTTCTGATTATTTTTGTTTAGTTTTGTCATTTTTTTAGGTGGTTGTTATTTTTTCCCTGATCCCTTATTTTATTCCCCTATATTCCTCCTGTAAGTGAAATCATCCAATATTTTTCTTCTTCCTTTTGACTTATTTCACTGAGCATGATCCCTTCTAGCTCCATCCATGTTGTTGCGAATGGCGTTAGATTATCTTTTTTTTTTGTTGTTGTTGAATAGTATTCCATTGTGTATGTGTACCACATCTTTTTGATTCAGTCCAAATACTATGTATGGAAAGCTGTGTGGTGGTTCCTCAGATTACTAAAAATGGAGCTGCCATATGACTCAGCAATTCCACTCCTGGGGATCTACCCAAAGGACACAAAACATTAATTCAAAAGGATACCTGCACCCCTATGTTTATTGCAGCACTATTTATAATAGGTAAGATGAGGAGCATCTTTTCATAGCCATTTGCCACATTTATGTCTTCTTTGGTGAAGCATTGAAATCTTTAACCCTCTGTTTAATTGGGTTATTTATTTTTTATTGCGGGTTTTCTTATTTTATATTTTGGATAAAACCCTTCATCAGGTAAGTGGTCTACAGGTTTTCCCTGAGTCCTCAGAAGCCAGGAGCTTCGGGTGTTCCCGTCTCCTAGTTGTAAGCCTGGATGGTAAACATGTCTGAGGGCAGCTAGGGAGGCCAAGACACTCTTGATGAAACCCATCCCACCCACCCAGGCTGCAGTCCCTGGAATCTGAAATTAAATCAGATGTGGATAAAGTCCCCCATCCCACCACAGGAACAGGCTGTCCCCCTGCTGAGTGTTCCTGCCCTCTCTGCCCTTGCATGGTCCACCCATAATAACCCGAGTCTGCTTTCACCCAGGCTCAGAAGTGTATCTCCTCCTACCTCAGCACGCTGGCGGATTTTGCCATCGAGATGTTTGATGTCCTGGATGAGATCAACTATCAGTCCTACAATGACTTTGTGCTCAGAGTCGGTATGTGTCTCACCCCGGCCCTGGGGCTGTGGCCTGGGCCCTCCCTGCTAGGAGCAGCAGTCAGCAGGAAGGAAGGTGGTGCCGCAAGAGGAGTGCTTGGGGGTGCAAGACAAGTTCTGCCGTAGACAGGTTGCCTTAGGAATGGGGAGAGTTACTGTCCCGCTCCTGAGGTACATGCAGAACTTGATGGTCTAAGTGACTTTCAGATGCACCTCCGAGTCCATGAGCTGGAGGAAAGTGCTGCCCCCAAACATGGGAGTCTCTGCCTGGCCAGCCACCCAGAAAGAGGCTTGGCAGGAGCCCAGCTGCCGGGACCCAGGCCTTCATCGTCCTCCTGGGCTCCCTTCCCTGCCCTGTGAGGAGGGAGACATTAGAAGCCTAAGTTCCTTCCCAACCTTTATGAGACCATAGGGTATATTTTTAAATTTTAAATTCACTTTTTTTTTTTCTGGGATATAGATAGTTTACCAGAAAAATTTCTGTTAGTTTTAGGATACAGTTAAGCTAGAGATTTTCCTTTCCTCCCTCTTTTTCCCTTTCTCCTCCCTTCCCTTCTACTAGTCTAGGTACATTTAAACTGGGATTTAAATGTATGTATTTATGGTTGTTTATAGTTGTTTTGTTAGTGTGCAGAGTGGGATACCCCAGGGCCCCCAAACCTGCATGATCTAAATAGTTTCTGCCGTCTACTGCATAGAGACAAAGTATACTCTTGGTGTGAAATAACTTTAACAGAATACTGTGTGTAGAGAGAAGAAAGGATAATAGTTTCCCAATAAAGCACCCCAAATTAGCTGTCCCCTAGTGGGTAAATGCCCAGCCAAACAGGGCTGGCCCAAAGCAGGGCCACCTTCTGGCAGGGAACTATAGGAACAGAGCAGAAGGGACCAGGAAAGGAGCAAAATCAGAGTGCAGAAGTCACGGTAAAGGCTGCCATTGTTAGCTTCCCCACCTGTGTGTCTCTCATCCATGTATTTCTTCCATGTTCCCCAAGTCCCTGATGCAATTCTGGGCCGGAGAAGCAAGCAGGACTTCTTCCTCTGTCTCTGCTCCATGTGTCCCCTCCTGTGTCTCTTCCTGTGTCTGTTCTCCAGGTATTCTACATCTTCACCTGGCCGCTCAGCTCCGCCCCTCCGTAGGTGGGCCAGGGAACATGGAATTTCCCCCTTTCGTGGAGATTACTCTCTAACAGTTTTAAGTTTCACGTGTCTAGTGTCCTTACAAACAGACCTGACAACTGGGTTTGAGTGTAGGAGGTGGTAGCAGGTGCTTATGAGGATGGGCAGAATATTCAGGCTGCTGGGTGGGGCAAATGCCTGCCATGTCTCACCTAAGCATTCAGGCTGCCTCCTCAGGGCCTCAGACACAGACTAGTAGAGATACCAGATGTGACAGGAAATAGGGGGAAGGCTCCCTCAGGGAAATTCCATTCTTTGCTCTCTAACAGCAATCCTAAAGATCAGCCCAGCCTCTGTACTTGTATGGCCAGTCTCTTGGGCCCTGGATGCATGTGCTCTAGGGTCCTTCGCTCAGCAGAGGGGCTCAGTCTCATAAATCTGGGCAGGAGCATCCAGGCTGATGGGGGGCTCCCATGTCCACCTGGACCTGGCAGAGCTTTCCCCAGCTCACACCACTGAATTCTGTCCCCACACTTCTCCCATGTCACACCAGCTCCCCACTGTCCAGGCTTTGGGGATTAATTAGGCCAGTGGCTGAAATGTTATTAACACCCTTGCCTAAGCTCAGAAAAATGCATGGGTGAGTGCAGAATGGGAAGGTGTGATGTGGGCTGGCTGAAATAGAAAGTCCCAGTCACCAGCTAGGGCCTCAAGAACCACCTTCTGAGCATCCTGAAGTGCCCTGATCTCTTCTGGCTTACATACCTTCAAATGCACATAGACCATGGGTGCTCTGGTGGTGGGAAAATTATGGCAACTACACCTGAGGGGAGGAATCCTGTCTTGTGAAAAAACAAACAAGTATGTAAAATAATGATGTGTCATTAATAGTAGTAGTAGTAGTAGTAGTAATAATAATAATAATAATAATATAAAGACATGTGGGATTGCATCCAGGGAAGTGGGAGTTACTGTTCTTTCTGGAACCGTCTGGGGACATAAGGTGATCTTGTAGAAAGAACAATCAGCCTTCTTAGTAAGCAGGACTCAGCATGGGGCACTTTCCAGGAAATGGGACTTTTTCTCTAGATCATTCCTGTCAGTGGTGCCACATCCCCCGGGGGTGATGTGCAAACAGAACTGGGAACTGTGAGATACCTGCTTGAGGAGGGGGCATTGTGCTAGGGCAGCAACTCCCCTAGGGAGCTTTCCCCAATAACGGTGTGCTCTCTCATGGCTGTTTCGCAGGTATCAATGTTGGCCCTGTGGTGGCTGGAGTAATAGGTGCTCGCAGACCGCAGTACGACATCTGGGGAAACACAGTCAACGTGGCCAGTCGGATGGACAGCACTGGTGTCCAGGGCAGAATCCAGGTCAGCTCACTCAGAAGTCCCCCAGGTACAGGTGCCTAGGCTGCAGGTGGGGAGACTGAGATGGAAGAAGCAAAGGGGTGAGCCTGGACAGGACTGGGCCACCTGCCCAGCCCACAGCCCTGCACCCTCCCTCCCTGCCTGCTTCTCCTGCATGGGGACATGAAGCTGCATGACTCGGGGAAACCTGGGGGTAGTGCTGGAGCCCAGCAGCTGTATTTGGGCTTTGGTTTGCTCCATGGCCACCATGTGCCATAAGCAGAGTCAAGGAACAGGATGAGTGATGGAGTCCCATCAGCCTCCAGCATCCCCAGGACCTGCCTGCTAGCCCCACTGTCTTAGGGGTTTCCTCGGTATTAGAAGGGCGTTGTGCTATGAAGGCCACCTGATCTAGGCCCCGTGGGTGGGGGTCACTTGGGATGAGGGCCTGGGCTATGACATCCTCTAGATAACAGTGCTGTGGCTTTTCATCAGCATGTGGGCTGTGGTCCAGCTAGCGGTGTTACCTTAGAACAAAAGTGGAACTGGGTCAGCTGGGTTGGCTGGGCATGGAACACTTGACCCTAAGGCCTGAGCCCTAAAGCCTCTGGTGTTAGGAGGAAAGGTATCTGCCCCTGTGTGTGGCTGTGACTGGCCTCTGGGGGTCTGTGGGGATGAGGGAGAGTGAGTGGTTCCTTCCTGCTGTGGCTGAATCTCGGAGCGGGTGTCTTGTCTAAGGAGTCCAAATTCAGCTGCTGTCACTGAGCAGTGCCATGAGGACCCCCCAGTGCGCCCCCCCCCAGACCCTGCCAGACATGTGTATTCCCCTAGGTCTTGAGGGAGGTACCAGGTGCAGGACTGCAGGTCATTGTCTAGACAAGAAGACTGCTGGCCAGCACCCACAGGGGCCCCTGTTCAGTTCTGCCCCTCCCAGCACTCTGGGTCCTGACGCTCAGTCAGGTCACTGTGTATCTCTTGACTCTATCACTTGAAATATTCATGGAGTTCTCTTGATTAGAACACAGGCAAGTCTTCACATCTTGCTCATCAGATCTTGTATATCGGCTTTTATTTTCTGCTATTGTGGTGAAATACACATAACGTTACCACCTTGGCTGTTTTCATGTGGACAGCCCCGCAGCACTGAGTGACCCCCACATGCTCCCTCCCAGGAAGCTGTGCTCCTTTCCTCATGTGATCTTTCCCCGATGCACCTCAAAGCCTCCCCTGGGATTGGTAGCTCCATCAGGGAGATGTTGACAGAAACCCTGGCCACTCTACAGCCTGGCCTCTGTCCCACGCCAATGTCACATTTCTATGTTTCTAAAATCAGACCTGGGTGAGCTTGTCTTCTGCTCAGAACCAGGTCTGTGGCCCCTGGATAGGCTGTGCCTGGGTCTCCTCACCCGATGGCCCCCACTGCTCCACTGCAGAGCTGTCCCACCGTGTGGCCCCACCAGGGCATCAGACCCTTGAATCTCCCTCCTGATCCTCCCTTACCTGATCAGACCTCCCAGCTCCCCTGCAGTATAGCAGGGGCCACCATTCCACAGCTGTTCCCCCTTCCATTGGTGGGGCTACTTCCCTGCTCCCTAATCCCCCACCCATGCAGAGTCACTGCAGGGAACACAGAAAGGATTCATGAGCGTGTTTCCTGGAACCACAGCTTTGTGTGCTGCCAACCTGGGGTCCTTGCTGATGTGCGGGTGGCAGCAGCCCCTGCAAGGAGCCATGGGCTTTTTCTGAAACTCCAAGCAGCCCCCATGCATCCCCAAAGGCATCAGTCAGCTGTGAAGGGCCACAGAAGCCATTGGCGGGGAATGACGTCATCCTGCCATAGGGAGTGGTGACAGGGATGGTGACCTGCATAGTAAAACCAGCCTGTGCTCCTCCATCCTCCCTCATCCTCACTTGCAGGACAGTCAGGTTTGTGCATGCTTTCTGTGGAGGGAAGCCTATTCTTCTAGATCCATGGGCTGATTTTTCTGGCCCAGGAGCTGTGCAGGTTCTGGGTTGGTGGTGGGTTTTGTTTTCTCTGCTGTCCCGACAGTTTCCAGCAGAGCAGGTCTGCTTTGTCCTAACTCACTCCTTCCTTTCCCCCTTCATTTATTCCTTCCTTCACTCAACTGGTACTTGTTAAATGACACCTGTGTGCTGTGATAAACTGTGGCCAACAACCAGGCCAACATTGGTGTGGGGGCACTTACTGCCCCTGAGGGGATCCAAGTCATGTGCAAAGAGGCAGCTGATGTTAGCAAGGAGGACAGCCAGATGCCCCACACAAAGCAAGGTGTGAGTCGGCGGGCAGGGACAAGTGAGGCCTTGTTGCCTCAGCTCTCTGGGAACCGATGCGGCTTTGACCCTGTGAGAGCATGGCTCAGAGTGGACTGAGATAGCTAAAGACATCAAAGATTGGGCAGCCATGTATGTGTGTCTGTGTGTGTGGTTGGGGGTTCCTGGGGATATTTTCAGAGCAACCTGGGAGATGGGGGTGGTCCTCTGCATAGTAAAACCAAGAAACCAAACCTGTTCTCTTCTGTTAATTGAACTTTATTAGAAAGTGCTTTCACAACCTTATCTTATCTCTAGCTTTGTTAGGCAGGCATTCCAGCTAAAATGGTTAGGAGTCTGAGAATCAGGGGAGTCAGGCCAGGACACCGTGTTCTCTAATGACTTGCCCCTTGCCCTGGCAGTACTGGTGCCTCCATATCCTGCCCATATGGTATAAAGGGCTTCCTGGTGCACCATTTTGCACCTCCACTTGGGTCACTGAGGGCTCTGTGTCAGCAGTGGGGGGAAACCTCTTCTATCCCAACTCTATTTCCTGCTGTCCCCCTTCATGAGCTGGTAAAACATCTGGGCCCTAAAACATCTAGGACTACTAAGGTGCTGAGAGTGCTGGCCCAGAGGCCAGTCTTGTTCCTGTCTGTCCACAGCCAGAGTTGGATCCTGTCCAGCCATCTGGCCTGACTGTGGGGTGACTACGGAGTTGACATTGCTGGTGCCAGTCATTACCTGCCATGTCCAGCCTGCTCGCCCTCTCTGGGCACCCTGATGGTAAACACTGTCTTCTCAGCTTGCCAGGGCTAACAGGAGGCAGGACTCCCCACATTGTTCCTGTTCAGGCCCCAAGTCCCATGGCCTCTTCTTGTAGTTTCACATCCTTCTTAGTGACCAATGACCGTGGGGCAGCAGAGGCCCTAGCTTCCAGGCCAGGCCTGAGAGATTGGGTGGTGGGGTGTGGGGGGAGGGAAGCTTCCATGGGCTCCCACCCCCCACCCCAGGTCCACCCTCTGTGGACTGAGAATAACCCCCACTTTCCTCTGCTGCAGGTGACTGAGGAAGTACACCGGCTGCTGTGCCAGGGTGCGTACCACTTCGTGTGTCGAGGCAAAGTCAGCGTCAAGGGCAAGGGGGAGATGCTGACGTACTTCCTGGAAGGCAAAACCAATGGAAACAGCTCCCAAAACAGGTCCCTGAACTCAGAGCGGAAAATGTGTCCTTACGGGAGAGCCGGCCTTCAGACCAGACTGGCCACCGGCCGCCCTCCAGTGCCCCCTGTGGCCAGCCTACCTGTCAGAGCAAGTCTGGGGACTTTGCAAGGCTCGAGGCTCACCCCTGGGCCCCCCAGCCAGCACCTGCCCCCTGGAGCAGCTGGGAAGGAGGCTTAGTGGTATCCACGCTGGCCACTGGGGGCACAGGGCGTGTGTGCTCAGGACCTCCAGCGGAGACCAATCTAGCCAGCAGAGCAGGCGGCTGGTGACTGGGCTGGGGAAGGGGCATAACCTGGAGCAGCTTGACAGTAACTCAGATGAAGGGAGAAACCCATCTGCATGGATGGTGGGGCTTTCATAGGAGTTCTGCTTGCTCCATTTTCTCTTCAGTGGTAGAGGGTGGGTCAGCATAGCGTGTTAAAGCTTCAGTACATCCACCAAGACTACAGTTTTACAGGAGAGCCATGGAGGTCTGGCTGGCAGAGTGACCAGATGCCCTGAGATGGATCTATTCAACCTTGAGGGCGGTTCCCACCCTGGGCAGTGGTGTGCAGGAACCCAGAGTGGGAGTCAGGTCTTGCTCAGCTTGGAGCTGGCTGGCCCTGAGATTAATGGTTGGCAGAATTGAGATGCCCTGTCCCACTGCGTGGATGGTAGTGGCTGCTGATTTTCATCAAAAGCGTATTTCACTGAGAACCAGAGGCTGGTCTTCTGGAATTCTTGGAAGAGGGTCGGGGAACTCGGCAGCCATGTTGTATTGTGACCAGCATCATCGTATTCAGCCTGTGCATTCACCTGCCCCACCTGAACGAACTGGTCCTCATAAAGCCTGGGCACCTCCTTCTCTGCCTCTGTGGCTGTGTTGGTCATTGGAGAAAGGTGGTAGGGTGTTTCTCCCCTGTCTGCCATGGTGCCTCTGTGTCTGTGCATGTAACAGTGGTGTGAGGCTTCACTGATCCTAAGAACTGGAGACCCTCACAACTATGAGAAAGCTTCCTTGATGGAAGATGTTTCTCCGATGACCAGCCCCCAGATGTGTTTTTTTTTTTTTTTTTTTTTTTTTTCAGTTTATGGCCACAAACCCATGTGGCCCTGCTCCACTTTGCAGGGAGAGACTGCAGGTGTGAGTCTTGGAATTGCTCTCACGCATTTCTGTGACTGCCCTGGAGTTGGAGTCCAAGGACATGCCAGATGCACTGTTAGGGGTTGGGGGTGGAGTCCCTGGCGGGGGCGGGGAGGGGTTGTAGGAAGGGACTGGCCAAAATATCTAGTTTGAGCATCTGGAGACCTCAGATCTCGACTGCAGGGAGGAAAGCAGCTTGAAAGGAAGGGAAGGTCTGGGGCAGGCACATTGGGAGGGGGCATCCAGAGAGCACAGCTTTGACATGCAGCAGGAGGGATCTCAGGACTGCAGGTCACCTGTACCAGCAGGCCTTGAGGGCTATGTCTCACCCCATCCTTCCCTGGGGGTCCCACTTGTTCAGGATTGGCACAGTTATTCACTCCGGACTGCCCTGTGGGGTGTCCTCCAGTTTGCTCCCCTCATGGGTAGGAGAGCCATGTCACCTGGGGGCAGCAGCCTGCTGGCAGTAGGGTCCCTGCTGTTGTGGGGAAACCCAGCTCAGGAGCTCTTTGGGGCAGCCCCAGTGTCAGCCTCCAGGTTGGGTGTGGAGGGGTCAGTGATGTAGGAATCGGGACAGAGTGGATGGAGTTTCTTTAGACACCCCCATGGAGCATCATGCTCTGTGGACTGGTGACACCCACCACTTGATTGAGAAGGACTCGAAGGCGAATTTCCCCACGACCCTTAGCAATAGGGCAACATTCCTTCAGGGAAAACTGAGTCAGGAGCCCTGTGCTGTGTGCTGGCTCTCAGTTCTGTGCATAGGGGCCCACCTGTGCTGGCTGTGGGGCTGGAAGCCTGGCCTTGACCTTCGGCAGTGACCTTGTCTGGCTGTGCTGGGTCTCTGCGCCAGGCTTCCACCAGGGGTGGGGTGTGTGTGAACAGGACAGTGATCCTGACCCTGTGAATATACTTAGCTACATGGCAGAGGGGACTTTGCAGGGGGAATAAAAGACATGGGCTGTAGCTGGGGTAGGGTCGGGGAGAAGTCCTGAGCTATCTGGTGGGCTCAGTGTGGCCATGGGCACCTTAGAATTGTGACCAGGAAGTCTGGATGATTCCGAGCATAAGATTGCTGCTTTAATGATGCACAGCTCTCCCACAACTACAGACGTTGAATCTGGCATCAATCCGAGTGTGCCGGTGGTAGATCACCCTGAGCCTCCCGGTGAAAGCCAGCCTGAATAGTACCTCAGGTCCTCGGGCCTTGAGACCCTGCACATGCCGTGCAAAGCCACCAAATGCGTGGCTCCCTGTGCAGCAGCAGGGGGAAGCCATCCAGGCGCTCGACTGTTCCGAAACAGCGAGGTTTCTACTTCAATGAGCAACATCTTCATCATCAGCAGTTCCAAACCCTACTTGCTTCCTGTGGGCACAGGAGTCGTGTTTAGCCATAATTCCGCTCCTTGGGGTTTGGTGAACAACTTCCTTTTTATTTGTGATGAGACTGTATTATATTGCCTTATTTATTTTTAATGTTGTACAATATTCATGTACAAATGTTAGAGCCTTTTGAGTAGGATTCTCTCTATTTAAGATGCTCTGTAAATAGTGCACTGGTTACGGGTGCCCCTGTCCACTCCTACCAAAAATGAAGAATCCCTCCCCCGTGTGAATGGTGCACTTTAGCCACATGCCTGAAGTTTCTAAGCCTCACCTCCCTGCTTGATAAAGCTTTGACCCTTTGGAATGACCATGTGTGCCCCTTTGGGACCCCTGCATGCCTCCCAGGCCCTATTTCAGTAGAGTAGAACACAGCCCTGAACTTCCAAACACTTCCACAAACCCTAATCCTGGGCTGGTCCAGGTGTCTGTGTCCTAGAGCGGATCCCTCATGGGCCAGCAACCTGGAGCCTGCCTGTGTTTCTCAGACTCTAAAGCTACCAGGGCTTCCACGTATCTTCTGTAACTAGAAGCAATAACTCTAGCTCAAACTCTAGAGGTGAGACTGGTCCAAAGCAGACTGGCAACTCAGACAAATCATGAGTCAAATTTGCTCAACTGAATGATACTGTGGGGGGCGGGCCCAGCCCTTCCTGCAGTCCAGGCTCAGGGTGCCTCACACTGTGAGGTTTGCTGTCAGCACCGGCTACTGGGAGCAGAGAGCCAGTCTCAGCTCTTGTCAAGTCATCCCTGGGGGAGGAAGAAGGAAGACAAGGCCATCCTAAGATCTGTGCAGATCCATCACTCTTGTGACTGAGTCTCTCCCGTCCATAAGGTCCACATGGCCCATAAGGTATGGTGAGTGCAGGAGGCTGTCCTGTAGGAAACAATCCTCTGAACAGGTCACCTGACATTTGTGGGTAAATGGGTTGATGTGTGTGTGTGGTGGTGGGGCCTTGGCTTGAACAGAGTTCAGCTACCAATCTTTGGAGATGCCAGGTTTTGTTTGCATCTGATAGGAATCCTGTGCCATAGCCCCAAGAGCAATGTAGTATCAGTTAATCCTGCTGTAATCTGCTACTCAAGAAGGGTGGGGACTGGCCTGTCAGCCCATTTAGGTTTTCTCTGGGCTGTGTGGACCCATCTCTGTCCCAGGGTATCTCACTCTTCTGTACTGCATGTCCCAGTGGTCCCAGGTCACAGGCTCCTGCCAGTCTCTACCCAGGTGGCAAGTGCTGCCCACAACATGCATGATGTATAGGCTCAGAAAGTGAGTGCTACCTGACCGTGCACCTGCTGTCTGGGTGTGGACGAGGGAGAGGGAGAATACACACGTGTGCAACTAGCACTTACCAGGGAAGGTCACAGAACTGCTGTTAAAACATGTGATTCTGAAATGTTCAGGCCTACTAGCTGTATATACAGCAACACCCAGACACTGACTTGCCCATGATTTTTGTTGTGGCTTGCAATTAAAAAATCAGCCTCCTTAGAGGCAGTTGGTTTCAAAATATTTGGTGTGGTGAAATAAAGGGTGAGCTGTGACCAGGCTGCATCAGCTGGCTGGAAGTTGGATGGCATGGATCTGTCCCTGGACACAGAGGTCCTGCCTCCCCAGTTGCGTTTACTTTGTAAGTTTGAGTCAACAGGTCTCATTTTCATTTCATCATCAGTGCATGATGGAAAAATGTGACATTTATTCAGACAGTGTCTTGGGGTTTGCATTTGTCTTCATGGGTCTGTAGGCCAGGGATGGGCCCAAGTAAGAAGCAGGAGTCAGCTAGGGGCGTTTGTAGGGGCCCAGAGGTTAGCAAGCTGGAATGGGGACCCCATGTTAGGCAGGCCTGTGTGTAGGAAGATCAATTGAGATAAGTCAGGCCTCCAAATTGAGGTTGGGGGTCAACAAAGAGGTCGTAGCTGAGGCACGCAGACACCACACTGCCTGTCATCACCCAGTGCACATTATACAGAGTGGCGGTGACTGACCTCCTTCAGGCCCTGGCCTTTCACCACACCCACCAGTTTGCACCTGGGTTAAATGGGCCCAGGCCAGGCTGCCAGCCAAGACCTGAGGCCACAATTGTACCAAACTGAGGTCTAAGTCTGAGGGGTGTGAGGGGCAGGGAAAGACCTCAGGGCCTGTCCCTCCTGTAGGGTAGGGTGAGGGTGTGGCCAAGGGTGGACCTTCAAGAAGGCTTGTTTGGCTGAGCCCAAGGAAGAACCTCCCAATTGTGAATGTTCCAAGATAATTCTGAAGAATGTGTGTGTGTGTGTGTGTGTGTGTGTGTGTGTGTGTGTGTGTGTTCAGGGGTGAGACTTGGATTGGCAGATGCCCCAAGGAGTGCTGACAGGCCACTGTGCCTGTGATTCTGTGTGAATTGATTCAGAGACCTGATTTGAGGAGGTGAAGGCAGGCCTGTGCCCGGGAGACAATGTGGTACCAAAGGATAGGAATTTAGGGGTGCAGAGGAGCCAGAGTGCATGGGATGGAGGCTGGTATGACCAACAATGAACCAGCCATGCCCACTGGCGTGGGGCACTGTGGGCCCAACCCCAGAGGCTAAGCGCAATTTATATTTTCTCTCTCAAGGGGTCAGTTACCCATGTGGGCACAGCCCCAGACAGCCATGAATGCGGGGGAGTTCTTGGCCTCACCTCCCTGAGGCCAAGGGGTACTTTGGAAAAGATTTGAATTTTCCTTTGTCCCTGTTGGTGCACCACATACTGAAGGAAGGTCCTGTGATGTGATGTGGACATTTTCACCTGTTGTCCAGCCTGATTTCATGCACCCTTCTGGAGGCTCCACCTCCCAAAATAATTCGACTTCATGATAACAACTTATATATATATATAATATATATATTATATATATATCCATATATATGTATTTAATTTCTCTCAACAGCTAATCCATCTGTTCCTTATCAAATCTTTCAATAAGATAAAAATAATCAACCTGCAGAGAAATACCCAGTTCAAATCTCTTCTCTGTCTCTCTGTCTTCTCTCTCTCTCTCTCTCTCTGTGTGTGTATGTGTGTGTGTTTGTATGTGTGTCCCCAGGCTCAGTTTTGACCCTACCAGAGGCCAAGTGGTTCCTGGTCCTCCATCTCCAGCAACAGCTAGAGAGTAAGAAAGTCTCTTTCCTTGGTTCATTTTTAAAAGAATCTCTCTATAATATCAGTGCTGAAGTTCAGGGGCATTGAGGCATGTTTTTTATTGTTTGTGTGGTTCTTTTATTTTTGTTTTTTTGAAACACATGGATGTCTGTGGAAGTCACACAGGAATTCTGCAGGGAGGATCCCAGGGCCCTCACACCCCCTCACGCCTCCTCCACACCTCCTCACACTGCCTAGGGAGCCATTTGGAGGCCAGGCCTTCACACTGCACATTCATCAGTGTCAGTCCTGACCATGCAGTGGGAAGAGACAACCATAGACTGGTTGTCTTCCTTGGTTATGCCTCACAACTGGCTAAAAAAATCACCTTAGAAATCAGAAAACCTATTTTTTTGCCACCACTTGCCTAGCACAGCTGCAGCTGCCAGCCTGTTCCCTGCCTTCCTGAGGGGTGACAGTCACTTCAGATACCATCCTTCATTCCTTTGTGAAGTGAGTCGTTCTTCCTATGCTTCGCAGTCTGTTCTGCCCTGCTCACCCAGGGAAAGGCCCTAGTTGCTCTTGTCTAGTTAACATGTTTCTACTGGACTTTCTCATGTGACCACAAACTAAGGAAACAATTGTGACTCTCACTGAAATCTATGAGGACAGCTTGCAGAGTTCTCCCCTCAAAACAACCTGTCAAGGGAGAATGCACATTGTCAATGAGTATTCTGAGGCTCAGAGACATTACAGACTCAGGCAAGGTCACACAGCACTAAGTGGCAAGACCAGGATCCATCCTGTCCATTCCTAGTCCTTGGTTTTTTCATTATAGTCAATGTCTCTTGGCTAACAGTGAAATGTCAAAAATTGTGCTGGTTTTGATGGAGCCCTTTAGCTGCTTGGCATGCAAGTGCTCCCTGCTGTTGGGGGTACCTTTGTCAGGCTAGTTCTGGCCCCGAGGTGAGTGGGTACAAACCCACAGCTTGTCCCTGGATACGCTCTGGGCAGGGCTTTGTCCTCATGAGACCTCACATTGCTATAATAGAAGACATACCCTCTTGGCTAAGCCATGTCTCTTCTTTAACAGCTGATCCCTGAAGGACAGAAAATGTTAGGCTTGAAAAATCCCTTCCTTGTATTGCCACACTTTCTACCCTCAAACCATGTGGCTACACCATCTAGATGTTCCTAAGAGAGCTCACTCAATCAGGAGGGCAGTTGCCCACTGCTTTCTGTAAGGTCTATCTTCAAATAGGGAGCATCAGATACCCCCAAACCACACACATTTCTCCACTTCCACAGAGCCAGCCCAGCCCCCCAGTTCCTGGTGAGGAGTTGTGTGAGCTTTAGAAAGGTGGAGTTTGCTGTTTCTACTCTTGCTTTGCTGTTGGCTACTCAGTGTCACGGTCACATTCCCAGCACACTGTCAGCAGGTCAGTGTACCTTGCTGGGGATGAGAGTATGCCCAGGAGATTTCACTGGGAGTGTTCAGAAGGCATGACAGGGACCTGACAGATGGCTGAAGTTGGCAAGCTCCAGAGTAGAGTCCCAGTCCCTCCAGGCATGACTTTCCTGCTGGACTGGACAGCTGATTTTCAGATGGGTTGCTTTCTAAAATGGCTTGCCATCACTTATTGAGAACTGGTGTTTACACAGAAAGGATATCCTAGACTCATACCCCAGGGCCTAATAGACGTGAGCGGATGGTCTGAGACTGATTGTTCAGGGAGCCGAGTCTGGGGTTCTCCCTCCATGGCGGGTTAGTGGGCCCAGTGGCAGTCAGAACTTGCTTCTTGCCTCCTACCAGCAACCTCCATGCCACCCCAAGCCCTGGGCATGAAGCACAAGTCTCAGGGGACCACCCCCACATGCTGGGAATCCTGAGGCAGCCTGTGGCTGCCTCGTGCACACACTGAGTATCCCCACTCCGAGTGTCAGTGCTGGAGAGGTGTGAGGTTTACCTTTGTTCCTATTGAAACTATGGACATCCAGGTCATTTGTACCTGGAACCTCATGTCATGAAATTCTAATTGTGTGAAACTTAGCTTGAAAACACACCATGTCCACCTTGGGTATCTGCCAATTGGCACAGAACATCCCTACAATAGGGGGAACCTGAGGCCCAGCCTGCATAGCTCCTACACTGATTATGCAGAGCCCTCCTTCAGCCCATGCCCTTCCTCCCGCCTCTCGTTCACACTGATTGCACAGCGGCTTGCCCAAGTGAGGATGATGTATGGTTATGACATCCCTATGGTTCTCAGTTAAGGCGAACCCAGGGCCCGTTCCTGAGTTAAGTCCCTGGTGTAAACTAAGCCCTTCTGTGTTCAGCTAGCAATGGTTGCATCCCCACTTGGAATCCAGAATAAGGGAGCAAGTGTGACCTCCCACTGTCAGCGCTCATGGAGGATGCTTCTCTAGATGTGAAAACAAGGTATAGCAGGACAGCAGCTTTGATGTCACTGGGTAACTTCTCATTATAGATTTGTAAACTCCATACGGGTCTATTTTTACGTCAACTGAGCACTGTGGCGTATACCTTCCAGTCTTCCAAGATTGTTAAAAAATTGAGACAAGTAATTACATAATTTGTCCTATTTTTTTTTTAAGTGAATGGACTGACATTAAGTGTGAATGTACATTTCTTAATTACAACTTTTTCTACTGAGTGTTTGCACTATACTTTCTGGAATCTTATTTAACAAAATAAAGGAAAAAATTGCTTGGCTAAGCTCTGTAGTCAGTTTAATTGAACAGTGGTCGTATAGCAGGAGGTTCTCTGCCTGTCTCACTTACCCTGCATGGGAGACTCTGTCATGTCCCTCCCTGGCACAGTTCTACCCATCACGTGACAGGTAGTAGCCGTGGATGGACACATGGCACCTCTTTTTCCTACTAAACAAGAGATTCCAGGGAAATAATTTGTGTTATTTGTAACTCCCCACACCAAGTCTCTCTGATTAATGAGTCTGGCATTCTGCTATTTTAATCTTTCATAAAACAGGAAATAAATCTTTTGCTGCCCCAAATATGAATGTTGGGGTTCACCCAATTTGCCTTGTACCTCCCACACCTGGGGGTCTTTAGTTCCTGGCCACTTGGGCAAGTGGAGGTAGCCACCTCCAGGCAGAGGCCACGTTGGCCCAGGGCTGCTGGGACAGTGTTTAGCAGGAACCAGTGAGGCCTGTCACTATGGCTTAGTAAAGAAACCCACCCATGCCCTGAAGGAGTCATCCCTGATTGTGGCAGATTCTGCATCTGTGTCCTCAACCCACACCAGCCCTTCCTTGTAAGCAGGTTAAGTTGTATCCCTGAGCTGGGACTTCCAGAGCCTGGGCCCCCATAAACCCGTGTGGGTGGTGTAAAGAGTGGCTAGGGGCGGGGGGCAATGTCAGGAGCGGCTCACTGGTTTCGGGGGGTGAGAAAAGGGAGAAGAGTAGACGACAAGCCTGTGTTCCCTCTGATTGGGAAGACTGGGTTGTATGGATTGGCTATATTTGAGGGTGACTGTGGGGACTCCAGAAGGAACCCCTGGGTGGGTCTATTCTGAAGAGGAGCTTGGGGGTCCTTGGCTTTTGGTGTAACTTGACCTCTTCAACTTTCCCTCTTTCATTGTTTCTTTCCCCACACTTAAAAAATGGATTTCCAAATCTTGATACCTCCCGAGCTATTGTCCCCTTGTTCTCTACCCATTAAAAAATTCTCAAAAGACCCCATGTTCCACCTCTTTGACCTGAGTAGTGCCCAGCACTGGTGACCTTGTCCTGTGCCTTCCTCTCACCCAATCTGACAGGGGCCCTCAGCTCGTCCCCGACACGCCACCCTGTCTCCCTCCTCCCTCGGCGTCCGTGCCCTCCCTCTGTTCACAGCACTGCCCTGCCTCCTACCCTCACAGTCCTCACTCCTCTGTTGGGAGTGTCCCCCAGGGCAGGTTTGCAGTCATTTCTGTGCAGTGGATGTGACTTTAGGCTGGTGACTTCAGAGGACCCCTGAGTCCCTGAGCTGCCTATAGTCCTCACACCTACTCCAACCACCAGCTAACCTCATCAGTCTCCAATGTGCCTCTCTGTCAGAAAAGCAAGCATCGGTGGCCTGGCCACCCCCCTAGACTCCTGTGGCCTCCATTTGTTTATCCCCCTGTGGAGCTGGGCAGCAGCAGAAAGGGCCCTGGGAGGCTGAATAGCCTTTACAAAACCAAATAAGCCATGACACTGACACTTGCCTCAACTTATTTCCCCTTGACCACTCAGTGGGAAACATCCTGATTGAAATCATTGCCTCCGTATTTCCTTCAAAGATGCCAACCGAGGGTCTGTTTAAATGAGCACAGCTGCCAGAATCCCCCTCTTTGATGTCACGTGACCCTGCTCCTGCCAGGAAGCTAAGTCTGTGAACAAAACCTCGGACTTACCCACTGCCTGCTGCCTCACCCTGATTCCTCCCTCGCCTGCCCCAGGGAGCAGGCTGATAGCAGAGGGCTCAGAAGCAACATGTTAGTTGTATCATCTTCAATATCTTAACATTAACCAAAATGAAGAAATCATGTGCCGACACATGACTTTGCGTCTTTGCACCTCAGAGACTGATTCTATAATTCTAAGTATGGAAGTAATGGTTCCAAAAAGAACAAATGGACTTTGCCCTCACAGGCATTAAGACTTCTGAAGCTGTGAATGCTCACCTGATGTGGTGCAGTGGGAGCGCAGACACAAACCCCAACATCAGTATGTGGACCTTGGTATCCAGAAGGAAGGCATTGCATATCAGGGAGGATGAGAAAATTTCCTTCCACATGGAGAAGTTGGCTCACAGTATAGACAAAACAAATCCAACATGGACTAAGTTTATTGTAACCAAATATAAATATTTGTGATAATATGGAAGCAGCATTTATACATTTTGTAAAGCAGAAATCATGAAATCATGATTATTTTAAAATAAAAACTATGTCAAAAACATCATAAACAGCTAAAGCACTGTCTACACGCGTGGACATACCTGCAGCATACATGCAATAAGTACATAACAGGTATCTAGTAGTTGTAAATAATAGCAAATATGTGAGTCATTGGAGCAGAGAAAACTTGAGTGGCCTGTAACATGGTTGTGGCAGACGATGAGCTCTGAGGACCTGCAAACACCAGTCATGTCCCCCCCACAGCCACACTCTAGTGGGGGCACAGTGACATCTTCATTTACATTTGGGCCCTTCCTTTTCATGTGAGTCATTTCCTAAGCAGCTGCTGTTTCCTCTGGGCCTGGGGCATGTCCCTGACCCTACAGCCCTGACACCCAGGAGGCACAAGTTCTGGCAGTGAATGACAATTAGCCTATCTGGCTGGTGTGACTGTCAGGGAAGTGGAGCTGCAGAGGGCAGGACTGGGAGAAATGGGAAATAATTCAGAATCAAGTAGAGAGGAAGAGAGGAGGCCTCTGATGGATCTGTTGGTTGGGGCAGAGGATCCAAGGAGATGGGAAGATGCCCTTGATGAAATCAAAGACCCAGTTTCCATTAACAGGCATAGGGTCACATTCTAACAGCAACTCAGAAAAAAGCAAGTACAAATCAGCCAGAAAATTAAGAGCCCCAGAGGAAACAGGCACCCGCTCCCTCTACCTCTCATCTCCATCGGCAACTCAGAGAACCACATTGGGATCTGAAAAACAGTAACTTGATCCTACCCGACCTGAGGGAAACACAAAGGGAGGTTTACTGGTCTAGACCAGACCTGGAGCAAACCTGAGGAGGGCATGGTGTTCAGAGATGGATAGACAGGCAAGATGTTGGCCCGAGGGTGGAGTTCCTGCGTGTCTGGTCCTGGTGCTCGGTTCTCACTCTGCTTGGATGGTAAGTTCATGCTGGGTGGCTTCCTGGATGTCCCTGAGCAGGCGTATTTCCCACTGCCTCACTCGCTCCTTCTGTTAAAGGAAAGGCATCTCTGAGGAAAGTGCTCTGCAGGAACACTGACCTTTCACAGAAAGCCCGTGCAGAAAAAGCAGATGTTTCTGCCCCCTGGTCACAGACCTATGTGTGAGTACCTCTCAGCACCACACAGACTGCACAAGCCAGTGCTGCTCTGGCCAGCCTGCACAGTATTGCTTCCACATGCTGAACACCACTGCCCCCAAATGGAGCATCTTGTAGATGTCCCAGTCTCCAGGTGGAGACAGATGGGTATGTAAGTGAATGAGGCCCAGCCCCAAGGAGCTAGGTCTGACCTGGGTGTAGAGAGGACAATGGAGCGGGGACAGGTGCTGACCCAGCAGGAACACGGCCCATGTACAGGGTGTGCACTGTGGACAGTGTCCTCTGGGTTGGTCTAGAATGGTGATTTATCACTATTTTCTAGAGGTTCTTCTAGGGGCTGCTCAGGGCTGCTGCAGGTAGGAGGGTTGCTTAGTAAGGGTGGGCCAGGCAGGGGAGGATGGGGGCTGGATAACTCTTGCTGCTAAACAAAATGAGGACTTGTTGGAACAAAGTCTGAGATTTCAGGTGGCTTCGCCGGATCCCATGTGTGTGGTTGTTAGGGCTGGGTTACAGAAAAGATTGGAAATAGATCTTAAAAGTTCTCACAGGAGAATAACCATCACTATTTGAGGATGGTAACCAGACTTATTGTGGTGATCATTTCTCATTATATACAGATATTGGATCATGTTGTCCAGCCTGAAACTAAATGTTATATATTAAATTAAAAAGCAAAACACTAAGCCCCATCTTAACAAACAAGAACAGAAAAAAAGTTAAGATTTTATGAAAAGGGACTGCACAAATATTATAGTATTTTTGCCTACCACCTTCAGTTCCCCCCTGATTACATCACTAAAATAAACTGAATTCCATTTTAAAAAAACACAAAACAGAACAGCTAGAATCATTAATAATCAGGAGGAGGAAGTTGTGAAGTCTGCACTGTCAGGAGTCTGATCATCTTTTTGACCTTCTATAACTACAATATCATTCAATGAAGGCACACATGGCTCACATTTATACCTATTCTTGTTATGTCAGAATATTTTAATTTTGATGTATATTTTATAAGGACCAGTATCTGTATATCAAAAAATATACTTTGTATAGTTTTTATAACAAAAAACAAAAATATTCTTTTCCTGTTGCATAACCATTTCAACCTAATGAAGAAATATGCCTTGACAGAAAGAAAAGTATAGAATAAGGGTAAAAGTATTTTCCATCATAAACATTTTAAAGTGGTGGAAAAAAAATGGGCAGTTACATCAATGGGTCAACTCAGCCTTGGGGAATGTGAAACTCAGATTTCTGGTTGAAATTTAATGTGAACGTAGAAGAAACATATGAAAATCTTTCTGCATAATTCATCCCAATTCTATATGATTAAGCCTCTCTGATTCATATTAGCTTCTTGTTATAGTAACATTCATTCTTTAGTAAATGACTCACCCAATACCTACTGATTCAGAATCTTTGAAAATAGGCATAGTTTCATGTTTAAAAAAAATAAAACTAAAAATGTACACAGGTGAGTTTGATGCAAGTCTTTGCTCAAAAAATACTGTGTATATGTGTGGTGCATGGAGCCTTCTCCTAAGGGAGGCACTTAATTTGTGTGCTGTCACTTACATATTAAAGTGAATCATGACACTCAGGTCCACTGACTAATTAGCTCCAGACCCATTAGCTTACATGGAAAGGGGTTGTTACACTTAGAGCTGAACTAGTTTGCTCAAGCCACATGGAATCAAGTAGAAAACTGTGTGCTTAGCACCTGTGTCCAAAGAAGGGCAGTCTTACTTTGAGCTAACACACAGTGGAAAGAAGTGTTCTTTTAACCTACTGGCTTCCCAAAGGGTTAGAACTGGCATAAGACATTCTAAATGGGTCCAGCCTCAGCACCTGAGCCTTGGCAACCCACAGTCGCCTCCCTGAGGCACCATCAGGAAACCACTAAGCACTTCCCTTGTGCCAGACCATCCTTGAAACATATTTACATGCACCATCACATTTTATCCTTAAAAAATTTCATCATATTGAGATACCTGCTATTTGAAACATATCCCCCAAAGGGAAAAAGGCAATGTAGAATGTACAAACCCAATTACCAAGGAGATCAGCTAGCAAGAGCAGAACATGTGGCAGGCTGTGAAGGAAGCAGATCCCACCCACTGAACCCTTAGGTGGGAAGCAGGAGTGGCGGCCTCAGGGTTTTCAGAGATATGATGAAAAAGAAAGTGGATTTTTTCAGTTCCCACCTCCCACCCCGCCTTATTCATAAAGTACTGGTATGATGGTGCCAGGAAGGTTTGCAGCACATGGAGGAGTTTGGGGAAACAACGGAAATTTCAGGAGGGAATATATTTTAATGATACAGGCAAAGGTCCTTCAAGGGTCACAGGGACCCCTTAAAGCAGGGAATGGGGAGGGCAGGGCATCAGAAAGGCCCCTGGCCACTGGGCCTTCTCCAGTCCCAGTGGCCTCATTATGCCCCAACCAAGGGCACATTTGTGAGGAAGAAAACACACTTGCTTTCCCCACCATTGCTAGGCCACCTCCAGGCAGGGCCGTGGTCACAGACCCAAGCTCCAGGGGGAATGGGGTAGAAACAAGAACAGGGTCCAAGCCTACCACAGCTGTCTGCTTCTTCAGGTCTCGTCTCCTCCTCACAGCTGGGTCCTGAATTCGAGGTAATCCCCTATTTTGTGGCTGACGCTTTGTTTTGGGAGGCTTTCTCTGTTGTTGCTGCTTCCTGCCTGAAGTTGGCATGGGTGGATCTTCTTCAAAAGCCCAGGGATCCATGGTGGGTCCTAGCTGCCCACTGGACACCTCTGAGGCACGTGTGGTAGAAAGCTGCTGCTTTTGGAGGGTGGCTGTGGTGCTGGACCCTTCCTGGGAAGACAGCATATCTTGGGGAGAATGTGTAGGCAGCTGGGCACCATCCAGGACAGTGCCTGGTGGCCTCACGTGCCAGCTTGGGGTGGGCTTCTCTGGGATACTGTGCTTTTGGACTGTTCTCAAGGATGGCTGTCTGGTGACTGAAAGGCCCTCATCATCAGAGGAGCTCCACCCAGGAACCTGTCAAATAAAAGCACAGAGGTCAGCATTCTAGAATATCCAACAAGTTGCATTTTGGGGAGAGCACAAACTCCCACCTGAAACATTTTCATGGAGGTGTGACCACCTAAGGAGGTAAGCCCTCCAGATCTGCCCCCTAAGGGGTCATACAGCCTGAGATGAAGCTCAGTGCTGGACCAGACCCTTTGCTGTGCCTGCCTTTTCATTACCATCTCATACTTCTTACATCAACTAATCAACAGAGTGTGCTTGATTATCCACACACCTGCATTATTGAGGGTGGGTGTCCAAAAATCTGCAGTATAACTGGACTTGGGAGAGAGAGGGTGAAGCCACAAACACAGCCAAGGTGGGGTGCACAGTAGCAGCTGTGCTGGAACCAGTAACAGGTGGAGGAGGGGCCAGATTTGGGGTGTGGGCACATGTCTCAAAATTGCTGACAGAGTTGGGGAGGACCCATGTCCCACGCTCCCTACCCATGAAGCTGGAGGTTATGGTCAGACATGGAATCCCTGAAAATTCTTACAGTCTGGTGTGTGAAGCAGAGAAGAAGCAGGGAAGTTTATTCCCAGAGCACCAAGCCTCAACCTGTACCACCTATAAAATCTGCCTTTCTTTCCCTGGGCTCCTAGTCCACTACAGCCAGGCAAACTTCTACAACAAACACTGACTGCTGGGCAAGAATGAATCTGACATACCTGAGGCTGCTGGCAGCTAGCTTTGTGGTCCTCAGAGGCACTTGCCACTGCCCTGCCCTGGGACTTGCAACAGCTCCTAGCCTCCTAAAGTGGACTGAGAGCACTTATCCTGGAAAGGTCACAGATTGTTGGGTAGACATTGAGCTGACAGCATTTGGGGCTGCTAGAGGCTAGCTTGGCAGTCTTAAGAGTACTATCTCCTAGGGCCTCCCTGGTAGTGCAAGGGGTTAAGCACCACGCTTTGAAGCAATCGCAGCCTCTGCAGCACAAGTTCGATCCCCGGCCCGGCCAGGGAGCAACCCACATGGCACAGCAGACCTCTCCTGTCTTGCCCACTGCTTCCTGCTTCCCTCAGCAGTGTATTTCAGTCAGTCTTCCTGTTCTATTCCCCAGTCTGTCTCTGGTGAGTCCTCTCACCACCATCTCTGGCCTGCACCCCAGCTCTTGTATGCATAAATCTTTTTTTTTTTTTTTAAAGAGTACTATTTCCTTCTTCTTGGCTTGGCAGGCATGTAAACAACCTAAATACTACACAACCTGTGACATCTCATAGTATCAACCTGTGGCCCAAGCCCACAATTCTCTCATCATTCTGCTGAAATCAGACCACAGTGGGAAAGGCACTACCAACAAAATCTGCTAAAATTGAAACTAGCCTATAGCTGAAAGGTCAGTTGCTGTGTGGGCCTTCTGGGAGAGCACTACCTGTCCTGTAGAATTTATTTACAGATTCTTTCCTTTGCTCAAGCAGCTGCAGCACCAGCCGAGGTATACGTCCTTGGAAACCTGAGGCCCACCCTACCTCTGGCTCTCAGCATGTACACTGGATTCTTGGACCATCACACAATGTTAGCTATTAAGTTTAAGTCATCCTGACTAATGACAAGGATTTAATCAATACAACAACAAAAGCACAGCATCTAAGACCAACACCCTAGACCAATACCCTGTGACCTGCAGTTCTAACTCAAGACCATCACAACAGGATTGGGAAAGAAAAGTCTAACTTAACCCACACAAATAACCACAGAGCACCAAACAAAATGAAAAGGCAGAGGAATGCACCTTGTTTGATGAATTAAGACAAAGCCAACAAGGTTAATTAAATGGTCAGTAGAAGACTTCAGAGCAACAGTCTTAATGATACTTGTGAAAATTAGAATAGATCAACAAAATAAGAAGTACAATAAGGCCAAATAAATATGAAAAAGCTCATATAGAAGTCATAGAGATCAAAAATACAATAGTTGAAATTGAAAAAGCAATAGAGGGACTCACAAGTAGACTCAATGAGGCCAAGAAAAGAATTAGTGAGGTAAAAGATAGGGTAGTGGAAATCATCCAAAAAGAGAAAAGAATTCAGAAAAACAAAGAAAACATATGGTATTTATGGGACAGCACCAAGAGAACAGTATCTGTAACATAGGGCTTCTAGAAAGAGGAACAAGAGAAAGGGGGTAGGGGGGTATCCAATTTTAAGAAATAGTAGCCAAGAATTTCCCCAAACTAGGGAAGAAAACAGACATCCAGGTCCAGGAAGCTCAAAGAAAGCCAAACAAAGTAAACCAAGGGAGTTGGCAAGAAGATGGAGGAGTGAGGATGCCAGACTCACCTCCATATACTCACAAATGCAGAGCAGCAAACCAAAGCCAAAAACTCCTGAGGGGAAAAGAGATGACCAAGGCACATGCTAGGAGCAATGGTCCAGTGGAGAGGAGTAGGAAAAAGGCTATGTGAACTGTGTTTAGTGTGATAGTGGGGAAACTCATAAGTGGGAGCATAAATGCTGCACGAAGCTCCTTACAGTTGCTGAATCAGGCACACCCCAACACTGGGGCCTCCTGAGACCTGACACTGCACTGGATGGACGCAGATATGTGTGAGTTGGCATCCAGGACAGAGGATGCTCTGTTGGAGAGCTGCAGGAAGGGGTTCAGAGTGAGAATTACTGGCTACAGCCTGAGCTTTCAATATAGAATAGCTGGAGCCTGATTTGGCAGGGAGAAGCAGGACAGAACACTTTAGAGAAGAGGTTACTGCTCCAAGCCCAGGCTGATATATTCAAAATACCTGTCACTCCTTACCTCAGGGCTATAACCAAAACAAAGAAATGTTTGAACAAGTTAGAACTTAAGTACTTGTCAATAATAGGAACAAACGTCAGGGATAAGGTTCTGTGTTGGAAAAGAAGAAAGAATTCCTGGCCTATGATCCCATATCAACTACAGGCTGCCCAGCATTACGTCTAGTACTTACAATATCCTACATGAGACTATAATAGATGCTAAGACTGAGGAGATGGCCTGGAGGAGATCACTGTGGCACCTCCCCTCACAATTCTGGTACACAGCACAGCTAGAATTTCTGAGTTGATCGTTCAGTGCCTACTGCCCCAGTCCCTTTTTTTTTTTTTTTTAAAGATTTATTCATGCATACAAGAGCCAGGGTACAGGCCAGAGGCGGGAGGGTGAGAGAATCCACCACAGACAGAGCGGGGAGCAGAACAGGCAGATGGACTGAAATATACTGCTGAGGGGAGCAGCAGGCGAGTCAGGAGAGGTCTGCTCTCCTGACTGCTCCCTGACTGGGTATTGAACTCGTGCTGCAGCCTGGACAGCTTCATAGTTTGCACCTTAACCTCTTGTGCCACCAGGGAGCCCCCTCCCCCCAGTCTTCTTTTATGCCTACTACCAGTCCTCAGATTACTTCAAGTGCGAAGACAACAGTTTGAAAATCTATCCTTATTATAGCACATAGAAATTAAAAATAAGGAAACAAAGAACATACCACAATGGCACAGCAAACAAACAACAACAACAACAAAAACACAACCCAGAGGGGAACCCCACCCTAGCAGAACTGTAGCACATGACAGAAGGAGTTTAAGGTTACTTCTAACAATGCTTATGGAAGTCAGAAAAAATTGAGGCTATAAAACAAAATAAAGACTATGAGGCAGCTATGATTAGAAATAATGGAGCTAACAGCGAAATAAGCCAGAAAGAAAAAGAAAAATACCGGATGGTCTCACTCATAGCAGGAATCTAGAAAACTTAAATAAGGGACCAGGAAAATGAATAACTATAAGAAAGTGAAAATCAAAATCAACAAAAAACTATGAACCAGAGACACTTTTTGGGGGGTGGGGGGCAGGAGGGGAGGGACTGGGGTCAGAAAGGGGGTTTGAAATTGTATGGGGAATATAAAAATAAAATTTATTATTAATTAAAAAAAAAGAATAAAGGAAATAACACAATTGGAAGAAAGAAAAAAAAGAAATAATGGAGCTAAGAAGTATGTGGTATCATTACTAAATTTAAAAACTAAATCCCCATGCCTTGCCCAGCAAGGAAGTTTGGGAGGCTTGAACAGATAAAGGGAGTGGATGAGACTGCCATGGAACAGGCATTAATCTGATCTGAATTAGCATAATGGATCATCAGCATACCCAAGACTAGTCACCCTAACCAATCAATGATGCCTGGAATATAAAAAAAGGCTTGGGACCCTCACTCTGTGTAGACGATCTTGCCCCATAGTATATTTCAATAAATCTGCCTTTTCTCTTTTCCACTGTCCCTGAATTCCTTCACACCCCCACCCGTCTATGCCAGAGTCTTCCCCAGCACAAGAAGTGCTATAGCTGATTAAAGAAACACAATGGAGGGCCTCAGCTGCAGACCAACAGAAGAAATCTTGAGAACTTATGAAATAAATACAAAGTTGGAAAATACACAAATACAGAAAAAAAGAATTAAAGAATGAAGACTATAAGAGGCCCATGGGATAACTTAAAGAGAAGTATTCATATCTTTAGGGGTCCCAGAAAGAGAAAGGAATAGAAAACTTAAAGAAATAATTACTTCAATCCAGCAAACAAACCAGATGTTTAGATCTAAGAGGCCTATAGAGTTTTTTTTAAAAAAAAGCCAGACACACACAAACCAAAACACATAATAAAGCTGTTGAAAATCAATAACAAGGACAGATTATTACAAACATCAAGAGCAAAAAGGGTGCCCTATAAGGGAATACTATTCATAATTCCAGTGGACTTTTCAGTAGAAGCATTACACAAAGAAACTGGAAGGAGATATACATTTTTAATTTAATTTGATTTTCTTTTTTTATATTAATATTTTAATTCTTACATCATTTTTCATTTTTGCACAATGTATGCATTATCATTTTGGTTATATTCCCCATACAATTGCACACCCCCCCTTATTTTGACCCTAGTCCTTCCTCTCCCATTCCCTCCCCCCACCCCCATAGTGTGTCTCTAGTTTATAGTTGCTTGTTGATTTTGATTTTTACTCTGTATTAATTAGTCTTTTTCCTGGTCTCTTATTTAGGTTTTCTAAATTCCTGCTATGAGTGAGACCATCTGGTATTTTTCTTTTTCTTTCTGACTTATTTCACTGAGCACGAGCCCTTCTAGCTCATCCATCTTGCTGCAAACTGCATATCTTTTTTGATTGCTGAGTAATATTCCATTGTGTATATGTACCACATCTTCTTGATCCAAAATGCAAATGGCCAACAGACATATGAAAAAATGTTCAACATCACTTGTAATCAGGGAAATGCAAATCAAAATTACAATGAGATACCATCTTACACCAGTGAGAATGGCACATATTAAGAAAACTAGCAACAACAAATGTTGGCGAGGTTGTGGAGAAAAAGGAACTCTCCTGTACTGCTGGTGGGAGTGCAAACTGGTCCAACCACTATGGAGAGCTGTGTGGAGATTTCTTGACCTACTAAACATAGAGCTTCCATATGATCCAGCAATTCCACTCCTAGGTATTTACCCAAATGACGCAGAAACATTAATTCCAAAGAGCACCTGCACCCCTATGTTTATAGCAGCACTGTTTTACAATAGCTAAGCTATGGAAACAACCCAAATGCCTGAAAATAGATGACTGGATCAAGAAGATGTGACACATTTTTAATTTATATTTATTAGGTAATGTTGATTTATATCACAGTGTATGTCTCAGAGGTGTATGTTTACATTTCTACAATTGTATGTTATGTCACCACACCCACCACCAGAGCCCCAGTAATCTTCCATTAGAACCCATATCCCTTTTGCTCGTACCTCACTACGTCCCACTTCTGGTAGCCTCACACATAGTCCAATGTGCGCTTCCTCCTATTGTTTTCACCTCTCCCCTTCTTCCTCCACATCCCCTTCTGAATGCCTCAGATCTATAAGCTTTCAAGGTTTGTCTTTGTCTGAACCTCTGTTTCTCTGTATTCCACATATAAATGAAACCATCCTATCTTTATATTTCTCCTCCTTACTTATTTTGATTAGTATAATCCCCTCCACATCTGTCCATGTTGCTGCAAATGGCATGAGTTTAGAGTAGAATTTTATTATGTATATATATTATGCCACACCTTCTTGATCCCTCATCTGTTTTGGGGAATTTAGATTGTTTCCATCTTCTGGCTATTGTAAATAGTGCTGCAAAAAACACAGGCAATGCAGGCTTCTTTTCAAATTAGTGTTTTTGAGTTCTTTGGGTAGATATCTATGGGTGGAATTGCTGGGTCATATGGTAGATTCATTTACAATATTTGAGGAACCTTCACACAGTTTTCTATAGTGGCTAGACCAGTCTACATTCCCACCAGTAGAGAGTTCCTTTCCTCCACATTCTCACCAGCACTTGTTTGTTTTTTTAGTATGGATACTTCTCACAGGTGTGAGGTGGTGTCTTGTAGTTTTCATCTTCATTTCCATGATAAGTGATGATGAACATCTTTTCATTTGTCTGTTTGCCATCTGCATGTCTTCTATGAAGTGCCTATTTAGCTTTTCTGTCCATTTTTGAGTAGGTTATTTATTTTGTTTTTGTTGAGATGTATCTGCTTTTGCAGATTTTCAATATCAGTCTCTTGTGAAATGTATGGTGTGGAAATATATTTTCTCCAACTCAGTAGGGTGTCTCTTCATTTTGCTTATTATTTTACTGAAAGAAACTTTTTAGTTTTTTTTTTTTAGATTTATTGATTTATTTATACATACAAGAACTGGCGTACAGGCCAGGTGGTGGGGTGGGGGTGAGAGGACTCGCCAGAGACAGAGTGGAGAACAGAATAGGCAGATTGAAATACACTGCTGAGGGGAACAGCAGGTGACTCAGGAGAGGTCTGCTGCACCGTGTGGGTAGCTCCCTGGCTGGGGATTGAACTCGTGCTGCAGTGGCTGTGGACAGCCTCATAGGTTGCATCTTAACCTCTTGCGCCATCAGGGAGGCCCCCAGAAGCTTTTTAGTTTGATGTGTCCCCGATTATTTATAATCTTTGGTTTCTTGGATGTTTGAGATGAATCCTCAGAGGTGGTTCTGAAGTTTATGTCATGGAGTGTTTTGCTTATATTTTCTTCTATGTATTTTATTGTTTCATATATTACATCTAAGCCTTATCTATTCTGAGTTGATTTTCATGTGTTGTGTGAGATAGTGGTCTAATTTCATTCTTTTGCATGTGGTAGTACAGTTTTCCCAAAACCACTATTGAAGAATGATGATAACATATGATAACATTTCCTAATTTCAGTGTATTTTCTCCCTTGTCATAAATTAGTTGTCCATAAATATGTAGTTTTATTTCTGGGCTTTCATTTCTATTCCACTGGTCTCCATTTTTGTTCCCGTATCATGCTGTTTCAATTATTATGGCTTTATATTTGAAGTCCAGAAATTTGACACCCTCATTCTTCCCCTTTTTTGACAGGAGAGCTTTGTCTGTTTGGGATGTATTGTGATTCCATAAGAATTTGAGTGACGTTTGTTCCACTTCTTTGAAGAATGCCCCTGGGATTTTAGTAGGGATTGCATCTGTAAATTGCTTTGGGTAGGATGAAAATTTTTGGAACATGAAAACATTTTGAAATGAAAACATTCCCATGAGTAGGGACTATCTTTCTATTTCTTTGTGTCTTCTGTTTCTTTTAACATTGTTTTATAGTTTTTCTTATTTAGGTCCTTTACCTCCTTTGTTATGTTTATTCCCAGGTATCTAATTTTTGTAGGTGAGATTGCAAGTGGGATAGCTTCCTTAATTTCTTATTCTAGTTCTTTGTTTTAATATAAGAAGGTTATTGATTTTT
The DNA here is from genome assembly GCF_014898055.3 of Talpa occidentalis. NCBI lineage: Eukaryota > Metazoa > Chordata > Mammalia > Eulipotyphla > Talpidae > Talpa > Talpa occidentalis. The sequence goes on from NW_023600993.1 coordinate 56,090,275, forward strand.
ATGTTAATTTTGTATCCTGCCACATTGCTGAACTTTATTGTTTTGATTAGATTTTCCATGTAGTCTTTGGTATTCTCTATGTATACTTTAAAAATATAAAAGAAGGAATGTTTCCTAATACATTTTATGATAACACTACTCTATGACTATAACCATAAAACACAAGAAAATTATAGACCAATATCCCTGATGAACATCAATGCAAAAATTTTCAGTAAAATAATAGCAAGTGAATTCAACACTATGTGACAAGGATATACAGCTTGATCAGGTGGGATTCATGCCAGGGATAGAAGGAACATTATTCAATATAATAAAGACTATATACCATGATTTCACAGTTAATATCATACTCAATGGTGAAAACTGAAAGCTCTTCTTTTAAAATCAGGTGAAATACATGTACACCCACTCACACCAGTATGATTCAACATATCAATAGTATTAGAAGTCCTAGCTGAGAAATAAACCATGAAAAGAAATAAAAGGAATGTACATTGTATAAGAAGTAAAACTATCAATAATTAAAGATGACATGATAATATGTATAGAAAATCCTAATGACTCCTCTAAGAAATTATTAGATACAGTTAGTAAACTAAAGTGTCAGGGTATAAAATAAGTATACAAAAGTCTGTTGTATTCCTATATGCAAACAATGTATCAGAAGAGAAAGAAATAAAGAAAATAGTTCCATTTATAAATCACAGTAAAAAGAAATAAGTACCTAGGAATTAAAGGAGATAACCATAATATAATATTAAAAGAAGTGATAGAAGACACTGGAAATGGAAATATATTCCATGCTCATAAACTGAAGAATTAACAATGTTAACACAACCCATTTACCTAAACAATAAGCAGATTTAATCCAATCCCTATCAAGATGTAATAGCTTTCTTCAAGGAAATAGGTCAAATATTGCTGAAGCTTATATGGAACCACAAAAGACCCTGAATCATCAAAAAAAAAAATGACAAAAAAAAAAGAAACAGATGTATTACATTTCCAGATTTTTGAATTATGCTACAAAGTAACTGTAATCAAAAGAGTGTGAGAGTGGAGTAAGACCCGCCAGAAATCCATGGGATGAAAACGAAAGTCCAGAAATACACCCAAACTTATATGAACAGTTAATTTGCAACAAAGGTTGAAGAACACACAATGGAGAAAGGAAACTCTATTAAAATAGTGTTGGAAAAACTGAATAGCCACATGCAAAAGAATGAAACTAGATCATTGTCTCATATCATACACAGATTTATTCATACTTCTCAACATTCAAAGACATGGCCGTAAGACCAAACACTGTCATTACAGAGGGAAAATATTGGTAGAGCACTCCTGGATATAAGCATCAGTAATGTCTTTGGGGAGAGGACTCTAACAGCCAGTAGGGGGGAAAAAATAAACAAATGGAGCTAAATCAAATTAAAATGTTTCTACACAGCAAAAGAAACTATCATTAAAACAAAGATAACCTATCAAATAGGAAAAATTATTTGCACATCATATATGAAACCAGGGGCTCAGATCCAAAATCTATAAAGAATTCATACTACATGACAAAATAACCCAATCAAAAAATGGGCAGCAGAGCTAAATGGACACTTCTCCCAAAGCATGTTGATGACCAATAAGCACATGAAAATATGCCCATCCCACTTATCAGGGAAATGCAAATCAAAACCACAGTGAGAGACTGCCTCATATCTGTAAGAATAACCTGTATCAAAAAGACCAGTAACTAAATATAGGTGAGGCTATTATCAAAAAGAATGCAAATAAGTGTTGGTGAGAATGTGCAGAAAAGTGAATTCTTGTACACTGTTGGTGGGAATAAATTGGTGCAATCACTCAGAAAATAGTATCATTTCCTCAAAAAATTAAAAATAGAACTATCATATAAGCAGCAATCCCACTTCTGGGTGTATATGCCAAGGTAAGGAACCCATTATCTTGAAGAGATATCTACATCCCCAAACTCACTGTAGTATTTTCTGCAATAAACAAGATGTGTTGAAGGCAATTTTAATAGGACAATTTCATGCATTTGTGTTTGGTTGTGGAAGTAATAGTTTCCTATTACAATGTTCGTTACAGGTAACAGCATTCCAAAGCTGTTAAGAAAGTCATTGTCATACAAGATAAAGGAAGTGGAATTTTTCTAAAATAACAAGAAAATAAAGCTTTAAAATGAAATGATCCTGACATTTACTAAAGCCTGTTAATACTGAAGGATTATCAGTTACATGCCAATTGCACTGATGTGGCTATCAGTCAACAAAAACCAAGAACTTACACAAGGAAACTCAGAAAAACACATAAATGCCCTTGACTACAGGCCACTCCAGTCAAAGGCCAAGGTCTGGGGACCACATCTTCCACGTGCCCATCTGCTTGGGGCTGCTTTATCTGCTCAGAGCAGTAACAGTACCATCAGGAAGAGCAAGGCACTTCCAGGTTCCTTGAATTTTTGCTGCATAGTAGTTAATTTGGTTGGGAGAAGCACAGCTGAAAAGCATACTAATGATATAAAGTAATAATGAGTTTCTCTCCAAACAAAGAATAGATGTTTACAATGCTTTAAACATAAAATTGACAAGGAATGTTGACCCAAAGCATTGGGAAAGTATATTAGTTATTTTTTGCTGTATAAATAGATTATAGCTGACCCTTGAACACTGGGGTTTTAGGAGCACAAACCCCAAACCCAAACCCTTGCTCACTGAAAAATCTGTTTATAACTGAGTGCAAAAAAAAATGTTTACCAAAAGTCTGTTGACCAGAAATCTTACCAATAACATACAGTTGACTAACACATATTTTGTATGTTATATATTATACCGTATCCTTTCAATAAAATAATCTAGGGAAAATCATAAGGAATAGGGAACACATTTATAATACTGTACTGTTTATTGTGACCCTTGAGTTTACATTTTTAATAGGGAAATATAAATGAAACTGCACAGTTCACATCTTTATTGTTCAAGAGTCAACTGTATACCAAAACTTAGTGGCTTACAATAAACATAATCTCATTTATTATGGCTTGAGAATTTGAGAGCAGCTAGCTGGGTAGTTCTAGCTTGGGGTCTTCTTTTGGGCCACTGCCAGATGTTGAGGGTTTGACAGGGGCCAGAGGGCCTGCTTTTGAGGTGGCTGACAGCTCACACACCTGGGAAACTGGTGCCAAATGCTGGCAGAAGTCCTCAGTGCTTTCCTGCTTAGCCTCTGAAGGTCTAGTTAAATGTCCTCCAGAGACTGGCTCCCTAGAGAGGAGAAGTCCCAGACAGCTCAGCATGAGGCTCAAATGTCTGTTATGACCTGGCTTCAAAAGTCACACATGTTCATTGCTGCAAAAACTATTGTTACAGCAATAGTTCAAACTGGGAGGGGAGCCCTGTAAATTGTGGCTGCCAGGAGGCCTAGAGCCCTGTCTTTGAAAAATCTGGAACTCTCCTGGAAAAAATGTGGCATTCTGCATTCTGTTCCCAGTCACTGGCAATTTGAAGATACATGGGATATGCAGGGGCTTTATATAGGGATGGTCAGCCACAAGGCAGGAGACTCACACTTTTCTGGAAAGTGCTATCCTATCTCTAGCAGCCAGCTTCTAAGATGGCCCTTGGTGACAATTTTATATTGTTTCACAAATATATACTCAAAACAGATGATATAGACAGACGTATGAGAACATCATATGGGAAGAGATGAGATTACAAATGAATAGGGTACTTTTCTCTCTCTCATTACCTATTGCTTCTCTGATTAGTTGGCCATTTGGAACAACAAAAACCCCACAAAAGATAAAGCCACATCCCCAGTCTACCTCATACCTTGTAGTACAACTAATTGTAGGAGATTAAATACCATACTCTAAAAATTCATAGATTACTAGAAAAAAAGAATGTATTTAAAAATCTGAAACGAACTTGGATTCTTATATCACATGATGCACCAAGCTTAATTCCAATTGGGTATAAATAAGATTTAAATGTAAAAAACAAAGCTATTAAGTGTTGAAAGGAGATGCTAGTGACTTTCTCTGTAGAAGTGCAAAGGTATGGCTGGATAGTTATAACTCAACACAAAAGCCACACAACAAAAAGAATAAGTTAAACTAAATACATATTTTTAAAAACTCCTGCAAAGCAAAAACAAACAAAAAATAAACCAACTACCTAGGGACAAACATGAAAGATTCCTTAATGGTTTTTATATAAAAATTTTTAAAATATATAGCTAAAGAAAGATTTCCATGTTTTGGAGAGCTCCATTTCTGGCAAAAATTGAGGAAAAAAGGAGCCATAAGAAGCTGTAGAAGAAACTAATATGTTCATTTTGGAGGTGGCTGGGTGAGGGTGGCAGGCATCACTGTACACTTGTGTATACTTTTCTACTTTGAAACTATGGGGAGGTGTTCCCTATCTACAGGTGAAAAGGGAACACAAGGGAAACTACTTGTCTGATGAAGAAAGCGAGGCAGGGTAGAGACTCAGGGTGTGGCCCAGGACCTGCTGGCTAGAGAGAGTGGTTGAGGGGGCCCCAAAATGTGGGATTATGAGGTCAGGTTTTGAACGTCACCTGGGGATCCTTACCTAATTCTGCACATTGCTTTTTATTTAGAAACTGGAGGGGGGCATCACAGGGTTTCTCTCTGAGACTGTGGTCTCCCTGAAGGGGCTGGGGGAGGAGGTGGGAGTGCTTATGGCTGGGTAGCAGGATCCAGGTTGATGTGCTGGGACAGTGCATTGGGCTTGGGGTGGGGGCTGAGGTGTGGGGTCCCTGAGCTCAGGGCACAGCCTGTAAGGGTGGGCAGGGGGCTCTAGACAAGGAGAGTCACGTAACAACTCATGTTTAGGACGAGAAGATCCCTGGGTGCCAGCTCTACAGGAGCCCAGGTGGGAATTTGGTCACAGCTTCTTACCAGCACCAGGCAGTTAAGGCCTCTCCTGCCCCAGTTGCCTGGAGCTCCCCTTCTCACCTAAATGTGCCCCCCACCATTGAACCCTCACTTACCTGTGCTCCAGGCTCCATGCTGCTTTCCTGAGGGGTCCACTGCAGCGTCTAGCCAGCCCGGGTTCCCTGAAGCACTGGCAGTTTCCGCCACAATGGGCCCAGGTGGGCGTGCAGGAGCCCACCTGTATCCAATAGCCACCTGATAGCCTGTGTAAGTGCAGAGTGGAGCATGCGCACTGGGCAGGTCCATGAGCCCTCAGGGTCTGCACGTGGCTGGTTCCTTGTGTATACCTGAGTGTGCATTTCCATGGCTTTTAGGAAATCAGATCTGCCAGATGGCTGTGGACTCCCAAACAACTTGCCATCTGTGGTGCACTGTGTCAAATACTTTATACACATTATCACAGCAACCTAAAGGAGTGGAGATCATCACCCCAACTTAGTTTGTGTGTCAACAGTCCACATCTGGAGGGCAGAGCCAAATTGTAGGAAAACTGAGAGTAACCTGCCATCGTTGAACTCCAAACTTTTTCTGCTGTTGAGCACACTTAACTCAGCCTTCACTCATCAATTCTTAAACTCAACCTGATCAGAGCCCCACCTGAGTCCAGCCAAGTTTCCATGAATGTCTGATGAGCAGGTTTGGGTGGGCCTATAATTGGCATTTCTAAGGACTCTCAGGTGAGGCTGCAGCAACTTGGTCTCACTCATCTCCCAGCACTCCATCCTAAACACTGGCACGTAACTGCAGCCTCCCAAAAAGCCTGAGGCAACCTACTTATCCTTATGTCAGTGAGGGGAAGATTGAACCCAGAGAGGTGAGGGTAATTGCTCAAGGTCATGAACCAAGATGACAGCCCATGACTGTGACTACAAAGTCAGTGCTCTTTCAAAGTCCTTTAAAAAAAAATATTTATTTATACATACAAGGACTGGGGTATAGGTCAGAGGTGTGTGTGTGTTTGGGGGGGGGGGTCAGAGGATTCACCACAGACAGAGTGGGGAGCAGAACAGGCCGATTGACTGAAATATACTGTTGAGGGGATCAACAGGCAAGTCAGGAGAGGTCTGCTGCACCCTGTGGGTCACCTCTCTGGCGGGGGATCGAACTCGTGCTTCAGTGGCTGCTGATAGCTTCATAGGTTGCATCTTTTCAACAAATGTTGCTGGAACAACTAGACATCCACATGCAAGAAAATGAATCAGACAGAGACATTACACCACAAAAATTAATCATAAAATTCTGATCACAGACCTAAATGTAAAATGTAAAGTATACACTCTTAGAAAATAAGATAGAAAAACCCCTACATGGCTGTGTGTATGATAATGACTTTTTAGCCACCAAATACATGGTCCATGAAAACAAACAAACAAACAAAATGCATAAGTTGTAATTCACTAAAATTAAATTTTGGATCTGGTTCTATGAAAGAAAATGATAACAATAACAATGCCACAGGCTGGGAGAAAAGACTTACAAAAGACCAATTTGATAAAGAACTGTTATCTAAATGTTAAAAGAATTTTTAAAACTAAAAAAAAAAACAAAACAAAACCAAAACAACCTGATTAATAAATGGCCAAACACCTAAACATTCCCAGAGAAGATAAATAGATGGTAAATAAGAACAAAAAATGCACCACAGGTAGGTCATCTGGAAGGAAAATTAAAATAAAGAAATACAAGTATAGAACTGTTTGAATGGCCAGAAGAACTGTTTGAATGGCCAGAATCCAGACACTGAAAACACCAAATAATGAAAAGCATGTGGACCAAAATAAGCACTCATGAATTCCTAGTAACTGGAACCAGGTGAAGTTCACATTCTCGTGTAGGTAAAAGCAACACTTCCCAACCCCATGTGATGTACACGCTGTCATATAGATGGGAATACCCTATGTGATGCACATGTTGTGTTGTAGATGAGACTATCCCACCTGTTGGACACACTGTGATGCGGGTGAGTATGTACACACTGAAGTAAATGAAAGTGATAACACTCCACGTAATAGACTAGACAATGTGATGTGGGAGTCTGACCCCACAGGGTCCTTGCCCTTGCAGGTCAGAGAATTAGCAAAGTTGTATAACCTCACGTCTGGTGGACATGAGTAGAACATATTGTTGCTGTGGGAGTGATCATGATTCATGGGATCTGCTCCACAGGATGAGATTCGGAGAGGGAGATCACAAATATTTGATGTTAGTTGACAGACTGTAGGGTAAGGTAAAAAATCATTTTCTGCCCTCCCACCATCAGGATAGATGAGGGAACCCTGTGATCCTGAATGCATGCCTGATGGCGGGCACCTGGAGTGGGTACACCTGGGCTAAGACTGTGCTTTTAAGGGCGGCGTCACGGGGACGCCAGAAGAAGCCGAAAGTGAAGCCGAGAAAGAAGTAGCAGAAGCCGAGAGAGAAGCAGAGAAGGCCAGAGAGCCCAGATAGAGTGAAGACTTGCTGGGGGCTGGGAGGACTGCCAGCCTCCCGGCCCCCCAGCACCCCTGCCTGCCATATGCCTGGTGAACCCCAATAAAAGACCTGCAAAAAATCGCTGAGGACTCTGACTCCTCCTTTACCAGGTCTGCATGGGATCAGAAAACCTGCCCTGTGTCCATTCCTGACCCTTGCACAGACCTATAGATACACTGAGTCTTATGTGCAGGGAGCAACCCCAGGACAGGCATGAACCTGTCCAATGATCAGAAGCATGGACATTCTTGGGGGAAGTCAAAGGGCCAATCTGATGCACTAGTTTTTTTTCCTCATCAACCATGTAATGAAACCACTGACCTCATCTCCAAAAAATTATCACGAATGCTTATCCAAACAGCATTATGCTTAACACAGTGGGGAACTCATGAGTTTCCTTCAGCCCATTAGGGACCCAGGGCAGACTCTTTGTTACATTGTCCTCATTCACAAATGGGGCAATGTAGAGTTGAATAAATTACCTGTACAATTTCTTCTGAGTGTGAGCAGTAGAACTGAGCCCAAGGGGCTCATATCTCTTGGCTCCATCAGAGTTGCCCCCATACCAAGCTTAATGGTGTTTGGTTAAGCATTCATGATATTCTTGGAGATGAGGTCATTGGTTTCATTACATGGTTGATGAGAAAAAAACTACTGCATCAGGCATCCTACCCCACCAAACTGTAGCGATGACTGTTCTCTCCAATCCCCACTGCATTTTTCTTGAGCTTCTGATGGGGTGGTTTGGAGTAAGAGTAGGAATGGAAAGATTTCCTAAGCCAGTAGTGTCAAACTTGTGTGAGCATCAGGCTGTCCTGGAGAATTTGGGGGAACACAAAAGCCCAGGTCCCACTGCATAGGTTCTGAGTCAGGTGTCTGGGGGCGGGGATCAGGAATGTTCATTTCTACTTAAGCCCCAGGTGGTGTGAGCTTGGTCCACACCATGATACTTGAGTCCCACAGTTGAAGCCAAAGAAGGACAAGGGAGGGAACACATTTGAGTACTATCCAGTGCTTGGTCAAATTTGAAAGCAGGGTGGGTGGTCTGCCATCCCTGGTCTTTGCAGGGGGCTCTCATTCCCTGGCCCCCAGTGTTGCTGTTTGAGCTCTTGTGTTTAGGATCCGGCTGTGCTGACGTGACAGGAGCCACATTACTTCTCCACTCTGATCAGTGGGGGAGTAGGTGTGCCTTCAGTTTGCAGAGCGGCACTCTTCATGGCCCAAGAAACAGGGCAGTGGGCCAGGCCTTTGCAAGGATTTACATCATTCCCGGTGTTGATCAGGGAACATGACAACACATCTTTTTGTTTTTCTCCCCAGGCTAAAAACAACTTCCCTTCAGAGGGTCCCCTGGATTGCAGCGTTTTTTCCCTTTGAAAGTTTGACTTTGCCCTTGACCCTTGCATTGTTTTTCAGAGACAGATTGCCCAATTTTCCGACTGCTGGTGAGTAAGCAGCATGCTGCATGAGCACAGAACTGGACAAAGCAGTTGATGGAAGCCGCTCTGTGGCTTTATTACCCAGAGAGTCTCTAATCTCTGACCACAGCCCCCCTGAAGCTTATATTGGTTGATGGCCGTAAGTCACATTTATTCAGGGCCGAATTGTGCCAGGCACTGCACTAACCCATTGTACAGGTGAGGGAACGGAGGTCAAGAAAGGGACTAGAACGTGACGGGGCATAGAAACCCAAGATGCCCACGAGGCGGTCTTGTTGAGGAGCCCTGTGCTGCTGCCACCAACCAACTTCTACTGCACATCATGGGTGAAGAAAACTCTCAGAGCCGGGTTCTTCAGACCATGCTGTACTCTAAATTCCTGCAACCAAAAGCAGATACGTTCTGAAGTGTCATAAAATAATCGACAAAGATGTTGTGTGGCCTCTGGGATGATAGGGTGTCTCCCTAGACTTTGTGCCATATGCTCTGCTTTCGAAAATGCAAAGTTGTCCTCTGCAGGCAGATCACTTACAGTGGGGATCAGGAGTTGGGATCCCTGTGTTGCTGGGACTCTGCTCATTTAATGCTTTTATTGGTTGTTTTTGTTTGGCTCACTGATAGGACACAAAATCTCTATCCTGCATAGAAAATGTCCAATATGTACCTTTCAACCTCGCTTCCCCTAATTCCCCTGCACTCACAGACAATTTTGACCCTCTCAGATGCCAATATGGTTTAGCAGGAAGGGCAAAAGCTTTGATTCAGGCAAAGCTGGGTAAACTGCCCACCGGTAGTGATATTAACCTTACATGATAATGGAAGGGGCCTCTGGCAACTTTGGGGAGCACATCTTGGTGCCAAAATATGTTTATCAAACTCTGACTGACTGCTCCACCTCACCCCCACACATGTGTTGCTCCATATCCTGGGTCCTGCTGCACCAGCTCCTGGATTCTACAGTCACTGCCAGACAGACAGGGGTACCCATCAGTGACCTGTGTATGGTGAGGGACAGGGGTTACCCACCTACTTGGGGGGACACCCAGAGGTTAGTACAGGTCATGTAGCTCTTCTTCATGATCTAGTGAGCCTCATGCTTTAGGAACAAAGCAGGCACTTCAGTCTACCTGGGAGCCACCAGGAGGGCTCCTCAGGGGAGAGGGCAGACAGCTGAGTCCCAAGGGATGGAGAAGGAGGAGATGGAATTCTGAGGGGGTGGGAAGAAGTAGTGCCAATGCCTTAAAGACTAGGTAGAGACTCTGCAAGGGCCTGAGCCTTTGGGTTCTCACAGGCCCCTTGGAGACTACTCATGCGGCCTTTACACTGTTACTCAATGGCTCACGGAGACACACCAGACCTCATCTAAGACTCCTAGCCTTCCCTCTGTCTCTGTTCCAGCTGGCCCCTTGATGGTTCTGGCCGCAGAGACTCCTGTTCTGGCATTCTTCTTGCCACCCCACGGTTCCCGTCTCTCTGCATGGTGTCTATCACAGCTACATTTCATTTGTGGCAATATTTGCTGATTGTTTCTCTCCCTCTTGCTCTTTGAGGGAAGGATTACGTGTCCTGTGTGGCTGACCCTAGGCCTTGTGTTGTGTCTGGCCGAGGCGAGGGCCTGTCTGGTTGGTGGTTCTGTCTGACCTGAAGGGATGCCAGGGTGAGGGTTCTGTACTGGCCTCCAGTCTCCAGGCCTTCAGTGAACTTTCTAGGCCACTGCTCCCTCAGCCCAGCCTAAACCTCTCCAGTGGTGGCTCGCAGCCATAGTGGGGTTCATGTCCCCTCCAGGAGATTTGGATCTTTCCTCTGCTTCACCTACCCTGTTTTTTCATCTCTTGAGGGTGAAGAACTACTGTTTTTTTCCCTAACACACCACCCCTTTCCCAATCTCCCACCTACCCACTGCTGCCTCTGTACTCCTACACTGTGGGAGACCAGTCTTGGCTGGCACCTTCTCTGGGAAGTGAGACTCAAGCATCCCCTCTCTTGCTGCTCACCACTACACTTGGGACTCCTGCTGATGCACTTACCTCAGGCCAGATTGTAACTGGCCCTTGACAGAGCTGCCTCCAGCCAGACTATGTGCAGTAATTAATCTAGGCACCCTTAGCTCTCTCCCCTCACGCCCAGTGCTGTACCTGGAGTTCACTGAGTGGATGACTCCCTACTCTGCATGTCCTCCCAACTGTGTGAGGGAAAATATTACCAGACTGAAGCTGGAGACACAAACAAGGCATGGCTGGAAGGAAGAGCTCTTTGTTCTTGGGAGTGGTTGCAAGGGGGGGTCAGGATCAAGCCCCAGAAGAATGAGCTTATGAAATGGACAGAGAGATGATGGAAGTAGAGAGGCGTCGGTGACAGAGATGTGAATAGTAGACTGGGATGACAAAGTACAGAGAGATGTGGGTGATAGAGAGGTATGGCTAAAAGAGAGATATGGATGATGGAGACAAGGAAGATACAGATTATAGGGAAACTAGGGTGATAGACAGTGACGAGAGAAGTGATGGTTGACAGGGTGATAAAAATTGAGTAGATAGAATAGCAAGAAGAAAGTCAGGGAGCTGTGATAGTGATTACTTTTCCTGGCATGGAGGAGGGGGGGCAAAGCTGGAAAGTAAATAAACAGGAGTCTTTAGAGATAGATAAGTGAAAGCAGGTGAGATTAGAGGGTGCAACATGTGAGTAGGGCCCCCATTCTGGCCCAGCCTGCACCTTAGTGTTCCCAGAGCATGTGCTCCCTAACCCTTGTCTGGTTGTCCCTGGGACCAGACAGGGGTGACTGGGTGAGGCCATCAGTGGTCATCAGTGTAGGTGGCCATCAGTGGTCAGGCATTACTTCTGGGATTCAGGGTGTTCCTGGAAAGGATAGCAAGAGCAGCCACTTAGCTGGAACTAGGCCTGCAGGGGGAGGGCTGCTCACTGCACCCCCAGGATGGATTACAGATCGCCCACACAGACCTGGAGGATGGTCCTGCTCCATTTGTGTTGACAGGGTTTGGTGAAGGGAGAGCTCTCTGGGATTGGTCATGCTTTGGTTTGCTGCCTCTATGAGGCAAACAATGGAAACACAGGCTGGATGAAGGACAAGTCAGCCCTCAGGACAAGTGCACAACTGGAGGAAGTATCCAGGGCCAGGCACATAGTAGTTCCAGTGTTTATGGATGAGTCTCTCTTTCATATAGTTGTTAATCAGTGGTCACATGATTTTAAGTTGACAAAGTCAGTGAGAAAATTCAGAATCCCATTTCTTCCTTTGGAAGTGAAGTCATTTAGGGAACTATATAAAAAAGGATATTAAACAATTTCAAGCCATTGGTCTGGTCCTTAACTATACACTGAACTTTGCTCTGTAAAAATAAAGACAAACATGACTGTGAACTTCCAGCTACATTTGTTTCCCCCAATCTTATTTTGATGGTTGCCGAGGAAACACTGGGAGCAGTGACTATTTATCAATATAGCACAGGCAAAACAAAAATTATGTAATTGTTCAAGGCTAGCATCAGTGAAATGACTGGAAAATGAATTAGTTAATTAATTCCAAATTGGTTAGTCTTTGGTTAGTAAAAAGCCAGTTATAATAAATAATGTAGTATTTACTAGATACTGTAATTCCAGAATGATGAAAAAAGAGTATACAAGAGTATACAGTGTCTTTCCCTAAGACCTAATTTCACATTCCCCACAAGCCAAGTAAACATTGCTACTGGTTTCTTGTTTTCTTCCCCAGGTATTAAATAAATGTGACATATATTCACATTAGTTTGTGTATACAAGCAATAACATAGTCTGTACCTTCTTGGTTTTTCACTTTACTTGGAATTTTTACTTAGTTTGCATAACTTTACTGATCCTAGAGATTTTTCTTTCTCAGTGAAAAAAAGCTTCCTCTTTCTTGTTAATCGTTGCGTAGTTTCCAGGAAACAGATGCCCAGAGGTCCTTCCAGGATGGGGACCAGCCCATTCCTCACTGACTTTAAAGTCACATTAGCATTTGTAGGCTATCCAAGAAAGAGGAACTGTAATTAAAGAGGACACCTTGGTAATTGACTCCTGATAAAAATTTGCCCTGAGCCAGAAAGTCAGAAGTCCCAGGTCTGGGCTCCATTCTGCAGCCATGACCCTGCCTCTTGAGAGGACCCTGCTGAGCCCCCTCTTCTGTGGCAGCAGTTAGCAAGGCTTGTCCCTGGGGGTGGTTGTGAGCTGGGCATCAGGCCTGGGACCAACCGCCCATCTCCCTGTCTCTTTCCCGGGAAAGGGTGCATTCCGTTCAGTTCAGTTAAGTGGGGATGGGACTTCTTCTTGCAGAGAGGGAAGCAGTTCTGTGCCACTGTGCTTTGTCACTGTGAACAGCCAGGACTAGGGGAGACCTGGGTTCCAAACTTCTCTTCCTGCTTAGATCTTGGTTTTTCAGTTTGAAAACTGGCCAGTTCTTTGCTGGCGCCCAGCTATTCCCTCGGGCTTTCCCGGGGTGAGGCGAGGAGTGCTGGCATGTGGGGGTAGCTGGCATGTGGCTGTAGCTGCCGTGGTGAACGAGAGAAGCCAGAGCCAGGCGCGCATCAGTCTACCTGACCACGCGCTCCTGGCTAGAATTGCACTTTGTTTGGCTCCACGTCGGAACCGGTAACTACAGGACAAACAGTCTGAAACCTGGACGTTTACCCTCCTTCCACCCACGGTTTGCGCAGGGCCTAGGGTACACCAACAAAACAAACTTATTTTGAACACTCGGCAGCGAGCTTGCAGCGCTGCCAATCATTAACCGGGGGTTCAAGCGGTGCCGTCTGAAACCCTTCATAAGGCTCCCGCAGGGCCCAGCGAGCATAGGCCAACGTGCCACCTCAACCACCAGACGAGCATTGACTTCTGTCTGCCACCTCCGCTCGGCGATGCCCAAGGTTCCCGCTGCCCGCGCTTGGCCGCTTCTGCTCCTGCTCGCCATCCAACTCTGCGTGGCCACCGACGTTCCCCAGCCTTGGCGTTGCGCCCCCTGCTCCGCTGAGAAGCTCGCACTCTGCCCGCCGGTGCCTGCCTCATGCAGTGAGCCCACCCGTCCTGCTGGCTGTGGCTGCTGCCCGACTTGCGCTCTGCAGCTGGGCGCGGCCTGTGGTGTGGCCACTGCACGCTGTGCCCGCGGGCTCAGCTGCCGCGCACTGCCAGGGGAGCCAAGGCCCCTGCATGCCCTCACCCGTGGCCAGGGCGCCTGCATGCCTGAGTCCGATGCTGTGCCCAGCGCTGAGGACACAGGTAACACCATATTCCCCACCTCAGCACTCTTTGGGACAGATGAATGGGAGGGGGACTGGGTAGGCCAGGAGCTCAACACAAACCTACAATTGGTGAGGTTCAAACCCTTTGCAGCCAAAGCCTATGGTCAGAGTCAGCAGAGGCTTTAGACCACCTAAGTGAGCCTTCTTTGCAGAGTCCTGCAGGACACACCCAGAAGGGAGAGATTTGGGGGCTCACACAACTGGGGAGGAAATTTGCGACAGAGGCCATTCCCAGGACCCCACAACTCACTGGCTTATAGAAATCCAGAGTACAAGAGAGGAGGGAGGCCACAGGGATGTCCCAGGCAGGGGGGATGCCAGCCTGGTGCCTCTGCTCCTCCTTTCAGCAGGTGAAATTGTGGTGCCAGTGGCTGTCGCCTCTGGAGGGATTTGGTATGGGAATCCTTCCTGCTAGCCTCCAGGGAAGTGTTTGCAATGTCCTTTGTAATACATGTCCTGGAGACAATATGTGTTCCCCAGGTGTTTACAGAACATAATGTGAGAGTTTAGGCTGAAAATTTCACTTGCATTCATAGCCATAGAAAAGTAGTGTTTGATGTGTATGTTGATATCAAGAACTTGACAATCAGGACTTTCCTGAATTTAGCAGTGATTTATTTGTAGTGTGAAGAAGAGGAAATACATCTTCCCCAACTCCCTCTCCTACATCCTGTATGACTCTTGGAAGAATCTTGTGGTATCCCTAAGATAGGAATCTGTTGGAGCCCTCCCAAGGGGGACACAGTTTTCCTGCTGGTCCTCTACCTTCAGAGTAAATGAAATGCGGTCATCTTGATGGTTTGCAAAGGAGATGGCTTCCTGATGGGGTGTTCAGGAGAGTCAGTGCTTTATGATTCTGTCTATGCACCAGATCCAGATCCTAGGATTCTCTATCTGGTGACTTTACCTACTCTTACAGGGGTTTAGAAGAAGTCACACAGAGCTCTTGGGTAGAAGGGTTAGTGCTGCTATCTAGACCTGCTTCTGAACGAACCTAGCATGTGTTCATAGGGTATTACTAAACTGTCCATTTTATGTATGGGAAAGCTGAGGATGGGGTCAGGAATTAAACTGTAATTTGTGACTTTTTAAGGGCTCTTCTCAGACCTCAACATATGTGCATGTACTCCTCCTGCTGCTCGATAAGTAAAAACAGGACACCCTTGCCAAACCTAAAACTGAACTATTATGTTGGGTCATCTCTCTTCCTTAAAACTACCAGATGTCCCTTTGAAGAGGGAATTGGAAAAACTCTGGGTCAACATGACCATCTTTTATGTCCTAACCTGGTTTTGTGGGAAGGGAAATAACCTCAGGAAAGACCAGCACAGGTGCTTGTAGAAGGGCTCATTGTCTATGGCACTCCTTTTCCAGATACAAAGGACTCTGCCAACCTGGAGAGTGCAGCCCCCGAGAGCTCAGAGATGACCCAGGAACAGCTCCTGCATAGTTTCCACCTCATGGCTCCATCCGGCGAGGATGTGTCCATTCTCTGGAATGCCATCAGCAATTATGAAAGCATGAGGGCTCGAGGGATTGCCAGCATCAAAAAGTGGAAGGTGAGGCCCTGCGGTTGGTGGGAACCAGCTCCTGTTGGAGCCTCTAGCTATGGCATGCAGAAGCAGAGGGTGGGGAATGGGGTCCTCCCTAGTCCTGGAGACCAGGAAACAAACATTCCTTCCAATGCCTAATGAATGTTTCTTAGCCTAGCTTCATCAAGTTTTTCACACAGGGCACCCAAGGGATGGAAAGTCAATCCAGTTCCTGCTGCAGAATTGTAGATATGTGACTCTGACTAGTGTCAGACTAGATATGTCTAAAGAGCATTGAGTTATACTCTTTGAAGGCTTAGCACAAGAACTTATAACTGCCTCCTCTATCACTTTTCTTGCCCTTTAAAAATTGTGGTAAAATAGATATAACATATATTTTGGCATTCTAATCATTTTAAAGTATAAAGTGCCATGGCATTAAGTATTTTCACATTTTTCTGCAACCTCTACCACTGCCCATCTCCAGAACATTTTCGTCATCCCGAATTAGAGCTCTAGCCTTTGAACAGGACTCACCTAGACATCTTAGTTGATGTCCACTTGAGGGCGACAAAGAATCAAAATTGGAGGGTCTGCTCTCCGAGCCTTTACAAAACCTCTTCCATCAGTGTTTATTAGGTTGATAATTCACTTTTTGTTGCCACTTATTCCCATATCAAATTACTCTTTCAGGAGCCTTGCCAGCGAGAACTCTATAAAGTAATGGACAGACTAGCCAAGGAACAGCAGAAGGCAGGAGATGAACTTTACAAATTTTATCTGCCAAACTGCAATAAGCATGGATTTTATCACAGCAAACAGGTATGTGTCCTGCCAATGTGTGTACCACTGCTGTCCACATTCCTGCAAAGCCATGCTGTTTTTAAAAGGGAGTTCATTCCCGGAAAAGCTCCATTAAGTCCAAAATTGATCATATTAAGTAAGATCTACCTCTTTGGGACTAGGAGCACCTAGCCTTCAGTGTCCTTAAGACCAGGTCAGTGTTTCATGGCCAGCAGAGGACATTGTACTCAGCACTGGATTGCTCCATCACTTAACAAGCCTGAGGGGGATTTCCAGACCCTTCAAGTCCTGGATCTTAGGGTTTCATCTGTAACATGAGAGGAGCACACAGCTCTACTTAGGAAGGCTAGTATCTGTTTAAACATCTTTTATTTCTTTTTTTTTCCCTATAAAGGGAAATAAACACCATAGTATAATAAAGTACAGGTTTTAGACTTGTGAGATAGTAAATGATATTAGACACACTATGACTTTGGACTCCGTGAAGCACAGGTAGTATGGATATTCTCAGGAGAATTGAGGACTAGGAGGTGCTATGTGTATAACAGACAAGGAATTTGTTGAGGAATGGGAAGCCATGACAGGGCTTTCTTCCTCCGGGCTCTCCAGCTCTGCTGTCAGGACCATGGAGCAGGTAGCTCTGCCCACGCTGCGTGGTTTCTCACACTCTCGTGAAATTATTATTGCACAGGACACTCTATCTTTATCTCCATTTTTGGAGTAGAACCAGAAGGGTGTTGGATTGATCCTCGATCATGGCCAGCTGGGTGGCATGAAGCTTCACCTGCTCCCCAGTTTCATGTATCTGTTCTTGACTATTTGTCTTGTCTTTGCAGTGTGAGACATCCCTGGAAGGTGAGCCAGGGCTCTGCTGGTGTGTCTACCCCTGGAGTGGAAAGAAGATCCCAGGGACTGTGGAGATTAGAGGGGACCCCAACTGCCATCAGTATTTCAACTCACAGAACTGAACACAGATGTATAGGATCTATTTCTTCACATGAACTATTTAAGTATATAGTGTATTTATACTTTTGAACACACATACACTTATATATATTTATACATATGAACCACTTTTTATACTCCACATATTACTTGATACATAAAGCTGTAGTTTATTTATTCACTGTAAGTTTATTTTTTTCTACACAGTAACTTGTGTTATATATTAATTTATGTACCATGAAACTCTTTTCATTATGTTGTATGTGAAAAATACTTGTACTTTAGCTCTTCAAAGTTTTGTGCTTCTGTTTTTAAAGAACAGAAAATGCAAAATCACATGTACAGCAGTGATTTTTTTTCAAGAGGCTTAATGGAAGACAGTTAAGCCATGCTGGCAAATGATTTAGTCTGTATATTCCGGGCATCCATGTTTGGTATAAATTTGCAGGGTAAGTTAAATGTTGATTATAAATAAATGTTGATTATAATAAAGCTAGACATGGTAATGTTGCTTAATGTTAAAACACACAATGGATGGTCAGACATACAGTGCAAATGTATTTGGAATAAATATTCCACATGGGAACATTGTCATGGCTGTGGACATTTGTTGGACATATCACATTCTTTGTTTCTGAAATCACTCTCTGGTCTCCTGCAGCCTTGGTATTTCAAGTCTGCAGGCTCCTCATCATCACTGCTGGAGGGACTTCCCTGAAGTGGTGTCAAGGCCCAGGCTGCTGTCCCCTCCCACCCCTTGTGAACTTCCTCTTGATTATCCCCTTCTCTTCCACCTGTAAACAAGAGGGGGATTCCCCCACCTTACCCATGAGACAGACGCTCTTCCTCAATTTACTCCCTCTCCTGTCCCCCACTCTGCCATCCAGTCTCTGTCCTCTACGGGGTTTGAGTTAGACACTTCAGGCCAGCATGCTGCTTGCCTCTTCTGTTTGAATGGCTAAACCCTAAGTGTGTGAGTCAGCTTTGCATTTTGGTTCCTTTGTCCTTAAACTGAAACCTGCTTTTCCTGATGCTGCCCCCTTCCTCCTGTCCCCTAACTCCTGGTTCTCACCCACCCTGCTCACCATTCCTTCCATCTCTTCCCTGCTTGGCTATTTTGCCCATTCCGGAGGATCCCATCCCTGCCTCTTGATTACCTCCAGCTCATGTATCAGATACATGAGAAAAACCCCTACTTCTCATCTCCCCGGGTCACTTCTGTTATATCACTTGGCCCCTCCCCTCAGTACTGGCTTGGGGGCCTCCACCCCTTCTCTGGTGTGGGTTCCAGTTACCCATCTTGGGTGTCTCCCTTCACTTTTTGACCTCATGACTGCCGTCCACTCTCTGCCAAGTCCCCAGGACCCCACTGTGAAATCAGTCTTTAAATCTTTCCTCTAAAGAGCAGCGACCATATTAATGTGGGAAAGTAATAGCTTTAGCCCAGCCTAATAAAAATAACCATATGGACATGTCATCTCCAGCTCCTCCCAAAATGCAATGGGGTGTTTCCATCCTACCCAGGAGCTGTATTTCCACCCTAGCCCACACTGCCGAGGGCCCAGGGGTTCGTACAGCACATGTTCTCAGGTTCAGTACTTGGGAATGGAGCTGAGGACGATGAACTTCCCTTCCCAAGATGAGCTGGAGGCAAGTTCAGGCCAAATATATATCTGACAGGAGTCTAAACTTGAAGTTACCAGCTCAGCAATATCTATAATGAGTTCTCATGGATCCCAGTTGTACTTGGGGTCTGTCTTCATTTTGATCAAGGCAAGATCGAATGGTAAATCAAAAGTATCAGTTAAACTAGAAAATAATTTTTAAAAGAAACCCAACATCTTCATAATAAAATGCTGTATTTTAATCAAAAAAATGGCATCTGTAAGTACATGTTGGCCTCGATGAAGGTCTCATCCTGGTCCATTCTCAAAGGTATAGAGTCTCTAGTGAATCAATCATAACCCGAGATACCATCTCATATTTCTAGTTCTGATTTCTTTAAATGAATCAGGGGTTTATGGGCAATCTGAACTGATCAGGCCTTCACAATTCCAATGCCCATCCCATCTTTTATTGTTACTGGCTCTAGATTTGCCAGCAACTCTTAGTAGCTCCCTTGTTCAATTCCATCATGGGCAGGACAACTCTTTCTGTTCACACATACCTGTCATACATTTATTTTTAAGAACATAGTTACAACAGCAAGTGCACACAGAGCAGGGGGAATGGGATTCTCTGGGTACAGTTCACCATAGATCTGAAGAACAGGACTCAGACTCAGAGTAGATAGTACAGCGGAAGAGATGCTGTAACAGGACCAGCAAACCCTTTCCCTGAGAAACGGTGGGAGCATCTTTATGTTATTAACATGATGATGTCTGTGGCTCTGTCTCCCTCTGAGCTTTATGTGTATTACCTTGTGTAGTCCTTACAATGCACTGGAAAGTAGGTCCAAGTTCTAGTTAAGTGACAAGGGGATACACAGGGACCCCAAACTGTTAAGGGGTACACATTCTGAAAGAGTCTAGCCATCCACTTGCCCAAAGGCAAAAAAAGCATACTCTTACTGTGAAAGATAGAATTATTGTGCATAGAGAAAGAGAGAGAAGGAAGGATTTCAAGTAAGAGATTCCCAGTAAAACTCCAAAAATTATCTATCCCCTCATGGGCAAAGACTCAGTCAGCCTTGGTCCAAAACTGGGTAGCTGAGGTTGAAAGCTTGTCACAAGTCTAAGATACTTTCTGGCAGGGAACTACAGGAAAGGGGTTAGACAGGTCTGGTACAGAAGGAAAGACCAGAAATGTGCCATATAATCCACCAGGAGGTCAAATTAATAGTTGCCGTTGTCTCTGCCAAGGAGCAGAAGGAGCCTCTCCGGGTATCTCTTACCCATGTTTGTCTTCCAAGTGTCTCTCCTCCATATGTCTCCTCCAATGTCTCTCACAGGCATCCCCCCTCCTCTTTCACTCCACCTCCAATGTATATCCACCTTGCTCATTCCCAGTTGTCCCCCATTCAGCATGACATGCTGGGAATTGTAGTTCAAGGCAGCTGCATTTAAGTGTATTTAAATGGGGTGAGGAAAAGGCACCAATTCACTGCACTATGGCGATCCTTCCTCTTTCAAGGACTCATTCTGTAACAGAATTAATCCCTTTTTCTGTCATTCCACAATACTGGTTTTTGTACTCTCACTTCTGTGGTCTAAATGGAGAAAGTAATCCCCTATTTCCTAGTTTGGGAAATTAGCCTTCACTAAAATCAATATGAGACAGCTAAAACAGCAATGAGAGGAGATTTATACTTTAAATGCTCCTGTCCAAAACAAAATGATCTCAAACAAGAAACCCAGGACACTGGAAAAGGAACAGAAAAATAGCCCTGAAGCAAAAAGAAGGAAGGAAATAAAAAAGATTAGAGTAGAAATGAATGATGAAATAAAGATTGGCAATAGAATATATCTATCAAAACAAACGATTGGTTTTTGAAATGGTCAACGCAGTTAACACACCTTTAACAATATTGACCATGAAAATAGAAACACTAAAATAACAAGATTCAGAAAGAGGGAACATTACTAGTGATTTCACTGAAATAAAATCATTATAAAGAAGTAGTATGAATAATTATACAACAACAAATTGATGACTAATATGAAATGGAAACATTTCTTTTTTATATATTTATTTTTTTCTTAAGTTATATATATTTTACATCATTGTTCACTTTTTAAATGATTTATTTTATGTATGCATACAAGAACTGGGGTACAGGCCAGAGGTGTGGGGGTGAGAGGATTCACCAGAGAGTGTGGGGAACAGAACAGGCAGATGTACTGAAAAACACTGCTGAGGGGAGCTGCTGGTGAGACAGGAGAGGTCTGCTGCACCATGTAAGTTGCTCCCTGGCCAGCCAGCTGGGATGGGGATGCAGTGGCTACCAATAGCTTGATAGTGCTGTCTTTAACCCCTGTGCCACCAGGAGGCCCTCATTGTTCATTTTTAGGCAATGTTTGCTTTCTTTTCTTAGGAGTAGTCCCCATATAATTTCTACTACCAATTCACCTGTGCACCACAGTCACCTAGAAACACACAAGCCACTAAAACTGACATGAGAACTAGATAATCTGACTAGATCTATAAAAAGTGAAACAATTAAATTAGTAGTAATAATAATTGAGTAATATTAATAAAACACCCATGAAGAAAAGTCCAGGCTCAAATGGCTTAACTGGTGATTTCTGTCAAACATTTAAAGAATTAATACCATATCCCCACAAATTCTTCCAAAAGTAGAAGATGGGAGAACACTTTCCAATTCATTTTATGAGGCTATCTTTAGTTTTACCCTGCTTCTAAATCATCACAAAACATCACAAGAAAAGAAAAACAATGGATAAATATCTCTTACGAATATAAACATGAAACCCTTATCAAAATATTAGCTAACTGAATGCAGCAACATATAAAAATAATCATTCACCATGACCAGTTGAAATTTATGCTAGGAATTCAAGGTTCTTTTAAGGTCCTAAATCAATTAATGTAAAAAAAATCATATCAATAGAATTAAAAAAAATGATCTCAATAGACCCAGAAAAACATCGATAAGCTCCAATATACTTTTATAATTAAAAAATAAAAAGTAGGGCCTCCCTGGTGGCGCAGCGGTTGAGCGCTGGGTTGCGAAGCTGCCCGCAGCCTCTGCAGCGCCCGTTCGATCCCCGGCTGCTCCCCTGCCACTGGAGGAGGGTCCCGCATGGCGCACAGACCTCTCCTGCTGCCCGCTGCTCCCCTCAGCAGTGTACTTCGGTCCTTCTGTCTGTTCTGCTCCCCGCTCTGGATCTGGTGAATTCTCTCACCCTCCTGCGCTTCTGACTGTACCCAGTGCTTGTATAAATAAATAAATAAATAAATAAATCTTTAAAAAATAAATAAATAAATGAAAACTAGCTAGAATAGAAAGAAACTCCTTTAAGCTGGCAAGGGAATTCTAGCAAAACCTAACAGCTAACATCATGGTTAATGGTAAAATATTATATGCTTTCTCCTAAGGTCAGAAAAGAGAAAAGGATGCCTACTCTTACCACTTCTATTTAACATTGTGTTGGAGGTTCCAGCCAGGGCAATTAGGCAAGAAGAAGAGATAAAAGACAAGATACAGGAAAAAGTATACCTATATCTGGTGTAAGGTGACATGGTCCTACATATAGAAAATCCTAAATAATGCACCAAAATTCTTTTAGAACTAATAAAGAAGTACAGCATTGTAGCAAACAAGATCAATATTTAAAAATAGATGAATGACTCAAAAATGAAATAAGAAAACAATTTCACAATAGCATGAAGAAGAAGAAATTAGCAACACAATGAACAAAAGAAATACAAAATTTTTATTTTGAAAAGCACAAAATATTAAAGAGTTAAAGAAGTTCTAAATAAATGGAGAGCATCTTACATTTTTGGATCATAACACCAAACATGTCAACATTGTAAATGTATCTGAAACTGACCTACAGAGAAAACATTCCTTTTTTTGTCTCAATTGAGATTCAGAATTTGAAAAATTTGTAGAAATTGACAAGCTGATTTTAAAGTTCATATGGGCCAAAGCTCTCCTGAAAAAAAAGAAGGGAATGGAGGCATCACACGCCCAGACTTCAAACTATACTACAAAGCCATAATCATCAAAACTGCATGGTATTGGAGCAATAACAGACACACAGACCAGTGGAATTGAATAGAAAATCCAGAAATAAACCCACAGATTTATGGTTACCTAATCTTTGACAAAGGAGCAAAGAATATGCATTGGAGCAAAGAAAGTTTGTTCAATAAATGGTGCTGGGAAAACTGGGTCGCTACATGCAAAAGAATGAAGCTTGACTACTACCTAACACCATGCACAAAAACCAACTCAAAATGGATTAAAGAACTAGACATAAGACCTGAAACCATAAAATACATAGAAGGAAATATAGGCGAAACACTACGTGATATGCACATCAAAGACATCTTTACAGACACATCACCCAACACAGTGATAGTGAAGGCAAAGATCAACAGCTGGGACTACATCAAATTAAAGAGCTTCTGCATAGCAAAAGAGACAATAACCAAAACAAAGAGAAACCCCACCAACTGGGAGAACATTTTTGCATACAACACTAATGATAAAGGACTGATCACAAAAATCTGCAAAGAGCTGATGAGACTCAACAACAACAAAGAAAATAATCCAGTCAAAAAATGGGCAGAAGAGCTAAAAAGAAATTTCTCTGAAGAGGAAATAAAAATGGCCAATAGGCATATGAAAAAATTTTCAACATCACTTGTCATCAGGGAAATGCAAATCAAAACTACCATGAGATACCATCTTACACCAGTGAGAATGGCACATATTAAAAAATCTAGCAACAACAAATGTTGGCCAGGGTGTGGAGAAAAAGGAACTCTTCTGCACTGTTGGTGGGAGTGCAAACTGGTCCAACCACTATGGAGAGCTGTGTGGAGATTTCTGGACCTACTAAACATAGAGCTTCCATATGATCCAGCAATTCCACTCCTAGGTATTTACCCAAAGGACACAGAAACATCAATTCCAAAGAGCACCTGCACCCCTATGTTTATAGCAGCACTGTTTACAATAGCTAAGCTTTGGAAACAACCCAAATGCCCAAAAATAGATGACTGGATCAAGAAGATGTGGTACATATATACCATGGAATATTACTCAGCATTCTAAAAAGATAAACACATGCAATTTGCAGCAACATGGATGGCGCTGGAAGGGATCATGCTCTGCGAAATAAGCCAGAAAGAAAAAGAAAAATACCGGATGGTCTCACTCATAGCAGGAATCTAGAAAACTTAAATAAGGGACCAGGAAAATGAATAACTATAAGAAAGTGAAAATCAAAATCAACAAAATCTATGAACCAGAGACACTCTATGGGGGCTAGGGGGCGGGAGGGGAGGGATTGGGGTCAAAATAAGGGGGTTGCAATTGTACGGGGAATAAAAAATAAAATTTATTATTAAAAAAAAATAAAGTTCATATGGAAGTGGCCCATGATAGCGCATCAATCTGAAAAGGAAAGAAATAGGAGAATTCATACTTCTGACTTCAAAATTTACTACAAAACAATGGTAATCTAAATAGTGTTACTGGTATAAGGATTAAAGGAATAAAATACAGATCAGTGGACTAGAATTGAGAGTCCACTGATTAACTGCATATATTGATGGTTAACTGATTTTTGATGAGAATGATGACCACTTGATGAGAGAGTGGTAAAATATTTATTTCAATAAACGTGGCTGATAAAACTGCATACTAACATGCGGTAGACTTGAAATCATTAAAAGATCTAAAATAAGAGCTAAAATGATAACAGTCTTAGAAGTAAACACATGGGTACATCTTCACGATCTTGGATTTGACAAATAATTTTTAGACATGTACGATGCCCAAAACATGATCAACAAAACCAAAAAAGATAAATCAAACTTTATAAAAATTAAACATTTATGTGCTTCAAAAGGCACCTTCAAGAAAGGGAAAAGATAACTTACAGAATGGGAGAAAATATTTGCTAATCACATATCTGATAATGGATTGGTATCTAGGTCATATAAGAAACACTTACAGCTCAATAATATAAAAATAACCAAGTTAAAAAAATGGGCAAATGATGTAAATAAACAGTTCTCAAAGAAGAAATACAAGTGGTCAATGAGCACGTGATATTTAATATCATTGGTCACAAGGGAAATGCAAATCAAAACCATAATGAGATACAGTTTCACACCCACTGGGATGCTTGGGATGGTTATAATCAAATTATCAGATAACAGATGCTGGCAAGGATATGGAGAATGGAAAATAAACAGGGCTGATAGGAATCCAGACTTACAAAAACAGTCTGGAAGTTCCTCAAATGATTAAACCATCTAACCAAACAATTTCACTTCTAGGTGTTTTTTTTTTTGTTTGTTTTTTTTTTTTAAATTGTGTGCTCTCTGCTGTCAGAACACTTCTTTTTTTTTTTTTTAATTTATTTATTTATACAAGCACCGGGTACAGTTAGAAGCCCGGGAGGGTGAGAGAATTCACTAGAGCCAGGGCGGGGAATAGTACAGACCAACCAACGAAATACTCTGCTGAGGGGAGCAGCGGGCGGCAGGAGAGGCCTGCATGCCGTGTGGGACCCTCGCCCGGCGGCCGGGGATCGAACCAACACTGCAGACGCTGTGGGCAGCTTCACAACCCAGCACTCAATGGCTGCGCCACTGGGGAGGCCCCCACTTCTAGGTATTTATCCAAATAAATGAATATATATGTTCATACAAAAACTTATACAGAAGTGTTCATAGAAGTATTATTCATAATAGCCAAAAGGTAGTAGTAACCCAAATGTCTGTCAGTTAAGGAATAGGTAAATAATCATGTCATACAATGAAAAATTATTTTATCATAAAAAAAGAATGAAGGACTGATATATGCGACAACATGAATGAAGCTTGAAAACATGCTAATGAAAGAAGCCAGTCATAAATGTCCTATAGTGACAGAAAGTATGTGCTTAGGGCTGGGGAGGGACAAGGGGGTGATAGTTAAGAGGGTTCTTATTGAAGTTGAGAAAATGTTCTAAAATCATGTTAATGGTAACTCATGTCTATGACTACACTAAAAACCATGGAATCATACACTTTATTTTTTTTTTTAAAGATTCATTCATTCATGCACACAAGAACTGGGGTACAGGCGAGAGGTGTGTGTGGAGGGGTGAGAGGATTCACCAGACAGGGTAGGGAACAGAACAGGCAGATGGACTGAAAACACTGCTGAGGGGAGCAGCAGAAGAGACAGGAGAGGTCTGCTGCTCCATGTGGGTAGCTCCCTGTTTGGCTGGGGACCGAACTTGTGCTGTGGAGGCTATAGACAGCTTCACAGTGCTGTGCTTAACCCCTTGCACCACCAGAGAGGCCCTGAATCATACACTTTAAAGTGGAGAATTGTGTGGCATGTGAATTAAATCTCAATAACGGTGCTGAAAAAATTGTTCTGATGGGAGCAACATTGTCAGAATTGAGCTGTAGGAGGAACACTCTGGAAACAGGGATTGTGATGGATTCAAGGGGAAGATAAAGGAGTCAAGAAGACCATCTAGGGGTATGGTACTATGAAGGCTGTAGATGCTGAAGATCAAGGTATCAAAAAACTTGACTATCAGTTAGGGGGGAATGGAACATACAAAAAACAATCAACTTCCAGAAAGTTACCCTTGTTCACTGGCCCTGACTTCTCTAGTCCCATCCTCTTTGGACTCTATTCCATTAAATTGCAAGGACTCTCCGTAATCCCTGGTTTATAAAACACTTTTGTTATTTTTCCATACTTGAGATCTTTTATTATTTGCTCTATTATTAATAATAACGAAGATCTGTGGTCTCTCCATTTAATCTGAAAACTGGAATTTCAGCAATATCTTTAATTGAATTCATCACTCATTGCTTCACACTAAATATGGCTTATCCCATGTATATCTTCTTTTTTTAAAGGTATGTTTTCATTTTAGATAATTTTATTTTATTTTTTTTGCATCATAAAAAATATGCACTTCAGGGGGTGATCCCTAGGACTTGCTTTTTAAACTGGATGTTGCAGTTATATGTCTCTGTTGTTTTTCCATAACTGTAAGGGAAAATAATTAATTCAGGCTCTTTATTGCCTTCCAAACAGCAGACAACCCAAAACCTTGAAATGTATCAATAATGTTTTCCACCTTTCAGACTTCCAGCAAACAACAGACGGACTTTGCATGCACAACCGTCTATCAGCTTTGTGATTATGGGCTTGTGACACTATAAAGGGGGCTAGGAGACTCAACTGCTAGTTGGCCTTTTGGTCTTTCAGTCTCTGTCTCCTTGCCTGTGTATCTGGTCCTCTGCTTCAGCATTAAAGCCATGTCATAATACCTGAGGATCCAAGATTCTTTTTCTGTTTGCCCAAACCAATAGTGAGCCTGCCTGGCCTGGGATGGTTGCACAACAGTGACCAAGTTTATTTATTTAGGATTCCACAAAAGCATTTTGGAGGAAAACCTTATATAAGAAAGGTAAAAAGACATGAATATTGCAGACATTTATGACATGAAGAGGAATAAATACTATGGCTCATTAAATTCCTAGAGGTTACTTACCTAGTAAAAATAAATAAAAACACAGAAAAAGTAAGACACGTGGAAAAAATAAAACTAAGATGACTGAAAAAGATTTGACTGTCAATGCTATAAAATTAGTAATTCTCAAGTGGGGCCAATTTCCTCCCAGCCCCAAGGACATCTGGCAATGTCAGGAGACATTTTTAGTGTCACAACTGGGAGGTGTTATTGGCATGTAGGAGCACAGATGCTGCTAAAATTCCTACAATACACAGGACAGCAGCCCGCACTACAGAGAATTATCTCACCCAGATGTCAATGTACCAGTTTATTCATCCAGGTTCCTGTTGATGGAAATTGGGTTACGTCCATGCATTTTAAATGTGTTAATAATTGATAGTCTCTGAGATTATTTTACATGAAATGTTTTTGTAAATTACTTTTGGTTGTAACTGGTGTACAGGAGTAAAATTCACCTTTGTGGTATTATATATAATATGCAAAATTATATATTATAAAATATTTTAAATTATAAGTATTTTATTTACAAGAAATTTTCTGTAGATTGTTACAATTTCCATGTAAAAGATCTGAAAATAGTAACACTGTTCTCTCTCTCTCTCTCATCATACCCCTCCATTAGAATAATGTTTGTTAATTTTTAAATACATATATACATACACACACATTTTCAAACAATTGGACTTCTCTTACATTCTTAATTTTTAACATTGAAATATTTTCTTTTTTTCTTTATTAGTGTGTTTCCTTAAAGTTATAAATTTTCTAATATTATTTGTATGCCTGCAGTGAACCCAAGTTGGTAGCAGTATAATATCTTTATGTGGACTATGGGATTGGAACTTTTCAGCATTTCCTTGGAATTTTTATACTGATGAAAAAAATAGGCCCATATTCTGTCTTAATGTCTTTCTGTGGTTTTGGCTTTGGGGTTATTTTGGTTTTGTAGGCTGAATTGACATATATTCTTTTCCTTTACAGCATCTTAAAAAGTTTTTATTAAATAGGATGATGGTTTCCTCAAGCATTTAGTAGAACTCATCAAATCATCAGATCTGATGTTTTCTTTATGGTAATATTTTTTTTAATATTTTACTTTATATAATTCTTACATCATTTTTCATTTTTGCACAATGTATGCATTTTCATTTTGGTTATATTCCCCATACAATTGCACCCCCCCCTTATTTTGACCCTAATCCTTCCTCTCCCAGGGGGCCTGCCCCCCACCCCCATAGTGTATCTCTGGTTTATGGTTGCTTGTTGCTTGCTGATTTTTACTTTGTATTAATTAGTCTTTTTCCTGGTCCCTCATTTAGGTTTTCTAAATTCCTGCTATGAGTAATAATTTTAACTATTCTTTCAAATGCTGTCACAATTAGTTGAATATTCAGGCATTTGATTTGTTCTTGGAAATTATAATTTCTAAGAAATTTGACATATTAAGTGGTCAAAAGTGATAGTATATAGTTGTTTATGATCTGCTTATTTTCTGTTTTATCTGTTATGTTCCATCCCTCACTCATATTAGTTGTAACTCTTCTATTTTGTTCTTGACAGTCTTTGAAATATTTGTCTATTTTGTTAGATTTTTCAAAGAAACACCTTTTTTGCTTTGTTCATCTCTGCTACCTTTTTCCTTGGTCATTTCCTCTTCTCTTGTGTTTTTTGGATTTGTTCTAGGGTAGGGATACTTTAGGTGATCTCTCAGCTGAGTTTCAGTGTTTTCTGTCACCTGACAGATGTGTTTCAGGCACATATTTTCTCTGAACCTCCTGCTTGCTTTCATTGACATTATCTGGGAGTTATAGTTTCTGGGTAGTTTTACATTTCCTAATTGCTTTTTTTTTTTTTAATTTTTTTTTAATAGAGGCATGTTTTATTTATTTATTTATTTGTTTGTTTGTTTTGTTTATACATGCACTGGGTACAGTCAGAAGCACAGGAGGGTGAGAGAATTCACCAGAGCCAGAGCGGGGAGCAGAGCAGGCAGAAGGACCGAAGGACACTGCTGAGGGGAGCAGCGGGCAGCAGGAGAGGTCTGCGCGCCATGTGGGACCCTCCTCCGGTGGCCGGGGAACAGCCGGGGATCGAACCGGCGCCGCGGAGGCCGCGGGCAGCTTCGCAACCCAGCGCTTAAGCTCTGTGCCACCGGGGAGGCCCTCCTAATTGCTTTTGATATCAGTATTGATTTCTCACTTAGTCTTGAATTATTCATATGCAGTTTTTTAATTTTCCAAATTGTGGGAATTTAAATAGATTATTCCTTTTATTAACTTTAAATTTAACCATGTTGTAGTCATAAAACATTGTCTATGTGACATCTTCTCTTTTAAGTGGAGTTTTTCTTTATGATCTAGTACTTGATTTTTTAATGTTCCAAATGTTTTTGAGAAGGACTTACATTCTTGAACTGCTCCACATGTATTTATTGGGTTAAACGTGTTTGTTTTGATGTTCTGGATCTTTTAAATCCCTACTTTTTGGAGGATTTGTTTAATTCTGATAATGACAAGAGTAAAATTTCTAAAATTGTTCATTTTTAAGCAAAATGTTGATATTTTATTAAGTGAACATGTGTAGAAGTGGTCAGTTTACCCTTCTATTATCATGTAGTGATTTTTTTCTATTTCCATCTTAAAATCTATTGTGTTTGATGTTAATAACTGGCTTTGCTTGGGCAGTTTTGTCTGTGTCCTTTCCATCCTTTTACTTTCAATCTGTGTCTGCTGTAATGAAATATGTCTTGATTTTAGCAATTGAAGCTACTTATTGTTAAATTACAAAAATACAATCTGGTTAATTTAAAAGCTTGTATTGACTTTATTAAATTATTCATGGTTGTGCAGTATCCCATCTAGTTAGCAGGTATTCTAACAAGCTGTATAAAATACAAGGTTTTTCTAGGCAGAAAGAAGACACAAAAAGGGAAGAGGGGGTTATTTCAGGTTTATGGAACCTACCTATAGAGAATGGAAAAGGGTTTTCTCATAGATTAGCTCATTTTCTTTTGGGGAATGGAAGGATTACCTCATTGACACTGACCAGGAATTCCATACAGATGAGTTAGAACCACATTCCCAAAAAGTTAGATGAGGAATTAAGTCTTGGTGGGATTAGTATGACTCCTTTTGAAACTGTTGTTTTCTTTCTAATACTGTGTTTTAACTGGCACTATTGGACTCTTAGTTAAGTCAGAGTTTCTCAGTCTCAGCACTATTGACTTTTAGGTGAGATAATTCTTTGTAGTGGGGGCTGCTGTCCTGTGTATTGTAGAAAGTTTAGCAGCATCTGTGCTCCTACATGCCAATAAAGCCTCCCAGTTCTGACACTAAAAACATCTCCTGACATTGCCAGATATCCTTGCCAGGTGGGGGCTGGAGGGAAACTGGCCCTACTTGAGAATTACTCATTTTATAGCATTGACAGTCAAATCTCTCTCTACCATCTTAGTTTTATTATTTCCATGTGTCTTACTTTTTTTGTGTTTTTATTTATTTTTACTAGATAAGATCCTTTGACAGCCTCTAGGAATTTAGTGTGCCATAGTATTTATTCCTCTTCAAGTCATAAATGTCTGCAATATTCATGTATTTTTACCTTTCTTATATAAGGTTTTCCTCCAAAATGCTCTTCACATGCTTTTGTGGTGAACTTCCTGGAATCTCCAGAGCCTGAGACTATTTTCTCACGGCCTCATATTTAAAGTTGGATATAAAACTCCAGTTTCTAAGCTATTCCATTGTTGGATATAAGTTGGATATAAAACTCCAGTTTCCAAGCTATTCCATTGTTCTTGTATCTAGAGGTGGCATTTAAAAATGTGGTGTCCCCAGTGAGAATGGCACATATTAAAAAAACTAGCAACAACAAATGTTGGCGAGGGTGTGGAGAAAAAGGAACTCTCCTGCACTGTTGGTGGGAGTGCAAACTGGTCCAACCACTATGGAGAGCTGTGTGGAGATTTCTGGACCTACTAAACATAGAGCTTCCATATGATCCAGCAATTCCACTCCTAGGTATTTACCCAAAGGACACAGAAACATCAATTCCAAAGAACACCTGCACCCCTATGTTTATAGCAGCACTGTTTACAATAGCTAAGCTTTGGAAACAACCCAAATGCCCAAAAATAGATGACTGGATCAAGAAGATGTGGTACATATATACCATGGAATATTACTCAGCATTCAAAAAAGATAAACATATGCAATTTGCAGCAACATGGAAGGGATCATGCTCAGTGAAATAAGCCAGAAAGAAAAAGAAAAATACCGGATGGTCTCACTCATAGCAGGAATCTAGAAAACTTAAATAAGGGACCAGGAAAATGAATAACTATAAGAAAGTGAAAATCAAAATCAACAAAAATCTATGAACCAGAGACACTTTTGGGGGGGTGGGTGGTGGGAGGGGAGGGATTGGGGTCAAAATGGGGGGGTTGAAATTGTATGGGGAATATAAAAATAAAATTTATTATTAAAAAAATAAAATCAAACAGAAAAACAAACAAACAAAAAAATGTGGTGTCCACTGAATACAGTGATGTATTATTTAAAGATAGGGATAGGTTCTGAGAAAGTCCTTAGGCAATTTCATCCTAGTGCAAATGTCGCAGAGCATATACCAAACTCCCTGCTATAGTCTGCTGCTCACATAGACAACTGGTAGAGCTTGTGGGACTGCTGGAGTCTCTGTGGTAAGTCAGTGACCACAGTATTATTAAGGCACACAAGATGGTACTGATTTTGTAACAGTGTAATCCCCATAGAAAAGGGAGGTTCCATGGCCTCCCTTGTGACACAGAGGTTAAAGTCTCAGTGCTATCAGGTTATCTCCAGCCATTATGGCATGAATTCCATCCCCCGCCAGGATGCTGACCCACTTGGTGCAGCAGACCTCTCCTGACTCTCCCACTGCTCCGCTCAGCACTGTATTTCAATAGATCTGCCTGTTCTGCTCCCCACTCTGTCTCTGGTGAATCCTCCCACCTCCTCCCCTGCACCTCTGGCCTATACCCCAGCTCTTGTATGCACAAATAAATAAAAATAAGTCTTTTAAAAAATAAGAAAGAAAAGGGAGGTTCCAGGTGCCCTGTTCCACCCAAGGAAGGTGGTGCTGGCAGTGAGAAGAAGCTAGAAAAGACTGAAAAACGGACTTGGAAAAAAAAGGATGGAAGGAAAAGAGTTGGAGGAGGCACATGGAACATAGAGACATGTGAAGAAGCCATCCCTGCTTCTTGGCCAGGGAGTTGTGGGATATGGAAGGAGACACTTAAAAGAGACAGAGTCGTGTGTGGGAGAACTGTACGTTTGTCAGTCTTTATCTTGAATTAATGTTTGATTTTGTCTTTTCCTTACAGACTTGCCTGGCCCCTTCTTCCCCTTTCTTATGTGTTCCTACCAGAAGGTGCCTTAGACTTTGGGCCTCAGTGGCCCTGCTTTGGGCCAACCCTGTTTGGTTGGGCATTTGCCCATTAGGAGATGGGTAGCTCTGGATGTGGTATTTGGAAACTATATGTTCTTTTCCTTCTCTTCTCTCTAGTACACACTAATTGTATTCTTTATTGCACACTAATTGTATTAAAGTTCTTCTCTATTGAAGGTCTTATACACTAAGAGTATGCTGTCTTTGCAGTAGATGGTAGAACCTACTTAGAGCAGGCAGATATGGGGGTCCTGGGGTGTCCCTCATTCTGCCTGCTAACAATTTATAATCTGCTCTTTCTTTTTGAAGATTTGATATCTTAATATTTCACTATAATTCATCTATCAAGTTTCAAAATATCCCTTTTTTATATTTTGTGGGGCTTATAAATATAAAGTGTTTCATTTTTTTAAAATATGAAAACTTTCTTATTTTTTAGCTATTTCCTAGAACTTCTGTTATCTGGATGTGGTGCATCAGTTTCTAGCTTCCATTTTGTTTAACTATTCTGTGTTTTCAAGTTGTTATTCTTTTGTTTCCTTTCAAGAGTTTTCTCAGCTTGCTCCGCAACGGTCATTCTTCAGTTGTGTCCATTCCATTATTTCTTCCATCTATTTTGTTCTTTATTTTGACTACTAGACATTTTATACCAGTTATTTTCATTTCCAGAAATGAATCTAATTTTTTTTTTTTTTTGATATTGTTGTGCTCTTTGTTTCATAATTGTGAGCTCCTGCCCCAGAGGCTCTCTGGGTGCTCTTTCATGTGACCCATGTGGGTCTGGGTCTGCACTGAAGCTCAAGGGCACAGTGGCACAGGTACCCATGTGCCCCAGCACCTGAAGTCTGCAGTTGGTCATTCTCACCCGCCCTCCCCCAGGGAGAGGAACTTTGGGAGGGCACACTTTGATGGGCACTTCCTAGGTGTGGAGAGGGATGCAGGAAAGGGATAATCCAAACTTGGCAGAGCATCACTGGTCTCCGTCAAAGTTCTTGTATGCATGCATAAATAAATCTTAAAAAAAAAAGGCAGGGTTTCTGCCCTACTTGTGTTTCACACCTTCAGGACACCTGAACCAACATTTATTCAGGTGTGGGGCAGGTACTGATTGCTTCCAGGCACAGAGAGGCTCCAAAGAGGCCAGGGTACAGCAGCACCTTTTTTGATGGGTTCATGCTGCAGCACCACTGCCTGCCTCCTGCCCTGGGCCCACATCAGTGCCTTTGTGCATTCTTCTCCCCTTTAAAATATAGCCTCCCCCTGGCTGGGGCTTCTGTTTCCAATGATCTTGAAGTTCGCCTTTAGGACTCTTCCACAGCTACTCTGAGGAGGTGACTGCAGTGTCTCTGAGGGGGCATCTAATAGGTAACTCAGCCTTAACTTGAGCAGAGGTCCTGACATTTCCTCCAAACTGCCTTCTCCTGGTGGCTTCTTGACTGAAAACTCTGCTTTTAGTTGCTCAACTTATCACTCTTGGCATTTTCACCCACTACATCCTAGCTGTCCACAAATATGGGGGCCCAATCTTTAAAACATGCTCTGGCTCAACCCCATCTCAGGTGCCTTCTGGCTGTGCTGTTCTGATCCAGCATGATCTGTGGCTCAAGGTCTTCACTTCTGAACAGCTGGAGTGTCTTGTCATGGTGGGCTCTATACAATTTGTCAGCCAATTTGTCAGCACAAATGCCACGGCTCCCAGGGTTTTGACCTGACCTGCCCAGGCCTCAGTTCCCCTCTCCCACGAACACTCACTTCCACACACGGCCCCTGCAGCTCCTGTTTATTTTTCTTGTCACCTATGTTGTGTGCACTTCCAGCTTGGAATGGCTCACCCTTAGGTGTCAGACAGCTAGCTTCCTTGCTCCCCTTGAAGCTGCTCAAAAGTCACCTTTTCAATGAAGCCTTCATGAAGTAGCTTTTACCAAATTAAGAAAAAATAAAACAGCAACAGCAACCCAGGACATTCTGTGCCCCCATTTATGTTTTTCTCCCTAGCGTTAAAACTAGACCATTGGATATCCAATTGCTAATATTGTCGCTTGTCTTTCTCTATAAGGGGAGTGATTTTGCACCTTTTCATTGTATGTGATTGGGTGTGTAGGTGGGATGTGGTACTATTTCCAGGTTTTGGGAGGTGGCAAAGCCTTGGGGTGGGGGTGGGGGTGCTGGAGTGGGAACTGGAGAAGCCTGGCTCCAAGGGAAGATGCCCAGTGGCTGATGGTCTCCCTGCTCAGACACTGGGAGGTGGGGACGTGGTGGGTGGTGGGTGGGGGGTAGGGGGTTGAATAGAGGCAGCAAGCAAGCCGCATGGTTTACTGAATAAAAAGGGAGATATTTGTGTTCACCACAGAAATTGTTGGAATTGTAGCAAAGTAGAAATAAAATATGGAACTTTCCTATGTTTCTATAACCAGGGTTAACATTTTAGTGTATTTCCTTTTAGTTTTATGTACATGATAGTGTAAGTATGTGTGTGTGTGTATGCGCACAATGTATGATTGCATTCTGCTCTTCCAACCCACCATAAGCATTTCTTCATATTATTAACATTGACAGCATTTTAGCTGTGTCATAATATTCCGTCTATGGATGTATTTCAGGTTAGATGTTTTTGTGCTTTCTGCTCACATCTCCATTATGCCGTTCAGACACGTTTCTGAAAAGAAACAATTGAACCTCAATTTAAAAAAAAAAAAAAGAGAGAAATAATTGATTCAAGAGGTTCATATGAGGAGGTGTCTTTCTGGACAGGCTGCCACAGCAGAGACTTGTTTCATGACTCCCTCATCAGTGTAGTTGATTGCTATTTTCCAGTGTGTCAATTTGATAGTGGACCCCTGGTCAGTCATTCATAGCATCTGCATCGCCCTGACCCCAGAGAGCCAGCACCTTGTGCGCTCACTTCTACATGGATAGCGGTGGGAACATATGATGTTTGCGGTTGATGAAAGCTGAAGCTGGGAGAGTAGAATGAGCTCTGAGGGTCTAGCTGGGGACAACTCTACAATTTGCACTGAACAGACATGAGAGTATTTAGAAGGAAAGATGACCAAAGGTATGAATAAAACAGAGGTGAGAGGTTATGGAGGGCATAAAATTTGGTACTTCCCAATTATGCTACCAGGGAGGCAAGGCTGGTAGATGCAAAGAGCCAGCATCAGGTGTGTTGTGGTATTATTACTAAATTTAAAAACTAAGTCCTTGCTCCTTCCTAGCAAGCAAGTTTGGGAGGCTTGAAAAGACAGAGGGAGTGGGTGGGACTGCCTTGGGGACTGGGCCCTTAAGCTGATGATCCATTAAGCTGACTGGATCATGAGTCAGGACACACCCAAGACTAGTCACACAAACCTATTTATGATGCCTGGAGTTGGGACCCTCATTCTCTACACGGCCTTGGCCACTGCTTCTCTTATCAGTATATTTAATAGATCTTCCTTTTTTGTTCTTCACTCTGCCTCTGGTGAATTCTTTCACTGCTGCCACAGTGCCCCTGTTCTACACCGATTCTTCCCCACAACAATGTGTAGCTTATAGTTTGCAGTAGCTGGCCTTGGTCTCCAGCCACCATGGAGCCACCAAGGTGTTTTACAGGTGGCCCTGAAGCAGGGCTATCATACGAAGCTCTTGAATCAATTGTTTCGCTTTTAAAATATGTCTGAAAGGACTTCCAAGGATAGTGCCAGTAGAGGACAGGTCACTGTCTGAGTTCTTCACCTGCATGCATTGTTGTAAGACCTTACTAGTCAGGTTCAGGAACAATAACAAAGGGTTTTTATTAAACAAACATGGGAAACAAGTAGTTATGAAGGCCACACGTGACTGGCTATCTCCTAGAGTCCAGTGTTCAGAAGTCCCAAACAAAGGCTGCTTATCCAAGAAGGGGCCAGCCTGCCAGAGGTGCCCACAGCCAGGCCCACTGAGATGATGCTCCAGCAGCTGGAAGCAGCAGTCTGAAGGTCTGGATGAACAGCACGGAATGCTGCAACAACAGCAAAGGCAGCAGCTCCAAAATGTGGTGCTGCAAGACCTTATAAGCAGCTCTCTGTGATACAGGCCTGGTGCCTTCAGTGCTTTTCCCAGGTGTTTACAGCGACAAGAACAGAGGCAGGCCCAGTCTCCTGGTTCCTGCAAGAGTTTTCAGCTTCTCTCTCTTTGGAGACCAGCTGCCGGAAGCTCTTTTCTTTTTAACGCAAGTACAGAGTACATGGAATCTAGGCTGGGGATAGATCTGGGGATCCCCCAAGCTTCCTTATATTCTTTTTCAAGAGGCACCCCTCCCCTATTGACATCTCCTGGCTGGACCATTCAACTTGGCCAGTGCTTACTCAAGGGCTGGAATGCCTACACGCAGTAGCCTTTGGCACAAGCAGGGAATAACTGCCATGTTTCCCCAATGAATACCACTCTCCAGGCAGGTGGCTGTAAAACACCAGTCTACAGGACCCAGTAACAGTCCCATGCACCCTTAGCCCTTTGGTGCCTGTCTCCTCATGATATTTTTAAAGATATATTTATTTATGCATATAAGAGCTGGGGTGCAGGCCAAAGACACAGGGGTGAAAGGATTTACCAGAGGCAGGGTGGGGAGCAGAACAGGCAGATTGACTGAAATACACTGCTGAGGGCAGCAGTGGAGAGTCAGGAGGAGTCTGCTGTGTCATGTGGGTCACCTTCCTGGCAGGGGATCAAACTCATGCTGCAGTGGCTGCAGATGGCTTTGAAGTTCCGAAATTTAACCTCTTGAGCCACCAGGGAGGCCCTCCTCCATGATCTTGCTCTGCAGTTCAGCTCCCTTCTCTGGCTCCTGCAAATAAAGTACCCTGAAGGATTTATCCTCTCTTTCTGGCTTCCTGTGTGATCTTGATGGAAGTTCAGAGCAGAAAAAATTTAGAATGGAAAATCTCCCAGGACAAATACCAGAGTTGGGGATAGGGACAATTCATGAATTTTAAACTAAACCAGCTATGAAGTTTCCAGGAATCTGAGGTGGGGTCACAAAAGATTATCAGCCAGAGGTGGGAGCAGAGAGGATTATCAATCACAGACCAATCCAACCTGACCCCATTGCGATAAATCCCAAATAATTTCATTAAAGAACACCCTTTGCTCTGGCACAAAACAGCTCCCCTGCACCTGTGTCTATGCAAGTGTCCTTTTTCCATTATTTTTTCCTCTATAAAATTTGCCTTGTGCTGATGAATGGGAACGTCTGCTGAATTCTTTCTCAGAGGGACCCAAGTACCCTAACAACCTCAGACGACCACCCTCACTCTTTTCTGAACATTTATAAAATATACTCCACAAATAATCTGTGGTAGGGGACCATCTTGGATATTTATTTAAATGGTATTTATTAGGCAAGTTCTTTAATAGACAGTTTATTCTTCCATGTCTCAAGGACACAGGCTCAGATTTTTTCCTGCAGCAGCTCCACCACCAGGGAGTTATTCCAAGGCTGTGAAGAAGGAACTTGAGAAGCACTGAGACCAGGAGAGCTGGGGGAATAGGAAAGGCTGAGGTGCCAAACTGTTACAGGACAGCCCTGATACAAAACAGGGTGCCTGACTGTGGGTCCTCACCCGCGCGCTTAAAAGGACTTATCAATGCTCTACTGCAGGCACACGTGAAAAGTTAATAAAAGGTTTATTTACAAGGGAAGGGGAAATGAGGAAATGTACAGCTCAGGGAGAAAAGTGGGAGACAAAGTTTTAAATGTGTCCCACCCGATCCGCCGATCTGGAATCCCAAATGGCACTCTGAGAGCTGGCCCAGGAGCCGTGAAGCCAGGAGGCGAGCGAGAGCGAGAGCCCCCAAGACCCATGTGTTTGGTTTTTATATCCAACCTGTCTGCTTAACTCCACCCTCAGGTCCCAGCCACCCTCCCTTTGGTGGTGACGGGATTTGTCTTTCCCAATGTCTTGATGCTTTGGTCTGGAGTGGGGGTGGGGTCCACAAAGCCTGCATGGAATTAGCTCAGAACATCCTTTCCCCCTAACAAAGGGACAGTGATTTTAAACAACACAGGAACAGAAGTGACAAAACAGCTCCCAGGAAAATAGATGTGTTTTATTGCAATGTTGCCAAACTAGCCACCACCTAGGGTAAGATTGGGTTACAGGATAATTAAGAAACAGAAAAACAACCGTCAGGAAACTTCCCACCACCTAGTGCCTAATCAATAGTCTGGCACATTGGGCAACAGGAAGTCTGATGGTATATGGTCAT
The DNA here is from genome assembly GCF_014898055.3 of Talpa occidentalis. Lineage (NCBI taxonomy): Eukaryota > Metazoa > Chordata > Mammalia > Eulipotyphla > Talpidae > Talpa > Talpa occidentalis. Next base: position 56,129,548 of record NW_023600993.1, read on the forward strand.
GGACTGGGCTGGAGAAAATGGGCATCCTCCCCTGCCCCCCTTCACCCCCGCAACCGCTGTCAGTTCTTTCACCTTGCTTCAATAAATCCACACTTGCTTACTCTCACGTTTGGTGTGGCAGCTGTTATTCTTTGACCAGCGCACATACCCAGACCCACAAGTATCCACTCTCTAACAAACTGAGACCCCATAATCCACCCAGTGTCTCCTTGGGTCTCCTTCCACCTCCAGCTTTTGTCTACTTCCCTTCTCCAAGCAGAGGGCCGAAAAGGCTACAGGGAAAAAAGACTTGGAGTGAATGGTCTGGTCTGTCCTACCCCTTGTCCTGTTCAGCCTTGAAGGTCACGCCTCTGGTGTGAGGACAGCATGGGACAGATGGGAAAAGCGGTGAGAGCCAGATTCATTCGCTACTCTGCTCCCACCTGCCTGCTCCTGTCCTGGGTCAGGCTCACCGAGGGTTCACTGCAGTTGGGACCCTCCTGGTGCCTCAACGAACCCAGTGATGATCTGAGCACTTTCTAGGTTGGGTTCTCTCATGAGAAGTAGAAGCAGAGAAAGACATTTACTTAGGAAAGGTTTCTACTCCCCGTTGAGTGTCTTATCCTTTTGGGATTATTGCATTAACAATACACTCACTAACAAGGACAGAGGCATTTCTTCCTAGTAAAAACTTTATTTAATATTTATAAATACATTGTAAGACAAAACTTTTCAAAAATACCTTTTTTTCTCAAAAACTTAATTAAAAAAATAAAGAGAAGCTAATAGGTAGGCAGAATGTTTTCAGACCCCTTTGTATTCTCAAGGGGGGCTGTGTGCAGGGTGTCTCCAGGGCGGGGTGCCCTGGGGGCTGCTCCCCACCCACTGGTCAGACCTGGAGGGCTGGCCTCCAGCAGGGCAGCAGTCCCTCCCTCCATGGCTGTATTTACATTCTCTAGTATTTACATTCTCTATATCGATAACATCTCATCTAGGATGATAACATCTCATCTAGGATTAGCGAGTACAGGTCCTATCATATTTGGACTATGATGTCTACAATGTTAACAGTTCATGAAGAACGTGTTCTCTGTGTATATGTGTGAATTAGATAGAAAAGTGGGAGGATGACCAAGTGCAACAAGCAGGTGACTCTGTGCCCCTCGTGCCCTCCCAGAGCCTCCAACAAGCCATTTATTTTTCCTGGTTAGGTCAAGTTATTATTATTGTTTACATTGCGCCAAGGAGGACAAAAAGGTAGTGGTGAAAACAAACTTTCTTTGCCTTTAAAGAGTTTATCTCAACAATTAATTTTGTCTTGAACTGTCAAGCTGGAAAACACTCTTTCTCAGCAGCCTTCCATACAACCACGCTGTTATTCTTAATGCCTCTGAAAAGGAAGGGCTCACCCTGCCCCCTACCCTGTGGAGCCACCATCACAGACAATTCACTGGTTGTCTTCATCAACATTCTTGGTCTTTTTTTTTTTAAATAAGTAAGGCTCCACCTTATTTCCTACACCAGTTCCAGGCAGTACAGGCCACTTGAAGGTATGAAATATTTTCTAAGTTGAAGGAGCCTTGCTTCAGAGATATAAGCTCCAGGTAGGGCTGTGGCATGTGCAGCCCCCAGAGTGCAGGCCGCTTCTGCTCCTGGTGAGGTCTGTGTTCATTTGTACAGAGTGGGAATGAAGGCACCCTCTGCATAAGCAACACAGTCGCTAAGTCAGGAAGTACTGGCCAGTGCTTCAGAGGAGATGCAGGGAGAGCCAGCTCCAGGGGGTGTGAGATCTGCTCCCCTGTCCTTGAGTTGACAAATATTTTTACAGGAAGCAACAAGAAAAAACAAACTGTGTTTCACGGACTACTAGAAAGCAGTGAGTTACTCAAGTTCACCATTGAGAAGAACCCTGGGCATTTCAAACATCTTTCTAAACTTTGGTTTCAAAAAATCAATTTACCACAAAAAGAATATAAATTGAGGTTGTAGTCAGCTGCTGGTCATGTCCTTGGCAGTGGCTTGTGCAAAATAAGGCGTATTGAGCTCCACATTAACTAAAACAAAAAGAAAAAACAGCACATTGAAATAACTGCCTCCAAATCAAAAAGGCTCAATTCATGCTCCAGATGATTGGGCAGGTCACCGGGCACCTGGTGGACAGGGCTTATCCTGCAGCTTCCATGAGACCAAGGGCACCGGAAGATGTTCTCGGTGCTCGGTCAGTTGCTCTGAAGCTAAAATGCTATTTCTTTCTTTCTTTTTTTAAAAATTAATTTATTTTTTATTCTTATAATGTTTGCTTTCTTTTCTCATGTAGTCCTGATAGAATATCCACCATCGTAGAATGCTGTTTCTTTAACTTGTAAGGGAAGAAAACTTATCACGAAAAGTAAACTTTTATTTTCTTAAATTTGTCTTGAAAGATAAAGGAAAATGTGTATTCATTCTTTTCTCCCAATAAAATCTCACTTACTAAAAACAAAATGAATATTGAATATGAGAGCACTCTTCAAAACGGCATAAACCTTCATTTTCTTATTAAGTCAAATTACCTTTCATTAAAATCATATTAATCACAGACTATGAAATTATCCATAATATAATTTTTGGGAAAAAGGCAGTCACAACTTTATTTAGAAATACCTTCCTTTATCAATTCTTTTGGATTAGAACTGTTTACCTGTGACCACAAAGGAACAATCAAAAAATCAATTCACCACAAAAAGAAATATAAATTGAGGCTGTAAATCAGCTGCTGGTCATGTCCTTGGCAGTGGAAAAAGCTTCACTTTGAAAATCTCCACGCTGCACAGACACAGAACTCATGTCTGAAGTTCTATAACTAAGGGAGTATCTTTCCCTGTTCTTGTTGAGCTGGGTCAGGTGGCCTTCCCCGCACCTCCTGAATGACCCACCTGAGCTGTCCCCCTGGGTGGTGCGGCTCCTGGGCTCACCAGCCCTGGCTGTCCTCAGCTTACCCCTCATCATCCCCCAGGGTTGCTGCCCTCCGAGCCCCCACACACCCAGTGCTTACATGGTTGCAGTGGCGACTACTTGCTCTCCAGGTGATAGCACTGCACGTCACCCTTGCCCTTGGCGTCGTAGCCTGGAAGGGGCTGCCCGTACTTATCCACACACCAGCAGAAGCCCCGCTTCCTGCCCTTGGAAGGGCGGCACTGTGGGCAGAGCACAGAAGACCCACAGTGAACCCCTCAGGAGGATGCATGGGGAGGCTGACCATAGGCCACAGGCAGTGCGGGCTGTGGGGCTCCCAGGATGTTTTCAGAACAGCTCTACTATACCAAGCAGGTGCAAGTGATTTTGTGTATTAGTTTTTCAGAAAAGCAGGGGACAGTTTTGTGTCCCTGGGGTCTCGGGGAGACACTAGACCCTATTGGTGCCATAGGCATGACCCCTAATGAGGGAATGAAAACATCTCCACTGACCCCACGAACATCACAACTGTGTCTTTCTGCAAACAATCCAAGCTATACATGCAGTTACTTCTCAGTGGGAGTTTGCAGAGTAAGCGGGTAATAAACATATGTGAAGAGAACATGAGAATAAATGTCTGTTCTGTTGAATAATGACTGATAGAAAATGCCAAGTGACAAGTGCTAAAGAGGCCAGAGACCCATCCATGGTCACTGAAGATGATGGCCACCTGACTTGAGTGTGGCCATCCTATTCCATGGCCAATTCTGCAGATGTTGTGGTAGGAATTGCCTAGTAGGAAAGCTGACTGAAATGTCACCCTCAAATAATATGTAATCTACCGAAGCGCACTTGTTATAGTTTAAAAATAACTGCTTCTCAAATGTGTTTGACTGTTTACTATTCATGGAAGGCCGCAATGTAAAAGGGGTCAGCATGAGATCTGAGTTTTCTGTGCTCGTGTCACCTTTCTTGGAGGTTCTCTATAATAGCTCCGTATTACTCCATGGTGCAATATCAGCTAACATGTCAATGTGTCCCTCTATGCATGGCAGAGTGCTCCCCAGGTGGTACCTCACATGCTCTGGAGTTGGGAGGGAGATGCAGACAGGGAGACACAGACAGAGGAAGTGCATTGAGTGGAGGGGATTTAGTGGAATCTCCTGCCACTGTAACAGGTGAGGGGCCAGGGCTGGGCCAGAACATGGGTATAGGGTGAACTTCACCTAGGCAGCATGGCTTACCTGCTTTTTCTTGTAGAAGCCCTTCTTGTCACAGTTGGGGATGTGGACACCCCTTGGGCTGAGCATGTGCAGGAATTTGAGGTGGTTCAGCATGTCTTCCATCTCCCGGCGGCAGGGTCCCTGGGGAGGAGCCACAGTCACACTGGAACTCTAGTGTCTTATAAAATCCCATTTGCCCACAGAGCCATCACAGGCGGGCCTGCCATGTGTCCTCAAATATCTTCTGCCTTAATTTTTTGACTTATTTGTTGCCTTTCCCATGAGGATGGGAATCGTGCCTCCTTATCTCTCTCATGATCCCTTCAGAGCAAGGCCCAGAACAGGAAACAGTCACAATAGGCCAGGCCACTCAGGTCAGTGAATAAAATAATGTCAGTTTTTTGAGTCCCGTTTCTCTGCATCAGAAAGGCATGTCAAGCACACTAAGTGCTTTTACAAGTTTGACCTTGACCATGGACCCTTCTGAGATCTGAGAGGTAAAAGGGTATAAATAGCCTGTGGTGTGGTTGTCCACCCCAGGTGGGCCACCTGGATTTACTGAGAGACTCTTGAGTAAAGAGCAACCCCCAAGATACTTTCAGTGCTCAGGCCTGGTGAGGGCCCCCCCCAACCCCCCGCCCCAACCTGTAAGAGAAAGCTCTCACGTATTCTGTCTCTCGTTTGGACTCAGAGGAGAAGTTCTGGGTGTCTGTGCTCTGAGCTTCATAGTCGACTTTGTAGCGCTGGCTGTCCTTGGCATGTCCTTTCCTGATGATGTCCATCTTGGTGTGGAGGGGACTGAATTTGGTATCAGGCACCCGGTGTGTGCTAGTAAGGGCCTGGTTCTCCATGCTTCCAGCACCCCGGTCTTCCTCAGACTCACTGCCATTTCCTTGAAAAGCCCAGGGGAGACAAAGATGTGATAGTCATTGATCTTTAATTATGGTCTTTCCAAAATCTTACTATTGTAACCAAGTCACACCTAAGTGGAAATATCATTCAGGTAAGTTTACAAAACACACAGATAAAGTTTTATTCTATAACACCAGTAGCATGTGAATGGTAGCTGCTTCAACTCAAGATTTGAAAAATGAAATCTACTGCTTTTACAAAGCAGATAGGATGCCAAAGTCTAGCATGTTCTCAGCCTCCATGTGTTCCCTCACCCACCAGCAGGGGGCAGATGGGAGCCATGGAAGACTTGGGGGGGGGTGGGTCACTTGGAAGTCCCCTGGGGAGTCCTTTTTGGACTGGACATTTGCCTCACCACTCCAGCCCTGATGAAACAAATGTTGGGGTGACAACAGCAATCTGGATGCCAACAGTTCTGCAGGGTTTCTGATTGCAGCACTGTCCTAAAAGTTATCCTGCAAAGACCTCTGAGGGATCCCTGTTGGTTTGAATGGCAAAACTGAATTCTCTGCAAAGTAGCTTTGCAGTACATCCCAGCCTCATGCAGGCATTTTGTATTTTTTTATTTTTATTTTTAATTTTTTTTACTTGTAAGGGCTTATTTATTATTTTTGTTCCTTTTTTATTTTATATATTTTTTATAGAGCCAGTTGTCACATCTCCAACACCCACTGTCCATGAAGGGATGGGACATCTGGAAGAACACCAGAATGGAACACCCTGTGCATTCTGGGGCACTTTCTTGGGTGAGCCCCTCCAACCCCTCTAGGACAGGAGTGAGGGATACAAACAGCATCAAAGCTTACACTCCTTTATACCAAAGAGCTTACACTCCCTGAAGAAAAGGTCACCTCCCATTGATTGACCCCTTCCTGCAATCAAAAATGCTAATGAAGAAAGCCTGAGTCTTGACATCTATGCTGATGCTATTATCTTCACAATCTCTTTAGAAGTTCAAGTATACTGTCTAAATAAATGTGTGGCTGGTGTGTAGCTAGAAAATGCTTTCCATTCCTTTTCCAGGATGAACTTGGGGCTGCTGCAGTAGAAAAGTCATGGAGGGCCCCTCTTCTTGGCTGCATCTAAGCAGCAGGTATCTGCCCCATGGTTACCCAGCTCCCAAGGCAGCACCGGATGCTTCACTCCCAGGAGGGGCTCCTCCCCATCTGGTCCTGAGTGGTCTGCTATGCCTGGGGTGCCAAGTGCCCTGCTCCAGCTGAACTGTTCTCTGCCCTCTCAGAAACACATCTATCAAGATGGCAGCATGCCCACCAGCCTGGAAGTCAGCCAAGGCTTCTGGCTCTGGGCTAAAATATGCAAAGCCTACGTCTGAGAATGGTCGGCCCCTGAAAGCTGACTGGGGTTTGATCCTGGGGAAGCAAGCACAAATTCTAGAGTTGCTGCTCAATTCCTGATGCAGTAGGTTCTTAAATTGATAGGATTTGGTTTCAATTTCCTTTCATTTTAGATTTCTTTCCTTTTTCTGGGAGGCGTTGGTGCAAAAGAGATGCTAACAATATGTAAATAAAAACATTTGCATTTCTTTGCCAAGAACTAAGTACTTTCTTAAACTTCCTTAGTTTCTTTCTAATGCCTGCTGACTCCAGCCAGGAGAGAAAACGTTTTCATTTAAGCAATAGACAGTTAACCACTGACCGTCATTTAAATTTATCCTTCCTCCCCTTCCCCCCAAAGGGATTTTAGAAGATATTCAGATCTTTTACAATAAATCACATCAACCTATACTATACTTAGGAGTTACTATCGTAGCAATCATAATGTCCATTAAGGTCTAATTAAAAACGACAGTTTACAGGAACTTCTAAGATCACTTTTTGAATAACAAAAAAAATGAACTGGAACAAAAAAGCACATACAGCAAACAACAAATTTTGCCCAGAGAGACAAATTATAAAGGGGCTTTCACCCTGCCTGCCCCAGCTGGGGGCTGGCCCCCAGCGCTCTTTCCCGCGAGTGGTTGGGGTTGGGGCAGAATTCCCCTAGTCTTCAGCTCTACAGGAACTTCACTCACGGAAGGGAGAAAGGCTAAGCACGCGTGGAATTTGGAGGAACGGCAACTCCATTTGATTTCTTTTCTAAGAGAACGATATGATGTCCCCTACAGAATGGGCGCTTGATAGTGATGGAGCCCTGGAGTAACAATGCCAAACTTTAGCTTTTGTCTTCCCTCAACTGAACGGCATTCCTCCCAATTCAGATGCAGGTGGCAAAGCGTTCTAGACGGGGCTGTCTCCCTTCGCTCTCAATGGAAATTCAAAGTTCCACACATCCCGCAACGCACACACCTGGTCTTGTCTGAGGGCCACACAAGCACCAGGTATAGACAAGGGAGGATGCAGAAAGTTTCCAGTGGGACTCAGTCCTGCTCTCCTCCCTGTCCAAGGGGGAACTGGAAGAGTCACTTTCTGAACTTAAGGTTTCCAACCGCAAAAGACACGAAAATCCAATTCCCAGCCCGCTCGTTCTACGACACCCCGGAAAGTGACATTGCTTTGCAAACCGTAAAATACCGGTATGTTTAAAGATAGGTAGCATTACCTACAATGTGCCAGTCCACTTTTCCCGGTCCAATCCGGCCCCTGGTGCCTCCCGCTAAGCATCCTCAGGATTGAAACACGAGCTCCCAGCTCTCAGGGGAAAGGGCACGTTCCACCTGTTAGGTTGCACAGTCCAAGCCCACGTTCCGCGCCGCTCTGGCCTTTCGTACACGAGAATCTCGTCTGTCTAGGACCTTTCACCTGACCTCTACTCTTGATATCCTCTCCCATTCCCCGCCCCGGAAAATCTTTTACCATTTTCGCTACCAGAACTTTGTAATTTATAAGCAATCCGAGCTCGGAGAACCGAGCGAGTAGAGGGCCGGCTGCGAAGGCGCCTTCGCCTTTCCGGGGCTCGGTTTTCCCAAGTACAACTTTCAGCGGGCAAGGAGCAGCAGAGTGACCACCGCGGCACCGCTCCCGCCCGGACCCTCGGGCTGGGGTCGCCGGGCCCCCAGACGGCGCGGCGGCTCACCTGGAGCGGACGGCGCGGGCAGCAGGTAGGCACGCAGGGGGCCGGCGGCGCTGGCGTTGGAGCAGAGCCCTCGGCCGTCCAGCAGCGCCTGCAGCGGGCGCGGCTCGCCGGGCGGCGGCTGGCAGCGGAGGCCCGCGCCGCAGCGCTCGGTGTAGACGCCGCACCGCTGGCCCTCGAGCAGCGCGCACGTCATGCAGCAGCCGCAGCCCGGCTCGCGCACCAGCTCCGCACACGCGGACGCAGCTGGCGGCGGCGGACACTGAGCCAGCGCGCGCGCGTCGCAGGGCTCACATCGCACCACTGGCCCCGCGCCCGCCGCTCCCGCGCTAGCCCGCGCCACTGTCGGCCCACGGAGCAGCGACAGCGCGGTCAGCGCTGCAGCCCAGAGCGCGATTCGCGCCCGCTGCATGGCGCCCTCGGCGGGGGCCCTCTGCTCGGCCGGCCGGGGCGCACGGGAACAGAGCTACGGAGCGTGTGGGAGGCTGCGAGGCAATTGGCGGCCAGTCCTCAGCGCCGCTTCGTCGCGTTTGCATCTGGGTGACCTGGGCCCGCCGGCTTCTATATAAAAGCCATGGTAGCCGAGGACACGCCCCGGAACGCCGCGCCAGGGTGTGGGGGGAGGAGGGGGGCGGGCGTCTAGCCCTAGGCGCCGGGCTGAAGGAGGGGGCGCGCAGCGCGCCTCCGCCCGGACACCTGCTTCCCGTGCGCACGCCGTACGTCACCGCCACCGCTATCCCCCGAAACCCCGCGCGGCGCGTCCGGAGCGCCAAGCCACCCGAGCGCCCTTGGCCACCCCCACATTGCTGCCCTTTTCCCACTGCGCCCTTGAGTAATGTTGGTGAAACTTGCTTGCGCCGCTCCTCACCTAGGTGTACTTTGCAAAGTTCTCCAAAGTTTAAGTCGTCGGGTAGGGGAAACGGAAGCACATTTCTGAACGGGACCTATTCGCTGCGGGGTCTTGGGAATCAAGGCACACTGGTTTCCCCTGCATCAGGGGGTGGTGGGTGTTCGCATCCCTCCCACCCCGCAGGCCCTACAAATACACATCTATAAGTGAGCGCGCGGCCTTGGCCCCTTTCCAGGTTCCCTTCTCAAGTAAAGGCTCATAGTTGCTGTTTCACCACAAGTTCCCAGTTAGCAAAGGGGGCCTGCGGAGAGAGGGTTTCTAGGACAGAGCTTCTCAAACACTTGACATAAAAAACTTTGCTTTAGATATTCTTGCTGGAGATTTTAAATAGCTTACACCCACCACAAAAGAACAATAGCAATAAAAAATAAAACGGGCACTACTGAAGTGTGATTAATAGTCAGATAGTCTTTAAAGTTGGCTGTTCTCACCTTCATCTTTCTAGGTCGTTTTGTGTGCTTGTACCAAGGTCTCTGGAATTCTTGTTCGTCTGTGAGACTTTGCACCGGTGCGCGAGCCCCAGGTGGGCGCGCTGAATCGAGCCAGCCCGCTCCTTGCGGGTCTTTCAAACTTGTCTTCGCGCCCTTCCCTAGGTGACCGAGAGATGACGCTCGTGCTCCAAGATTGAACTGAGAATTACACTTTTTAGGGCTCTTACTAAGAGTATGTGATCAGCAGTGAAAACCAGCGAGACCACTGCGGGAGGGGACTTTCCTGGATGCTGCTGAAAATGGATCCTTGTCGTAGGAGGTGGAGTCTTCTGCAGTTTGTGGTGGATACGACAAATCAGGACCCTCAGGCGTCCCCCTTTTCCCCAGACGCCCCAGCCCAGACCACTACAGCAGCCCTGGGCAGGTGAAGTGAGCATTCACCCACGTGTCGCGCTGCGCCCCCGCTGCCCCCTTTCTGTATGTGTAGGTTTACGTGTGTATACGTCCGTATCCCTAATATATACACTCTTTTTACAATGGGAAGACCAGTTTACTCATAGCTAATAAATAATAAATAAATAGTAACAATTGAACCTTACAAAGGAAAAGAGACCAGAGACAAATAGAGGGGGATCCTGGCCTGCTCTAGTCCCACAAAGGCATGAAGAACTCATATCCCCCTAGGTCCAGACTGACTAAACTGGTCCTGCTTATCTTAATCCAGGGAATGCCTGTCCTGCTGGCTCTTTCCTTTCTCCTGCACACGTTGTTGTAGTTGTATGTTATCTGCTTTGACAGCCAAGAACAGACCCTCCAATTTCATTGGGAAATTAAAGGAAACAAAACAAATCTGTTGGGGTTACATTTGTTCCTTAAATAGCCATGGAGACCTTGACTCTGAAATTGAACCGGTCCTTTATCAAAAGATTCCTGAGGTGACAGGTCTGCCTTTCTGTTTAGTACAATGTTACACATGGAGCCCTGGCCCATCTCAGCATGGCACCGTTTTGTAGTGTTATCACGGAGCAGTGGATGGGGAAGCCTAGACAATGTCTAAGCCTGCATGGTCCTCCTCTTCAGAGAGCCAACCCGTCCTTGCAGTTTGAGAAAAGGCACAAAAATCTCTAGGGGGCGACAAAGGGCCAGGCACCAGAGACCTTGGGAAAAGGAAAGGTTACATTGCAACACTTAAAAAGATAGTCACAGAATTTTACTAAGACAGTTATGACCTATGCAGGAAATCTTGCAAGGGCAAAGAGAATTGTTTCAATGTTGTCATTTTATTTGACGCTCTCCCCATGTAATTGTTGCAGGGAGGATTTGGGTGGGATAAAACTTAATTTTGTGACATGCTAATTTTGCAGACTTTCAATTGATCTCATGCTAGTGGTTATTGATATAAGCTACAGTGGTTACTGGTAAAGGTTTTTTTTTTTTTTTTTTTTTACCCTGTTGAAGATATTTGGCATGTAATTGCTTAATAATTTTAAAGTAGTATATAGCCATTGGCACAACAGACAGTAGTTAAAACTATCTCTTTTCACTAACAAAATTTGGTTAGCCTCATTATGGTAAGTGATTGCTGGAGGTAGCCATTATTTTTGCCAAATGACATATGCCACTCATTTATTTGAGCTCATTGCCATAGCTGATAGGCATCTTGTCTCCATGAGACAACAGCCTCCTCCTCTTAGACTCTAGCTGACCATCCCACTCCAGTGTTTCTCTCTGTAGCACTGTCCACCCCAAGCAGCAAACTCTTTCTGCCTTATTCCAGAGTGATTGTCAGGTTAACCTACACAGTAGACTCTGGACTCAATGGTCTGGACTTCTGGCAAGTGATGTCAGGGACCTAATCAGGACTGATGGCACACTGCCTAAAGCTTCAGCATTTCCCTGCTGTGGAAGCGGGGATGGGGAGAGGGAACCTTATTTCCCCTCTATCAGATCACCTCTGGGGAAGCCTCCCATTATCTATTTTGGGTTTGGGGAAGCTTAGAACGTTGTAGCTATCCTTTATGTGCCAATTTCAGGGTCTCTGAGACTTGCTGGAAAGACTGAGCAGAGACCAGAGAGCATTGGGTAGTGTGAGTATAGGAAAAATAGTGTTTGTGATTCAGGGGAGGGTGGAAGACATAAATACTTTCAGAGAGGTGGTGGCATTTGAGCTGACTCTTAAAGGACTTGGAAGAGTCCTGTGAAGGAGGAAGGCAGGAGGGAAGAGTAAGTGCTTGTGAGGATCTTGGCTCTGTGTGGGGGGACTCAGGGGACTCAGAAGGGATGACATCATCATTGGCATGTGTCTTTTGAGGAAGGTGGAATCCTGAGATTTAGAAGAGAACAGAGGGTAACTTGATAAGATAGACTGGGAAGGTGGCCCAGAAAATTTAGAGGCTGGAGCCAGTGTCTTCAGAGTTAGTGCTATTCATTTGGATCCCCAAATTGGAGATGGATGAAAGGCTTCCAGAAAAAGAGGTTGGGCATGTTCTGCATGGAAGACCCCAGGGAGGACAGGTTCTCCCTAGCACAGTGACTCCTGTCCATGGCCTTTGCTCTCAAATGGTGTCTTTCACATGAGTGATGGAAGCTAAGAGAAGAAAATTTAGGATGGAGGTGTCACAATTCCAAAAACTGGAGGGGGGGTAGAAATAATGAACATAGTTGTTAAACCAACTATAGAAATGAAAACTCCTTAGGCACCAACTGCTGTAGCAAGTATCAGAAAGCAGGCGAGAGGTGAGGATGTGGAGATGGAGGGCCATTGGAGAGAATCCCTGGTCCTTATAAATCAGTCTAGTAACACCCTAGAAGTAATGTAAGAATAGATAACAATTACACAAAGAAATGAATCCCTGCACAAAAGACTTTATCAGTACTATTTCTGCACTGGAAAAAATGCAGCTCTCCTTCCCGCCTGTGTCAATGCAGGTGTCTCTTTAACAAAGCTGTCCCTTTCATGGGTGGCTCTTTCTGCCCACTTGTGTCTGTGCAGGCATCCTTTCCTTTTTAATATAGGAAACTCGCTCTTCTGCATATGACTAAAAGTCTCTGCCTCGTGGGAAACTCGCTGTGTGCCACTAAGGGAGCTCTGTTTTCCTCAGAGGTAACCCAAAGACCCTGTTCTCTGAACCCAACACCTCTCCTAATTGATGTCATCAGCACTCGCACCCATGCTCACATGGTCAGTAATTTATAGGGCTGTTTCTCTGTCCTGCTTTTTCACACAGAGACCATTCTTGTGCCTGTTTCAGATCCAGCTTGTGCTCAAACTTGAAACTAAAGAGATTGGAGCCTTTGATCATAATAGGCCTGAGTGCATGCCCGCCTGCTCCCTTGTCCTCTCACTGGCTTTCTGACATTGAGCAGGTCCTACACCTTGATTTCAGGGCCAGATAGGGCACCTGTATGTATATCACAGCATCCAGGGAAAAATTAGGCCTTAAGATGCTGTTGCCCAGTATATGGGAAGTCAATGTTTACTCCTGTGTTCACAGAACCACCTGAACCAATGTTAAATGGAGAATTTATTCTCAAATAGATTCGGGACATGCCCTATATCTGTGTCCTTAGTTCTAATGGTGACATGTTTGTAGTGGATGCTGTCTTTAGGGATGGTATACAGTCTAACTAGCCATGCGTGTATGGCAATACACTTTCCCTGGCAAATGGGGAAGGAGGAAGTTTTGTGGAGCAGCTGTTTTGCCCCTGGTAGCAATTCAATGCTATCCCCTCCCCTGATGCACTTAAGGAGCCAATTCTTGCTCGTTGTCCAGCTTGCAAATCCAGGTGGGAAGGGAAAGGAACCCAGTAGCTCTCCTCTCATGGAATGAAGGTTCTGGGATACTGTGATCTTTCTCCTTCACTGAAATTAGGTCATCTCTCTTTCACTCTTGGCTGAATTTCCCAGGGTCTGAGCCACAGAGTCCATTGTGGGCAGATCTCCATATCTGTCTTTATGGATAGGGTCACCACCTCTGTCTCTGCCTATGTAGATTGATTTTTTTTTTCTTCTTTTCTTTTTTTAAAGATTTATTTATGTATGCATACAAGAACTGGGGTATAGGTCAGAGGTATGGGGGGGTGAGAGGATTCACCAGAGACAGAGTGGGGGACAGAACAGGCAGATGTACTGAAACACACTGCTGAGGGGAGCAGTGGGCGAGGTCAGGAGAGGTCTGCTGTGCCAAGTGGGTCACCCCCCCGGCTGGGGATCAAATTTGTGCTGCAGTGGCTGAGGGTAACTTCATAGTTTTGTGTCTTAACCCCTTGCACCACCAGGAAGACCCTGCACCTCATATTCTTTATAGAAAGTTTTCTTTTTGTTTTTATTTCCTCTTTTCCTATGCAGCGGGGAGCATGGAGCAGCAGAGGATCATTGTCAGGTCTCAAAACCTGACAGTGACCTTGCTGGGTCTCAGACTTGCTTGAAACTCATGCCTTCTTTGCATATGTGTGTGTGTGTGTGTGTATATATATATATATATATATATATATATATATATGGCATATATATATATATATATATGGCATATATATAATAGGACATAGTCGTGTTTATTACTCTCATTTTAAATCACACATTTTTTATTCTAGGCAATCTTAAGCATTGGGTATGTTTTGCATTTAAAACAATGAGATTGGGTGAAATTACCAAAGCAGTGAGTGAGCTTGTGATCAACAGAGAACCCACACTAGGCCTGAGACTTTAAAAGTCAGAACAAATGGAGGAACTATATAAAGAAAATAAGGCTGTAAAGAAAGGAGAAAAATTAAATTAGGTGTGAGGGGAAAGGAGAGGGGTACAGAGTTCTGGACTTGGGTGGTAGATGGGTTGGAACAATAAGCAAGATGGTTGGCAGCTTGAAGGACCCACTGGAGTGTCATGGATTTAAAATGAGGGTAAAAAGCATAACTATGTCCTATTCTGCAGCTTAATTTAGAGCAGGTGTGGGTACAGGCAGGCAGAACCATACTTAATCAGTTGTAGTTTCCCCAACAGACAGAACTAAAGAGACAGAGGACCAAGAATCAGAACATGCAGGCTGGGAGTGGTCACAGGATTTCAACTCAAAAATTAATTCTCTGGAGCCTCTCTGGTGGCCTAGGGGTTAAGTCTCTGTGGTATCACCATTATGGCCTGAGTTTGATCCCTGGCCAGGGAGATAATTCACATGGCACAGCAGACCTCTCCTGTTTCACCCACTGCTCACCTTAGCAGTATATTTCAGTCAATCCGCCTGTTTTGCTACCCACTCTGTCTCGAGTGAATCTGCTCACCCCTCCACCCTGCATCTCTGGCCTACACCCCAGTTCTTCTATGCAAAATAAAAAAAAATAATTTTTTCCAGTTTGGTTGACTTTCGCTTCCTATATTTTGAGATTCTGAGTTCTGCATACACATTTAGGATTTCTGATGTTCTTGGTGAATTGATCTTTTCACCTTATTACTTCCAGTCCTGTTCATTTTCTTTCTTCTGAAGTCTATCTACTTGATAATAATTCAGACACTCTAGGTTTGTTGTTGTTGTTGTTATGGTCTGCATGCTATCTTTCCCATCATTTTGTATTTTTTAATCGGTCCACTTAAGAATTAGACAATTCATCTTTTAGAGCTATTTCATAATTAGACAAAGAAGTCATTCTTTAAAAAGTATGGAAACATCACCATGCAAAGAAAAATTCTAGATACTATATCATTCAGGCAGTTTCAACTATGAGCAAGAAAACTTTTAAAAATCATTGCTAACTGTTCACCAAATGCTTTAGCAGTGCTACATGAAGGGTAAACTTTCATGAATATTCATATCCACTTTACAATAATATGCAATTTGTGCCAAAGAGTTATAAATGACAACCTACAAGCATAGAGACAATTTACCTTAAAGAACTTCTGAGAAACAAGTTTAAATATTTCTATGATAGACAGTCTACTGTGTCCACCAGGACTCTCCAGTCAGGAGGTTTTCTTGAAATTTGGTGCAAAGTGGCATCAGCACAAAATTTGATAGTAGAGCTTTGCTTCTTTTAAACAAGTGCCCTCTCTGTTATATATGGCTTTAATCTCAGTTCAGTGATGCTACAAGCTCCCACTCTCCCAACCTGGAGCCAGCCAAGTGCAGCTGGCATATATTCCAAGCCCAGCTCTGATGGAGACCCCAGAGGTGTCTGGAAGTTCCTGTGTTTTCATAAATATAGGTGAACCTTCAGCACTCCCTTTTGCCCATGAGAGATTGGCCCCAGTGCCAATGTATGCACCCAAACATCTGGGTGAGCACCTGGCCGCTTGGCTAATATTTTATTTTCAATCCCTAGCTCTGTTTCTAACCTGTTTATACCTTCTTACTTACTCTCTAGGGAAAATCCTTAGTTATTTACATCTTTATTTCTTCTAATGGAATGCGCTGTATTCTCTAACTCTTTAGTATTTTTCATTATCTTGCTTTCTGCAGTTTGATTATGAAATGTTTGGGTCGGTTTTTCTGTAGTTTATATTCTTCAATGTTTAGTCACTTCTTGGATCTATAAATTTGTTTATTCTCCAATTTGAGGAAATTTTCAGGAGTTATTTAAAAAAAGTTCTTGTTATGTGGCAATTTTTCTCCCCTTTTACTTTGTTGCCTATGTCAGTGGTGCTCTGCTAACCTCCCATCTTACTTTTTTTTTGCATCTTTTATCTCTCTGTTTTTGGATGATTTCTATTAATCTACATGGAAGTTCACCAATTCTTTCCTCCATGTTCTCCATTTTGTTATTTAGCTGCCCCAGTGAATTTTTATTTCATATATCACATTTTCTCTTCTAAAATTTTCTTTGGGTTATTTTTACATTTCCTTTTTACATTGAGATTGTCTATCTTTCACTCCAAGTTTGTTTTCTATGGCTGCAAGGACCATGGTTATATTAGTCACTTAAACTCTTTGATCAGTTTTGTCCTGGACTTTCTTAAGGTTGACCTTTATGGACTGTTTTTTCTCTTGAGTAGTTTTTGAAATTTCCCTATTTTTTGAGCGTGTTCTCTGCTTGAGGAATGTTATTCTCTGCAGATACTATTGCAATCTTGGAGAGAATAGAGAATGTCCATGTTCTTGTTTGCTACAGCAACTGTCAACTTGGCTAGGTCGAACCACAGCTCCGTTTCACTGTCCTGGCAGTGGTTCCAATCTCAGTTCCATTTTTAAAGATTTGGCTTGCTTTGGGTGTCCCCAGGCCTGACTCTCTCAGGGTTATTGTGTGAAGTGGAGTGTCTGCTGAATCTTGGTTCAGCTTAACATTTGTGGTGCTGTTTTGGGGACACGCCTTTCATGTGCCACCTGAGTGAGCCATGGCTTCAGAGCTTCCTACATAGAATTAGGCATTTCCCTTTACCAGCAGTCATTTCCCTGGGATTGCTGCATGTCCTCTGGCCCAGTTGAGAAATCTGGTGGATTTCTCTAGTCCAAAATGTGATGGTGTCTCCTAGGGGAGCCGCTGCTCCAAGTCTAGGACACACTTTCAGTATAAAATTTGGAGAGAAAATAATGGAAAAAACAGACTATTTCCACCTATGTTCTTGGTCTGAGTGTCATTTTTTTGGTTGCTCTGGTCAGGACAGTGTTCTATGGCTGCAACCAGCTCTATACAGCTTGTGGGTGGGTCTGCCCTTTGATCAATGCAAAGAGGAAAGAGGAGAATATAAGGAATCTTACTCATACACTCACTACTTTTCTGTGTTTTTGACTCCATAGTTGGCTGGATTTTTTTTTTTTAAGATTTATTTATTTATTTATACAAGAACAGGGGTACAGGCCAGATGTGTGGGAGAGTGAGAGAACTCACCAGAGACAGAGCAGGGAACAGAACAGGCACAAATACACTGCTGAAGGGAGCAGCGGGTGCGACAGGAGAGGTCTGCTGCGCCATATGGGACTCTCGCCAGCTGGCGTCGAACTGGCACTGCAGAGGCTGCAGACAGCTTCACAGTGTGGCGCTCAAACTACTGCGCCACCAGGGGATGCCTGTTGGCTGGATTTTTAAAATCTAAATATTTTGTCATAATCAGTAGTTGATACAATTGTTTAAGTCTCACTCCATCTTCACCAGAAATAGCGTCCTTATTTGATTACATTTTACCCTTTTAGTTTTACTTCTTCCTACTCCTTTTGAAGTTATAGCTAGTCATTTTGTGCTACTCCCTGGAAATCAGTCTTCTTTTTAAAAAACTAGTATTAATTGATACTTTTATTCTGATCCTATACAATGAAAAACACAGTCATTATATTGATAGCTCTATTTGTATCCACCCTGATTTTTATGCTATTGTTGGTATTATTTTAATTCTGTGTATTGCAAATCACAGAAAAGGTTACTATTCTTGTTTGAATACAGTCAGTGTTCATTTGTATACAGACTCATATTCTTTTGATTACTTCCTTCAATTTTCCATCTGTGATAATGTTCCTTCTAACCTGAAGTACATTCTTTAGTGTTTTGTATTATATTCTATTGACAGATTCTCTCAGCTTTTATTTGGAAAATTTCCTTTTTTTTCTTATCAATTCTGTAAGATTGTAGTAGTTTCTGTTGTCATAAAAATATAAGATTTCACTTTTTAATGGAATAATCCTCACCTTACATTGTGATCTTTTAATTATTATTGTAAGAGTTGGATGATCTCATCTATATATTTCTGCTTTTTGTAATATATTGATATATCAAATAATTTAAGTAATCTCTTGCCTTTTTTTAAACCTTCTTACATTGTGTCATTTCATAAAATAGATATTTTCAGTTTGGCTGGTACAAAGTAAATACTGTGATTCAGTTTTGTAAAACTTACTATTTTTCAACATTTGTTGATTCTCCACTGCTTGTGTGCTAAAGTGTTCTCATTGACCGCTTGTTTTCTGTTTCCTTGTTCTCAATTGTATGGACTTCTAGTTGGGGATGGTGTTTTCAATCATTAGTGAACACTGTCCTCACGGAAATTCTTGCTGTTTTCTACAGATATCTCTGTGGATCTGGAGGTTGACGACTTGACAGTGGCTAGTGGAGGGAGGGAACTGAAGCTGTGAACAATTTTTATAAAGGAACTTTATTTCCATGTCTGTGTCTACTTTGTTCCAATTTAGAAAAATTCCTTTGTGATACCAGACCTGATGTGGCGGTCCCATTCCTGGTGGGTAGGGCTTTCCTTTTCTCTTTTTAGGGAGGTTAACTCTTCACCTGGCCTGGCCCCTGGAATCCATATCCTGCTTTCTGCATAGATGAAGTGCTCCTAAAGTCCCAGAAACCGTGCTGAGACAAAGCTCCGAGCCTCCGCTTTTTCATCATGTACCCAGGTTCTACTGCCACAGCCAGAGGCTCTTCTTTCTCACCTGCTTTGAAGTCTGCCATTTTGTCTCCTCTTCACTCCAATTTGGGAGTGATTTGGGAGTCTCAGATATTTTTCATATGGCTCCTGTGGGGCTATGCTGCTTCCTTAGTAAAATTTAAAAATGTCCCCCCCTGAGTTCTTAATAACAACATTTGGTTCCTTTTTTGCTGTTCTTTGCTTCTAAAATCTAGAAATTCTTTTCTGGAAATTGAAATTTCTTTTGAGTTTCTGGATATTTTATTTTTTACCTTTTCAGATTTCAGGTTTTCATATAGATTTTATATTTAGTTTATAATTCTGTTCCATGTGGAGGTAGGTAAATAACAACTTACTGTCTTTTCCAAATATTTTCTTGTAGGTGACTTTTAAGAATCCTCTTTCTCCCCTTTCATTTCATTGATTTCTCCCCCCTCAATCATCAATGAATTCATGTTTATGGAACACATTTGAGAATATCAGGGAAAATGTAAACCAGGAAATATTAAATTAGAACCTATCATGTAAATGAAGAACTGAAATAACCACCAATCCTTTGGGATCTTCTGATCCTAGTGGTGTCTTTAGTTCATGGAGCACCTCTGGAGAGTTTCAGGGTGAAGGCTGCCATGCTCAGAATGCCAAACTCCTCAAAAAAGAATGGGTTGAAGTTTAAGTCCAATCTCATGGTTAATGGTTCAGTCATGCCTACTTAATGAAACTTTAATAAATCCCTGGACACTAGCATTTAACTGAGCTTCCTGATTGTTGAAACACATCTCTAGCCCCTGAGGGCGATGCCCTGATTCCCTGGAGAGAGGCCATGGTGCTCCTATTCGAGACTCTCATAGAACTTGTCCTGTGCATCTCTTCTTTTGATTTCTCTTAGTTTATATCCCATTGCTGTAATAAAATTGCATTCATAAAATATAGTGCTTTCCTGAGTTCTGTGAGTTGTTCAAATTTCAGGGGTTGTGAAAGTCCCTGAGTTTGTGGCCAGTTGGTCAGAAGTGAGAATGGCCCAGCAAACACTCAAGTTGTGACTGTTGCTTGATGTGAGGCAGTCTGGTTGGAAACTGGCCCTTCTCTTATGAGCCTGACCTAACTCTAGATGGTTACTGTCAGACCTGCATTGCAGCATCCCCTTGCTGTTCCCAGAGGCCCTGCCTGCTCACATGTTGTATGGATTTTTCTCCCTTACTTGAGATTATTCTTTCTATACAATCTCTCTTTTCTGTTACTTGAGACTTCCAATTTAAAATAAGATCTGGGTGGGCGGAGCAACATGGCGGCGAGGAGACGCTGCGAGTAAGATCTCCCATTAAAAAAAGTTAATAGGGAGGAAAAGCGGCAGGTCCCAGTGAGAACTGGGACACAGAAGATAAACGGACGACTCCAGCAAACTGCCCGAAGAAGAAAGTTGCCATAAAAGAGGACAAGAAGGGAGGGAAGCGCAGAACCCTGCTCCCCTCCCCCGCCCACAGAGGCGGCACTCTCCGCCCGGCAGAGAGGAGGAAACAACAAACCAAAACGGCCAACAAGAAAAACGGACACAGCAAGCGGGACTGTGAGTGGAAAGGAACTATTGCAGCCACCACACCCCGTGAACGGGAGCTGAGGCGAACCCTGCAGGATCCGCCGCAGAGGTGAGCTCCAGGCGCCATTAAAGAGAGCCCCGCCCCCCAGGAGGAGCCCAGCACCAGCACACAGCCCCGGCCGCCCGGTAAGCTTGCGCGGAAAGTGGCGCGGATCCAGACCGGATCGCAGCTGCCCAGGTCCCCGCGCCTGCGACCTAGGCTTGCGGGGAGACTGCGGAGGCCCTCCCTGAGTGAGCAGGAACAAGGCGCCCAGGCAGGGGAGCGGGATTCAAAAGGCGCCATTCCCGCGCCACTGATCTGGGCTACAGCCCGCATCCTGGAACTGAGGGCTGTGGAACTGAGACCCGGGGCACAAAATTAGGGGCGTGGGTTTCCCACGACGGTGGGGCACAAGGCAGACACAGCACCCCAAAGCCGTTGAGGTGTACCCTACCATCCCCGCTCTGCTCCCTGTCCCACGGGGTGGAAAATCAGCTCCCCAAGGGCTCTAGGAGAGATCTCTGGCGCCACCTAGCGACTTGACCCCAGCACAGGCTACTGAAGGAGCTAGTGGCCAGCTGGGGAGTTAGCCCACACCTGGCTCCTTCCGAACAAGTAGTCTGAGCCCACAGGGAGAGCGAGCACCCACAGCCGGGGCAGACCAGGCGCGCAGAAGAGTGTGCCTGAGACCAGACGCGCAGGGAGTGTGTCCCACATCACCATTTTAGAACAGGGACATTTCTTCAGTAAAGACTACCTGCAGAAGGCTTCCTCAGGAGCCAGAGGTGAGCAGGGGAAGTTCGCCCACGCCAGACCCCCTCTGGCCTGCAGTCCAAGCCCAGAGGGGAGCAGGAACCCACCGCCGGGGCAGACCAGGCGCACAGGGGAGTGTGTCCCCACATCGGCATTTTAGAACAGGGACCTTTCTCCATTAAAGGCTGCTTGAAACTGACAGATGACTCCTGGTAGAACCAGAGGGGAACAGAGAAGCCCACCCAAGATGCCGGCCAGTCCCAACAACACAGTGTCCCAACGCATACGGCAAATTAGAAAACAGACAGTAGGGAGGAGAAGAACCACACGCAACCTAGCAACTCTCCAGAGAAAAAGCACACCACAAAAAGAAAGCCAGCCCCCAGATTGCAAAGACAATAACTTGGAAGAATTTCTGAGCCTTCCAGAAAGAGAATTTAAAATTGCCGTGATTAAAAAACTGACAGAAGTCATAAAGGAAAACAATGATAAGGGAAAAATAATCAACGATCAGAAGAATGCAATTGAGTCCCTAGAGAGGGAAAACAATGGTCAGAAGAAAGAAATTGAGTCCCTAAAGAGGGAAGTAAAAGAAATGCAGGAGATCAAAGAATTAATGGAAGAACTAAAGAATTCTGGGAAAAGCAATGAAAGCAGAATAGATGAAATGGAAGAACGAATAAGTAATCTTGAAGACACAGAAATAAAAAGAACCAAAACAGAAAAGGAAAGAGAAGTACGAAGGAAAAAGAACGAAGAAAGACTTCGGGAACTATCTGACTCCATGAGGAAAGGAAATATAAGAGTTATAGGAATACCAGAAGGAGAGGAGAGAGATGTAGGAACAGAGAAAATATTCAAAGAGATAATTGAAGAGAACTTCCCAAATGTGAAGAAGGAGCTGAAAATTGATATACAAGAAGCAAGAAGAACACCAAACTTCCACGACGAAAGGAAAAATACAGCAAGACACATAATAGTAAAGCTCCCAAGAATCCAGGACAAGGAAAAAATAATGAAGCTGGCAAGAGGGAAGAAACAGATAACATTCAAAGGAAAACCAATCAGGCTGACATCAGACTTCTCCGAAGAAACACTACGGGCAAGGAGAGAGTGGAGGGACATAGCCAACAGACTCCAAGAAAACAGATGCCAACCAAGAATACTCTATCCCGCAAAGCTCTCCTTCCTCTTTGAAGAAAGAATATGGACCTTCCCAGACAAACAGAAACTCCGGAATTTCATTGCAACTAAACCCCCACTCCAAAAAATACTACAAGGAGTCCTAAAGCCAGAACCTCAGAGGGACGAATAACAATGAAAGAAGGCCAAAAAAAAAAAAAAGTTATTAAAAGAATAAATAAATAAAATCAAAGGAAAGACAAACACAATGGCAAATACAGATGTTAACATATCAATATTAACTCTAAATGTAAATGGACTAAACTCTTCAATAAAAAGACACAGAGTGGCAGCCTGGATTAAGAAACAAAACCCAACCTTTTGTTGTCTCCAGGAAACACATTTAGCTACAAAAGATAAAAATAGGCTCAAAGTTAAAGGATGGAAAACAATCCTACAAGCAAATGGACCAAAAAAGAAAGCAGGAACAGCTATACTTATATCAGATAAAACAGATTTCAAACTCAAAAAGATAAAAAGAGACCCCAATGGTCACTACATTATGATCAAGGGGACAATACTTCAAGAAGAAATAACACTCATTAACATATACTCACCAAACGAAGGAGCACCAAAATATATCAGACAACTGTTGTCCTCTCTGAAAACAGACATCAGAGAAAACACATACGTAGTGGGAGACTTCAACACACCACTATCAACAATGGATAGATAAACAAGACAAAAAATAAGTAAAGAAACCAAAGCTCTAAATAAGGACCTAGAGCAATTAGGCTTAACAGACATCTATAGAACACTAAACCCCAAAAAACGGAGTACACATTTTTCTCAAGCGCACACGGATCATTCTCCAGGATCGATCACATACTGGGGCACAAGACAAACATCAACAGATACACCAAGATTGAAATCATATCAACCATCTTTTCTGACCATGAAGGCATCAAACTAGAAATAAACCATAAAAAGAAGGCAAGGAACTTTCCTACCTCATGGAGATTAAAAACCACACTACTGGAAGACCATTGGACTAATGAGGAGATCAAAGAAGAAATTAAAAAATTTTTTGAATTGAACGACAAGGAGGACACTAATATCCTAAATGTATGGGATGCAGCAAAAGCAGTAATAAGAGGAAAATATATAGCAATAGAAGCTCACATCAAGAAACAAGAAAGAACGCAAAGAAACAACCTCATCTTGAAGCTCAAAGATCTAGAAAAAGAACAACAAAAAACCCCAAAACCAGTAGAAGAAAAGAAATAATAAAAACCAAAGCAGAAATAAATGAAATTGAAACTAAAAAAACAATCCAAAAGATCAATGAAACCAAGAGCTGGTTTTTTGAAAAAATCAATAAAATAGACAAACCCCTAGCCGGGCTCACAAAGGAAAAAAGGGAGAAAGCACAAATAAACAGGATCATCAATGAAAGAGGAGAAATCACAACGGACACAGCAGAAATCAAAAGAATAATCAGTAACTACTATGAACAGTTATATGGAAACAAGTTTAACAATCTAGAGGAGATGGACAAATTCCTACAACTCTACAATCACCCAAAGCTAGATAAAGAAGAAATAGAACACCTAAACAGACCAATTACAATTAGCGAAATTGAAATGGTAATAAAAAACCTCCCCAAAAACAAAAGCCCAGGACCTGATGGATTTACAAATGAATTCTACCAAACATTCAGAGACGAATTAGTGCCTATCCTTCACAAACTCTTCCAAAAAATTGAGAAGGAAGGGACAATACCAAACACGTTTTATGAAGCCAACATTACACTAATACCAAAACCGAACAAGGACAACACAAAAAAGGAAAACTACAGGCCAATCTCCCTAATGAACACTGATGCAAAAATTCTCAATAAAATTTTAGCTATCAGAATCCAACAATGTATCCATAAGATAATTCACCACGACCAAGTTGGATTCATTCCAGGGGCACAAGGATGGTTTAACATCCGAAAATCAATCAACGTTATCCAACACATCAACAAAAAGAAATATAAAAACCATATGATAATATCAATAGATGCTGAGAAAGCTTTCGACAAAGTGCAACACCCATTCATGATAAAAGCCCTTGAAATTCTGGGGATACAAGGAACATACCTCAACATCATAAAGGCCATCTATGACAAGCCAACAGCCAGTATCATTCTCAATGGTGAAAAGCTGAAAGCAATTCCATTAAGATCTGGAACAAGACAAGGATGTCCACTCTCACCATTGCTTTTCAATATAATACTGGAAGTCCTAGCCAGGGCAATAAGACAAGAGAAAGACATCCAAGGAATCCAAATAGGAAAAGAAGAAGTCAAACTATCACTATTTGCAGACGATATGATATTATACATAGAGAACCCCAAAAACTCCACAGAAAAGCTAATTCAACTCATCAATCAGTTCAGTAAAGTGGCAGGATACAAAATCAACACGCAAAAGTCAGTAGCCTTCCTATACACAAACAATAAATCTGAAGAAGAAGAAATCAAAAAGACCATCCCTTTTGTTATTGAAACAAAAAAAATCAAATATTTGGGAATAAATCTAACAAAAGAGGTAAAGGACCTATACAAAGAAAACTATAAAACACTGTTAAAAGAAATAGAAGAAGACACAAAGAAATGGAGAGACATCCCCTGCTCATGGATTGGAAGAATAAACATTATTAAAATGGCCATCCTACCAAAAGCAATATACAGATTCAATGCTATTCCAATCAAAATTTCAATGTCATTCTTCAAAGAAATAGAACAATTATTGATGAAATTCATATGGAATCACCAAAAACCCCGAATAGCCAAAGCTCTCCTGAAAAAAAAAGAAGGGAATGGAGGCATCACACTCCCAGACTTCAAACTATACTACAAAGCCATAATCATCAAAACTGCATGGTATTGGAACAAGAACAGACATACAGACCAATGGAATCGAATAGAAAATCCAGAAATAAACCCACAGATTTATGGTCAACTAATCTTTGACAAAGGAGCAAAGAATATGCATTGGAGCAAAGAAAGTTTGTTCAATAAATGGTGCTGGGAAAACTGGGTCGCTACATGCAAAAGAATGAAGCTTGACCACCACCTCACACCATACACAAAAATCAACTCAAAATGGATTAAAGAACTAGACATAAGACCTGAAACCATAAAATATATAGAAGGAAATATAGGCGAAACACTACGTGATTTGCACATCAAAGACATCTTTACAGACACATCACCCAAAGCAGTGATAGTGAAGGCAAAGATAAACAGCTGGGACTACATCAAATTAAAGAGCTTTTGCACAGCAAAAGAGACAATAACAAAAACAAAGAGAAACCCCACCAACTGGGAGAACATTTTTGCACCCAACACTAATGATAAAGGACTGATCACAAAAATCTGCAAAGAGCTGATGAGACTCAACAACAACAAAGAAAATAATCCAGTCAAAAAATGGGCAGAAGAGCTTAAAAGAAACTTCTCTGAAGAGGAAATGCAAACGGCCAACAGGCATATGAAAAAATGTTCAACATCACTTGTCATCAGGGAAATGCAAATCAAAACTACCATGAGATACCATCTTACACCAGTGAGAATGGCACATATTAAAAAAACTAGCAACAACAAATGTTGGCGAGGGTGTGGAGAAAAAGGAACTCTTCTGCACTGGTGGTGGGAGTGCAAACTGGTCCAACCACTGTGGAAAGCTGTATGGAGATTTCTGGACCTACTAAACATAGAACTTCCATATGATCCAGCAATTCCACTCCTAGGTATTTACCCAAAGGACACAGAAACATCAATTCCAAAGAACACCTGCACCCCTATGTTTATAGCAGCACTGTTTACAATAGCTAAGCTTTGGAAACAACCCAAATGCCCAAAAATAGATGACTGGATCAAGAAGATGTGGTACATATATACCATGGAATATTACTCAGCATTCAAAAAAGATAAACACATGCAATTTGCAGCAACATGGATGGCGCTGGAAGGGATCATGCTCAGCGAAATAAGCCAAAAAGAAAAAGAAAAATACCGGATGGTCTCACTCATAGCAGGAATCTAGAAAACTTAAATAAGGGACCAGGAAAATGAATAACTATAAGAAAGTGAAAATCAAAATCAACAAAAAACTATGAACCAGAGACACTTTTAGGGGGCGGGGGTGGGAGGGGAGGGATTGGGGTCAGAATGGGGGGGCTGCAATTGTATGGGGAATATAACAATAAAATTTATTAAAAAAAAAATAAATAAATAAATAAATAAAATCTTTAAAAAAAAAAAAATAAAATAAAATAAGATCTGAAATTCAAGTCTACCTCCTTCATCTTACATTTGCAGGTATTGGTTTTATTGTTAAAAGTTCTTTCTTTAGCTCATCCTTTATTGCTAAGTGAAATTTCATTTTCCTGATACACTGAAGTGTCATTATTTTCTCATTGCTTGATATTGATATTCCTCTCAATTTAATTATAAGAATATTGCTTCTAATATCTTTGTAATAAAACTGCTTACAATGAGGATTTTCATAGTAAATACCTAGAAATAGAACTATTGGATTAAAATATATGGCAATTTTTAAGTTTCAATAATATTTTTGTTTTAATTTGAAAATTATTTTTAGGGCATCCAATTTTTTTTTTTAAGATTTTTTTATTTATTTATACAAGCACTGGGTACAGTCAGAAGCGCGGGAAGGTGAGAGAATTCACCAGAGCCAGAGAGGAGAGAAGAACAGGCAGGCAGATGAAGTATACTGCTGAGGGGAGCAGTGGGCGGTAGGAGAGGTCTGTGCGCCAAGTGGGACACTCGCTCTGCGGCTGGGGATTGAAATGGCACTGTGGAGGCGCAACCCAGCGCTCAACTGCTGTGCCACTGGGGAAGCCCTAGGGCATACAATTTAAAAATTTATTTATTTATATATATTTTGCATCATTGTTAATTTTTTTAAAAGCAATATTTGCTTTCTTTGCTCAGGTGTAGACCCCATAGAATTTCTACCACCAGTTCACCTGTGCACCATCACCATAGTCCCTTATGCTCTTCCCACCCTCATTTTGATTCCTCTCCCTCCTCCTTCCCTGCAGATGCCTCTGATTTATAGCTGTCTGTTTACTTTTGTTTTGTGGTTTTTTTTTTTTTTTTTTTTTTTGCTATTATTGTTTTTCCTTGATTCCTTGTTTGGTTCCCCTATATTCCTCCTATAACTAAAACCATCCAATATTTTTCATGACTTGTTTCACTGAGCATAATCCCTTCCAGCTCCATCCATGTTGCTGCAAATGGCATGAGTTTATCTTTTTTGATTGCTGAATAGTATTCCACTGTGAGTATATATATATATATATATATATATATATATATATATATATACCACATTTTCTTGATCCAGTCATCTATTTTGGGGCATTTGGGTTGTTTTCAGGTTTTACTTATATTCAATAGTGATACAATAAACATAGGGGTACAGGGGTTCTTTTGAATCAATGTTTTTGTGTCCTTTGGTTAGATCCCTAGGAATGGATTTGCTGGGTCATATAATAGCTCCATTTTTAGTAGACTGATGAACCTCCAGACAGCTTTCCATAGTGGTTGGACAAGTTTACATTCCCACCAGCAGAGTAGTAGTGTTTCTTTTTACCACATCCTCACCAACATTTGTTGTTGCTAATTTTTTTAAATATGTGCTATTCTTACTGGTATAAGGTGGTATCTTATTATGGTTTTAATTTGCATTTTCCTGATTATGAGGGATGTTGAACATTTTTTCATCTGCCTGTTGGCCATTTGCATTTCCTCTTTGGAGAAGTGTCTTTTAGGTTCTTCTGCCCATTTTTTTGAGTGGATTGTTCACTTTGTTTTTGTTGAGTTGTGTGAGTTCTTTGTATATCTTTGTGATCAGTCCCTTATCAGCTATATGAAGTGCAAAAATTTTCTCCCAATCAGTACAGAAGCTGTACAGAAGCTTTTTAGTTTGATGTAATCCCAGCTGTTTATCTTTTCCTTTACTTTCTTTGCTTTGGGGGATAAGTCTTTAAAGATGTTTTTGAGATGTATATCTTGTAGTGTTTTACCTATATTTTCTCCTATGTATTTTATGATTTCAGGTCTTATGTTCAGTTCTTTTATACATTTTGAGTTGATTTTTGTGTATGGTGTGAGGTAGTGGTCAAGTTTCATTCTTTTGCTTATGGTGGTGCAGTTTTCCCAGCACCATTTATTGAACAAATTGTCCTTGTTCCATTGCATATTCTTTGCACCTTTGTCCAAGATAAGTTGTGTATATATGGGTGGCTTTATTTCTGTTTCAAGCATCTTGCAGGTGACACTAGATTCTTCTCTGTAGTAGCAGCTTTGGCTCTAACTACCTTGAAACTATGGAGATCTCCCTCTCTCCTCTTTGTAGCCTAACATGAGAGAATTGGGAGGAAATTTGTGCTAATTCCATGTTTAGGGCTCTCCAGATTCCACCCCAACATTTCAGCCCATTAAATCTCATTCCAGCAAACTTGCTCATCTACTGCTTTGTGATGACCTCAAGGAGGAAAATGGTCATTGGTCTTTTGCCATCTGGGAAGGGAATTAGAACCCTTCTGTAATTTAGTTAATTTACCTTCTATGCACCTGATTATCTCTCTGATGGGGGTTAAGTAAAATGCAATTTATCTTCTTTTCTCATTGTTTTGATGTATACGGTGACCTCTTACCATGTTCTCTGCTCCACTATGAAGCAGATATCTCATTTATCTTTGCAGATGCATCGCAATCCGTCAAATGAGTGTGTGGTGTCTTTTCTAAATAATCCCTATTGATATACATTTGGATTGTTTTGAGGCTTTGGCATTCTTTTTTTTCTTCTGCCCCCCCCCTTTTTTTTTGTATTTTTGTTAGGTGTGCTATGAGTAACTCTGAGCGTGTATCTTTTAAAGTTTTAAAGTTTTGGTTAGAATATTTTTGGCATTGCTAGGTCAAGGGGCAGATTCATGGTTCCTAACTAAATTCCCCTCCATTAGAATTGTGCCACTTGCATTACCCCTAGGTAGGTGGGACAAATCATTTCTTGTAGTCTTGGCACTGCTATAGGTGGCCAATCTCCTGGCCAATCTGATTGGTGAGAAATTGTAACTGTATATTGGGAATTTGCTTTCCTTTTATTACGAGCATGTGCTTCTTCGCTGCATGGTTATGTTGTCATTTATTTTTTCAATGAAATTTCAAATATCTCTCAATGCAGAGGACCTTATTCACTTAATGAGTGAACTGTGCAGCTACTTCCTGAGTTTGAGGATGTAGGATAAAAGGGAGGAATCCAGATATTTAGAGGACCAAACCTGGCGAGGTCTTAGAAGGCATGTGATTGAGGCCATGGGACACTAGTAAAACTGCTTGGGAGGGTTATTTATGAAGTCTGATGTCCTGCTTTTTGAGATGGTCCTTTTTTATTATTTTTTTTAATTTATATGTTTTTTTATATCATCGTTTATTTTTAAGCAATGTTTGCTTCCCCTCCCCACCAGGTGTAGTCCCCATAGAATTTCCTTCACCAATGCACCTGTGCACCATCACCTCAGCCCCTTCTTAATTGCCCCTCACAGGGGAGACAGAGTAGCTCCTGAGTGGGTGACATGGACCCTGACTGGGAAAGCTCGCTCCTCAGTGTAGAGGGCGTATGTGAGCAATGGTGCTAAGGGCCTCTCCCCGCTTGCCTTTGTGGGAACTGCCTAAGGTCCTGCTTGAAGCCTGGGCATGGGGTGGGGAAACTGCAGCATTTTCAGATCACAGAGCCATTTCTCTAAACTCCAGGGGTATCTAAAACTGGCAGTATAGAGAGAGCAAAATTACAGTGCCTAACACAACGGCAAGTCATCCATTCGTATTCCCTTGATTATTATTTCAATAATTTGTGTTGACCTGCAGGCATTTCATTTAGCCAAGCGCACCTGCAGAAGGATGAGAGGGACTCTCCAGGGCGCTCTGCTTTTGGCAAATGCACGGGAGTCACAACCCTGTGTGCTTAGGAGGATCCAGTCATTCTGGATTTGCTGGAGTAAAACATGTCTTGCAGGTGAAGTCCAGCCTGACCCTAGAACCTGGGGTTGAGAAAAAGCCTCAGAGAATAGAAGAGGAAGATGTTCTGGTAAATATGTGAAACCAGAGACTTAAAAAAATAAAAACTTCTTTTGTCATGTGGCACATTAGCTGCTTTTGATGAGTCAGAATATTTGTTGTTGGACAAGAGTCCATTTCTTGATGAGACAGTGGAAGTGATTTCTGATCTGGGATACTTTCCCTATTCCATTTGGAACAGCCTTCCTCCAGGAATGTATGTTTGTGTGTGAATTTGTGCATGTGCACAAGTGTGAGTGCTTGTGTGTTCTTTCATGTGTGGATGTGTATGCATATATGATTTAGATACAAATCCACATTTTCTGATATCATTTGTTTTTAGTTTAACAAATTAATAGCTAAAGCCACAATGAGGCAATGATTTTCAAGACTGGCAAAGGTGCAACCATCAATTCAAATTGCCAAATACTTTAATGACCAAAGATTGGCTGTATTTTATTGGAATGAAGGAAATAATTTCTGTTAATTGTAGTGAGGGAGTTAGGAAAAATAAACCGTGTGTGGAGAGTTATGATTGTCAGCCCCCTTTTGCTCCAGTCACAGGGTAATTTGAGATTTATTTAAACATGGTCATTGTTAGATTCACAAGTTGGAGATCCTGAGCATGAAAATTATTCATAGGGAATATATAAAATACAGAGTAAGAGCAAGGAAGATTTCTAGCAAACTGCTAACAAATAATTATTGCAACATTTCCAGCAGAGGGCCTCCCTGGTGGCGCAGCTTGTTGAACTCAGCACTGTGAAGCTGTCCACAGCCTCCGCAGCGCCGGTTTGATTCCTGGCCAGCCAGGGAGAATCCCACATGGCGAGGCAGACCTCTCCTGTCTCACCCGCTGCTCCCCTCAGCAGTGTATTTTGGTCGTCTGCCTGTTCTGCAACCCTCTCTGTCTCTGGTGAATCCTTTCACCCTCCTGTGACTCTGGCCTGTACCCCAGCTCTTGTATAAATAAAAATAAATATCAAAAAAAAATTTCCAGCAGACACAGCTGAGGGACTACCAAGAAGTGCAGTCTGCACTTTAGAACAACATTTAGAAAATGTTGAAATGCAGAAGAAAGTGGCAGGGCTTTGGAAGGGCCTGAGTTCCCTATTTGTGAGATTTTCGGTGCTAGTTCACTGTGTGAAGAAAGGTAATTGGACAAATCCCAAATCCATATGTGACTTTATAGCAAACCCTCAGAGCTTGACTTTTAGCCAAGTACATGGAGGCCCTAGTCACACCTCACACCTCAACTTCAATAAGTGAGGCACCATATGGAGATGGTCTGAATATTTTCAGGGTGACTCCTTTTGCCCAGAAAACATGGTAGGAGTATTTGGGGACTTCTTTTTTTAATTTTATTTTATATATTTTATACATCATTTTTCATTTTTGTATAATGTGTGCATTTTCATCTTGGTTATAGTCCCCATACAATTCCCACCACCCTTCTTTTGATCCTACTCTCTACTCTCCCCCTGTAGTATGTCTCTGGATGGTCTTACCTATAACAGGAATTTAGAAGACCCAAATAAGGGATCAGGAAAAAAACTAATTATAATAAAGTAAAAATCAAAATCAACAGGCAACTATTTGGGGACTTCTTGTTGGGAGCAGTTCACTTAGTTGATGGAGTGAGACCTGGTGCCCAGGTGGGGATCCGGGCAGGCCCAGGTGGTGGAGGTATCTGAGCAGGGCACTGATGCATGGCCACATCCCGCCCTTCCTTCCCTCCTCCACTCCAACCTGTGTGTGGGGACTCTGCAGTGTTTTTACATTACAACTTTGAGCTCCTGCTCATCTGTGCCAGGTCTGGGTTCTGGTCCCCATGGGAGTCCTTGTGTGTCAGCCTCCAATCAGCTGGTGCCATACAGTATCTGAGGTGCTCAAGCT
Organism: Talpa occidentalis; assembly: GCF_014898055.3. Lineage (NCBI taxonomy): Eukaryota > Metazoa > Chordata > Mammalia > Eulipotyphla > Talpidae > Talpa > Talpa occidentalis. The sequence continues at coordinate 56,161,777 of NW_023600993.1, forward strand.
CGAAAGCTTCTGTGTGGGTCTGAGAGATGAAGTTCTTCTCTAGTTGGACCAGGTCTGGATATACAGTCTTCCCTGAAGTGAAGTCATACTATCCACATGTCTGTGTTCATGCAGAAAGACCTGATGTGGCTTCCTTTTGGAGAGAGCCTTTTCCCTGGAGTTTTGAACCCACATCACCTGCTGGACATCAGCTCTGCAGAGGGTTTTTATTCTGTGAATTCTGGGATACCCTGGACTTACACAGCCTGTAAAGGATGGTTCCTAACAGCTATGATCCTCGGAATAGGGGCTTGTCTCCCTGGTCTGTCTAGATCTCTGATTTTTACCTTACAGCCAGGGTCCTCTCCACCATGGAGTTTCTACCTGTGTGACAAGCCACGATGTCATAAAAGACATTGTGATGACCCAGAAATACCCAGCCAACCATATTAAGAAGAGAAAAAGTTTTCTGAGAAAAAGTTATTCTATAGTTAGTAATCTATGGTGTTGAAATTTTTCAGAAGCCATCACCAGCCAACCATATTAAGAAGAGAAAAAGTTTTCTGAGAAAAAGTTATTCTATAGTTAGTAATCTATGGTGTTGAAATTTTTCAGAAGCCATCACCAGCCAACCATATTAAGAAGAGAAAAAGTTTTCTGAGAAAAAGTTATTCTATAGTTAGTAATCTATGGTGTTGAAATTTTTCAGAAGCCATCACTATGTTAATCTATATGGTAATGTTAACATGTTATTGCCATTGATGGAATCCATTGAAAAGTTGGTCATATAGGCGTTTTAGTGCCTCTTCTTTGTTCAGAGGAATGGAGCCTTCTCTTCACCCCATTGCCATTAGAAGTTGGCATTTTCTCTCTGTTCGTCTGATATGGTTGAAGACAAGCATCTGCTTCCTTTGTAAGATTCCCCCACAGGGCTCCTAAGCACTATTCTTGGAAAACTGCCAATTTTGCTTATAAAATAAAATATCTGCTAAATATCTGGTGAGTGCCTACAGCCCGGCCCTGTTTTCTGCAGTTCTGAGGAGTGCTATCTGCAGTGACTAAAAAAATTCCACCAGGAAACCATCTGTAGGGGAATTTTTTACTTCACCAGAAGCAGGAAGTCACAGAAATCTCCTAAGTAGAGAAAAAGGTAATAACTATAATTATATATAATCATTTTTATATCAAAGTAGATATTTCTAGAGAGTAATTAGCTCCTGTGAACATAGATTTTATGAGATATTAACTGTTTTTGGCCTCCCCGGGCTATCCTGCTGAACACCTTGCCATAGTGCGATGCCAGCAATGCCCGCTCTGACCTGTGCTCTGTGCTTTTAAGTTCTAAAGGCCAAGATTTGTTGCTAGTCAGCTACTCTTCTTATTATAAAAGTTTTTGAAGAATAAATGCATTTTTATTAGATTGAAACTTAAGAAAGAGATTCAATGTAGGTAACTTAGGTCAACAGGAGGCGGATGTAGTGGGTGGTCTAGGGCCTCAGGTGGCCCCTGGGACTAGGGAGGCAGTTTCTGGTCTTGTGTGTGTTGGAGGGTGTTTTTTTTTGCTAAGTACTCCTTATTCTTTATCTTTTTTTTTTTTTAAATTAAGGTAACATTGGTTTATAATGCTGCTTGTGTTTCAGAGATGGAGGGTATTATTTCAGTGGGTGGGAATAGCTCCCAGAACCTCCTCTTTGTGCATCACTTTGCTGTGCCCATCAGCAGGGATGGAGGCTGTAACTGCACCACTGCAGGGCTTTCAGGAAGGCTGGATCTTGGAGTTCTGTGGCCAAAAAGAAGGTGTGTAGTACAGTTTTCAGACAGATTGGACATGACTTTCAGCTTTAGCTTTCTACCTAGATCCTTATTTATTTATTTTTATTTTTATTTTTATTTCTTTTTAAAGATTTATTTATTTATGTATGGAAGAGCTGGGTACAGGCCAGAGGTGTGGGGGTGAGAGGATTCACCAGAGACAGAATGGGGAACAGAATAGGCAGATTGACTAAAGTGCACTGCTGAGGGGAGCAGCAGGCGAGACAGGAGAGGTTTGCTGCACCATGTGGGTAGCTGCATGGCTGGCCGGGATCGAACCCGCATTGCAGAGGCTGCGGACAGTGTCATAGGCTGCGTCTTAACCCCTTGTGCCACCAGGGAGGCCCTTATTTATTTTTAAACACTGGAATATAGTTCTTTACTCTGACAGGATCCACTGAATTCATGTTGAGACAAAGGATTTACCGAGTCAGTTAGTTCCTTTTCTGATGAAAGTGCTTTCACTGCCCCAACCCTCCAAACTCTGGGGCAGTGCCCATTTGCTGTTTCAAAGTCTCTTCCTGGACCAATGGAAGGGCTTGGAGCAGGCTGGCAGTTCTGGGCCTGGGCCAGGGAGTGTTGACCACAGCAGAAGTCCACTTCCCAAGGGGCAGCAGTATTCTTTTTTTTCCCAAAGGATTTACTTATTTATTTATGCATACAAGAACTGGGGTACAGGCCAGAGGTTTGAAGGATGAGAGGATTCACCAGAGACAGAGTGGGAACAAGCAGATTGACGGAAATAAACTGCTGAGGGGAGCAGCGGGCAAGTCAGGGGAGGTCTGCTGCGCCATGTGGTTTGCTCCCTGGCCGGCCGTGATCGAACTCATGCTGCAATGGCTGTGGATAGCTTCATAGATTGTGTTTTACCCCCTTGAGCCACCAGAGAGGCCCCAAACAGTGTTCTTGATAGTCCCATCACACTGGCAAATGTATGAAGTCGGAACATCTTGTCTCCACTCATCACCTGCTGTGATAAAGCCTGGCTGAGCATCTGCTCCCGTTCCAAGGTCACAGATGCATGCGCCAGAGCCAGCAGAACAGCAAAAACCAAGACTGGATAGCCGAGCACTTCGGGAATGGGTTGGTGTTCCATAAAAGGTAAGGCATTCTGTTCAGAGTAAGATTTTATAGTAAAGGTAATGCATTTCATCTTCCGTCTCTCTTTTGCACTTGGCTCTTCTGGATCGGGAAGCATCTGGTTGCTCCTAAACCCTCCCTCCAATGTTTACCTCCATTCTGACTTTCAGAAACCAGGAATCTGGAAACTTTTCAGTCAGATGAGAGTTTAGGAAAATGGGCTTTCTTGTATTCTGGAGCACCCTCATGTTCTCTCTGGGGGCCTATGGGAGATGGAGTCATGGGACAAAAAGTGGTCCCTCCTCACTTTAACAAGCAATTCCCTATGCACATGACTTTTACTATTTTAATTACTCAGTCTCTGTCAATTTTTGGGTTGTAGGTTTTTATTGATAATGGAGGTAGGGCAGGAACAGGAAACGTGGGGAGTCAGGAAGAGCTCTGCAGAGTTAGGGCGATGATGAGTGGAGCCACAGAGAACAGAGCAAGGCATGCGCACATCCCCAGCATGGGCGGGGAGCACAGGGCATGTGCTGGAGGACAGCACTGGCGAGCTGTACCAGGGCTTCATCAATGGGGAGAGTACTGAGGGCAGGCAGGGGGCTTAGGGCTCAGTGTGGTCAGTCACCTGTGCTGGTCAAGGGGTGTCTTAATGGGAGTCAGAGGCACCCCCAGGAACAGTCAGATCCTCAATCAAGAGCCCAGGCCTGGAGAAAAGGTGTCATCAAGGACATGGACAGTGGCTTAGGATGTGGCCCCACCCATTGTTCCCTCCGAGAGGGGCTGCCAGGCTTTCCTCCCACTCGCAGGAGACCCTGCTCAGAGCACAACACTGCCATTTCCCTCATCTGCACTGCTTTCCTTTGAAGCAAGCTTCCTGACTTCTCCTTACCTTTGGGTGTGTGGCTTTGGGGTTTAGACTCTCATTTCCCGTTTCTTTTGGTTCCTCTCAACCGCATGCAGGGCCCTGACTTGGGAGGGTTTTTGTTTCGATGAAGACCCCAATCATACTGTTTTCAGAACTGCAAAGCAACACCAAGTATATTTTTCTAAGAGCATGCCAGGCTGACTCCATCTGGGGGAAGGCCACTGCTCGTCTCAAGCTGCTTCCTGTGTCCACTCAGGCTACTCCTGCCACTAATGAAGTTCTCAAACTCAGAGTAAATCTAAAATGCTTGCAATTTTATATCTGCTTATTTATTTATTTAATTTAAAATATTTTATTTAATATGTTTTTACATCATTTTTCACTTTTGTGCAATGTATGCATTTTCTTTTTTTATTTTATATGATTCTTACATCAGTTTTCATTTTTGCACAATGTATGCATTTTCATTTTGGTTATATTCCCCATACAATTGCACACACCCCCTTATTTTGACCCTAGTCCTTCCTCTCCCCGCCCTTCCACCCCCCCCATGTGTCTCTGGTTTATAGTTGCTTGTTGATTTGATTTTTACTTTGTATTAATTAGTTTTTTTCCTGGTCCCTTATTTAGGTTTTCTAAATTCCTGCTATGAGTGAGACCATCCGATATTTTTCTTTTTCTTTCTGGCTTATTTCACTGAGCATGATCCCTTTCAGCTCCATCCATGTTGCTGCAAACTGCATGTGTTTATCATTTTTGAATGCTGAGTAATATTCCATGGTGTATATGTACCACATATTCTTGATCCAGTCATCTATTTTTGGGCATTTGGGTTGTTTCCAAAGCTTAGCTATCGTAAATAGTGCTGCTATAAACATAGGGGTGCAGGTGCCCTTTGGAATTGATGTTTCTGTGTCCTTTGGGTAAATACCTAGCGGTGGAATTGCTGGATTATATGGAAGCTCTATCTTTAGTAGGTCAAGAAATCTCCACACAGCTTTCTGTAGTGATTGGACCAGTCTGCACTCCCACCAGCAATGCAGGAGAGTTCCTTTTTCTCCACAACCTCACCAACATTTGTTGTTGCTAGTTTTTTTAATATGTGCCATTCTCACTGGTGTAAGATGGTATCTCATTGTAGTTTTGATTTGCATTTCAAGTGATGAAATGATTACAAGTGATGTTGAACATTTTTCATATGCCTGTTGGCCATTTGCATTTCCTCTTTGGAGAAGTTTCTTTTTAACTCTTCTGCCCATTTTTTGACTGGATTATTTTCTTTGTTTTTGTTGAGTCTCATCAGCTCTTTGTAGATTTTTGTGATCAGTCCTTTATCATTAGTGTTGTGTGCAAAAATGTTCTCCTAGTCTGTGGGGTTTCTCTTTGTTTTTGTTATTGTCTCTTTTGCTGTGCAGAAGCTCTTTAATTTGATGTAGTCCCAGTTGCTTATCTTTGCCTACACTATCACTGCTTTGGGTGATGTGTCTATAAGATGTCCTTGAGGTGCATGTTATGTAGTGTTTCACCTATAGTTCCTTCTATGTATTTTATGGTTTCAGGTCTTATGTCTAGTTCTTTAATCCATTTTGAGTTGGTTTTTGTGCATGGTGTGAGGTAGTAGTCAAGCTTCATTCTTTTGCATGTAGTGACCCAGTTTTCCCAGCACCATTTATTGAACAAATATTTTTTGCTCCAGTGCATATTCTTTTTATTTTTTTTAAGAGTTATTTATTTATATATACAAGCACTGGGTGCAAGCAGAAACATGGAAGGGTGAGAGAGTTCACTAGAGCCAGAGCAGGGAATGGAACAGGCAGACTGATGAAATACACTGCTGAGCGGAGCAGAGGAGCACAGCAAGAGAGGTCTGTCACACCATGTGGGACCCTTGCTGGTGGCCAGAGATCAAACCAGCACTGCAGAGGCTGTGGGAAGCTTCACAGCCCAGCGCTCAACTGCTGCACCACTAGGGGAGGCCCTCCAGTGCATATTCTTTGCTCCTTTATCAAAGATTAGCTGACCATAAATATGTGGGTTTATTTCTGGATTTTCTATTTGGTTCCATTGGTACGTGTGTCTGTTCTTATTCCAATACCATGCAGTTTTGATGATTATGGCTTTGTAGTATAGTTTGAAGTCTGAGCGTGTGATACCTCCATTCCCTTCTTTTTTTTTTTCAGGAGAGCTTTGGCTATTCAGGGTTTGGCTATTCAGACAAACACAATGGCAATACAGATGCTAACATATCAATATTAACTCTAAATGTAAATGGACTAAACTCTTCAATAAAAAGACACAGAGTCACAGGCTGGATTAAGAAACAAAACCCAAACTTTTGCTGTCTCCAGGAAACACATTTAACTACAAAAGACAAAAATAGACTCAAAGTTAAAGGATGGAAAACAATCCTACAAGCAAATGGACCAAAAAAGAAGGCAGGAACAGCTATACTTATATCAGATAAAACAGATTTCAAACTCAAAAATGTAAAAAGAGACCCCAACGGTCACTACATTATGATCAAGGGGACAATACTTCAAGAAGAAATAACACTCATTAACATATTCTCACTAAATGAAGGAGCACCAAAATATATCAGATGACTATTATCATCTCTGAAAACAGACATCAGAGAAAACACATATGTAGTAGGAGACTTCAGCACACCAATATCAACAATGGATAGATCAACGAGACAAAAAATAAGTGAGGACACTAAAACTCTAAATAAGGATCTAGAGCTCATGGGCTTAACAGACATCTATAGAACACTTAACGCCCCAAAAATTTGAGTACACATTTTTCTCAAGTGCACATGGATCATTCTCCAAGATCGATCACATACTGGGACACAAGACAAACATCAACAGATACACAAAGAGTGAAATCATACCAACCATCATCTCTGACCATGAAGGCGTCAAACTAGAAATAAACCATAAAAAGAAGGCAAGGAACTCTTCTACCTCATGGAGTTTGAAATCCACACTACTGGAAGACCACTGGACTAATGAGGAGATCAAAGAAGAAATTAAAAAATACTTTGAGTTGAATGACAAGGAGGAAACCAATTTCCTAAATGTATGGGATTCAGCAAAAGCTGTAACAAGAGAAAAATATATAGCAATAGAGGCTCACATCAAGAAACAAGAAAGAACTGAAAGAAACAACCTAATCTCAAAGCTCACAAAGAACTAGAAAAAGAACAACAAAAAACCCCAAAACCAGCAGAAGAAAAGAAATAATCAAAGCAGAAATAAATGCAATAGAAACTAAAAAAGAAATCCAAAAGATCAATGAAACCAAAAGCTAGTTCTTCGAAAAAATAAATAAAATAGACAAACCCCTAGCCAGGCTCACAAAGGAAAAACGGGAGAAAGCACAAATAAATAGGATCACAAATGACAGAGGAGAAATCACAACAGACACAGCAGAAATCAAAAGAATAATCAGAAACTACTATGAACAGTTACATGCAAACAAGTTCAACAATCTTGAAGAGACGGACAAATTCCTACAACTCTACAATCACCCAAAGCTTGATAAAGAAGAAATAGAACACCTAAACAGACCAATTACAAGCAGCGAAATTGAAATGGTAATCAAAAACCTCCCCAAAAACAAAAGCCCAGGACCTGATGGATTTACAAATGAATTTTACCAAACATTCCGAAACAAATTAGTATCTATCCTTCACAAATTTTTCAAAAAATTAAGAAGGAAGGGATAATACCAAATACGTTCTATGAAGCCAACATTACGCTAATACCAAAACCGAACAATGTATGCATTTTCATCTTGGTTATAGTCCCTGTGAAATTTCCACCCCCATTCACCTGTGAACTATCACCATGGTCCCTTGTGTTCTTCCCACCCCTGTTTTGATCCTACTCCCTTCTTCCCCCACCTGCATAATGTCTCTGGTTTATAGTTGCCTGTTGATTTTATTTTTACTTTATTGTAGTTACTTTTTTCCCCCTTGATCCCTTATTTGGATCCTCTACATTGCTCTTGTAAGTGAGACCATCCGTTGTGGTTATTTTCCAGACTCTGAGCTAAGCACCTGTACATTTTTTTCATTTAGTAGCAAACTTGTGAGATAATGCTGGCATCACCTTTGCTGATGAGAAAGCTGGGAGTTGAGAGGCCAGTTGTGTGCCCAGGACCAACTTCCTGGTGAACCTGCTGGTCTGTCTGAGTGCCTTTCACTCAAATGCCTTTATGTTGCCCCAGTCAAAATTTCTAGGATTTTCTTCATTTCTGAAGGGGCTCTCATAGGCAAGACTGGGTCAGGCAATAGGCAGTTCTGAAAGAATCTGGGTCCTTGTTCTGCTGGAGATTCTTCAGCTTTGACCCAAGGTATCATCCAAAGGCACGATGGGCACAGGACTGTGCAGCTCCTGAGGCTCCAGGCCAATCTCCCAGGGCTGTGATATGAGGGCTGGAGGAGGGACTCTTCTGGAGAGAAGGGAGACCTTTGTGTGAGGAGATGTCATGCACAGAGGGTCATGCCTCTGGTGGGTACTTCTCTGTGCATCTCTTGCATTTACCAATCCCACTGTGAGGAGTGGTGCAGAATACCAGCCACACTTCTGGCAGTTCCTACTTGCTTGGGCTTCCTGAATTGGGCTGGACTGTCTTTGGGGCTCAGTTAGTGTTTAACTATCATTCAGAATGTTGGTGACTTATCCACCCAGATACAGGATCCAGTCAAAATTTTCACCTTATTTTCTTAGATGGCCTCAATTATTTTTCTTTACTACAGGTATGATGACTATGCACTATATGAAGAAGATAGAGCAGCTGACATTCCTGTAGGAGCTGGTCTGTGTGCTTTCCTAAGCATGTTAATGCAAATATGTAATGATGGCCTACAGCAGTGACACCATCCTGGCTTCACAGAGCAGGAGGCCGAGGCCTGAATGTACATGTGACCTCTAGGTTGTATGACCAGCATGTGGTGATACAATCCCCCCAATCTTGTTTCTCACAGGGAACTATTTTGATGTATAGCTGTTCGTTTTGAACATCCATCCATCCATCCATCCATCCATCCATCCATGCATCCATCATCTCTTTATCTAACTTCACAAGGGAGTCATATTTTATAGATTATTTTTAAGTAATATAGTGTTATATCAATTCCTATTATTTGAAGGCATCATTCTAAATTTTTAAAATGTGTATATATTCACTGTAAAATATACCCTAATTTACTGAAACCTCTTATTATTGGAGTCTCCTGTCTTTAACATTCTCATCAATTTCATTGCCCCCAAAGACTGGTTAAATGCAGTGAAGTTGGGAGCATCATCTTTGGGCTGATCCCTGAAGGGCAGGTGAAATTTTGTGTCTGGAGATGTGCTGTGCTGTGTTGGGCCTGAGACCTCGTAGCTGAGTCTTTCACAAGTACCTGGTCAAACCCCTGGTCTCAAGAAAAGTCTTTGGATTCCTTATCTGTGCTAGTGCCCCCAAGACCCCCCCTCCTTGCTGTAGAGTGTCTGGCACCCACGCAGGATGGCACAAGTCCACACTGCTAGGGGTAGGGGGGGCTTTGGTTATTAGATTGTGGAGTCTGTAGGCGCTGTGGAGACAGGTGAAGTTGTGGGCATGTGTCTGGGGAAGAGTCCTAGAGGTGGGATGAGACTTGTGGAGGAGAGCCTGGCCCAGGCTGAGGCTCCAGCAGCTTGTGCCTGAAAATTGGGCAGTCATCTCCAGACCAAGGACATTATCCACACAGAGGACAGCAACTATTTTAGAGGTGAGCCCTGGGATGTGGACATGACAGGTGAGCAAGAGGATGGAACGTGCCCGTGTCCTAGAATATCTGCAGGCTCCAGCTCCCCTACGGCTCTTAACAATTTGTTCAGGGCTCTTTTTCCCTCTCAGATGAGAGTGCAAGTCTGAAAGCAGGTCCCCAGACAGAAGGTCCCCAAGGGCCCTGAGACATAGACTGAAGTTTCTGTGGTCCAGAGTTCCCCCACCATAGCAGCTCACCAATCTCGTGGAGGTCTGAGCTGTACACAGAATTTTCTGGAATGCTCCTTGTATACCTGGAGGAGAGGCACTTAGGTGTAATGTTCAGGATTCATCTTAAAATGGATGGTAACTTTGTATTTTTTTATTTAAGGTAAATGCAATATTTTAGATTATGCCACAACCAGCGTCAGGTGCCTGGAAGAGGACCACAATTGACTCTTCTGGGTCATTTCTCTGAGATCAGCTCTGCTTTTGCACAGAAACAACCCAAATGCCCAAAAATAGAGGACTGGATCAAGAAGATGTGGTACATATGCACAATGGAATGTTATTCAGCAATCAAAAAAGACAAACTCGTGCCATTCACAGCAACGTGAATGGAGCTAGAAGGAATTATGCTCGGTGAAATAAGCCAGAAGGAAAAAGAAAAATATCGGATGGGTTCACTTATAGCAGGAATATAGGGGAACCAAATAAGACATCTGTCTAAAAAAATAATAACAGTACAAAACACAACAAAGCAAAACCAGACAGTTATAAATCAGGGACATACTGCAGGGGAGGAGGCGGGAGAGGGATCAGAGGGAGGGAGGGAGGAGCACAGGGGACTGAGGTGATGGTGCATGGGTGCATTGGGGAAGGAAATTCTATGGGAACTACATCTGAGGGGAAGGAGGGAAGCAAATATTGTTTAAAAATCAACAATGATGTAAAAAATAAAAAATTAAAAAAAAAAGAGAAAGCCTGGCCTCCAGAGACCAAAGGCCCAGTTGTCCCCCACTGTCACCCTGTGGTCATTATTAATTGTGCTTTCCTTTCTCAAAAGTCTGACGAACAATGAATGAACAAAGCCCACTTAATTCTCAAAGCCTGGTTTTTGTTGTTTGTTTGTTTGCCCACTCCACCCAGGATGGAGTGGGCAGGTCTAATTCCACTGCGTTCCTTTGCCCCTAATTCTGGCAGAAAATGGACCCCTCATATAATGAGGCTGTGTGAGCTCATGGTTGCCATCACCCTTGCAGGTGGGACTGGCTGTATTGTCCTCCTGAAGCTGTATTGTCCTCCTCCTGATGTCCTCCAGCATCTCCATGCGCTTGGCATTTACTTCATATCAATAGGCTCTCCATTGCTGGATTTCTTAAACAGATGGTGTCCTAAAGTTCAGTGCTGTGGGATGAATGTAATATCCTCCAAATCCATATGTTGTACCCAAATCTCCAATGGGGTGACATTTGGAGTTGGGGACTTTGGGAGGTGCTTAGAGTCATGAGGGTTGGGGCACATGATGGGATTAGATCCCTTATAGGACAGGGAAGCTAGAAAGAACTTCCTCTGGACTCTCTCACTGCCCTGTGTGGATAAGCAGGAAGGTGACCTTCTGTTCCCAGGGAGAGGCCTCTAAGCAGAACCCACCATGCTGGCAGCCTGAGCACAGACTTCCTGCTCCAGGACAGTGAACAGTCAGTGTTGCTGAGCCACCAAGTGGGACTTGGCTGTGATGGTCCAAGCTTACAAAGCAGCTTGGTCTTCCCCCTGCCTTGTGTGGAACAGTCTTGTCACTTCCCATCAGCGTCCATGGTGCTCAGTGTCGGGGGTTAGGGGGCCCGAGGTGCCCTGCTTCTATTTGGGACAGGTCATTCTGCCAGAGTTCTGACTAGGTGTCTGCTGTTCGTGGGGAGTCACCAGTCAATGGCATGTGTCAGTATGCTGGGCAGAGCCTTCAGGAAGGGATACTGGCTTTATAGGGGTTTTCAGCATGCCCTCTAAAGAGGTGCTGAGGTTGCATACTGGGGACTGAGAGATGACACCTGGTGGGAAGCTGTCCCTATGAAGTTGGTCATCACCAACTGATGTGTGTGTGTTGGGGGGCGGGGCGTGGTGCAAACTGTGATCACATGGAAGTCCATTAGGTGCCCCTCTACAGGGGAAGGTCCTGAACTCTGTGGGATTCTTTAGTCCCGACTGAAAACCCTGTAAATCCAGCATCCCTTCCTGAAGGCCGGAGCTACCCAGATGGACTGACTGGTGTCTCTCCCTGATCAGCAGACATCAGAACTCTAGCAAAGGGACTTGTCCAAAGAGCACCTCTGGTCCCCTAACCCCTCACACTGAGCAAAAAGCCTGGCTGGAGGCTGAGCTTCAGGCTGCTCTGGAGAAGGGGTCTGGGTTGCGTCAGGCAACATTTAGTATTTTCCCTAGAGGCAGGCGCCATAGATAATTCATGCAGCCAGAGCTGAGGACACTGTTCCCTTCTAGAAACAGACTGTGAGACTCCATTTTCACCCCATTTCACATTCTGATTCTCAAAGTCATCAGTTGGAATCCAGTTCTGGGCACTCAAAGGCATTAAATCCCTTTAAAGATGAGGGGACTGACACTAGAGAGTTACCATTTCTATAGACACACAGCTCAGCTAGTCGCAGCAGAGCCAGAGTTCAGAGCTGGCAGGGAAGTCCCCAGGACCTGCCTTTCACCACCTCTGAACCCCATTATTTTTCAGGAGGGATCCTTTTCAGGAACTGACATTTTCATGGGTTGGGGTGATGAGTGTTGGGCACAACAGAGCATTGGTGTGGAAAATATATCCCAAAATAGGAGGGTGCATCCTGTGCCCCAGGAACCACTGCAGGGTAGTTAGCACTGATATTACAAGGGCCAGTAGGGCACACCAGCTTCCCCCCATCTTCCAGTCAGGTAGAGGTGGGTGCTTCTGCCATTTACTCCCTTAGGTGCTGAGACCCCAGTGCCAGGCCACGAGGCACACGGCACAGGTCAGCACTGGTCCTGTGAGCACGGTTGGGTTGTACCCACCACCTGCTGGAATGGTCGTGTCTTTGTCGCCCCAGCCTCTGCTGCCCTGCACACACTGATCCTCTCAATGTCCTGGAACGATGCTTTTGGATGAGGTCTACAGGGAGGGAAGCACAACTCCTTGGGGTTTCTGCTTTTATGGAGGATGCAAAGTGAGAGTGACAATGGAATGGTGCCTCCTCTGGGGACTGTCGGTCTTTGGATGCGGGGATGCCCTGTGAGGTGTGCCTGGGCTCAGAGCACAGGCTCCATAGGCACCCCAGGAGAGCAGTTCAACTAGGCAGCCCCCTCAGGCCTCCATCCTTCCGCGCTCTGTGGAGGGCAGATTTGGGACGTAGGTGGTTGCCCATGTGGTGTGTCTAGGGTCTATGACTAAATTTCCTACAGGTCTGAGTCTGGGTCTTGGCAGGGAGGTCTCAGCGGGCCTGTGTCCCAGTGGGGCTTCCTGTGACTGGGGCAGAGGCTAGAGGTCTTGGGGCCTGTGAGCAGGGAGAGTACTCTCCTCCCAGAGGCCAGAATTGAATAGAGTGTAGTGAAACTCAACACTCCTGCTCCCTCCAGGGGCCTGGATGGCAAAACCAGCTGTTCCTCCTCATTCCTTTGTGTGGGGATCTCAGTAACACAGGGTAATTCCGTCCTGAGCAGCGCCTGGGTGGGTGGGGAGCCCTGTAGGAGCTGTGATGTCATGAGACTCCCAGGTGGATGGGGTTTCAGGAGGCCTCCAGGAACCAGCTAATTCAATCCCCTGTAGTTGGTGGGAATGGAGGTCCCTGAGGAGGGGGAGGAGCAGATGTTATGCACACACGCAGGCGTGGGAATCACCTCTGGTGACCTGTGAAGTGAGCTCTGAGCATCAGTCCCTTGTTCTCCAGTCGCCTTCCCAGCATCCCCACCCCCACCCCATATTTCCAGTGTCTCCTGGGACCCAGAGGCCACAGCTCCTAGGTGCTGCCATCTGCCAGGTATCTGATGCACTCTCCGCCATGTGGAGGCAGGGGTGAGCTGCTCTGTGTTGTCTGGTCTGCTTTGCTGCAAAAGCACTTGACTCCCTGAGGTCAGTGCAGGCCATCCTGGCCATAGGAGCCAGGCTATAGAACTTACCTTGTGTTCCCATCACAGCTTCCTTGCATCCCAGGGGGATGCTTTGGCACTAAAGTGCAGGGCCTTTTTTGTGGAAGCCCACTCCTGGCGCTGCGGGACTGAATTAGCAGCCTCGAACTTGAGTCAGCTCTCTCTGGGGCACCTAGAAAGGCCGGGATTCCTTCTTCAGGGTCCCTTTGTATTGCATACTAGAAGAGGGAAAAGGGAATCCTGCATTTTGCTCTGCTGGATGTGTCTCCCCCTACATGACAGAATGGACACAATGCCTGAATGGCTTTGCTGTGAAGAGGCCCCAAGTCCAGATGGAAAGAAAACCTATGGAAAATCCACAGTCCCAGGTGTCAGGCTGAGGTGCTGGAAGAAGGGGAGCATAGCAACCTGATTGCACCCTCTCTGTAGGGGTAGTTTCCGGACAGGAGAGTCAAACAACCTTTTGGACCTTACCTTAGAAATTAACTTAGTGGTGTCCTTTCTTTGTTAAAAACCAAAACCAAAACCAAAACCATTATGTTTTCTTTCTATGTAGTTAATTTACTGAAATAAATTGAGGTCAAACCTCCAGTGGAGGGCAGTCACTTCAAGAAATGAGGTCAAGTTTCCTCAGTTTGGCTCTAAATAACCTCCAATAAATTCCTCTTCTATTAAACTTTGAATTTGTTTCACAGCAATGATTTTTTCAGTCATTACTAGCAAGGAAAGAACATGGGAAAAAAACTTGTTGTAAAGGGAACGCAGCAGTAGTTGCAGGTGAGACTCTACCTGAGGCTGTAAGTCCCTGGGGGGCGGGTCACACCTTACTTGGATGTTGCTCTTTAAAGTTTACAAGATACTGGGCCTCCCCCGTGGCGCAATGGTTGAGCACTGGGCTGTGAAGCTGCCCGCAGCCTCTGCAGCACTGGTTCGATCCCCGGCAGCCAGCGAGGGCCCCACATGGCGTGCCGACCTCTCCTGCCATGCCCGCTGCTCCCCTCAGCAGTGTACTTTGTCAGTCTGTGTGTTCTCCCTGCTCTGGCTCTGGTGGATTCTTTCACCTTCCCACACTTCTGACTGTATTCAGTGCTTGTATAAATAAATAAATAAATCTTTAAAAAAAATAAAGTTCACAAGATACTCTACATGTTATTTCATTTTCTCTTCATACAACTCTGCACTTTCAGTATTCCAGGAATTATTTTAAGTCTTATCTTCTGATGCAAGAAAGACAGGGAACCCCTGGAAGGAAGTCATTTGTCCAGACCAGGATAGGGGTGCAGTGGATGGGGTGGGGTGGGGTTGCTGGTCCCTTGGATCCTTTCTGTTCCTCATGATATATGGCTCCAAGTTTTGAGTGATGATGCTTGACACCAGGGATGGAAGGTTCCAATACTTCAAGGCCAACATGACTGTACCAGTGAGGAATTAGACAGACTGTGTGGTGGATCCACCAGGGGCTCCACTAGAGACGCTCAGTAGAACTCAAGTGCAGAGACGTGTGGAGACGCCCTGACTCACTTCCCGGGGAGGCAGGCTGCTACTGGCAGGGAGCAGTGTCTCTGATCCTATCCAGCTTGGGATCTGCTGCTTTTCTGTCAATTGTGGGCAGGTGTCTCCTTTCACTCTTTGTAAAGGGAACAATGGGATTTCTCATCCTACTGTGCTGATGACTTTTTATGAGGCTGGAAACAAACAGAACCTGAGACAACCTTTTGGAAACTGCACATTGTGCCAATAGGGTAGTGCATATCTGCTACAATTTCCTCATCACAGAATGTCGCGGGAATCATGATTTGGCTGGAGGTAATCGTCAGATGGTTACTTTGGCCTAACGAAGGAGAAGAATTTGAGTATCTCTATGGCAAGCTGGCATTTTCCGTTCTTGCCTCTTCAGGCACTATTGGCAACTCCTGTTCCCAGAGGCACTGAATTTGTCACCAGCACCCCAAGGAACCCACTGCAGCTGGGGGTGGAGGTTTCCAGAGAACCTGAATGATTTGGTCCACCTCGGCTAACAACTGCCTGCAGCCCAGGCCCTGACTCACTCTGCCTAGAGTGAGTCTCTATGCATTTCACATTTCAGTCCTTCTGACAATTAAGCAGTTTCTGAGATTTTCCTCACTTTATTTCAGAAATGGGAGAATGCTGAGTCCCCGTGCAATGGGACACAGTTGAGTTGCTGGGGACAGTGTAGTTATCTTGCCAGTGGAAATAGTTATTCACTCAAACACTGGAGGTGCTGGATGAGAGTCCAGTAAGAGAGGACTTTTCACAGGAATGCTCTCAAGTTCATCCACATGGGGTCCGCGTTCAGACTCAAAGTGCTGCTCTGATCATGCAGAAGGTGAGAGAAACTCCAGGCTTTTTAAATAAGAAAATTATATAATTGAGTTCCAAGAAATATGTTCCTTTTAACCTTAAAATTGACAGGTCCCTGCTGCCTAGTGTGTTCTCTTTATAAACTAGGGTGGCTGGGTCACCCTCTGCAAGTGTGCAGGTCTGTGAGTTTTGGGGGAAATTGGTTACATTAACAGAAAGCTTCAAGGGTTTCTCCCCTTGAGTAACCTGGGGAAAATTGGGTTTATGAAACTGAAAATGGAGCCACAGACCCTATAACAAATACTCTCCGTTGAAATTTAAGTTCCCAAATAAGGTTTTCATTCAGCCAATGTGACATTGAAAATAAAAGTCTTATAGGAAGATCCAAATTATTTCTGATTTCATATCTAATAAAACCTTTATAAACTATGTTGGATTTCTAAATTGAACTAAAACTTGGCAGTGGCAGTAGATGGCAATAAGAGGGAATTGGGGGTGGAGGGTCACTGGGAGAGGAGAAGAGGGAAGAAGAGGTTCAGTGAACCAAGAGCAAAGGGGAAAAAGCAGGAGTGCAGGTCAGAGCCAGGAAGGAGTGGCCATCATTTCCCCAGCAGACGCCCCCACCCCCACCAAGGCAGAGCTGTGTGACCTTGGACCCTGTAAGCAGGACCACCCAAGCCTCCACTTGTTATATATTGCTGTCTTCTGGCTGTGGAAATTCATTTCCAGACTTAGTTGCTTCAGTTCGTCTGAAATGCTGCTTGCAGTGTGTGATTTGTAAAATGGAAATGCAGCTGTTGAGTTTTTCTTTCTCCCAAAGTCACCCAGTTTGTGAGTTAATGATACCAGTCAGTCAAGTGATTGCAAAGTGTAAGGATATTTACAAGCGATAAGAACAAAGCGTCAGGACACTATCAGTTGGAAGAAGTGGAAGCAAGGAGGGAAATGCCTGTGTTTAAGGATGGGTGCCTGGAGCAGATGCAGCAGCCCCAGAGTGGTCTAGGCCAGCAGGACTTCTACTTGCAGTCGTGGGACCTTCTCCATGGGGAGTGCCATCAAACTCTCCATTTGACAGAACCACATGGGCTGTTGTGTTGAGAATGAACTTTGGAGGACAAATTTGAACAGCACGTGTGCAGCGAGAAGGCTGTCACAGTCATCCAAGTGTGCATGGGAGCACTGCATGTGGAATGGTCTGAGGACAGACCAGGCGGTAGCTTTTGTGCATGTTGACTTTGAGATGTGAATTACTCACAAACGTGGAGAGGTTGCTGGTGAATATACACCATCTGTATCCTGTCTTCTTCTGTAGCCAACTGCTGTTATATAGTCACTAGGATTTCACATACCAACATACCATACAGTTCACCCTTTTAAGTTAGATGAGTCAATGGTTTTAAATACATCAGGGTTGTGCAGTCAGCACCAAAATCAGTTCCAGGATATTTTCATTACTCTAAAAAGAGACCCTGTGTCAATTAGCAGATAATTTTCAGTCCATCATCTGGCACTTCTGCATATTGATTATTTCTCTTTTTTAAGTCTGTCAGTCCTTTAATAATAAAGAACTCCATGTTATTGTTTTTGCATTTTAAGTCTGTAAAAACACTTAAATAGCTCCTGTAGGAAAAAAAGCACACATGAACATAAAAGGTTTTTTAAAAAATTACTGGGGGTTGTGTATCTGTAAGAAAGGATGAACCCCTTGCATTTCTGTGCAGTTTGTAAGGTTGCCTGCGCTGTTTTTCAGATCAACTTGAGAAGCTGATTGGAGGCTGTGGAGATAAGTGATGTTTGCTTTGTTCTTTCTTGGCTATAGCTCTCTAGCAACTGTTATAAACAAAACAGAGAAAATAGTTTTTCTAAACCTGGTGCAAAGGTCTCAAATGCAAGGAAATCAATGTTGAAAAATTTATTATCACAGTTTAGATTACTATAAATACACAGGATAAATCACAACTGCTCATTAAATTTAATTCCAAGGGTCAGTAACACAAGCAAAGAGATGTGAGAAAGTCTCTAGGGAGAAATGAAGTAGTTGGTAAGTTCTTGGCTTTACTATTGCATGTCCTGAGGATGCACTATCTCCTTTGGCCCCATGTTTTTGTTATTTATTTATTTATTTATTTATTTATTTATTTAAATTTTATTTTTATATTCCCCATGCAATTATAACCCCCTTATTTTGACCCTAAACCCTCCTTTCCCCGCCCCCCATCTCCCATAGGGTGTCTCTGGTTCATAGTTGTTTGTTGATTTTGATATTTTCTTTCTTATAGTTATTCTTTTTCCTGGTCCCTTATTTAAGTTAGGTAGTAGTCAAGCTTCATTCTTTTGCATGTAGCGACCCAGTTTTCCCAGCACCATTTGTTGAACAAACTTTCTTTGCTCCAATGCATATTATTTGCTCCTTTGTCAAGATTAGTTGACCATAAACCTGTGGGTTTATTTCTGGATTTTCTATTTGATTCCATTGGTCTGTGTGTCTGTTCTTGTTCCAATACCATGCAGTTTTGATGATTATGGCTTTGTAGTATAGTTTGAAGTCTGGGAGTGTGATGCCTCCATTCCCTTCTTTTTTTTTTTCAGGAAAGCTTTGGCTATCAGGGTTTTTGGTGATTCCATATGAATTTCATCAATAATTGTTGTATTTCTTTGAAGAATGACATTGAAATTTTTATTGGAATAGCATTGAATCTGTATATTACTTTTGGTAGGATGTTGGCCCCATGTTTTTTTTTTTTTTTTTAATTTATTTTTTATTTATTTATACAAGCACTGGGTACAGTCAGAAGCGCGGGAGGGTGAGAGAATTCACCAGAGCCAGAGCAGGGAGCAGAGCAGGCAGAAGGACCGAAGTCCACTGCTGAGGGGAGCAGCGGGCGGCAGGAGAGGTCTGCGCGCCATGTGGGACCCTCCTCCGGTGGCCGGGGAGCAGCCGGGGATCGAACCAGTGCTGCAGAGGCTGCGGGCAGCTTCGCAACCCAGCGCTCAACCGCTGCGCCACCGGGGAGGCCCGGCCCCATGTTTTTGGATGCATCTGCTGGGGTTGGAGTACACCCCAGAATGAACCTCCTCCAACACCTTCATTTCAGAGCTGAGAACTATAGAATAGTATCCAGGATATCCCAGGGGCTTAGTGGCAGTCTCCACCCAAAGCAGGGGGCTTCATGTATATCGTGTGGGAGTGAAAACCAGTAGGAATCATGCACTAACTTGGACTGCTTGGTAGTCCAGTTGTTTTCTAATAGTATTTTATGTTTCAGAAATATTTTGTCTAATGGTCTTAATAAGCCCACAATCAGAAAGGATTAGGGCAGAAAGTTCTGATTGGACCTGGGGACTTGTGTGTCCCATCTGGTGCTATGGGGCCAAGACAATTCAGTGAGTCCTAAGGACATCCTGTTAACATCCCTCTGCTGTATTTATCAAGAGCATAAGGCCACTCCTCTGAATATGATCACCAGCTCACTTATCTCTTTTCCCTTCTCAATATGGAATCTGTGAATGGAATGGCTGTGTCTCACATGAAACTAAATATCTGAACTGATGACCTTAGGAGACAGATCTGAACTTTCCTACCTACCAGGTACTGCCAAGATGCTAGAAATACAGACCTGAAGAAAATATTCATTTTGTCCTCATGAAGCTAACATTCTGCAGAGCAAGGGGGAGCAGAGGGACAACAATCAAATAAAGACAAAAGTGTGTAATATGCTGTGGAGAAAATGCAGCAGGAGGGGAATAGGAAGTGGCAGAGCAGCTGGGGGACTGAGTTTGCTATTTACCCAAGTTATTGAAGGCATTTCTAGTAAGGTGTCATTTTTATAAATATATAAACAAGAGGGAGGTGCCACACTTATCAGGAAGCATAAATGCATCGGCCCTGGGCAGAAGCCTGAATGGTGAAATAACAGAAATAGCAATGAGGTAAGAATGGAACAGAGCTTGAACAGAGTGAGTGGATTAGTAGATGTGCACAGAAGGGCCTCAGTGAGGCAGATTATGCAAGGTACTGCAGACCATTGTAAGGATTTGGGTTGGAGGCACTGGGACAGAGGAGTAATATAATCTGAGTTATTTCGCAAGGCTGCTTTCTTGGCTAGTGCATTCCCCCTCAGAGTCCATTGATAATAGATTATAGAAGTCTGAGTGTAGAAACAGGGAGACAAGTCAACATAATCATGCAGGAATGTAGTATGGCAAATCCATGTTCATCAGGACTCAGTTCTACATTTTTCATGATCTTCTTTCCAATCCAGCTGCAAATCCTTTTGATTGTACCTTTTAAATATGCTCAGAATCTGACCACTTCTTTTTTTTTTTTAAGATTTATTTATTTATGCATACAAGAACTGGGATATAGACCAGAGTTGCGGGGGGTAAGAGGATCCACCAGAGACAGAGTGGGGAACAGAACAGGCAGACTGACTGAAATACACTGCTGAGGGGAGCAGTGGGCAAGACAGGAGAGGTCTGCTGCACCATGTGGGTCACCTCCCTGGCTGGGGCTCGAACTCATGCTGCAGAGGCTGTGGACAGCTTCATAGTGCTGTGCTTAATCCCTTGTGCCACCAGGGAGGCCAAGAATCTGACCACTTCTTATCTCCTCCACTGCTCCTGGTGTAAGGTACTCATGTTTGGTCTTCCATTATTGCTCAGGCCTTCCCAAACTCTGTCTTCCTCATAGTCTTCTCTTGATGCTGGTGTATTTTTTAAAACTGTTAAGTCAGGGGAGTGACGCCATCACAAGTAACAACATGAAACTCCAAAGCTCTGTCCCTCCACTATCAGAATCAAGTCATCAAATTCTGGAATCTAATTAAAAATTTACAGCCAGGGGAAGGCTTTGTGAAGAAGGAAGTTCCTAAATTTTTATATAAAATAATTGTGGCATTTAACTTAAGATGTCTCATTTGCCTTGAAATTTTCTCAGGGCTGGGACAGCCTCATCAAGGACACTTGTCAAAATGTTTATATATTAGCTGCAACTGGAATAACAGAACTTATTAGCAAGTAGAAGATGGATTGTAAGGCTTATAAAGAAGCTGTCATTGTACAAAAATGAAGAATAATGTAAAGATATATAAAATTAAAATAAATTCAGTGAAAAAAAAACTAAATATAATCCAGTGACATCTCCCGCCCCCCCCCCCAAAAAAAAAGAAGCTGAATGCATGCTCTGAAAAGTCTGGAAAAGACCCTAAGCTTTCATCTCTGCCTGATCTTAAGACTCTTGAACTTGAAAGTGAAGGTTAAGGCAGAGATTTAACCAGCCTAGCAAGCACTGAAAGAGTGGCAAGCATAGTAGATTACAAAGATTGGTGCATTTCATTACATTGGCTTCAGGTTTTTACGGAAATCTCTGTTCAACCACTAGCTGACCACTAGGCTGACAGAACCAAGATTTTATTGACCACACATGACAAAGAATAGTCTTTACAAAAAAAAAAAAGAGTTTAGAAGATTCATAATACAAGCAACTATAACCCACAAAAAGCAACATAGCAAACCCTGGAGGGAGGGGGGTATTTCCAGAGTTACCACATTAAATATTCAACATGTCCATTTTTTTCAGTTTTCAAAAAAATTATAGCGCATGGAGAGAAACAAGAAAGTATGTCCCACTCACAGGGACAAAGAAATGAATAGAAAATGTCCCTGTGTTAGCTCAGATTGTAGATTTCCTATTAAAAAACTTTAAATCAACCATCTTAAATCTGCTCAAAGTGCTAAAGGAAACCCTTATTACAAAGAACTAAAGGAAAACAGTGTCTAAAACAAATAGATATCATTATAGAGACAGAAAATATAAAAGAAACCAAATAGAAATTCTGGATTGAAAAGCACAGTATCTGAAGTGCAAAATTCACCAGAGGGGTTCAGCAGGAGATTTGGACAAGAAGTTGAAAGAATCAGCAAACTTAAAAAAATAACTCAATTTAGGTGATCTAATCTAAGGAGTCAAAAGGAAACAAATGAAAATGAACAGATCCTAAGATACCTGTGGGCTGCTGTCAAGTGCACCAGCTATACATAACGGGAGTCTCAGAATAAGAGGGTGGATTAAAAAAAATCAATTAAGCACAAGAAAAGGTAGTAATGGAGGAACTGAGAAACAAAAATGATGTAAAATAGAATATAAGTAACAAAATGGCAGAAGAAAGCTATTCCTTAATAATTTGTTTATATGTAAATGGATGAAACTGTCCAATTCATAGGCAGAAATTAAAGCATGTTTTTTTAAAAAATATCCTACTGTATAGTGTCTTGAAGAGACTCATTTTAGGTACAAATACATAGTGCAGAAAATAGGATGGCTAAGATATTTCATGCAAGTACTAACCAAAAGGTAAGGTGATGATGAAGCAAAGAGTGAAGCCAAGTGGTCAGTTTTTGAAGAATGCTGCAGCCTCTAGAATCGGAGAAACATGGAACAGATTCTCTCCTGAAAGAATTGACCCTGCTGACACCTTGGCTTTAACCCCTGAAGACATATTTTGGCCTTTTGCTCTCTAGTACTGTAAGAGAATGCCTTTAACTTGAGATACTACATTTGTGATGATTTGTTATAGTGGTATTGGAAACTAATATCTAATCTCAGTGAATGCAGGGATTTTTGCTTGTTTCCCCCTTCATTACAGAATTTCCAGCATTTAGGGGCCTCCCTGGTGGCCTAGGGATTAAGTCTCATCACCTTTACCTCTGTGGCCTGAGTTTGATCCCTGGCCAGAAAGCAGACCCACATGGTGCAGCAGACCTCTCTTGTCTCTCCCACTGCTCCCCTCAGCAGTGTATTTCAATAGATCCTCCTGTTCTCCCCACTCAGTCTCTGGTGAATCCTCTTACCCCCTGTACCTCTCCTCTGGCCTACATCCCAGTTCTTCTATGCAAAAAAAAAAAAAAAAAAAAAAAAAAGTAATTTCTAGCACTTAGAACACTTAGAATAGCTTTCACTCAACAACTATTGAGTGAAATGAATGAAAAAAAATTTTTTTTGGTCCAGATCCAGGAAGCTTAGGTTGTCTAAAGATTATAAGGAGAACAAGTTGAAGTTCTTTTGATATTGCTTCTGCTTGCATTGCAAATCTCTGTCATCAGTTGAGAAAGAGAGGGAGAGGTAGTGCAGGTTTGAAGGGAAAAGACAAGCTCTGATATTTTCCCTGGAATAGTAGGAGATGATTTGAGGGAAGGAGGCCTCAGAAGGAAATGTCTCTGAAAACACCTTGGACTTCCAGCCTCCAGGACTGTGAGAGAATAAATTCATGTTGTTCAGGCCCCACTCAGAGATGTTTGCTATGGATGCTCCAGGAGTCCATTGCAGGCTATCACTTCTCTGGAGTCATCTACTCTTCTTTCCAGGATTTTCCTGAGCTCTACGGGCTCAATTTTCTCCTTTTCTGGGATTTCATTCAAGCATTCTGAGAGATTCTGGAAGCCTCTATAATCACTGGGCTTGGCCGTCCCTAAGGCCACCCCCAACTCCCTGCTATAGACCTTATCCTAGTGCTTCTCGTCTCTTCTTTGCACTAAGACCTCTCCAGTGTCCTCTTTCAGTTCTGTCCCACTGGTGTCCATTGTAGTGTCTGGGATTCAAGACATGCTCAGTAAACTTGTATGGATTGAGAAAATAAGCACATTGCAGAGGTAAGCCAGGTGGACATGAATAATCAGTGATCATAGAAGGCAACAGTCAATTGCAGTCAGATGTAGTCATGGCTTCAGTGCCACCCTGGAGTTTTCAGCCCTGGACTAGCAATTACCTCGATGGCCTAGTTTACTTACTGTTCATGATGTGAATATAACTTTAGTCAGAGATAAACAGATCCAGCCTCAAGGAAGATTTATTTGAACTAAAATGAGGAGAGATACATCTTCTTGTTTTTAATGCCAACTGAAATATCATATGGACTTTTTTCAGAAAACAAGGATGACATTATAGCCTCTTGAGGTGGTGGTGTTAGTTTTGATTTCCAAGGGGTACATGAAATTTTTTCTAACAAGGTAGGAAAACAGATTTTTCATTATATATATATTTGGGGTGAAAAGCATTCCCTTGACTATTTTCATTTTAAAATTAAAAAGGGCCCTGCAGGGCCTGGTCTGGGAGGAACCCCTCATGTGCCAGGCTCAGTTGGACAGTCAGGGCTCTAGCCCTTTTATGAGCTCCCAGGCCCCAGGATGCTGTAAAACAGCTCAACTTTTAAGTCTTACCCTCCATGTGGAGTTTTTATATAGAAGGAATCTGGAAGAATTAGATCACATAAAACCATGTTTATCCAGACTTACACTACTCTTGTTAGTCCTCATTCTTGGAACCTATGTGGAGCTTTTAGAACTAATTGCTTAAGGTTTTATTTCCCCCTCCTGTTGTCGTGACATTTACTGTCTGTTTCTAAGGAGACTGACATGGGATTGAAACAGAAAGGGTCTTGGATGCATGTCCTCAGTTGGCAGTAGTTTCTCAGGGTCACAACAAGAACACAGACGTCAGGGTGGCCAATGGTTTTCTTGGCTGCATCTTCACATGACCTTCCCTCTGCCTTTACGGGTTATGGGTTGTGCTCTCAGGGGTGCAGGAGGTTGCTGGACGTGTGCAAAACACAGGCAGGGAGATAGTCATGATGGATTATTGAGGATGGCTTTGAGAAGGAATGGTTCTTCCAGTGAGATCCCATCTGATTTTTGAGGCATATGGGTGTAAAAGAGTTGAATTACGTGTGACCTTAACATGGATTGCCCAAATTAGAAGCACTTATGCCGGGGAGGATGTACCATGAAGGAGAGCAGCTTCCTTACCCTCTCCAGGATCTCTGGGGTTAGGAAACAATCAGCCTACTCCCACTGAAGCAGATAAGGAGAAATTTCCATGAACCCTAAATGGATATTGCCTGCTATCGTGGGAGGCATGGGAGAGATAAGACAGACAAAATACACTGCAGTCCTCCTAATAAGGAATTCAGATCTTAGGCATGTTAGAACCCCAGGATTCTTCTGACTTCTCCATCTCTAGCAAGTTGTGGGAGTCTTGTGGCTTATACTCTTGTATGCTAGGTGCCAGCTCTGGTCCCCACGACAGTGAAGGTGCAGCAAATGTTTTCCCATTTTCCAGCACAGAATCTTCCTGCACAGTGGGAGGGCATGGAGTCCAGAGCCACAAAATTCTGAGTTTGAATACTAGGTTTTCTTTTTTTCCCATGGTGGTCTTTGGAAAAATTATCTCACCTTTCAAAGCGTCACTCTCCCCTTCTGTAAGAGGGCAAAAATACTTCCCTCATTGGATTGTTTTGAAGGTATAAAAATACTGTGAAGATGCTTCACAGGCTTAGTATGCTCCTACCACATCATATATACTCAATTTAGGATAACTATTATTAATTTCTTTTTTCTTTTTTTTTTTTTAAAGATTTATTCACTTATTTATACAAGCACTGGGTACAGTCAGAAGCATGAGAGGGTGAGAGAATTCACCAGAGCCAGAGCGGGGAGCAGAATAGGCAGAAGGACCGAAGTACACTGCTGAGGGGAGCAGCAGGTGGCAGGAGAGGTCTGCGTGCCATGTGGGACCCTCCTCTGGTGGCCGGGGAGCAGCAGGGGATGGAACCGGTGCTGCAGAGGCTGCGGGGAGCTTCACAACCCAGCGCTCAACCTCTGTGCCACTGGAGAGGCCCTAGGATAACTATTATTATTTTCAAAATTAATGTCTCCCAACTAGTCTTCAAGTCAGGACTGCCTTAATCATATCGATAGTTTTCTTTTTGATTTCTAGAACCATCAAATACCAAACGTGCTGACGATGTAGAATTTTATTTTTATGGAAATGCACTTGTGGGTCGAATGTCAAGGAAAATAAATGTTTTGTTTTTTAAACATTCTTATACTTTTCCACACAAAGTAAGAAGTTGTTCATTGTTAACCTTAATTTAAAAGTGCTAAACATAAAGTACATGCTACACTACTTATTTATTCTGGAGCTTTAAAACTATGCATAATGAAACATGTTCAATATTTTATACTTTGCAGGCCGTGCTTTCTCTGTTGCATTTGCTTTGCTTTATCATGTTTGTGAAAAAGCAGCTGTAAATGATAAAAAAAATAAAAACTGTGAGTGTGGCTGTGCATCAGTAAAACTTTATTTAAAAAAATGAAGAAAGGGCCACTGGCTGGACCTGTGGGCTGGGCTTGCTAACTCCTGTCCTAGATTATGTAGTTCAGTTTCCTTCTAGCTATGCGATACCACTTGTTACCTTCTCCCTCTGTGCTATAATTTCTGCACTTCCAAGGAAGGACCAGTTTGGATATTTTAAAATAAGACATGTAAATGTGCCAGCACAATGCCAGGAACAGACTGATGGAGTTCAGACTGGCCTTTTACACCTTGGAACCACATTCCATGTTGCTGTTCATAAATAGTAAAATTCTGGAGCTTTAAGACATTTGTCTCCCATCTATCTGTAGTGATGGGGTGTGTTGGGGTGGATTCTGAGACCATGGGGTTGGCTGAGAGTTATGAACTGATGACCCACAACAATTAAAACAGTGTTCCCTCCTCCATCTTGTCATGTTTTCTGCACTTCCTTTTTTTCAGCCATGTTCTTTTGGCTTCCTCAGTCCACTTTGTTGCTTTTATCACTTCATAGCGCTCCTGCCTTCATTTACATTGGGGAGTAGGTGGTATTCGTAATGTTGGAATGAGGAGATGTTGGCTATTTCTTTGATATTTGATATTTTAATGTTTGATATTTTAATCAAATGATTATTCAAAATGCATTTTTGTGAATTACTATTTTCTTAAGAAAAAGGAAGAAAATGCTTTTACAAGCATGCATACAAGTAGCTTATAAGAAGTTGTCAAAGGGTGTTGGGCAAATCCTTTTTTCATTTTCTAAGATTCATTTGTTCTTTTCCTGCCACCAGATGATTGCTTCCTACATTCTCCATGGCTTTCCTCTATGCTCTCCCACCTAGGGGTAATGCCATTCGTACAGACATAGCAGAAAGACTGCACAGTACTACAGAGACTTCTGTGCAGAGTGTTTCTGGAAAAGATTCCTTCTTTATGTTTATAAAGATAGGGGCAGTCCATAAGACTGTGCTTGGTCACCAATGAAAAGTTTGGTGTTTCCAAGACACTCCAGGCTGAATGGTTGGCTAGAAGCACTTTGTAGAACCCATTAAAAGCTGCTATCCTCATGATCAGGGTTTCCTCAAGTGAAAGGACACAATCAATCAAGGGAAGAGAAGTTGGAGACAGTGTTAATTCCTGCTGCTAGTGAATTGTGACAACACTCCTCAGTGTTGTCAGCCAGGAACCTCACCTAAGCCCTGTCTGTGTCCAAGTTTGGGGCTTGATCACATAGACAAGTTGACTTCCCATGAGGTTGACCTTTAGTCTCAGCCCCTCAAGTGAGAGAGTGGATGCTGCATGGTCCAACCCCTCCATCATAAGTCACGTTGCTGGACCCAGAGTCCGCAACCCCAGGGTACAGGTGAGCTTCCTGGTTGGTGATGCTCTGTGAGTGCTGTCAGACATCTTGTTTGGAGGAACTGATACAGTCTTGGCTCCCTTGGGGGGCAGCTGGAAGTCCTACATTAAAACCTTTCTGGACTTAATGCTACTTAATCCTCCTCTGACATTAATCTGTATTCTTTCACTGTAACAAACCTCGTAATGAGTATAACAGGTTTCAGAGAGCCCTGTGAGTCCTTCTAGTGAATTATCAAACCTAAGGATGGCTCTATGGTCAGTGTCGAAAGAGAGAGCAGACTGAGCTGTCCTTATAACATTACAACTGGTGTTAAAAGCTGGATTTGTTAGCCTGCCCTGACTCACCAAAACATGATTTGGGAAGAATAAGAAGGACGGGGGAGGGGTAATAAATATTGGATTGCTGGAAGGCCACAGGGTTACCTATGGTATAGAAATGTAGCTGTGCTGCAATGTTACAGAGGATAAAAGTTATTTATGGAATTTAAAAATGATCAATCCAACTCCCAAAACATTGACTTTTAGGATGCATAAAGAAATGCAAAGTAACAGGAAATAAGCCAAATATACAGCTATGTGGTTTTGTTACTTATAGCGAAGATGAAAGCAAAGTGTTAGGGAAGATGCTGTTGCAGGACCAAGCTTGGATTCCAGCCAATTTGAGCTAGAGCTGCCTGCCTCAGGATTGCTACCAAAGGGAAATCCCATATTGGAACATCAGATAGGCAAGAAGTTTAGCGTGATGTGTAAGAGAATGGGGCTAAAAAGGGGAAGCCAAGGGACTTTATCTCAGCAGGTTGGGAATCTTTAAACAGCTATTAGGAAATAGGGGGAGAGGAGAGTGAACAGTGATGGCAAAAACAAAGGTCCTAACGCAGCATTATCAATGGTTGGGTGGGGAGCTACAAGAATTTGCTGGTCCCCCAATATTGAAGGGTCCTAAACAAGCCTGCTATATTTGCTCTAATTTGGAGGAATTTATAAAACCAGAAGGCTCAAATGAAAATTGGAAACTTGGATTCAAATTTCAGAAACTAGTTTAAATATTGACTAAGGGCTAATGTTTCTGCCCTGATTCTGGACAGGGACCCAAAGCTACATACACATGAATGGGTATGATGGTCAGGGATAGAGAGACTTCTTTGTAACTCCACATGAGAATTCAATGCTCTGTGAATTGAAAACCTGTGGGTGAAGTCCACACAGCATCCACAATTAGCTTGAAATGATGTAAGGATGCAGTTGAAGTGAAAGTTTGGGTGAAATTAGAATGTTTAAGCAAACTTCATATGAATGGTTGCATCTTTTACCTGAGTATATGGTGAGAATAGATAATATGCTGAAAGGGTAACACTTACCTCTAGCACTGCAAAATAGAAGACATGTAAATATGCCCTTTAGACAATATTGATTAGACAGGCCAAATAGGAAACAGTAAGGTTACCCAAGCCACACAGGTGATTAATTTGAAATAGTACATGATGTCTGGTGGACAAAGAGGGGTTCTATGCAATGGTCTGGGGCTTAGGGCAAAAATTTGTGTGCATCCAACTGAGTGACAACCAGTAGGATTTGGGCTAGGAAATTTCCATTTGGAAATTTATTAGATGTCATGAAAAATAAGAATTACAGGTACAAATTAAAGAACAAATTAATGACTAATTCATTTGTTCAAATATTTTACTAAGTATTTTTTAAGTATCTATCCTATGCACCAGACACTGTCCTGAAGTTAGCATATACCAAGGAATAGAATAAATGAAGAATTCTGTTCCTGGAGCAGCCTCGTATCAGGATGAGACAAAATAATCAATTGATATAATAAGTCAATAGGTATCATATGTGTGATTAATGCAATGAACAAAATAGAGCAGGTTAACGTTGTGTTGGGGTGCTCTTGGCAAGAGGGGTATGTCATAACTTAAAGCTGGTCAAGATGGGAAACTTCATAGGAAAAAAAGCAACATTTGTCACATGACTTGAAGGAAGTGTGTGGTAAACATGCATTTATGTGGAGAAGAGCACCCAGAGTTAACAGTCACTGTAGAGGTTCTCAGCGATGTGGATCTTGCCTAACAAAGACCAAGAAGAATGCATGTGTAGCCCAGTGTCTTCCGAGTAAGAGAGAGAGTAGATGATCACATGGGACATTCTCAGAATGGTAAAGACATGGGTTTATAATCTTTGTGGGATGACTTGCCATTTCCTGGATTTGAGCCAAGGATTAACCTATTCCAATTTTTTTTCAATAAGGCTGATTTGTTGAAAACTGACAATGTAGGGAACAACAGTGTTAATAAGGGCACAGTTAGGAGGTTCTTAGAATAATACAGGCAAGACAGGACATTCTTGGAAAGAAAGTGGTAGCCATGAAGATGGTGAGAAATGGTTAGATTCTGGGTCTGTTTTAAACCTTGAGCCTGCACAATGGACTTCTGTGAAATGAGAGAAAGAGTGGAGTCAGAATAACTCCACATTTCCTGGTTTGAACAGTCAAAATTCATTGAAAATGGAAAGAAGAAAGCTGTTGGTGGGGCACTGTGTAGGGAACAGATTGAGAATAAAGAGCTCTCTTGGCTGTGTTGCTTTTAGGATCTCATATATCCTGGCATGAATGTTGTTATGGCTGCTGGGTAGAAGGCTAGTGGAGTTCAGGAGAGACCGTGGATTGGAGAGAAATCGAGAGTTATAGGCTTATGGGTGTTGCGCTCCAACATTCAGCAATCAAGGAGAAAAGAGGTACCAACAGGAGAGGTGGAGAAGGAACAGAAGGAAAGCCAAGAATGAGTGGAGTTCCAGAAAAATAATGCAAGTGTGTGCAAGATGAGGCATTGGATAAGTGAGTCAAATGATGCTAAGTATGATGTAGATAAAAGTCTAACAGATGACAATATTAGAATGGCCTTGATGAGCACAGAATTTATGAACATAGGGGCAGAAGTTCTAAATAAAGAAAAGCAGAGTGAAGCCAAGAATATCCAGTAAATGCCATAACTATGTTGGGTTTACTCTAGGAAAGTAAGGGACGAGAAAGAAGGGGTGAGTCATTTTACCTTCCACCTCCGCTGCTATCATGAGACGCCTGAATGCCCAATTTTGTCAGGAAATCCTTGAACCTGAGTGACACCATGTCTGGTCTGTTTTATTAGTTCATGTCCCTACAGAAAACCCTTCGCTAATTCCTTATTGCCTACAAGGTAAGTCCAAACTCTTAGCATGCTGCAGGGTTCTCCTTTCTTTGCCCTTGTCTTCTGCAAACTTGTTTCTCATGATTCTTGGACCTTATTGCACCCTCTGAGCCAGTCACATTGAATTAGTGGATACAGTATGGTCAGGTCTCCACATCAGTAAACATATTGTGGACAAGACATATATTGCTTGATGTAGACCCAATTACCGCCCCCACCTTTTTTTTGTAGTGTCAGGAAGGATGATCATGTTCCTATTTTTGTGCAATGGGCTCTGAGCAGAAGTGATATATTTTACTTTGGTTCTGAAGCATTAAGTGATTTTCTTTATCTGCTTGTTATTTTCTTTTTTTTTTTTTAAAGATTTATTTATTTATTTCTCTGTCTATCTATCTATCTATCTATCTATCTATCTATCTATCTATCTATCTATCTATCTATCTATCTATCTATCTATCTATCTCTTTATTTATTTATACATACAAGCACTGGGTACAGTCAGAAGCACGGGAGGTTGAGAGAATTCACCAGAGCCAGAGCGGGGAGCAGAACAGGCAGACTGACAAAGAAATAAACTGCTGAGGGGAGCAGTGGGCACGGCAGGAGAGGTCTGTCACGCCATCTGGGACCCTCGCTGTCTGCCGGGGATCGAACCGGCTCTGCGGAGTCTGCGGGCAGCTTCGCAGCCCAGTGCTCAACCGCTGCACCACCACGGGAGGCCCTGCTTGTTATTTTCTTGAGTGTTTGTTATAATTATTCCTGAAATCATATTTTTATGTTTTATTGACCTTTCTTTATGTGTACCATATTTTTCAAAATAAAAAATGAGCAAATTATACTAAATAAATGTGTTTTGTTTATTCCTATTACATAATAATATATTTTAGGACATTTAAACATAGCTATGTGGAAAAAGAAGAAAAGATGATGCCTCAGTCCACCACCCACTGCTGTTGGCTGGCACAGGGCTTTACAATGTCCCAGGCTGCAGCATATGCTCTCACAGACCTACTCAGACATGCAGACAAAGGAACACAAGCATCACCCCACCTCCCTCTTCTCCTGCCCTCACCTTCCTCCCAGACTTTCCAATCTAAATTATGTAAAAATTAGTCTAACTATTAGTCTAAACTATTAGTATAAAACTATTAGTCTAACTAGAAATTTTATTTAGATATTAACCACCCCCTCTTCCCCCACTGGATCCAGTCCAGAATACTGTGTTATGTTTAGTTATCATGTCTCCTTAGCAGGGTGACCAAAATCCTCTTGGTTTTCCCTTTTAGTACCTGTTTTAAAATTCAAAGCCCCACATCCCTAGAAACATTTTAGTTCTGGGTAAACCGAGAAGAGAGGTTCCTCTACTCCTTACTCTTGTTCAGTTTGTCACATTTTTTAGTCCTTTCTCATTGAATCTATCATAACCTTGACAAGTATTTTATAGAATGTCACCTGGTCAGGTGTTTAATGAAGTGTTTCTTAATTTGGAATTGTCTGGTGTTTTCTCATGATTAGACCAGTGGTATACTCTTTGCTCATGGAGAAAGATGCCACTCTAAAATACTCAACATCAGTCCTTTATGCCATTAGATAGCTATCTATCTATCTATCTATCTATCTATCTATCTATCTATCTATCTATCTATCTATCTACCTTTCTATCATCTACCTTTAATCTATCAGAATCTTTGAAAAAAATCATAATCCTCTTTTATGATGCCAGCAAAATTAGCACAGAATGTTCTTACCCTCTTTTCCAACTGTGTTTCTGGAGCATTGAATGCATCAAGGATTTTTGACACCTTGACTTTGCACCATCATTGTTCTAGACCCTGGAAAATCACATCTATATTGGAACATATTTTTTTTTTCACAGCACATTCTCTTTTGGTGGAGGACAAGGTGGCAGTCCCAGTGATATTTCCTATGTGTAACAACTTTCTGGGAAACCAGGGTTTCTTCATCTATAGTTTCAACACCCAGTGTGACACAAGTTTACTTCAGTAACACACACACACACACACACACACACACACAGAGAGAGAGAAAGAGAGAGAGAGAGAGAGAGAGAGAGAGAGAGAATCTTTGTTCTATTTCCCATTAATTTTCTACTTCTATTGTAGAAATAGTTATCAAATACCAGTGAATTTCAGGAAGACAGTGACAATTACCTTATTGTGGGAGAACAAGAGCTTCTATTTACAAAACCCTTCAAGAGGTAACACTCTCATCACCAAAGTTTCTCGGTTGATTGGGGGAAATAGTATAATCTTCATGAGAAGAGTGACACTGAATTGATCCTCAAAGATGAGTCTGATCTTCTAAGCTCCAGCCGAGAAGACTGAGGTTGAGCTCTTGGCTCAGGGAAGTCAGAAACCTTATAAGCATAGAAAAGAGAGGATACTGGGCAGAGGAAGAGAGAAAGGTGAACATATCATCAGTCCCAGATGAGTCAGGAAATTCTACTTGGCATCAGATTGTCAGTTATCTTTGGCTTTGCCGAGGAGGTCAGCCCTCTCATCTGAGATTGAGGAGAGGTCAATATTAGTGTGTAGCTGCGAGGGATGAGGCACCCGCAGACATGACTGAGGGCAAGATGCAGACTGAGAAGGCCCAGGAGGCTGTGGGGTCTGCAGGAGGTGGGAAATATTTAGAAATTCATTCCAAGTATCAAAAAACAGAAGTGTTTGCATGGCTTGAAATGTTTCCAATCTCACCCAACTCTTAGGGACATATCAAAAACCGTAGGTATTATTATAGGCAACGTGACCATAGGTGAGAGGTTTCGGGATGGCAGGAATTGGTCTCAGTTCAACCCACTGACACCACTGCCCACTGCATATCAGACGAGGGCACTGAGAATATGAAGACATGTAGACTCACTTCTGGCCCCTAAAGCTGGTGATGAGGTTAGGGCATGTTTTTAAAATGTGAAGGTTAGCCAAATCTAGTGTAGTATAACAGGTCTCAGAGTAGAGTTCTGACACTAATAATTTCTGTCCTCTCTTCTTCCTTTGATCACATCACATAACAACATATGGACTTGATTATTTTAGCTAGTTTTCTATACACTTTTCTCACATATACTTTGTATGACTTTCTAGGGTATACGGAATAACCTGGGGGAATGAGGCATAAGATCATGAATATGACTTTAAATGCATGGTTCTCCTTTTGTAAGACATGGGCACAATTAGATAAAAATATTATTTTTTTTTATTTTAGTTACTGCTAGTACCAGTAATTACAAGTGTTTTTCTTCTGATTTGTGTTCAATTATTGAAAATAAAGGCATACAGTTATTTGGTTTCAGAAAAAAAAGGAATGCAAATAGAAGAAAATGCACAGGCAATTTGAATTCCACTGTCCTGAATTTGGGACATTTAAGTGTGGGAACACATGATTTACTGCCACTGAGGTCTCAGATTTCAAGCCATTCCTGGAGAATGAGGGTGAGCTTCAGGCAACCAAGCATTGCACCAAACATTTGTAATACTGGACACAGGCATGCTCCAGGGTACAGCTGTCACTTCTCAATTCTTCCTCAGATACGCCTTAACTGAGACAGTTTTTCTGAAAAGAGTCAATGCTTTTAAAGTTAAGAAAAATGGTAATTGAAAAATGCAGGTTTTATAGCAATGTTAAAGATGGAAAAATAAGCCAGAGTTAAATATCACAATGTGTTCAAAGCACATAAGTTCAAAACTGGGTCCTCCCTGGTGGTGCAAGGGGTTAAGCACAGCGCTGTGAAGCTATCCGCAGCCACTGCAGCAGGAGTTTGATCCCTGGACAGCCAGGGAGCTACCCACATGGTGCAGCAGACTTCTCTCTGTCCCACTGCTCACTTCAGCAGTGTATTTTTGTCAGTCTGCCTGTTCTGTTCCCCACTGTCTCTGGTGAATTCTCTCACCCCCCACACCTTTGGCCTGTTCCCCAGTTCTTGTATGCAATTTATTTATTTAAATAAATAAATCTTTAAAAAAATGTTCAAAACCTTTTGTGTAGAACTTTTGGTGGTGAATGCCAGGTCAAAACCAATTAACCAACACCATCTCAGAAAACAACCTTCCATCTCCTTTTCTGTATTTGCAAAAATTTAGATCATTCCCTTTAACCCAAACTTAAGGTGCGTAGTTGACAGGGACACCAGTGAGCCAGTCAAAATAGATCCCTAAAGGGAAGAGGAGGCTCCTGCCACCTCAGATGTGATGTGTGTATCTCAAGTGCTGGGTCTCAACTATTGATGAGGGAGAATGTAGAGTATTATCAGAATCTGGACAGAAGATAAAATAACCCTGCATAATGCTTTCATGAGGCCCAGGGAAAGTGCATGGAAACAAGTTGTACAAAATCTAGGTTTGCTTTGGTTGGCTTTTAGACAAAGGCCAGCTGATTATATTCCTTGAACCTCAGTTTCCTCATCTGCATAGGAGGAGAAATAGCTTGATAGCTTTTACGTCCTCACAGTGTCACAGACTTTTTCAATGATATGTGGGTGCAGTGTTTGCTGTACCTGGTGCTCTGTGAGGGACAGAGTGGTGAGGGGGACTGTAGTGCCAGCAAAGCACAGAGCAGGTTTTCTATGATCCAAGCAAACGGGTAAAGGACAATCCTGGGCCCTTGGCTGCTTTTTCAGGCTTTTATTGAGCTTTTTACACCAATTGTAGGTAGTTCGGCAACCAGGTACATGGCATGTAGAGGGGCCAGGGGGGCCAGGAGGCTGGCAGGCCTCCCAACCCTTGGTGAATCTTTACTCTTTTGGGGATGTCTGCATTCTTTCGTGGTCTTTGTGTCTCTGCTTCTGCTACTGCTGCTGCTGCTGTCTCTGCTTCTTCTACTGCAGGAGTCCCCGTGACACTGCACTTATATGCCAGCCTCTCAGCCCAGGTGTACCCACCTAAGTACACCCACACCCTACTCCAGGTGCCGCCATCAGGCACATATGTTAGAACACAGGTGTGGATCTTAGATGCTAATGGTGGGAGGGTGGAAAAACCTCACAATTTCCATTTACCCTACAAGGACCCAAATGCTGTTTGCAAAGTTGAGATCCCATTGGGTGGGTTGGAGAACAGACAATAAACACATAAAGAAGTAAATGCTTAAACTATCTCAGAAGTGATCATGAAAAGACAGGGCATGTTCCAAGTGGGAAGATCATATTAAATAGAGAGAAAAACAGTGTTCAAGTCCTGAGGCAGGAACAGCTAAGTGGCTGATTCAGCTAGAGCAATTTTCTCACACTTCAACTGCCTCTGAATGCCCTGTGAGTCTAGTGAAAATACCAAGTTCTGGTTCCCAGGCTGCAGGTTCTGATTCAACAGATCTGGGTGCCACATTCTGTATTTCCAGTCAGATTCTCTGTGGTCCTGATAATGTTGGTCTAGGCTCTACATTTTGAGAAGGGCCAGTGTAGGGTAAGGAAAAATGTCAGGCTTTTCTGCCCTCCCTCCATCAGGATAGATGATGGATCCTTGCGGTCCTGAATGCATGCCTGATGGCGGGCACCTGGAGTAGGGTGTGGGCATAGGTAGATGGGATTCACCTGGGCTAAGACTGTGCTTTTAAGGGTGGCATCACAGGGACGCTAGTAGAAGCCAAGAACGAACAGAAGCCAAAAGAGAAACTGAGAGAGAATCAAGAGAAGCAGAAGCTGAGAGAACGCCAGAGAGCCCATAAAGTGAAGATCTGCTGGGGGCTGGGAGGCCTGCCAGCCTACTGGCCCCCCAGCACCCCTGCCTGCCATGTACCTGGTAATCCCAATAAAAGCCTGCAAAACTGCTGAGGACTCTGACTCCTCCTTTACCCGGTCTGCATGAGATCAAAGAAAACCTGCTCAGTGGTCATTCCTGCCTCTACAGCCAGGTTAGAGGGACAAAGAGAAGTACAATGTGTTATGTTAGAAGGAACAGGTGGAGAGCGGGAAAGATGGGGCTGAAGAGGGAAAGCCTTGTGCGGTAAGGGGCTTGGGTTTCATTGGTTGAAATAGATGTCAGTGGAAAGACTGATGGGAGCTTTGTTGAGAATGGCCCTTAGCATGGAAGCTGGGAGATTGGATGTGTGCTGATGCAGAGTGTCAGGCCAGCATTGAGGGTGGTTTGGTTCATGTGAAC
The DNA here is from genome assembly GCF_014898055.3 of Talpa occidentalis. Taxonomy (NCBI): domain Eukaryota; kingdom Metazoa; phylum Chordata; class Mammalia; order Eulipotyphla; family Talpidae; genus Talpa; species Talpa occidentalis. The sequence continues at coordinate 56,198,488 of NW_023600993.1, forward strand.
AGTGTAAATGGCATTTCTGAGTTATAATTTAGAGGTACATATGTTGGACTTGCTGGTATATAGGATCTGGTATATGAAGGAGAGAAATGCCAGAGTCAAGGATGACCACCTTATGTGGGGTCAGCACCTACAACCAGTTATATGGTGAGGTGATGTCAACTAGAAGAACCATTAACATCACACACTGGGAAACTGGATGGGTAGTGTCCTCTCCCTCTTCCTCTGAGCTCACAGGTGTTTCACTTGTCTGTGTTTTTGTTTTCTTATTTGAAAAATGGAGACAATAGTTACTGCATATGGCAATTTGGTCATTCTAAAGATCAACACAAGCATAGGCTGTTTATTATTATGACTGTTTCCACCCGGGTGTTGCAAAAATGCTCATGAATTTCAAATAAATTCATACATGGAAAAAGATGCCTTGAGTTTATAACATGTTCAGCTTTTGATGCTGGGTGGTTCCTATGTCTCAAGGTTCTACCTGCATTGTCACACAAATCGTCTATTTGGGTTTTTGCCATGGGCGATGAACAATTTTTGGAGGGTAGAACAATGTTATCTTGGATTTCACATTCTTCTTATCTGGCCAGGATATTTCAAGAGGACTCTAAAATGTGGAGTTCTAAATGCAAAGAAACTTTGTCCTTGGCATTCCAGGAAAAAACCCACAAATGAAGATAAGAACTGTGCTAGAGGAAGTGCATAATTTTTCATGGCTCAACTGCTCTAATTCTGGATACAGATTATTCAAATCTGTAAATAATTTTTTATATTTTATTTTAAATGTTTTTACATCATTTTTCATTTTTGCACAATGTATGCTTTTTCATCTTGGTTATAGTCCCCATACAACTCCCAGCCCCCCTTATTTTGACCATAATCCCTCTAACCTCCCCACTCCTCCATGGTGTGTCTCTGGCTTATAGTTGCTTGTTGCTTTTGATTTTTACTTTATTATAATTAGTCTTTCTCCTGGTCCCTTATTTAGGTTTTCTAAATTCCTGCTATGAGTGAGACCATCCCGTATTCTTTTTTTTTCTTAAGATTTTTTTATTTATTTATACAAGCACTGGTACATTCAGAAGCACGGGAGGGTGAGAGGGTACATTCAGAAGCACGGGAGGGTGAGAGAATTCACCAGAGCCAGAGAGGGTAGCAGAGCAGGCAGAAGGACCGAAGTACACTGCTGAGAGGAGCAGCGGGCGGCACAGGGGGTCTGCGCGCCATGTGGGACCCTCCTCCGGTGGCCAGGGAGCAGCCAGGGATCGAACTGGCGCTGCAGAGGCTGCAGGCAGCTTTGCAACCCAGCGCTCAAAAGCTGCGCCACCAGGGAGGCCCCCGTATTCTTTTTCTTTCTGGCTTATTTCACTGAGCATGATCCCTTCCAGCTCCATCCATGTTGCTGCAAATTGCATGAGTTTATCTTTTTTGATTGCTGAGTAGTATTCCATGGTGTATATGTACCACATCTTCTTGATCCAGTCATCTGTTTTTGGGCATTTGGGTTGTTTCCATAGCTTAGTTATTGTAGAAATAGTGCTGCTATAAACATAGGGGTGCAGATGCCCTTTTGAATTAATAATTCTGTGTCCTTTGGGTAAATACGTAGGAGTGGAATTGCTGGATCATATGGAAGCTCCATCTTTAGCAGGTTAAGAAGTCTCCACACAGTTTTCCCTGGTGGTTGGACCAGTTTGCATTCCCACCAGCAGTGCAGGAGAGTTCCTTTTTCTCTGCATCCTCGCTAGCATTTGTTATTACTAATTTTTGTAATATGTGCCATTCTCACTAGTGTAAGATGGTATCTCATTGTAGTTTTGATTTGCATTTCCCTGATTGCAAGTAATCACAAAAATCTACAAAGAGCTAAAGAGTCTCAATAAAAGCAAAGTAAATAATCCAGTCAAAAAATGGGCAGAAGAGCTAAAAAGGAACTTCTCCAAAAAAGGAAATGTGAATGGCCAAAAGGCATATGAAAAAATGTTCAGCATCACTTGCAATCATGGAAATGCAAATCAAATCTGTAAATCTTTTAGGATTAAATATAGTAGTGTGGAACACCACGCTGGACTTGAGGAAGGACTCACCAACACCATGATTTCTGTTCTTATGGAGGAACCAAATCTAAATGGTAAACTCAGGTGGATACCCAGGGCAATTCTGCACCCCAGGACACCATTCTTCACCAAGTCTGCCTTTTGTGGGTCTTCTGAAACTCCTTCTTTGTGACTGAGTCATCTCAGAGGCCTGCAGATGCTTTGTTATCCATTAGCATGAGTGTCACCCTTTACTGGACTTGCATTTACCTGTGGTGCTCACTCTATTGAGTTCTTTCCTTCTATTTGCAATCCTATTTGTATACCTAGCAACAACCTTATAGACAGATATTTCTTTTGTTTGATTGGTTTGATTGATCATACACTGCCTGATAAATGGTACATCTGAATTACTATTGGTGGTGGAATGTGTATATGTATACATCACTATCTGAATATATTTATATATGTTTATGTGCGTGAGTATAGAGTCAGTCTTTAAAGAGACCAGAAAATGGTCACTTCTTTAATTTGTCCCAGTTCTGAAAACAAAACAGAGAGGTGACTTTTCATTTCTGGCTACCGGGTAATAGCAAAGTTTGCTGTCATAAGGAAATATTCAAGGCTGGCTCTAAGTGGCAGCACCATAGGGAGGTGGCATTGTGGGGTGGACTAGCAGAAGGACACCTGTGAACTGTTGAAATTGGTCCTGCCTTGTATGTGGGGAAGCAGAAAGCCCAAACTTGTTCCCATGTACCCCTTAGCAAGGGCTTGGGACAGTGTTTGGGGGGATGATTGGCATTGTCTGGAACATGGCATGTTCATCCACTACCTTGGCCCTTCTGTGTACCCACGTACACTAAGGAATATCAAAACTCACATCTGTCCTCAACAAGAGTCATTGGCCGCCCAGTAATCTGAGATGCCCGCATGTCCCGTGTGTGTCCTGTGTGTGGTCCAGGGGACAGTGTCCTGCTGCTGTGAGTGATCACACCTGCAGGCTCAGGTCACATGCGTGAGGGAGAGGACTAGTTCTAGGGAAGGTGAGATCATCAACTTTCAGAATGTACTTTTGTTTCTCTTAAGCTGTTCTGTAAACCACAATTCTCTGTGAAAGTGCTTGGCAGTAGATGGCATCCGGGTGTGGGAAGAACCATAGCAGAGAGAGGTGGGCCAGCTCAGGCTAGCTCCAGCGAGAACCTCATCTGGTTTCTTTTCTTACCCATTAATCCACTGGTTGGCAACAGACCTCCTTTCTCATATCATAAATTCCCAACACAATTATATTTTCCCTTAACTTACTGAAATTTACCATGCATACACATGATTTAAGAAAATATATGCAGTAGAACTCAGTTCAGCCAAATTAAACAAAACATTAAAAAGCAAGGGATGGTTTCACTTACAGGAGGACTATGGGGAAACCAAATAAGGGCTCAGGAAAAAATAACAATAATAATAACAATAACCCCCCCAAATTAGGAGGCAACCATAAATGAGAGATATTCCGGTCAAAACAGGGGAGAGAAGAGCACAGGGGACTGTGGTGATAGTTCACTGGTGAACTGGTGGTAGGAATTTTATGGGGAAGACAAAATGATCTAAAAGATATAAATAAAAAATAAATTTTAAAAAATAAGGGCAAACATAAAAGCATACCACTTTATATTTCCTGGTTAAAAAATGGACATAGTTTTACAAATATAACCTTGCATATTAGTCATGTAGATCTTCTCTTTGCTATTTCCAGTGGATCTCTTCTGAGGTGATGGCTATTCTGCTTTCCAGCACCAGTTCTGTCTGCTCATGGCTTCCTTATAAACCAGAGCATGTCTGATGCACTCTGTTGTTACGGCTTCTTTCAGTCAACCTTTGTCTACAAAAACCAGCATGTTGTCAATTATGGGAATTTGTGTGTTTTTACTATATAGAATATTCCACTGGATGACTACAGCAGTTTGGCATGTGAGCTGTTTCAGCTATTGTCTACTAAGAATAAAGTATTTTTGCATTTGTCTTATGGTTCTCATATGTGACTGTGAGTAGACCTGTCAGGTCTTCAGCCATCTACATGTTCAGTTTTAATAGATACTTTCAATTTTCCAAAGTAGTTGTACCAATTTATACTCTTACCAGCAGTTCATGAATTTCTCCCTTCTCACAAACACCTGACTTTACCTGGTGTTATCAGTTCTTTATTTTTCTATTCTTTTTAAAATTCATTTTGTTGTTCTCTTAAATGTGTACAGGTATCTTATTGTGACTTAATTTGAATTTTCCTGATATTATACACCATATATTTATAGACTATTTGACTTCTTTTGTGAAATATCTATTCAAGATTTTACCTATTTTAATTGGATTATCTGTCTGCTTACGAATTTGGAGTTCTTTAAGTATTCACAATAAAAGGCCAGATAGATGCCTTAAAATATCTTCCCTCAGTTGTTGAATTGGATTGCCTATTTACTCTAATTGTTTCTTTTGATGAACAGAAATGCCCAACTTAACAGAATTTTCTTTCAGGTTAGTGCTTTTTGCGGTTGTGTAAGAAATGTTCTTTACTTTGCAAGAAAATATCAACATTAAGAAAGCACCAGCCTGTTTTTTCCTCTAAGTATTGCTGCTTTATCTTTCATGTTCACACTTGTGGTCCATTCTGAGTGGATTTTGTGTCTTGTGTCAGGTGGGGGTCATGGCTTGTTTTTTCCAGGTGGCAGCAACATTTGTGGAAGAGCCAACTCTTCCCTCCAGCTTCTGAGTGGCATCTTTACCACAAATCATGGAACGGTGCTAGTGGAATTTGTTTCTCCTTTTTTCAATAGACATAGGGTTTTTATTTTTTTATATATATTTATATTTTTTAAGATTTATTTATTTATTTATACAAGCACTGTGTACAGTCAGAAGCACAGGAGGGTGAGAAAATTCACCAGAGCCAGAGTGGGGAACAGAACAGGCAGAAGGACCTAAGTACCCTGCTGAGGGGAGCAGCGGGTGCGGCAGGAGAGGCCTGTGTGCCATGTGGGACCCTCACCGGTGGCCGTGGGTTGAACCGGTGCTGCAGAAGCTGCAGGCAGCTTCGCAGCCCAGCGCTCAACCACTGTGCCACCAGGGAGGCCCTTTTTCATATTTTTCTAAAGATTTATTTATTTATGCATACAAGAGCTGGAGTACAGGCCAGAGATGTGGGGGTGGGTGTTGAGAGGATTCACCAGAGACAGAGTGGGGAACAGAATAGGCAGACTGACCGAAGTACACTGCTGAGGGGAGCAGTGAGCGAGACAGGAGAGGTCTGCTGTGGGTTGCTCCCTGGCCAGCCGGGGAGCGAACTCATGCTGCAGAGGCTGCGGATTGCTTCATAGTGCGGTGCTTAAATTTTTGCGCCACCAGGGAGGCCTGACACAGGGTTTTTAATATTTGACATTTTGCAATGTCAAACCGGAATATATTCAGTCTCAAATGGTTGAAGCAATTACAACTAGATAATTGTGAAGGGCTTTAGTGTCACTTTAAAGATCTGATATTTCATATGGTTCTATATTGAAAATTTATAGGGCATGTAATTCTTCAAATAATTCACAGAATTTGAAATTTTTGTGTGTTTAAAAATTCAGGATATTTATATCAGTATCTTGATATCAAAGTGTTCAAAAACCAGTTACACAGCATATAGCAAACAAACAAACAAACAAAAAACCACAGGATGAAACCACATCAGGGGGGTCTGCCTGCTGTGGTACAAGCAAGGACTTGAGTCACCTTGGACAAAAAGCAAACTCTGAGGCCTCTCCTTGGTTTGGGAAGGAGAGAGGAATAAGGACAATTCTGTTGAACAACAGAAACCTTGCAAGCAAGCGTTATTCACTTGTTTATGTTACACTTTGTGGTTTTTCCCATCATTATCTGACACAGTAGAGAAATTCAAGGCATTTCCCAAAATTTAGTTTTTGGGAATTAGTTTTACATACTCAGTTCCTACCAGAGGCCTCAAGGTTTGGGACAGGGAGATGTCCCTTGGTGAATTTTACAGGCTCTAATGCTCTCTCAGGGAACCAGGTATATAGGCACACCACGCAAGGAGACTGGCAAGCCTCTCAGCCCCTAGTGAATCTTAGTGCTCTTTCTTTGGCCTCTCTCTGGCATCCTTTTGTGGTCTCATCCCAGAGGCGTTCTCCCATAGCTGTAGTCATCTCATCTGTGTGTGCCGCTGCCTTTTTACTGCTGGTCTTTCTAGGCACATGTGTTAGCATGTACACATGTGTGTGCCCCATGCTCTCTGGGACCAGGAGTCCATAATTACAGGTGCACATGCCCTGTGCCCACCCCCCTCAGCCCCTGGTATCCATAATAGTGGGAGGGCAGGACAAAAAAACCTATTTTTTTTTTAAAGATTTATTTATTTATTTATATAAGCACTGGGTACAGTCAGAAGTGCAGGAGGGTGAGAAAATTCACCAGAGCTAGAGTGGGGAACAGAACAGGCAGATGGACCGAAATACACTGCTGAGGGGAGCAGTGGGTGCAGCAGGAGAGGTCTGTGCGCCATGTGGGACCCTCACCTGCGGCTGGGGATTGAACCGGCACTGCAGAGGCTGCAGGCAGCTTCGCAGCCCAGCGCTCGACCACTGTGCCACCAGGGGAAGCCCCAAAAACCCTAATTCTTAACTTCATTTACCGTACAACCTACCTCCTCAGGGTTTCTTGCAATCTATGCATCATTCTTCCACAAATTTCCCTTGGTCAGTGTGGAACACTATATCCATAATCCACAAAAGCAATACAAATTGTAACAGAATGCAACTTAGCCCAGTCCACTAAGGTGTTAGGTCTAGCGGCGAAAAGACAGAGGTTATTTGCACCAGCAGATGATCCATCAAGTCTGCCACTGACGACACTGCTCATGCAAGGGGGGACCACTCTATTCAACTCACTGTACTCCACCATCACACACTGAGGGCCATCAGACTTCCTGGCCTTCTCCGGCTGTGGTCTTCACCACAAGCCATGTGATATATCCATGCCCAGTACATACTCTGGGATTGGTGACACATGCACTCTACACTCCTTGGGGGTTATTGCCCAGTCCCCAGGGGTACTCATGTGCTGTCACTCCAACACTTGGCCTCCATAACCACCAATGGAACAAACAGCCCCTGAACTAAGGCCAGCCCTTTGCACATGCACATGGGTTGGGGACCCATGGATAGCAAGCTCCCCATGTGGCCTTGCTCTGGTCCCTGCTCCAGATTTGGTCTCCACAAGCCATGTTCCCCACCTAACCCCCGTGGATGGGTTCTTTGGCAACTCTCCCTTATTCAAAAGTGAACAGTACATCACCTATGAGTGATTTTAAGAGGCTGAGTCTTTTTATTTATTTATTTATTTATTTATTTATTTATTTATTTATACAATAGCTGGGGTACAGGCCAGAGGTGTGTGTGGGGGGTGAGAGGATTCACCAGAGACAGAGTGGGGAACAGAACAGGCAGATGGGCCGAAAGCACTGCTGAGAAGAACAGCAGGCACAACAGGAGAGGTCTGCTGCGCCATGTGGGAAGCTCCTTGGCCAGCCAGGCTGGGAATCGAACTCGAACTGCAGAGGTTGCGGACAGCTTCATGAACTCGAACTGCAGAGGTTGCAGACAGCTTCACAGCACTGCGCTCAACCCACTGCGCCACCTGGGAGGCCCCAAAGGCTCTGAGTCTTGCTTGCCTTCTTTGGTGTTCTTTTTTGTTGCTTAACAACCACTCAGGACTTTCTGACCTTGGCACCAGCTTTTGGCCTTTTCTAAAGTAGTTTTTTGAAAAGTTCTCCTCAGGGCTTTCTCTCTCAGCCAGCCTCGGGCCACTCTAACCTGCTGCAGGTGGAGTTGCTGCTCCACTGCAGCTCCCTGTCTGGTCTAGCAAAGCTACCCACTGTGGCCCTGGGAGTGCTGGGCAGTGCACAAGTCTGCTTTAGACTAGCCAGGCCCACCAGCCATCCCTTGCTTTTCATCTCCTGGGGTGTGGAATGATCCCATCCCCCCAGCTCCCCAGGTCCCAGAGATAAAGCAGCCAACCTACCAAAGTTCCCTGCCTTCTGGCAGAATTGCTTGTCCAAGTCTCTCAGTTTTATCTTTATGTAACCACCGGGTGAGCTCTGAATGATGGAAGGGGAGGGGTATCCTCTTTTTTCCCCCAGAGAAGTCTGCTGCCTCAGGGGTAGTGGACTGGTCCTCATGGGCCCTCTCCTCCTCCACATGAGATCTCAGGTGTCCTGCAGCATCAGCTTATCCCACAGTTCCCGTACCTTGTCCACCTCCTCTGCTCCTGGAGCATCTTTATCTCCTCCTGCAGCTCCTGGACTTTGGCCACCAGCTGTGTTCCTGTGGCACTTCCAGCATTGTCTTTGACTCCATTTGCTGAGCTGTCTATGTCAAATTCTGCCAAATGTTGTGGCAACCAGGCAGTCAGGGATACAAGGCAGAGGGGCCTGGAGGCAACTGAGCAACCAACCCTCCCCTCCCCCACGCTCTTTCTATGGCTTTCTGTCTCGTGTCCTCTTTTTCTAAAAAAAAAAAAAATACTTATTTTGCATAGAAGAACTGGGGTGTAAGCTAGAGGTGTGGGGGCAGTAGTGGTGTGAGAGGATTCACCAGAGACAGGGTGGGGAACAGAACTGAAGAGGTCTGCTGCACCATGTGGGTAGCTCCCTGGCCAGGGATCAAACTCAGGCCATTGAGGTGATAACACTGAGACTTAACCCCTCAGGCAGCAGGGAGGCCCTGTCTCATATCCTCTTGTGGTCTCACTTCAGAGGGGTCATCCCATAGCTGTAGTCATCTCATCTCTGAGTGATACTGCCCCTTTATCCCTGGACTCTCCTCTAGGCCCTGGTGTGAGCATTTACTCATGCGCAGGCTCCGTGCTCTGTGGGCCCAGGTATCTGTAATTACAGGTGCGTGTCCCTGCACCCAAACCCCTCAGCTCTGGGCATCCATGCTAGTGGCAGGAGGGTGGTAAAAAAGCCTGATTCTTAACTTCATTTAAGCTACATTCACCCACCCTAGGTTTAGGGTTGAACAACTTCTTGGAGAAAATGGTGTCTGAACTGAGCTCAGACATAGGGCTTGGGGGTTGGGGTTTGAGCTGGGAGTGTATTGGTGACAGGCATGGCAGAACAGGACAGAGAAAGGAGAGAGCCTTCATTTTATCTCCTCTCTTTCTATCCAACATTGTCCTCCAGCTGAAGGACCACCCTGTTCCTCACTCATTTCTCTCCACCTCCTTTATTCTCCCTATTTGCTGTCGTCAGTCCCTGCTGTATTCACCCATCCTGGCAGGATACGGACTACAAACAAATGAGGTCCTTTCTATCTTAATAACTGCTTTTTATTTCTGCCCCCCATTTCATACGCCAACACTTTGCATGCGGTTTCTCTCTGTGCACAGCCATTGAGTGAGTCATGATGAGTGAGAATGCAGGTGTGTAAGAGGTCCTGGGCAGAAGGAAGACACTGGGAAGAATCAGCAACGATGGGGAGCGTGGAGATCTGGCTCCCTGGAAGAGGTGCAGTGTCTTCTGTCTCCTCATTTTTATTTTGTATGTGTTTTAGTAAGGATAAATTTTCAACTACTGTTTTAGTCCTTGGAGTAGTCAGGGGACTGGTATTGACCTGGGGTAATAGGTTGAAGAGAGGACAGGGGCAACATGCATCAAAGGATCACTTCCGGTAAGCACTGGAATTTGAAATTCCTATTGCAAAGTATTTCTTTGTGGGGTGGCAGGTGTTTCAGACATCTCAGCATCGACCTCAGCAGTAGTCTCTTCTATAAAGAATTCCAGATGCTCTGACCCCACTCAGACTACAGCTGTTCTGTTATGAGATTCCAATTCAAGCCAGTAGTCCTTGCTCTGTGCCCTCACCTCTGTAGCTCTCCTGAAACACAACCTCCACCCTGGGTGCCTGCTTGAGCACCCCTTTATCCAGTGCAGGGTTGGATTTTAGGATCCCTTGATGTTGTCATGTGCCCAAGTCAATAGCTTCGTATTGACTTCCTCCCTCTTGTGGGTTGTACTACCTATTAATACTTAAACAAATCACACTTACAATTTTTCCTACCCTTTTAATTCATGCTGATGCTTATATTTAGGATGCACATTGTATGATGATTATCAGTTTTTCCTCAGGGGTTTTTAGCTTTGTTTTGTGTCAGTTTTGTTGTGCACAGCTGGTCTGCAGGAGAACAGTCCAGAGTCTTCTATTCTCATTTTGCCGGATTCCTCCTGTTAATGATTTTTGCATCAATATTTATTGTTAGGTTTTGGGGTTCCTTGATTTTGTGGGTTCCCTGGTCCTTGATTATGGTGTGAGAAGAATTCACAGCCATGAAGTGAGAGCAAACTTTATTTATAGACATAATGAAATTATTCCTGGAAGGATGTCTGGGCAGGTAGAGTCCTGGGTAACAATAATTGTGGGGGAATTTTGGGAGCTGAAGTTTTAAATGGGGTGCAGGAATTGCTCACTCTATCCCTTCCTGGGATGCACTGTACAGGTGCTCCCAGGGTGTTGGTATATTAAGGTTCAGGCAGCAGTTTCTAAGTCGCTCCTTCTACTGTGCCTTGACAGCAGGTCTGAATAGGGGGGAGCATTTGGTCTGAGAGGCCATGGTGTCAACCTGATCAGCCCTTCCCTTAGGAATGGGAGAGCATTTGGGGTTATTCTGGGGTGTGGCATTTGGTGTTTAGGGGAATTACCTTATTGTCCAGAAACCAACAAATTTGGAGGAATTCCCACCCTCACCCTGTAGGGTAAGGTAAATAATTGTTAGGCTTTTCTGCCCTCCCGCCATTAGGATAGATGACGGAACCCTGCGGTCCTGAATGCATGCCTGATGGCGGGCACCTGAAGTAGGGTGTGGGCATAGGTAGATGGGATTCACCTGGGCTAAGACTGGGCTTTTATGGGCGGCATTACGGGGACGCCAGTAGAAGCCGAGAGAAGAGAAGCAGTAGAAGCAGATAAGTAGAGAAGAACCTCGAGAACAGCAGAGATCAGATAGAGCCCAGACAGAGTGAAGACTTGCTGGGAGCTGGGGGGCCTGCCAGCCTTCCGGCCCCCCGGCACCTCTGCCTACTGTGTGCCTGGTAAATTCCAATAAAAGCCTGCAAAAGCCACTGAGGGCTCCAGGACTCTCTCTTCCTTAACCCCATCTGCATAGAATCATAGAAAACCTGCTCAGTGGCCTATCCTGCCCGTACAATTAACCTCACAGAATTAGTTTGGAGATGGTTCCCCTTTCTCCTTACTAGTTGTAGGTATTGCATTTCTTTTATTTGTTAGAATATAAATTCCATGAGTGTGGCTCTGTTTCTATTTTGCTCACTGATGTGCTCTGTGCACCTAGACCAGGACTTAGAGGTAGCTGTTGAGTCAGTGATTTCAGACAAGATTCTTTGCAGCTCTCTGTTATATGAATAATTGTGCTGACTCCATTCTAAGACCAATTCATACCCAGTGGGAGAAATGAGTGGCTTCTAGGAAACCTATAGCAAGTGTGTTATGTGTCTTTGCACTCAAAGGGCTCTCTGTCCTTGCGCCAGTATTTCAGAGATGGGGTTACTTATTGGCTTGGAATAATTAAAGACCTACCTCAGAGCTGAGTGTAATGAATGTTGAAGTGGTGCCTAAAAAACCCACCACTGCCACTGCTTTCTAGGTGAATGAGGGTAATATCCCCTGCGCTGGGAAATCCTGAAATGGTGAACCTGGAGCCTGTCTACCTTACAGGGCAGGAAAAGTGGCAGGAGGCCTCTCACTATTGTTTGTGGTTTTTGGGGTAGACAGTGGAAAGAAGAATTATAGATCTGAGGTTAGGTCAGCACAACACCCTTAGAAGCAGCCAGCCAAGGTGCCTGTTGAAAGCAAGGGAGGGGCATGACAGGATGTTGGGGAGGACATGGGCAGCCAAAATGTGTAAAAAAAAAATGCAGGTGTTCTCTGCTTACACACAGAGGGGTGTATAATTTGTAGAAATGTATTCCTATGCATGTGTCTGGTGAAAACTTTGTAATTAATCCAGATTTCCCTGTGATGAAACGTCTCTGATCCCACCATATTTTGGTTTGGTACCATGAGGCTCAGAATAATTGGGTATTTTCTCTCTTTTTGATGGTGATTTCATGGCATGCTTTAGCAATATTCATTCATGATAGGTTTGCACCTGGAAGTCATACACATTACTTCTCTGATCTCTCCTTTGGCCTAATAATCTTTGATGTACATGGAAAAACCCAACCCAATCCAACCCAATCCAATCCAACCCAACCCCAACAAAACCCATCAAAGAACAGAAAACTCAAGGATATGCATTTGGGGTCATGTCATCTGTAGGTTCTGACTGAACCACCTAAGCACCTACCAAGGTATCAGTGAAAGCATAATGATAGCAACTTATTGCTTGGACTTTCAAAAGGGATTCTGAAGACATTCAAACATCTCACTGCCACCATGACCACAGACTACTTTTTTTCACAGAATCCTGAGTGGGTCTGATACATATTGGCTTCAAATGTTTTTATCTCCCTCAATTTGAAATGTTCTAGGTGTTCTATCCCATTCTGTGAACTCCAGTCTGGAAGCTATTAACTGTTCTTAGTTTCCTCATCAGAAAACTGAGTTTGTACTATTTTATAGCCAACTACCATTCTCTGGGGCCTGAGGAAAAAATGACTAGATCTCTCACTATTATTTCTTCTTGTCTGTCTCTTCTCTTCCTTCCCATTCAGCAGTGCCAATAAAAAATATCCTTGAGGGCCTCCCTGGTGGTGCAAGGGGTTAAGACGCAACCTATGAAGCTATCCACAGCCACTGCAGCACTAGTTTAATCCCCTGTCAGACAGACACCCACATGGTGCAGCGGACCTCTCCTGTCTCGCACGCTGCTCCCCTCAGCAGTGTATTTCAGTCAATCTGCCTGTTCTGTTCCTCACTCTATCTCTGGTGAATCCTCTCACCCCCCATACACCTCTGGCCTGTACCCCAGTTCCTGTATGCATAAATAAATAAATCTTATAAAAATAACCTTGAAAACTACTAATTTAGGGAAATTTCCCAAACTAACAATATTCTGAAGATTTTTTTTTGTAGGATTAAAAGAATGTGGACTTGATCATCATATTGTGTCATGAATTTACATTATACCCTAATAAAATATAACCTCCTGAGTTTATCACATATATTATGGAGATATTAGCTTCACCATGGATTGGAACTATTTAGTGGGCTAATAAAAGTAAACCCTAGCTTTGCTATGGAAGGAATTTCAGGTGCTATATCAAGTAGATGACAAACTCTGAATTTTTAAAAATCTTCAGTACATTGAAATGCACTGAGCAGATATAGAAAAACCTGAAGTTATAATTTATATATTATACTTATATGTCATATATAATGTAATGTTACATAATATTTGATATCTTTTAAACCAATTTTTTTTTCCTGAAATCACAATGAAGATTCTTTTTCTAAGGAGAATTTCTCCAGATTATGGTATCACCAACACAGGGCACCTCCAGCAAACAGGGAATAGATCTGGGTAAGGAAGGGGTTGGCAGCCAGGCATAGGCGCCATGTAGATAGGGCTTGAACAAGCCCTAGACCTGGCTCTGTGTCATCTCAGGAAGGCATATGACCCAGGGATTCAATCTTTAACTAAACATGTAAGTGACCATACAGGGTTGGATCGATGCCAGTGCTTGCTTAACTGGTGATAGTAGGACACAGATACCATTGTCTGTAAGATGAGGATCTTCACACAGTAGGCATTGGTGGGCCTAATGCTGCAGGCCCATCATCCAGGACCCAAGTAACATGGCCTGGAATCATATTTTAATTCTTCTAAATGGGAGATTGGAGTTGGTTGTGATCTCCATTCTAGTGAGGATTAGCTCAGGTACTGTGATGTGCCTGAGCTTGCAGGACACACACTTCCATGGGATAAACTGTGAGCTCCAAGGAGAGTCCTACAGAGATCTAAAATTCTCATATTTGATCTCCATATTAATTGTGATATGAATTTACCTTGTACCCTAATAAAACGTAACCTCCTAACTATTAACTATTCTAAGAATGCAAAGTTCTCTTGGGAGTCTTTTTTTCTACATATGCCAGGCTGCAATCTCCTAGATTTGCCTTTTGTGAATAAGGATTTTCTGCTTACACACATGGAGCCCATTTTCTTGGGCTTGGGAGAAGAGGACATCTATTTATACCAATGGAATAACTGTGGTGGGTATTTGGCATGCTAAATCCTGAGGCTAGACCTGACTTTCATACACACTGACCCTGTGAATTAGAGTGAAACTGTGCCATCTTCAACATGTTTCCTCTCTCATACAAAATGGAAGAACAGAATCCACGACTTCCAAGGATACTTCCAGCTTTTATTGGCATCATGTGATGTTCTTAACATTGCAAATGGACCCTTTTACTTTGTGTCTATAAAAGCAAAATTTAAGATTTTAAACTATATTTGGGTTATTTAGAGAAACAGAATGGGGGGGTGTATTGTCATGAACTGACTCTTTAATTCTGGAAGCTAAGAAGTCCCATGATCTTCCCTTTGTAAGCTGGAAATCCTAGAAAAACTGGTTGAATATTTAAAGGCCTGCAAATTAGAGAGTCAATAGTATTGGTTCCAGTCTAGGTGTGAAGACTGAGAGTCATGAGTCTGAGAGCAGAGGGAGATCAATGTTCCAACTCAAACACTCCGGCAGAGTGAATTCAAATGGGTCTTCCAAGGCTAGCATGAGGCCTACCCACATTGGGGAAGGAAATCTGCTTTACTCAATCTGCCAATTAAAATGGTGATCTCATCCAGAAATACACTCACAGAAATATATAGAAATAATGTATAACCAGTTATCTGGGCATTCCTTAGTCCACTCAAGTTGACTCATAAAAGTAACCATCATATCAACCAATAAATATTCTCATCTTGGAATAACTCAAAGCAATTTTTACCCTGGGTATCACTTTATAATAACACACTTTAATGTAGGAAAAACCTTTTAGGATGATTTAGTTCAGGTGAGGAAGTTGGTATAGAATAAAGAATGGATTTCTCAAGGCTAGGCAGCCTGTCAGAGCAGAGCTTAGATAAGAATTAACCCTGAAGTTCCCAGTTCCCTCCACAGGAATTCCCTTAACTATCATCTGTTTGATCCTTCCAACACATCTGTGACACATTTAGGGATATCTTGTTCTCATCCCAGGGATAGTGGGCCCTGGAGGAGTTGGGTAGCAGACCCAGAACTTCATTTACAGGCTTAGCATGGGACCCAGGCCTCCTGGGATAACATAGTCTATTTCTTTAAACCCTCTATTATTGTTTTAAATTGTGTGTGTTTTCCTTAAAATATATATTTAAAATAGCTTTACATCTGTTTTAATGTCATAACAGGCAGTTATAACTTGAATTTCTATTATAAATTCCCTTCTCCTATCACCATTTGAAATCATCCAATTGAATAAGTATGTGAAATGCTACTGTGTTTCCCTAGACCAAATGGAAATATGATTTCCACTGACTAGGAAAATGAAACATATCCTTTAATTTGAGCCCACATGTGGAGTATAAAAATTTGCTGCTCTTTATATTTTGTGCTGGCTTTCCTGGAATGCTCTTTCGAATAATGTTCAACTCCAATTATATATGGATGCCTTTTTTTCAGTAGACTTTCTAAAGTTTAGTTGGAGTTCAACTATAAATGAATGAACTCATGGCTTCAAAGACTTTGGGAAATATTTAGTGAGGCTCCAATAACAACTTATAATAAAATTAATTATGTCACAGGCCAGAAACAAAGACCTGGCCTGGGGGCACTTTGGGACATGGTGCCATGGAGGCATATGGGGACATGCACACTAGGAAAAAGCATGTGTAAGGTTTTTTGGTTATGTGGATTTATCTAGTTCAGGTAGATGAACCAAAGTGAACATGAATCATTCAAATTTTTTTTGTGTGTGTGTGTGTTTTGTATGCTGGCACCAAAGGTGTGTCAAGAAGACACTTCATAGGTCATTTAGTCATAAATGAAATTGTTGATTTTACAAATTCACAAGTGAAAATGTGAAGAGGGGAAGTGACTCAATGAGATTCACTGCTGAGTTGGTGGTCTTGCCTGTTATCTTAAATTCTTATCCATTCTCCTCTTTCAGATGTCCCGCAATTATCTTCTGTTTAGTGTTAACTTTCACCTCACATTTGGGAAATACCATTATTGCATCAATTCTTGCTTCCTCAGATACTCAATACACAATCCATATGAAGTATTTTTATTTTTTATTTTTGAAGGGAAGCTGAGGAAGACTGTAATACATGAATTCAGACAAGACATTCAAATCCTTTGATTCTTCATTTCTTCAGCTGTAGTATAATGACCAAATACCTACTTTTAAAATAAAAGCTGGAGGGCTTCCCCTGGTGGTGCAGGCGGTTGAGTGCCATACTGTGAAGCTGTCTGCACCCTCTGCAGCTCCAGTTCGATCCTGGCCAGCTGGCGAGGGTCCCATATGGCGAAGCAGACCTTTCCTGTCTCACCTGCTGCTCCCCTCAGCAGTGTATTTCATCAGTCTGCCTGTTCTGGTCCCCACTCTGTCTCTGGTGAATCCTCTCACCCTCACACATCTGGCCTGCACCACAGTTCTTGTATAAATAAATAAATCTTTAAAAAAAAAAGCTGGAGAGTGAAGGTCTTAGCAAGATATAATAGCCCTGAACTAACATGAGATGTCTGATTATTGTTATTGCAGTTTACTGGGCTTTGGGGATATGACCAAATGAAGCAGGACAAGGTTCTCCTTTTGCATTTATCAGTCTTTTAGAGGACACAGAACAGCTTTTTTTTTTTTTCTAATTCAAATTTTACTTTTTTTAAATTCATTACATAAATTTCTTAAAATCATTTTCCCCTCCCTTCCCCTACTACCTGCACTTTGGCCCTTTGGTATCAGAATGAGACTTGAATTCCAAGCTTATAGTTTGGACTATCTCATAAACAATTCTCATATTTTATATTATTCACTTCATGTTGCTGTTTAGCAGAGATGATTACAACTGTTTTTATGTATGTTTACTTCTAAATCATAACTATAACAATGTATATTTAGATTAAATGTATTCCTCCTGTAATTAAGGTTAAATATTTGCAAAAGGATAAAAACTGGTTTTAATAATTATAAACCCTTTAAAAAGAGTTGGGTGATAAACTAGTTTACCTCAGATTTTGTAACACTAAATGTACTTTTATCAATTTTATCAACTTCATGCTTAATACACTCTTTGTTTTGTTTCCACAATAAAACTCTTTTTAGAAAAAACAAAAACAAAAACACCTGTGTGTGTGCCTGCAGTTTAAGTCCTCTTTAAGTGCATGGGTGAGGATCCATAGTCAGGCAACCCGTTTTATATTGGGGTTGCCCTGTAACAATAAGGGCAAGCCAAAGCTCAGATTAAAGACTGCCAAAGCAGAAGACTCATTAGGCAGGAAGGGAGCATGTCAGTTTCCTGTTCATTTGGATTTTGCAGGGCCTCCCACTGCTTTGTACATCCTCTTCCTCCTCTTCTGCTCGATATGAACCTCAGAACTGCATCTCTAGGTATGAACCAACAGAGGAAGTAATCAAACTAGAGGAGATGTTTCCATAAAATAGATTTACTAAAAGAAACTGGGAGGAATTTTAGAGTTCATAGTGGGTACTCTCTGGATTATAATTAAATTTTTAATTTAACAATTATCTAGTTTAATAGTAACTTAATTTCAATAGTATACAAAATCTTTGTTCCAATATATATGTTTCATCTTCTGTGCTTTATACTGTTATTGCCATACAATTGACATCTTAAAAAAGTCAATATAGCTTATATAATTATTTCTTCATGCATTTCCCTTTAAAACAGATAGAAGAAGGTGATAATTGATTATGAACAATGGAAAAGCACAGTATAGCTCCAGTATAGGAGAAAATGTAGCATGAGTCAGAAAGGTCAATGGGACCAGTCCATACATGCAAGGCCTTACAGGTTATATGAAGCATCTATATATAATATATTAGGCAAAAAAACCCAAAACCAAAAACAAAAACAACTGAATCTTTGAAAAAGAAGCAAGGGAAACACAAAAAAACAGATGAAGAAAAGTTATTAACAAAATTATTTTATACTGCTTTCATAATAACAATGCAAGTTTTTAAACCAGTGTTCTTTGTTTCTCTGTATATATTTAACTGACTAGTACACATTTCTGCTGCTTTTAAAATTCTTTGTGACTTTTGTCAGTTTATCTATAGGGACAGATTTCTTTGATTTTTATTCTATTTGTTTAGTCTGGTTGTAGTTTTTTGCACTTCTTGAATATCTAGATTAATATTTTCCATAACATGTTATTTTCCATAACATAACAATCATTATTTGTATTTTAATTGCAGCCTGAGGGACTCTCAAATGTAATAGGACTGGAAAGAAAACATTGTTAAAATGGCCACATTACCTTAAGTGATTTATAGATTGAATGCAATCCCTCTCCAAATCCCAATGGCATTTTTCAAGGAAGCAGGAAAAAACAATTCTAAAATTTGTATAGAGTCATAAAAATCCCCAAACAGCCAAAGTGATCCTGAAAAAAAAAAATGGAGATATTATGTTCATAAATGTCAAAATGATACTACAAAGTGATAGTAGTCAAAACAGTATGAACAAACCATAATAGACACAGATCCCCGGAATAAAATTGAAACCACACACAGATGATCAGTTAGTTTATGATAAAGATGCCAAGACATTAGAATAGAGAAAGGGAATTCTCTTAAACGCATGGTGTTGGGAAAACTGCATAACTACATGCCCCAAAATGAAACTAGATCATTACTTAAACTCATACACAAAAATCAACTCAAACTAGATTAAAGATTTGGATATGAGACTTGAATCCATAAAATACATAGGAGAAAATTTGGTCATTACACTCCTGGACATCATCCTCAGAGATGCCTTTGGGGATTGGACTCTAACTGCAAGGGAAACAAAAATAAACATATGGGACTACATCAAACTAACAAACTTTTGTATAGATAATTAAACCATTAAAAAATGAGAAGGCAACCTACTGAATGAGAGAAGATATTTGGAAATCATGCATCTGACAAGACATTAATATTCAAAATATATGAAAGTCATAAGGAGCATGGTGGAGGATTATTAGGGCAATGTAGTGGGCCTGCCAGGTACATTTGTAGAGATTTCACTCTATCACACCTGAAAGAAATAAAATAATGTAATCCAACCTTATCTCAGTACACATTAAAAAGAATAAAAGAAAGAACCCATACAACTTAACAACAATAAACAAACAAACCAATCAGAAAATTGACAGAAGACCCAATTTCTCCAAAGAAGACATACATGACCAACAGGTTTATGAAAAAAAGGTTCACTTCACTTATAAGGGAAATACAGATTTAAACCACAATGAGATATCACTTCATGCCCATGGTCTATCTAAAAAAGAGGGGAAAAAACAAGTACTG
Organism: Talpa occidentalis; assembly: GCF_014898055.3. Lineage (NCBI taxonomy): Eukaryota > Metazoa > Chordata > Mammalia > Eulipotyphla > Talpidae > Talpa > Talpa occidentalis. The sequence goes on from NW_023600993.1 coordinate 56,218,097, forward strand.
GTGAAGGTGTGGAGAAAAAAGAACTCTTGTACATTGTTGGTGGGAATGTAAATTGGTGCAGTCTCTATGGAAGACAGCATGGATAGTCCTTAAAAAAAACTAAAAATGGAAATGTCATATAATCCAGCAATACAACTCTTAGGGATTTATCTAAAGAATATGACAACATTAATTTGAAAAGATACATGCACCCTTATGTTCAGAGCAGCATTATTCATAATAATCTAAATTCCCACTGACAGATGACTGCCTAAGCAGAGATTATAGTATACATACTCAATGGAATACTATTCAACTATAAACAATCTTGCTTTTTGAGACAACATGCTTAAGGTGATTATTCTGAGCAAAACAAGCTAGAAACATTAAAAACAATTACTGAATGATTTCTCCAATATAAATAACCAAATATACTTACAAATCACTATAAACTAACTCTTAGATTGAGTGAATAAGATTGGTTACTAGATGGGAGGGGAACAGCGAGGAATGGTAGATGATGTCAATCTGATAGAGAGACTTGAACTAGAAATTTGGTTGTGGATGAGATGAGGCTTATGCATACACAGAAGTGTGAAGCTGTATTCTTGAAAGTGATGTTATATTGAAATCAATGGTAAATTAAATATTTACTCAGTTTGTTATTTTTAGAATTTTTGCATCTATCTCTTTAGGGATCACATCAATATCAATATAATTAAGTGGTCAGTGATTAATCAGATTTCCTCAAATGGTTTGCCTATGTGTCTTTACTCCTTTTCGAAGAGGGTGTGTTGTGAGAACACTTGCCTTCAAAGGTCAGGGATTTCATGACTCAGCAAAGCAAAGTGAATAAGCTTTCACTTCCTACTGATGTAGAGACTTAAGATCAGCCTTTCCTGATCACAAACATCCTAAGTGTGAAGGAATATATTGGAATTTTCCCAAGTGCCACTCTATAATCATATAATTTTCTAGAATTTCCTTTTAATTTCCCACCAGGCTCACATTTGCCCCAAATCATATTATGACTTTGGACCATTGAGAGTCTGTCAAAAGTTGTTTGTGCAGTTTCCTATGGGGAAGTCCACTCCTTGCTGATTTGAGTTATGAGTCAGAGAAAATAGCCATCACATGCTAAGAATATAGATTTTAGGGACCGGAATTTTCATATAAAATATTGATTGTGTTTGGGAATGGTAATTTCCAGATGCTCCACAAGTGGTCACATCTCTGCTCTATTCATACCAGATTCTGACTACCTTGCCACTGTGGGCGAGTAGAAAGTAAGAATGCCTGTACTAAACTCTTTCTGACTCTGCTGTCTGATGGAGGAGTCATAATTTCTCCTGGGTGGAGGATTTTCATTTCATTCTGAACTTTAGTGCCAAATTTACTTGTTTGTATGTTTATTGTCTTCATAAAATAACAAGTTCAAAGATGTATTCACTCCTCCATGCTGATAGCTGATCTTGAAATGTATTACTTTATAGTTGAAAACATTTGGTAATTTTTAAAGGGACCATTAATTTGACTTACTAATGGTCCCTTTAAAGTTACCCCTCCTTTCTCTACATTGCTAAGCTGATAATCACAGTTGTCTTAAAAACCACAAACCAAGATGGATTTAGAGGAGATTCCTTCATTACCAGAGGAATAATTTTAAAGGTAACCCTGACAAGCACTATACCCAGAGTTTACCATGGTTTGGGGTGAATATGGAACACTTTTTTGATATCAGAGAACAGCATGGGCTATACCTGAAGGGACACTGAGGAGGTTTATGTGTTAAACAAGAGATGGTTGTTGAGAAATACCCAAAGACTATGCTCCAGGGCATGAGGTTGATGTACAAACAATGGTGTTGCATTGTCACTTGGTCAGCAGTCCTGTAGAGAAGAGAGCTGAACCACATAGAAAGGCACACTCTTGACTGAGGAGAGATATGTGCAGAGGACCTGGGTATTCCCAATGGGTCAGGTATCCAGAGAATAATAGAAGGACAGTGTACTGGGGTGCACTCCCCTCCATCAAGTGGAAATGAACTTATGGAGTAAACTCACAGCACATAGACTGCAGAGGCTCTGATTTGGAATCCCAGTAATGAGGGATGCCAGTGGTTCCACAAACACAAGCCAGCTCCCTTTCGCCACTCCTGCCAGCAACTGGGTCCCCTTTGGAATCTTCCCCACCACTTGCATATCAATTGCAAGATCAGATCTCTGAACATAAGGAATCCTACAAAGGCCAAACATCTAAATTCATAGAAAGCTGGAAAAGTTGAAGAAAAACACTATGCCACTTGCTGCAAAAGTAGAAGTACTGCACATTTCAAAGATACTGCTATATACTTAAAAAAATGGAAATCTAAATGAGCAAAATGAGGATAGAGAGAAATACAGCATGTGGCACCTTGAGACCTCAAAAGTATATGTCATCACAAGGATAGAGCAACTTTCCAGAACTCAAATACAAAGACATAGATGACTTTATCTTTTTTATCAGATATAGAATTCAAGTTCAAAATTGCCATGATAATGAAATTCAAAGAAATGGAAGCAAAGAGAGAAAAATTGATCAAAGATACACAAATGAATATCCTGAGAAATATAATTAATAAACAGAAGATAGAAATTGAAGTTTTAAATAGTAATGGAGATCCAGGGAATATAAACATCAACAGAGGAGATGAAAAATTCTAGAAAAAGCAATGGATGCAGAATAGACCAAATGAACAATTGCATCAGTGACCTTGAAGGTGGTAATGCACAAAGAATCTAGGTGGAAGAAGAAAGAGAAATGCAAAAAAAAAAAAAAAAGAAGAAAAGTGAAGAAACACTTTGAGAATGGTCTGACTCTGTTAGGGAAGGCAACATAAGAAGAAATTCTAAAAGGGTGAGAGAGAGAAAATGGAAAAGTGAATGTCTCTGAAGAAATTATAGAGGAAAACTTCCTAAACCTGGTGAAGGAACTAAATATACAAGTCCATGAAGCTTAAAGAATACTTGATTATCTAAATAAAATAAGACCTACACAAGACACATAGTTGTGAAACTTCCACTCATTAAAGACAGTGAAAGAATGTTAAAGCTGGTGAGGGAAAAAAAAAAAAAAGACGATAAGCTATAAAGGTAACCCAATTAGGCTTAAAACAGATTTCTATGAGGAAACTATGCATGTAGAAAGAGAGGGAATGATGTATTCAAAATGTTTAAAGATTAAAACTTCCAGCCAAGAATACTATATCACATTAGATTCTCTTTCAGATAAAAAAGAGAAATAAACACCTTCCTAGACAAACAAAAGTTGAAAGAATTTGAAAATGCTAGACTTTTCCTACAAGAAATGTTGAAAAGAAGCTCTCTTACCTGCAAAAAAGAAGAAAATCCACAAAAAAAGAATAAGGTAATTACAGAACCAGAAAACTAAAAACAAAATGACCATAGCAGACCTTTATATAGCAATCATCACCCTAAATATAAGTGGAATAAAGGCACAGAATAAGTGGTTGGATCAGTAAACAAAGCCCAACTCTTTTTTGTTTCTGGGAAGCACATCTGAGCTTCAAAGTTAAACATAGGCTAAACTTAAATGGTTGGAAAACAATAGTAGAAGGAAGTGGGACACCTCAAAATTCAGGGACAGCCATACTTACATGATATAAAACAAAATCCCAACTGAAAAGGGTAACAAGAGGCAGGGATGGACTTTATGTAATGATTAAGGAAGACAAAAAAACTCATCAATAATTGCACCAAAAGAGGGAAGATTGTTGAAAGAAATTGAAGAAGATTGAAGGAAATGGAAAGACATTTCCTGCTCATGAGTTAATATTATTAAAGGAGTTAACATTATTAAAATGGCCATTTTACCCAAAACTATATACAGTCAGTGCAATACCTATAAATGTTTCAATGGAATTCTTAAAGAGATAGAACAAACATTAATGTAATTTATATTAAAACTATAAAAGACCCAAAATAGTCAAAGCAATACTGAAAAAAAGAAGAGGAAGAGCTCAGATATCACATTTCCAAACTTCAACCTATAAAGCTTCACTATAAAACTTTAATAATCAATAATAGTATGACACTGGAGTTAAAATACACCTACAGATCTCTCCGTCTCCCTCTTTTCTTTTCTTTTTCTCTCTTTTTTTCTTGACCTGCAGATCAACGGAATTGAATTGAAAACCAAAACAAACCCATAGTTATATGGACTGTTAATCTCTGACAAATGAGCAATAGTATATATTAGAAAAAGGAAAGTCTCATCAATAAATGATGTTGGGAAAACTTAAAGCCACTTGAAAAAGAATGAAACTAGATGACTGGCTCACACCATATAAAAAATTAATTCAAAGTGGATCAAGGACTTGGATATGATACCTAAAACCAAAAATGCATAGAAGAAAACTTAGGCAAACACTACAAGACATGTGTTTCATTGATGCCTTTGGGGACTCAACTCCAACAGCAGGGTTAACAAAAGCAAAAATAAAATAATCAAACTAAAAAAGTGAAACTACCATTAAAATAAAAAGACAGCTCCACTGGATGATGAGAGAAAATATCTGCACACTATAGATCTATCAGGTAGCTAATAGCCAACATCAATAAAGAACTCATACAATAATAACAGCAAAAATATCCCAATCAAATAAATGGACAAGAGACAAATAGACGCTTCTCCAAAAAGTGTCTTTCATAGCCAACAGGCACGTGGAAAAAAATGTTCATCATCACATCATTGAGGCCATACAATCAAAACCACAGTAAGATAACACCTCACACTTTTTTTTTTAATAGAGGCATGTTTTATTTATTTATTTGTTTGTTTGTTTTGTTTATACATGCACTGGGCACAGTCAGAAGTGCGGGAGGGTGAGAAAATTCACCAGAGCCAGAGCGGGGAGCAGAGCAGGCAGAAGGACCGAAGTACACTGCTGAGGGGAGCAGCAGGCACTACAGGAGAGGTCTGCAGTGCCATGTGGTACTCTCCTCTGGTGGCCGGGGAGCAGCCGGGGATCGAACCGGCGCCGCAGAGGCCATGGGCAGCTTCGCAAACCAGCGCTCAACCACTGCGCCACCGGGGAGGCCCAACACCTCACACTTTTGAGAATGGCTTATATAAAAAAGACTAGAAACATCAATTAGCAGATATAGTAAAAGAAACCCTCATATACTATTGGTGGGAATGTGGATGCATCTGGCCCTTACGAAAAACAGTATGGAGATTTCTTGAAACATTAAAAATTGATCTACCACATCATCTATCAATTCCCATCCTAGGTATTACCCAAAGAATGCAAAAACACTAATTCAAATGAATGAATGCATTCCTATGTTCATTGCAGTACTTCTCACAATAACCAAGTTATGGAAACAAACTAAGAGCCTAGTGACAGATGAATGGATTAAGAAAGTGTGTTACATAGATACTATGGAATACTCCTCAGCTATCAAAGACATGAACTCTTGTCATTTGTGGAAACAAATGACATGATGGAACTAAAAGTAATTATTCTAAATTAAATAAACGAGATGAAAAAAAAACAATTACCGGATGATTTTGCTCATGTGTATACTGCAGAGAAATAAAACAAAGGGTCAGACAAACCTAAACCCAAAACAAACCTGGGAAAACAGACTGAAAAATCAAGGTTATTAGAGGGGGACAAGGTGAGAAAAAGGCAAGGGGGTTCAGTGGACTATGTTGGAGGATAATGGTTGGCCTAATGGTGAGTGTGATATGGTAACATTCATATGTGGTGTGGTTCTATACTGCTGAATCATACACAGTGTTTAAACTGTTACCTCAAAAAAAAAAACCACCCAACAACCCAAGTATTGCTAAGAAAAAAAGTTAAAAAAAAAACAACAACACACTGTGGCCTGTGATTTTTTTCTGAGATAATGTATATGACAAGCACTATGTGAAACTTAAGGTGCTGGTGTTCCTTGCTGAGTTATTTCTGTCTTATAAATTTTTATGTTCATATTCATTAATTCTACTAACATTTTGATCAGTGTAGAGTCTATAAAATGTGATAAAAATTGCCTTTAAAAGGCAAACATCTGAGATTAAAAGGGTGTATTTGAATAAAGGTTGGCAGAGGAATTACTTTTTTTAAAGATTTATTTATTTATTTATTTATTTATTTATTTATTTATTTATTTATTTATTTATTTATACAAGCACTGGGTACAGTCAGAAGTGCGGGAGGGTGAGAGAGAATTCACCAGAGCCAGAGGGGAGAACAGAAAAGGCAGACCAACGAAGTACACTGCTGAGGGGAGCAGCGGGTGGCAGGAGAGGTCTGTCGTGCCATGTGGGACCCTCGCTGGTGGCCGGGGATGGAACCAGCGTTGCAGAGGCTGCGGGCAGCTTCGCAGCCCAGCGCTCAACCGCTGTGCCAGTGGGGAGGCCCAGAATTACATTTTTGATTAATGCAACTTTTAAGCTTCTGTATAGCAAATTGGAAATTTAGTTGTTTTTTTTTTTTAGATTAGAAGTATTTAACTTCACTCTAAATTTTATGTACATGCATATATAATATATAAATATACAAATACATACAAAAGCATGCCAAATTTCGGCTAATTGGAAAAACATTCATCATCACTTCCAATAAGAGAGATCCAGGTTAAAACCTGAATGCAGACTTTGTTTTTTTATCCTTGAATTTTGAGTATCCTGATATTATCTAGAAACATGCTCTTGATCAGATACGTGATTTAAAGATATTTTCTCACAGTCCTTGGTTTCTCTTTTCATTCTCTCCTCAGTGTCTTTAAAAGAGCAAACTTTTTAATTTTGGTGAAATCTAACTTGTCAGGTTTTTTTTTTTTTTTTTCTTTTATGTGTAGGGGAAGGGAGGAGTTCCTCTTTACCTTCTCAGTCCTTCAGCCCAGCGCTCAACTGCTACACCACCAGGGGAGGCCTCAGGAAGCTTTATCTGAATTAATATAATATTCATATCCATGAAAGGGCAGCATTTTCACCTCCACACTTTTAGCTGTGGAAACTGATTTTATTTTATTTTATTTTATTTTATTTTATTTTATTTTATTTTACCTTTTGGACCTTAACCAGGAGGACCTAGGACAGTGAGAATCTAGATTTAATCCAAATACTCTATTGCTCTGGTCTCCATTCTCTATAACATAAACACGACAAGACAAAACAAAAACAGCAAAACAAAAAAAACTCAAGAACAATATTTTGTCTCAAATTTCCTTTTCAGAAAGTAGAAATGAAAAACTTAAAGAAGACAAAATAAGACAAACTTTAAAAACCCAAACAAACAGGATCAGGTCCTAAGAGAACGCCCAATGAAATCTCACTGGCAAAGCTTAGTAGAGTGGTTCTTTCTTCGTGGCTTCTGAACCAAACCAAATGGCCACACTTTGAGCTCAGTGACCTTAATTCTACTTCCATAATTATTGTAATTGCCTGCAACACAAGTAATTTACTATGTGTGGATAATTATTGTGTCATTGGTTATGTTTATTACTGTAAGTGAGCACATAGCTGTGACCACATGACTGCATGATTGTGCTATGTTTACTCTTCCTAATGGCTCTATCCATACAGTGAAACTCAGGGAGCTGGGAGAATGAACCAGCTATCCACAATGTAATCTCAAGTTACCTTTTTAGTAAAAAATCATCTATCTATCTATCTATCTATCTATCTATCTATCTATCTATCTATCTATCTATCTATCTTCTGTAATTATCTAATCTATCATTTATCTACTTATTACACCACACTATCAAATAATTACATAGAAAGAGCTGAGGAAACTAACTCCTCTTCATAGATTCTGCTTCTTCCAGTCCTGGATTATTTTGAGCAATATCAGCAATCTTAGATATCATTTCACCTGTATACTTTCCTGAATGTATCTCTAAAAGATAGGAGGTCATATATAATTTTCACTCTTTTATCCTTATATATTTTCAGTGTTACTTCTTTTCCTCTCTTCCTTTTCCTCTTATCTTTCCTCCCTTCTTTTTGGGAAATTATTTGATAGTTTATCTTGTTTGTACTATAGGGTCTCCCTGTTGGATTTTGCTGATTCTGCCTCCTTGATGTAGTTATATATACATACAGCAACTTTATCAGATTCAAATTAAGTTTTTTTGGTGCTAAATATTTTAATCAAATCATTTTTAAGCTGATAAAAATTTGCACTCTTAAAAATTTAGAATTTTTTTAAAAAAGATTTATTTATGCATACATGAACTGGGGTGCAGATCAGAGGTGGGGGGAATGAGAGGATTCACCAGAGAGAGTGGGGAGCAGAACAGGCAGATCTACTGAAATACACTGCTGAGGGGAGCAGAGGGCAAAACAGGAGAGATCTGCTGCTCCATGTGGGTTGATCTTAGCCAGCGGGGTATTGAACTCATGCTGCAGTGGCTGTCAGCAGCTTGATAGCACTGTCTCTAACCTCTGCACCACCAGGGAGGCTCCCCCCCAAATTTTTTATACTCTTTTAATTGTTGATTTTTGTCTTTAGCAAGGGCAGATACCACATATACATATGGGGTGTGTGTGTGTGTGTGTATATATATATATATGGTATATATATGGTATATATATATGTGTGTATATGATGTGTACATATGTGTGTATGATATATATATATATATATATATTTATATGATGCGTGTGTGTATACACACCACTCTGAGAAACATGGGGTCCATTCTTTCAGGCAAAACTCAGAAATTTCTCCTTTGTAGATTCTTCCCGTATTCAGTGCTCATACTTACCCTTATCTCCTGGGTAGTAGTTTGAGTTTGTGAGAAGTTCATGACATTGGAAAGGATATAAACTGAATTTAAATCATGGCTCCACCAGAAGTGGACCTTGGTCACTTCCTTGGGGTCTTAGATTCATTCTCAACATGTTCTAGTGGCTAATGGTAACTGTATGGGGGTCTTAGAAAAGACCATGAGAAAATCTGAAATTAAAAGTTCTGTCATGGAGTAGATATCAAGAGAAATTAAATCTCTTCCCTATATCCTCCCTCCTCTTTGTCTATTCTGCTTCTGTGGATTCTTTGGGATTTTGTGTGCACCACACACACACACACGCGCGCTTGCACACATGATATGTATTCGTCTGAATACTTTTCACAATACTATCTGAGTTGTTAAAAGCCAAATATAATTGCTTATAAGTCAATTTCCTGAGAGTAACTCCTCCATTCTGAGGTGTAGAGTCTTCAGAGTTCCTAGGAGTTGAGAACTATAGTTTCATTGTTTGTGTTCAAGCTCTTTCCTTTATATTACTCACCATAGGATTTGGGGTGAGCCAGTTAGCTAGAATACTTCCAGCTATGAAAATCAGTGCTTTTACTTACAATAACAAACTTAGTGATCCAGATGAAATACAATATGGATGTAAGCACCATGAAGACGTAAAGATTGGTTCATTTCATTTTCCCAACAAGAATGCCTGAAACATAATAGGTGAACAGAAAATAGTGATCTTGAATGAGCAAAATTCTTTCTGTATGTGGAGAGACAGAAGCGTGGGAAAAATATGGTAAATATAATGAGAGGCAAAATAGCAAAAATTTTATCTTGAAGGGTAAAATATATTTCAAGACTTTGATTAGGATCCTGAAGAATTTGATTTCCTCAGACAAAAAGCAGAAATAAAGAGGCATTGCTGAGTAAGGGAAGTATGTACACACCTAAAGGAATTTCATGGACTCATAGACTCAAAGATGTTTGAGGAGCAATTAGGTAGAAAGATGAGGTGGTGAGATCTTGTAGGAGGTCTTAGGTAGAAAAAATAGGGCAAGGAAGGCATGTCATACTAGTAATGTGTCCAAGAAGCAGAAAGAGACAGACATAGTAAGGTTCTTTCCAAGTGACATTCCTGAAAATATGCCCATAACACTGAACCTGCAATGAATGCCTGAGAACATAATGGGCATGAGAAGCATGTGTAAGAGAAGCATATGGTAGTCCCAAGACCTGCCATCACCCACTCTCAGGGCTCCATTAGGAATAGTCAAACCAGGGCCAGTTATTCCTGGGTCTTCTAGGTCCAGACAAGTTCCAGCACCTTTCTTGTATGACCACACCTCTCCTGCGTGACTGGGCCACACGAACTGCATCTCCTGGCAGAGGCATGCGGCTGATCGCTTGCTTTGGGTGTGGCAGAGTCCCACATCCACCTTGCCACTTGGCTTACCATGCATGGCTGGGCTGCACCTGGCTCTGCTGCATTAATGGGTGTTTGAAATAGGCAAAATTGGAGCCCACATCATTCAGCCCCATGGCACCTTGAAGGAAGTATCCAGCTCTGATTTGCTGGACTTGGCCAGGACAGTGCCATGATCTGGAATGCTCCCTCAACAAACTGCATTGCTGGGTGCCCACTAGTAGGGATGGAGCTTCCTGCTCCATTCTTTAACTTCCTGAACAAGGGCAGCTAGAATTGAAGGGAGTAGCTGAGTGGTCCTGAAGGCTTTGAAAGCAGACCAGTTGGAGGCTGTCTCACTCCTGGTAGATAGTGTTGACTTGACCTTCAGTCTGCATTTTGTTCTGTCTCTCTTCCCTCTTTGCCATGTGTCTGGTCTGGCCCTGCTTCTGAATACCGGGTCACCTGCTTCTGTGAATCCTTCAGTTTTTTGAGCGGTGGGTCACCCCATCTTCCTCCATGACAAACAGCTACTATTTCCTATGCAGAGCCAGCTGCTGTCTTCTATGAACAGTTGGCTTCTTGCTTGCCTTCCAGGTCTCTCCTTAGTGGACAGTCGCTATCTTCCACATGTGGCTTTTGGCTTGGGTTCTGCAACATGGGACAGACTGCATCAGCCACATGCAGGCTTGTAAGTTTGCTCCTTCCCCTTATCTTTCTTTCACTAGTCTTTGTAAATAAACCCTGCTGTTGTGGCTTCCCATGTGTCTATATTTGAGTTGTATCTGGCAGCCATAAGTATGTGGGTGAGGACTCACCAACTGGGTCATTCCCTTCCAAGGCCAACCAAACAGGAAATGATTGTACATTTTCATAGGTTCTAATATAGCAATGACATCACAAAGTCATAAGAACTTGCCATTCAGTCAATTTCCTATTTTTTCTATTATATTTTCTTACATGGGATACTTGCAAGATTCTAAGAGAATGACTATAAGATTTCACACAGAGTTCTGGAAAGCTAATAGTAGTGTGCTATGAAACCTGTTCTGTGGAAAATAAATTAATCAAATAAAGAAGCAATTTCCCAATTTTCATATTATAAATACTTCATTACGGATAATTCAATTTACTGAAGATTTAGTAACTGGCTGAAATTTTTTTTTAAGTATTTAAAAGTTGGCTCTTTTGAATTGAAACAAACCGGCTTCAACACACCATTGAATCTCCCCACCTGATAACAGCGTGGGGACTACCTTGGGCACTTAGTTGTGTGTAGCTCAGAGCGTCACATTCCATAATTCTGGGCTGACTTGTTATTCCTCTGTGATTAAACAGCTTCTATTTGAACCTCACTGTACCTATTTTCAATTTTTGAGTGCTTAAACACTTATGGTGTATAAAATAGTAACAAATGCACTTCATTAAATTTAATTGAACTGATGTTGTATGGTGGCCAAAGAGGGGAAAAATGTGTTCACTGAGATGTAAAAGTGGACAGAGAAAATAAGGTGAAACAGCCTTGACTAGTGAATAGCCCAGGGTGCGTAGGCATTGCACAGGTGTGTGACCTGGAAGACCTGATGCAGTCTTCCTGTTTCCTCCTCTGTAAATGGTAGTGAGAAGGATTTTATAATTCCTGTGATGACTGAGTTAATCAGAGGGGCTGTGACTTATTGGCAATTATCAAATTCAAATATAAGGAAACTGATGGGAACTGGCAAGAACATTTTAAAACTCCCCTTGGAGAGAGTGGGTCTCTCAGGCAAGAACCCTGACTGTAGTGGCAGGAATGGGCACAGGGCAGGTTCTTTATGATTCGAGAGGACCAGATGGATAAAGGCAAGTGAGTTCTGGAGCCCTCGGCGGCTTTCTCAGGCCTTTATTGAGCTTTTACATGTAGTGCAGCAACTAGGTATACAGCAGGCAGGGGTGCTGGGGGGCCAGGATGCCAGGAGGCCTCCAAGGACCTGGCAAATCCGCTCTGGGCTTCTCTGGTTTTTTTCTCTCCTTCTCTCTCCTGTTATCTCTTCTGCCTCTTCTTCTCTTGGTGGCTATCTCAATACTGAGCCATGACCCACAGAAGTAAACAATACAGCTTACAACAATGTAACAACTGCAGGTGCCCCATCAGGCAGGGCAATCCTAATGGTGGAAGGGCAGAAAAGCCTGAAAACCATTTACCCTACACTGACCATATGGGCACGGTGACACGGGGGTTGGCTTATGTGATGCGTGTCCCAAAGCTCACAAGCACTGTACAATTAATGGCACAAATTTTATCTTTAATTTTGAAGGTAATCATTTTCATGGTTAATAGAAATAGCCAAATAGAAATATGGTGTGCGTGTGGGGGAATCTTCAGGTTTTAGGAGAGATTTTTTTTCAAAGATAGATTTCTTTTTTCAGATAGATAAGGAGGTGGCTTGGATGGAGGTGTGCCCCCCATTCTGAAAGTTTCACCCCGACTGCTCAGGGATTGATTGTCACATCCAGACTGTTTTGTTGGTGTCTGTGATGATTCTGAGATGTGGAAAGAAATGTATCTAGTAAATCTACCAACACAGAGAACCACTTTGGTACACATCTTACTCAGCTTTTGGCCATCTGGTCCCAAGTTCCATGTTAGTGCTATCATATGTGTGGGTCCCCTTTAGAGAATTCTCCTTCTTTCCAAGAGGAGGAGGTGTGCTGTTCTTATTACTCTGTTGTGGCCTCAAATGATGACTTAAAAAGTGTCAATAACAGAGAAAAGATAGATACCACTAAAAGCATTGGATTAATGCACAAAAAAGTCAGAAAAAGATAAAAAAGAAATAAATGGGAAAAGGGAAAAATAGCAAGAGAGTAGATTTAAATCAAACCATATTCACATTAAATATAAATATTCTCAATATTTCTGTTAAAAGGCAGAGATTGCCATATTATATAAAAAGTTAGAGCCAGCAATATACAATTTCTACAAAACCACTTTAAATATAAATCCATATAAGTTAAAAGTAGGATGATAAATGTATGCCATGCTCACACTAATAAAAAATAGTTGTAGTAGGCATATTAATAGAAAATAAAGTAGACCAGAGCGTTCAATAGAATTTCCTTATTGTAATGGAATCGATTTGTCAAGAGGATGGAACATTTGACCCCAACTGCTGTGCAGCTAATGCCAGAGTTCAAAGTAAATGAAATTAAGCTGATGGAAACACAAGGAGAAATAGACCTACAGGTACAGTTAGGGATTTCTGGATTCCTTTTTCCATAATCAAGACCATAAAGACAGAACCAATTTGATTTAGTTAATGTTTACAGGACATCCTGCCCAACAACAGCAAATTCATTCTTTTCAAGTATGACTAGATATTCCCAAGGTAAACCATACTCTGAGTCATAAAAAAATATAAAAGACTCCAAGCATGTTCCATAACAAAAATGAAGTTATGGGTCCTCCCTGGTGGCGCAGGGTTTAAGCACGGCTCTATGAAGCGATCTGCAGCCCCTGCAGCACGAGTTCGATCCCCGGCCAGCCAAGGAGCAACCCACATGGCACAGCAGACCTCTCCTGTCTCGCCCGCTGCTCCCCTCAGCAGTGTATTTCAGTCAGTCTGCCTGTTCTGTTCCCCTCTCTGTCTCTGGTAAATCCTCTCAACCCCCACATCTCTGGCCTGTACCCCAGCTCTTGCATGCATAAATAAATAAAAATTTAAAAAAAATGCAGCTATGTTACAGTCAACAACATGTCTGCATTGTATACATAATGTTTAAATATTGGAAACTAAAAATGAAGTTCTAACTATCACAGGGGAAATTAGAAACTGTTTTGAACTATATAAGGCTAAGGTGTATATAGTTCTATTAAATATTTGTTTAAATAAAAAATAGCAATTATTTTAAACCAAAAAGTAATAAAAAGTGAATGTTTTCTCTTTAATGTAATTGATAGCTGGAAAAGGTAGAATTTCTTACTCATTTAAGGACTTAAGTGAGTCTGAGGAGTACATAGAAGTGTCTCCATGCTACTGTTGGAAACAAACGCCCACATATTGCTGTGTGTTGGACACTGAGCTATAGTTTAAAAAATACAAATTCATATTATTTTATATTAATGTATGATAATATGTATCATAAGAATTCATTAAATTCTCCTTTCATTTATTTTAGTCTCACTAGTTTTATGGCAATTACATGCTTGCTGAATTCTCATTCATTTTCTGGATGTTTGATCTAAATATAGACTTCAGATGACTCATCTGAAATGGTGCATAGATTTTATTGAATGGATGATTGGATGAATGTATGAAATTGTAGTTCATTCATGAGGCCCATGCATTGAGAATTTTGACTAATCATTCCTGGTTTTAATATTCCACACTTTGAAGCAATGATTTTTATCATTATTATTGTTGCCATCATTACTATTATTAGAATATGGAAGTCCTTTGTCCTAAAACAATAAAATATATTCCTCTGTTGTTATTAAATAGTGTGTATAATTTTAACATTGAACCCACAATTTTTAAACTAAGAAAATTTGTTTTTATTCTTCCATGTGTTTAGCTCCAGGGAATTTAATTATTTTTTGGGAAGCTGCATTTCTCAATTGATCTTTGTGAACCTTTGTTTCTATGCCTGCCTTAAATTAGAGAAGTTCACAGTGTGATCTGCTGGTCATTTCACAAGAGAGTGCAGACTCTGACACCAGCAAAGAAATACTCCAAACTGATAGCTATTTGAAGTCTGACCCTTTCGGCTGACTGTTTAAACATGTTTTCTCATTTAATCAAAATAATTTACAGATAATTAATATGTGCCAGGCCCTAGAATAAACTCTGAGAACCAAAGAGTAATAATACTTTTACTTTAGGAACAATGTGATCATGGAACAAAATATTGATGTGCTAACAGCTGGAATGTGTGCTTAAGGACCTTTGACAATTCTTTTCCCCAAAAACAATATTACAGGGTGAAACTAACTATCTCAGGACTCTGAAAATTGACCAAATGCATACACCATAGGATTCCACTAAAGAAAACAAACATGTGAACTAAATAAGAAAATAAAAACCTTAAGACTATAAGACCAATTAGCAGTTACAAGGATGTAAGGGCAAAAGGTATGTGCAATTTGAGTAAAAAGGTAAATTACATGGAGTAGGACAGAACTGGACTTATAGTAGTATATACATATGTTGAATTTTAGTGATGGAAACCTGAAACTCTTATAATGTAATAGTACAACATTACTTCAATAAAAATAATTAAGAATAAATTGAGAAATATGCATTAAAAAAGCTACTGAAACTCAGTAAAAAATAGTGGGAGTTTGTAGTATTCAGTTTATAGTTGCCAACATTTCCCAACCCCCATCCTATATGTATGACATGAGTACCCCAAATTATGCAACAACCCTTGAGAATGAAAAGACTTGTTGACAGATAAAGATGCTAGATTTGAAGTGAAGTATGGAAAAACTCAAGTTCATAATGACAATGTCAAGAACAATAGCATTCTCAATGACAATCAGAGAAGGCTAGAAGTTGCAATATTGACTGCAGTATATAACACCTGGGCAGAAAATCGAGAAATGCAGCAGGAAGATATGGTGAATGAGACAAAATGGTTCTTGCTAAACCACCTTATATTGAAGACTGCATGTTTGTAAGACTTCACACACATGCTCAGGAAAAGAGAGCATTCCCAGCTACCTACTCATCTTTTGATGAATATGAGGTCTTGCACAAGGAGGAAAAAAAGCTGGGCAGACTTGTAACCTGCATGTTCAGAGAATGCATTCCAAAAACCAAATACAGATTCACTGGGAAAGGATAGAAGTCTCTGATTCAAGGTCTTAAATAAAAATGTCTGACTACTAAATTATGCTGACCCAGAGTCAAACACGAAGAAGCTAGGAATAAAAATAAAAACAGAATTTTAAAGGAACACTGAACAGAGACAGTATTGGCCACATAATAGGAGAACAGATACTAAGGAAATGGTCTGGAGAAGTAAATAAACAAGCAAATGCTACAAATAAACAAACAAAAAATAACAACAACCTTCCAGAGGGTAATCAAAATATACAGTTACTACACACATTGTTTTAATATCCAGTTTTCAACAAAACATAGGGAGTACATGAGGAAATATGAATCTGTGATCCACACAAAGGAAAAATAGATGAGTCAATGGTTGTTTAATGTCAGATTTAGCAATAACGACTTTACATCAGTTATTTCTAAATATATTCAAATAATTAATGGAAAGCCTGTCAATAAAGGAAAGCATAATGAAAATGATTCATTAATAGAGAATATAAATTAAGATTTAGATTAAAAAATAGTTATGTAAAAAAAATGAAAAGTGTAATAGCCAAGATGAAAATTTACTGGAGACTCAGATTTGAGCAGGCAAAATGAATGGACTTGAAGATAGACCAATATAACTTTTACGACCTGATGAATAGAATAAAATAAATTTAACAAAATGAGACAACCTTAAAGATTTGTGAGACATCTTCAATTATACCAACAGATTGCTGATGGAAGTTCCAGAAAGAGAGAAATGAGAAAAAAGGAAAAAAAGAAAAATTTTCA
Organism: Talpa occidentalis; assembly: GCF_014898055.3. Lineage (NCBI taxonomy): Eukaryota > Metazoa > Chordata > Mammalia > Eulipotyphla > Talpidae > Talpa > Talpa occidentalis. Next base: position 56,234,833 of record NW_023600993.1, read on the forward strand.
TTAAAATGTGTCCAAATTTGATGAAAGTCATTCGCCAATAATTCAAGAAGTTAAACTTAGTCTGGAGTAGTATAAACAGAAAGAGATCCAAACCAAACATTCAAAACTCAAGACAATCTTGAAAGCAACAAGAAGAAAGCAATTTTCATCATATTGAGGTGAATCTCATGGAGACCAACAGAAGATTTTTAATCAGAAACCATGGGAGACTGAACATGGTGGTATGACATATTCAAAGAGTTGTAAAGGAAAAAAAATAACTTGATATGTTATTTTTAAATAATCAATCAAAGTTCTATATGAACAAAACTGTTCATCAAAATTGAGGTGAAAATACATGCCAAAATATGACCTGTCTTACAAAAAACAATAAGGATTCCTCATTATTTTCCACGGCAAGTACTGATTTACCTTCCCAACAACAGTGCACAGGATTCCCTAATCTCCACATCCTTGCCAACAATTGTTATCTCTTCTCTTTTTGAGTCTAGCCATTCTAACACGTGAGAGGTGACATATCATTGTGTTTCTGATTTGCGTTTTCAGGATGATCAATGACACTGAGTCTCTTTTCACATAACTGTTGACCCTTTTATATGTCATTTTTGAAAACTGTCTACTCAGGATCTTTGTTCAATTTTTAATAGGATTGCTTAGTTTTTGCTATTGTATTGCATTATATTATCCATTATGTATAATGAATATTAATGCCTCTCAGATATATGGTTTGCAAATATTTTCTCCTATCCCATAAAGTTATCTTTTCTTTTTTTTTTTTTAAAGATTTTTATTTATTTATACAAGCACTGGGTGAGAAGCGCGGGAGAGTGAGAATTCATCAGAGCCAGAGCGGGGAACAGAACAGGCAGACCAACGAAGTACACTGCTGAGAGGAGCAGCGGGCACATCAGGAGAGGTCTGAGGCCATGTGGGACCCTCGCCCGGCAGCCAGGGATTGAACCAGCTCTGCGGAGGCTGCAGGCAGCTTCACAACTCAGCACTCAACAACTGCGCCACCAAGGAGGCCCTATCTTTTCATTTTGTTGGTGATTTCTTTTACTGTACAGCAACTTTTTTTTAAAGATTATTTTTTTATGCATACAAGAACTGGGGTATAGGCCAGAGGTGTGGGGGTTGAGAGGATTCACCAGAGACAGAATGGGGAGCACAACAGGCAGATTGACTGAAATACACTGCTGAGGGGAGCAGTGGGCAAGTCAGGAGAGGTCTGCTGCACCGTGTGGGTAGTTCCTTGGCCAAGGATCGAACTTGTGCAGCAGTGGCTGGGGATGGTCTCAAAGGTTGTGTCTTTGCCCCTTGCACCACCAGAGAGACCCAGTGTGTGCAGCAAGTTTTAAGATTGATGTAGTCCCACTCATTTTTCCTTCTGTTGCTTGCACTTTTGGTGTCAGAGCCAAAAAATCATTGCCAGGACAAATATCAAGATTTTTTTCTATGTTTTCTTATAGACCTTTAGAATTTCAATCTTATGGGCCTCCCCTAGTGGTGCAGCAGTTGAGCACTGGGCTATGAAGCTGCCCGCAGGCTCTGCAGCGCCAGTTCAATCCCCGGCCTCTGGCAAGGGTCCCACATGGCCCGACAGACCTCTCCTGCTGTGCCCGCTGCTCCCCTCAGCAGTGTACTTTGTCACTCTGCCTGTTCTGTTCCTTGCTCTGGCTCTGGTGAATTCTCTCACCCTCCCATGCTTCTGACTGTACCCAGTGCTTGTATAAATAAATAAATACATCTTAAAACAACAACAACAACAACAACAACAAAAGAATTTCAATCTTACATTCAAGTCTTTAATGTATTTAAAGTTAATTTTTGTGTTTGTATAAGATACCCTTAGTTCTGAAATAAAAGAAGAAATTCTTCAATATATCAACCATGGATGGTAGAAGAAGACCACTTAAAATTTTCTTTTCTTTTTTTTTTTTTCTTTCGATGATAGGTATTTATTTATTTTTTTTAAAGATTTATTTATTTATTCAAGCACTGGGGTACAGGCCAGAGGCTTGGGAGGGTGAGAGAACTCACCAGAGACAGCAAGGAGCAGAATAGGCAGAAGGACTGAAATACACTGCTGAGGGGAGCAGTGGGCAGGACAGGAGAGGTCTGCTGTGCCATGTGGGAATCTCCCTGGCTGGCAGAGAATTGAACCAGTGCTGCAGAGGCTGCGGAGAGCTTCACAGCGCTGTGCTCAACCCGCTGCGCCACCGGGGAGGAGCCCACTTAAAATTTTCTAAAATCAGTGACATTTGTCATCAAACATCAGAAAACTAGCAAGCCAGATTTTGTTTAACTAGATTATATAAGAAGTAATTCTGATTGTATATAATTGTACATTTTTCCTCATATAAGGACAAATGTCCTCTCTAGTTCACAGAAATACAGTTTAAGAATTGGATTAAATTTTTAAAAGTATAATGTGATCGTCAATGAATGTGAATTCAATGCAAAAATTAAATGAATGAAAAGAGAAAATTAACATGAATTTCTGTCCCTTGAGCATTTCATTCCAAATAGTCATGACTGATGCTGCTGCTTGACAGATTTCTTAGCAGCAGTACAAGCTCAAATATATCCAGAGATATAAGAATGAATAATGAATTTGTCTGCCATCATTGCTATTGCAAAGACAGCTGTCATTCTGTTACTCTGAAAGCAATTTATTTTTTTTGCCCTACAGTTACCTTTATATTTATTTTTTATATTTGGATTTAGCACTCTGTATATGGTATACCTCAGTTTAGGTGTACTATTTTTTATTTTTTTCATTCAGAATCTCTAAATACTTTGAAACTGCAGGGCTGCATCTTTCATCATTTTATAAAATTACGGAGTATTGTACCCTCATATATTGTTTGCTCTATGATATCTCCTTCTGGGGTTTCACTTTTAAAATATGTATCACATGTTTCTTATTTCCCCTTAGCCTCACTTATTTTACTCCCTATTCTTCATTCAGATAGTTGTACTGACCTGTTTTTCAGCTTACTTGTCCTGGTTTCAGCTATATCCAATTTTTGATGCTAGGTACTGTACTTTTCATTGTTATTTTTTAAAGATTTATATTATTTACTTATGCATACAAGAACTGGGATGTAGGCCAGAGGTGGGGGCTGAGAGGATTCAGCAGAGACAGAGTAGGGAGCAGAACAGGTGGATCTACTGAAATACACTACTAAGGGGAGCAGTGGGCAAAACAGGAGAGGTCTGCTGTGCCATGTGGGTCAGCTCCCTGGCCGGGGATCGAACTCGTGCTGTGCTTCAGTGGCTGCCCATAGCTTCATTCATACTTAACCCCTTGCGCCACCAGGGAGGCCCCTTTAGTTGTGTGCTTGATGCCCTTTCAGTTAACAATTTTATTGCTCCATCTCTGTTCAAGAGTCAAAAACTATCATTTTACTGTCTCTTACTAGTATCTTTCTGCCAGGGGTCAGGCTTATGTTCTCAGCCTTCAACCATGAGTAATGTTTTTTAATAGCAAAGTTGTTAAACAGGAGTCTTTTTGTTTTACAGTCAGAGTAAAGTCAATATTGTCCTGTTCTTCTCTTTAAAAAATATCTTAAAATGCAAAGAAAGCTAAATAGTAAAGAAATCCCCCAACAGGAACATATATAATGTGGATACAGGTTACCACAGGCCTATTAAAACACCTCTTAATCATAATTCTTTGAGTACAGTGGCACCTTGAGACATGTGTGACCTGTTGTTTTTGTCTTTCATAAACACTGTCAGGCAGTCCAAAGGAGAGAATGGAAGGAGAAAATACACTGACACATCATTATAGTGGAGTGCGGTACCTAGCTGTGAAAGTAGAGGGGAGTGATTTAAAACTGACCTTTAAATTGCCTACTTTGGTTAATGGGTAATATCAGGAATTATAACTCACAGAAATGTTAATCAGCAATGAGGAAATTCACCTTCAACCACAAAGTATATCTACTGGTCTGAAACACTGATTCACTACACTACCCTCATCACAGAAATCCCACTGGGAATCATTCAAAGTTGAGAAATAATCTAAAATGGCACCTCCATTAAAAAGTACTAACAAAGCTCTATTGAAATTCTATATGAGACTTAACATTTAGACAATAAGCATCATTTCCTAATTAAAAGGGAAATGAAAACCTTCAACGAAATTAGATTAAAAGATTCTCATGTCCTATGAAAAAATAGCTAGAGTATGTATCACAGGAAAGGAAAATACCTTGAGAATTTTTAGGAAAGTCTTGGAGGGGCTGGTGATGAAAGGAAATTAAAGATTACACTAAAGCTTGCAAATAAGAAAAAGTCATATTTTATTTATTTGCAAGTGATATAATTGTATGCAAAAGAAAATTAAAATCAACTAAATATTATAAAACATAACACAAAAAGTAGAAAAAAATAAGTACTATAAAACTATAAAAAATCTTTCGTTTATAAAAAAGAACCATTTAGAAAATATGTGAAACTATATTTCATTTATAAGAAAACCCACATTAAATTGCTGATAAAATATTAAAATAAATTTGCAATGTCTTGAAGAAATTTAGATGGCAATACTGAGTCACTATGTGAGAACGGAAGTTATAACTGCACTTGGAGAAGAGTTTCAATATCCCAAAGGTATTATTATCTCTTGCCATACAATCCTATAAATTCAACACGATCACTATGAAATGCTTAGTATACTTTTTTCTTTTAATTGGACAAGTTGGTTTCAGCCCTCTTGTTTAGAAGTAAGAATTTTTAGTTGCTACTTGGGCCTTTTGTCTAAGATCAAGAGCAAATGTAGGCATATTCGAAAATATTTTGAGAGGCCTCATACCTCGGCCTCAAAGTCATAGCTGCCACGGCCAGTCAGTCACTGGGCATCCAGCAGTTCCTGCAGACTGAGAAGCAGACCGGAGCTTGGAGCAGGCCAAGAAACTTAGAATGAAATTGAACATTACGGCTTGCAGAGGGAGAAAGAATTCTGGGCTCAGGAAGCTAAGGCCCTGTGGTCTCATGGCCGAAGTGGAGAAGGAGACCTATAGGAAGGTGACCATCCTCCAGATCTACTTCCAGCAGAACAGGGATGAAGCTCTAGATAACCTCTTGTCCTTTGTCTGTGACATCTGGCCAGAAATCCATGAAAGCTGTTACATAAATGGATCCAGGGAAAGAAGAAAGAAGTGCCTGACATTCTTCTACCATGCATTGGCATTGTAGATGCCTTCCTGGAAGTTTTAGCAAAGCTTGAATTAATAGTCTTGTGAAAAGACATTAAATTTCTTCTGCATATTATATAGTGTGTTACTTCACTTTTTGAGGAGTAGCAAATATAGCCTCTTTGTACAGACTTACAACTTAGCCAGAGATTTCATTTTTTTGCCTCATATTTTTTTAGAAATTTAGTAGGCCTTGCATTTTCTGCCTTTTTTAAAAAAATTATTTATTTATTTATACAAGCACTGGGTACAGTCAGAAGCGTGGGAGGGTGAGAGAATTCACCAGAGCCAGAGCGGGGAACAGAACAGGCAGACTGGTGAAGTACACTGCTGAGGGGAGCAGTGGGCAGCAGGAGAGGTCTGTGCGCCATGTGGGACCCTTGCTCGGCGGCCGGGGATTGAACCGGTACTGCAGAGGCTGCAGGCAGCTTCGCAACCCAGTGCTTAACCACTGCACCACCGGGGAGGCCCCTTTTCTGCCTTCTTATGCCTTGTAGCTTAAGCAATATATATAACTATATTGACTTTTTGTTTCCTGATGTAGTTAAAAAGATGACAGCTTTTTTCTTTTCTTTTTTTTTTTTTTTTGAGGAAAGGATTAACTATTATTTTCCCTAATGCTTTCTTGAAGGTCAGGTGCTTGTCTATGAAAAAGTAGTAAATAATTACTTATAACCTGTGTGACGCAATGACAAACTTTACAGAAGTCTTTCTGACTAAGGCTTAGAACAATGAATAACTAATACAATGGTTTTGATTGATTTTAGTTTCAAAATGACTAGCAGATAGAATCAAGAACTTGCTACATGTTATTACTTGGTGTATTCACAATCACTTAAAAGCAAAGGCACTTTATGATGCAAAGAAGAAAAAAATTGCAAAATGGAGGATGAAAAAGGGGCTAGGCAGATATTCAAACATAGTATTTAGCTAGTCTAATTAGAGCAGTGTGATACAAAGGCATGGCTTAGCGTAAATAACAAAATAGAATAAAATTCTAAAGTAAACAACATAAACCATGGTGTATAATAAGAGTAGAGAAATGATAGATTTTTCCATATATGACATAGAAATTGTGACCTAGTGGAAAAAGAATTTGACAGTTTATTTCTTATCACAAAATAAATTTCAGATGGATACATTTTTAAATATAAAAATAATGGCCTAAAGTACTAGTAGTTAACAGGGAAAAAGCACAATTTTTAACAATATTACAGTGTTGGTAACAAGTATTAGCCTATAAGATATTTGAGAAAAATTGTATAAGACTGGAGAAAAATAAACTTTTTTCAGGGTAAAAAATAAATGAAGTCCAAAGGCACATGACACAATAGGCATATATGTGCACTCTGGATCATAGACAAAGAGTGAATTTTTTTCTTTCTTTCTTTCTTTCTTTCTTTCTTTCTTTCTTTCTTTCTTTCTTTCTTTCTTTCTTTCTTTCTTTCTTTCTTTCTTTCTTTCTTTCTTTCTTTCTTTCTTTCTTTCTTTCTTTCTTTCTTTCTTTTTAAAAAGATTTATTTATTTATGCATATAAGAACTGGGGTACAGGCCAGAGGTATGGGAGGGGTGAGAGAATTCACCAGAGACAGAGTGGGGAACAGAACAGGATCAACTGAAATACACTGGTGAGGGGAGCAGCGGGAGAGTCAGGAAAGGTCTGCTGCACCACGTGGGTAGCTCCCTCTCTGGGGATCAAACTCATACTGCAGTGGCTGTGGATAGCATCTTAACCCCTTGTGCCACCAGGGAGGCCCCAAAGAGTGTATTTCTTTGACATGAAAAATTCTACTAGAAAAGATCAAAAAAGGGCCTCCCTGGTGGCGCAAGGGGTTAAGTCTCAGGACTGTGAAGCTATGGGCAGCCACTGCAGCATGAGTTTGAACCCCGGCCAGGGAATTAACCCACATGACACAGCTGACCTCTCCTGTCTCCCCGCTGCTCCCCTCAGCAGTGTATTTCAGTAGATCTGCCTGTTTTGCTCCCCACTCTGGTGAATTCTCTCACCCCTCTTTCCCCCCCGCACTTCTGACCTACACCCTGGCTCTTGTATGCATAAATAAATCTTTTTTTTTTAAAGAAAAGATCAAAGAAAACATTTTAGACAAATGTGCAATTAGGATGAACAGCCTACAGAAAAGATGGTTCAACCTTCCACAGAACAAGAGAAACGTTTCTTTTTCTACTTCAGAGGTTGCAAAAATAGAATCCTTAGAAGAATGTCATAAATTAGATCCACTTATAAATTTGTAGTTAATATACAAATTTATAAAACATCAATTGGATAGTATCCTGGCAAATTATCAAAACAAAAATGGAATATTTACTAAGAAATTCTACTTCTGAGAGTTTATCTTATAGGAAACTTTCACTCCAGTCTCACATGACAAAAGTAGAAAAATACAAGTTTGCCATTGCTACCAATTTTGTGAGGTTAAATTATTGATGGTTCCATCATTAATAATGAATAATTATTAATTATTATTCCATCATTAATAATCTGATGGAGTACTACACAATAGGAGAAAAATGAATGAAGAATTTGTGGGATGATATGGAATGATTCCATGATTCATATTTTAAATGAGAAATAAAAAATCCTGAGAATTGGGGACAAGGGGAGGGAGAAATCTTAACCCAGTGCATATTGTTGTGGATTTATGAATTTGGACCATATATTTGTATGACCCATTAAAGTAACAAATTAAGAAACTACCTTGGAAGACAGTTGAGGGGGAATGTGTTATCTATTCCGTCCGGACTTTCTTCAAGAACAAAGTGTAAGATAGTATTCAGGAAGAGTTGAGCCAATTGAACATACTACTAAAGGTTTCAGTGATGTATAATTTTGTGCATTTTTCTCTAGTCATTTGATCTCTTTTTCCTTTGCATTTACATGTTCTTTGCCATCCTGTGCCTACTATCTTCTCTTAAATATGATAGAGCTGAAAAAATATTTATGGGAGAAATTTATGGGAGAGTTTCTAGAAGGACAGAAAGCCCAAGTTAATGGACTAGATACAACGAGTTGCTTCTTTTGTATCTGAGATATTGCATAGCTAAGTATTCACTGAATAGCTACTGTTTTATAGGACATTCATGTTCTCATTTCTGGTTTACATTGGGGAATACCCTCCATGGTGGAAGCTGAGCACTTATTTAAGGTGGGCACATGGGGTCCTCAACATGATAAATGTGACCACATCATGGGAAAAGATTGGTTTTAGCTGATAATGATGTGTGGGGGCTATGATATGTGAAGAAACTTTCTTCCAACTTATAAAACATTTTCTCTATAATGTTTCTGAGGACAAACTGGAAGTTCCAGAGACCAACTGATGAAATTGGTACTAGGTGGAGGCATTTCTTTGTTGAGGGCTCTGAAGTATCTGTCCTGCAGTAGAAATTGCTGCTCCATAGAGAGAGGACAGGGTGCAGCATCCAGTCCCAAGGTCACTGAGGTCCAGGGAGGGAGAGGTTCAGGAGTGTTCTTGCTTGGGAGAAAGGGTGATATGTATAGGCCCAAAAAGTGCTGGGTCAGTCCTGAGAGTGTCCCTGGAGACAAAGACAAATAGAAACATGTTAGCAAGTAGGGGTGATCACTGGAAGTCTATCTTGGGAGGGCAATTTTCACCCCTCCAACTTATCCAGATACAGGGCAGTAGGCCAAGTGCTGGTATCAGGAGCTTCATAGCCCTCTTAAAAATAAGACAAGGCTGGAAGTGAGGGCAGACCTGCCCCCAGCAGATGTCCTGCCAACACCAGCCCAGCCCAGCAATCTCTGTGAATGGGAGTGAAGGCGGATCCATACTAAAAGATACACCACAGATATAAGTATGGTCTCAGTGGACTCCAGGAAGAGGCCCAAGGATGTACCTACTATAAAAGGAAATAGATAAAACCACAAAATTCAGGACAAAATGGGAGCGGCAGATTTTCATATATTGATAGTTACTCTAAATGTAAGCACACTGAACTCACCAATTAAAAGGCCCAGAGTGTCTGGTTGGATAAGGAAGCAAAAGAAGGCAGAGACAGCCATAGTTATAACAGATAAAATACATTTCCAGCTAAAAAAGCTAACAAGAGATAGGCATGGACTCTATATAATGATTGAAGGAAATGTGTATTCGGAAGCCATAACACACATCAATGTATACTCACCAAATGAAAGAGCATCAAAATATATAAGGCAATTTCTAACAAATCTGCAAATAGATGCTGGAAAAAACACATTTGTGGCAGGGGATTTCAACACCCCACTTTCACCAATGGATGGATCAATTAGACAGAAAATAAATGAGGACACAATAACCTTAAATTTTGAAGAATTAGGCCATATGGGCTTAAGAGACATTTATAGGGCACTGAACCACAAAAAAGCTAAATAAGATTTTTCTCAAATGCACGTGGGACATTCTCCAGAAATGGCCACGTATTGGGTAATAAGACAAGTATCAACAAATTTATAAGATTGTAATCAAACCAACCATCTTCTCTGAACATAAAGGTATCAAACGAGAAATTAACCATTTTTTTTAAAGCAGGAAAAACCTCAAATACATGGAGACTGAATAACACACGACTGAATGACAAAGAAATAAAAACACCTTGAGAAAAATGACAATAGGACACAAACTTCCAGAACAAAAAGTACTGAGAGGGAACAAAAAAAAAAAGAAAGAAAAGAAAAGACGCAACAGAGAGCTCAAATAGTCTTATCTCTTACCTCAAGGAATTAGGGGGGGAAAAAAAACAAATAAAACCCAAACCAAAAGCCAATAGAGGAGAGGAAATACTAAAAATTACAGCAGAAATAAATGAAATAGACATCAAGCAGACAGCCCAAAGATCAATGAAACCAAAAACTGGTTCTTTGAAAAAAGAAACCAACAAAAATAGACAAACATCTATCTAAGTTTATGAAGAAAGGAAAACTCAAATGAACAGAATCAGAAATGAAAAAGATGTTATAACATATTATCAGAGAAGTTCGGATGATTATAAAAGATTACCATAGACATTTGTGTATTAGTAAGTTCAATAACCTAGACGAGATGGACAAATTCTCAGAACTGTGCAACCAACAGAGACTAAATAGGGAAGAAAGAGAAAACCTGAACAGATCAATCACAAGCGAGGAAATTGAAGCAGTCAAAACTCTTCCTAAAAACAAAAGTCAAGGACCAGATGGTTTCCAATGTGAATACTACCAAACCTTCAAAGATAAGGTAATATCTATCCCACTGAAACTCTTCAAAAATTTTGAGAGAGAATACTTCTAAACATTTTATGAAGTCAACATTACCCTAATACCAGTAACAGAGATAACACACAAAAAAGAAAACTGCAGATCAATTTCCCTAATGAATACAAATGCAAAAAATTCCTCAACAAAATCATTTCAAATCAAATCCAATAATGCATTAAAAGGATTATTCACCATCACTGAGTGAGATTTACACCAGGGACACACAAGAATGGTTCAACCTCTGAAAACCAAGCATCATACCACAGCAATAAAAGGAATGATATAAGCCATATGATCATATTAATAGATGCCAAAAAAGCATTTGATAAAATTCAACAACCATTTATGATGAAATCCCTTGAAAAACTGGGGGTAAATGGAGCAACTCAACATAAAAAAGGACATATATAACAAACCCACAGGTAACATGTTTCTCAAAGGTAAAAAACTAAAAGCTTTTCCATTAAGATCTGGTTTAAGACAAGGATGTTCACTTTCACCACTACCATTCAGTATTCAGTACTATTCCAACACTATCGTACTGGCACTATAGTGCTCTAGCACTATAGCTAGAGAGATTAGGTAGGAGAAGGAAATAACAGGAATACAAATTGGGAAAGAGAAAGAAAGCTATCATTTTTTTTCTTTTTTTGCATACAATATGATACTATACATAGAGAACACTAAATAATCTGCTGAAAAACTAATTGAAACAATAAATCAGGTGGCAGGTTACACATCAACACACATAAATCAGTTGCCTTTCTATATGCAAACAATGGAGTAGAAGAGGAAGAAATTAAGAAAATAATTCTATTTACAATTACTTCAAACTATTAAGCTGTTAATTAGGAGAAAACTTAACAAAGGAGGTGAAGGACCTATACAAAGAAAACTGTGAGACATTGTTAATAGAAACAGGAGAAGATACAAAGAAATGGAAAGATATTTGCTGCTCATGACCGTCTAACTCAAAGAAATATACAAAATCAAAGTAATATCTATCAGAGTTTAAATGGCACTTTTCAAAGAAATACAATAAACATTATTGAAATTCATCTGGAACCACAAATGACCCAGAACAGCCAAAGTAATCCTGAGAAAATAGGAGTATGATGACATCACATTTCAGGCTTCAAACGCCACTATAAAGCTGTAATAATTAAAATAGCATGATACTGGAACAAAAATAGACACATAGACCAATGGAATAAAATTGAGAGACCAGAAATTAGCCCACAGATATATGGATAGTTAATCTATGACAAATGAGCCAGGAATATACACTGGAGCAAGTGAAGCCGCTTCAGCAAGTTTTGTTGGGAAAACTGGTGTAGGGTAAAGAAAATGTCAGGCTTTTCTGCCCTCCCGCCATCAGGATAGATGATGGATCCTTGCCGTCCTGAATGCATGCCTGATGGCGGGCACCTGGAATAGGGTGTGGGCATAGGTAGATGGGATTCACCTGGGCTAAGACTGTGCTTTTAAGGGCGGCGTCACGGGGACACCAGCAGCAGCCAAGCAGCAGCAGAAGCCGAGCAGAAGCCGTAAGAGAAGCCGATGAAGAAGCCGAGAAGCAGCAGAACGAACAAAAGAGCAGAGAAGCAGAGAGAAGGCCAGAGAGCCCAGATAGAGTGAAGACTTGCTGGGGGCTGGGAGGACTGCCAGCCTCCCGGCCCCCCAGAACCCCTGCCTGCTGTGTACCGGGTAAATCCCAATAAAAGACCTGCAAAAAACCACTGAGGACTCTGACTCCTCCTTACCCGGTCTGCTGGATATCAGAAAACCCGCACTGTGCCCGTTCCTGCCTTTTACTACTGGACAAACACATGCAAAAGAGTGAATGTAGACCATTATTTCATGCTATACACAAACATCAACTCGAAATGGATTGACTTGGGAAGTAAGACCCAAAGTAGAGGGAGAAGAAAACATAGGCAAAACCCTTCATGACATAGGCTACTTTTCCAGTAACAAGGAAAACAAGAGAGACTATAAACAATTGGGATGATATCAAGCTAAAAATGTTCTGCCCAGCAAAAGAAACCATAAATAAAATAAAAAGACACCTCTCTCAGTGGGACAGAATATTTGCATATCATACATCCAAAAAGGGGCTGATATCCAAGAGCTACAAGGAACTCACACAATTCAACAACAAAAAAAACAATGAAAAAATGGGCAGAACAGCTAAATATAGAACATCTCCAAAGAAGACATATAGATGGCGAACAGGCACATGAAAAAATGGTCATCTTCGCTTTCCATAAGGAAAACACAATCAACATCACAATGAGATAATACTTCACACCTGTTAGAATGGCCCATCTCATAAAGACCAGAAATAACACGTGTTGACAAGGAAGTGGAAAAAAGGAGCCTTACTTTTCCCTGTTTGGGGGAATCTAGGCTGATACTGCCACTATGGAAAACAGTTTGGAGATTTCTTAAAGGAACAAAATGGATCTGTCATATGACTCAGTAATTCCACTCCTGGGTATCCACCCAAAGAATGCTAAAACACTAATTCAAAGGGAAGCATGCACTCCTATTTCCATTGCAGCACTATTTACAATAGTCAATCTGTGGAAAGAAACTAAATGCCTACATACAGATGGATGGATCATGAAGATGTAGTATGAATACAAAATGCAATACTGCTCAGTGATCAAAAAAGATAACCTCTTGCCATTTTTGGCAACACAGGTGGAGCTGAAGGGGATTATGCTAAATGAAATAAGCCAGAAGGAGAAAGACAATACCTGATATTATCACTTATATGTGGAATATAGAGAAACCAAACAAAAGGTCAGGTAAAGGCAAACTTGCAATAAACCCTAGAAAGCTGACAGGAAGAACTGTGGCTACCCGAGTGGGGGGAGGGGTGAAGAAATGAACTATGGTGATGGACTATGAGTGTTTTGGTGGTGGGTGTGGTGTGGAAACAACATTTGAAGGGGATATCCTGTAATTCTAAACCACAACAATCTTGTAAACCAGTGTTTCCTCACTAAACAAACAAAAATGAGAAAGGTGAGTTTCAGAACGCTTGTTATGCCTTCTAGACCCTGACCCTGCGTTCCTTTTGGAGGCAGAGGCCAGACATTGCTCAGCAAGTGAAGACCAAGTAGCAGGCAGCAGGAGAGACTGCTGGGCAGTGGGCAAGTGGGCACTTTGCAGTGGTGGGGAAGGCCTGCCCCTTAGAGAACTGAGGAAGCAGACCAAGGGAGGTCTGGGGAAGGGGTTTCCAAAGGGAGAAATGAATTGACAATGCCCAAGAAACATCTAGAAAGTCACCTTGGCGCCACAGCACAGCCAAAAGACTGGACACCATAGTATCACAGGTATTTTCTAACCTTTCTGACTACAATTTTCTGCTTCTCCGTCACCCACAGCACCTTCTCCAGGGAGCTCTTTACCCACTTTGTGCTCACCTGACCCTATAAACTGCAGGAGCAAAGGCACTCGCTCTCTCTGTGTTTGTTCTTTGTTTCCTGGCTTAAAACTGTCCTTTCCTTTCTAAAACTCTCTTATTGTGCTGTCCAAATAGTGATATTTATTTAAAGCCTCATGCTCATCTCGGGAGGGAGGTGAGTTCTGGTTGCAGGTATGATCTCAGGGTCATGGTGTCTCCAAGATGAGGCTGGAATCCACAGCGAAGTCCTCTCAGGCCCTAGGACTTTGAGGAGATATTCATGCCACAGAACAGTATGTGTTACAGAAACTTAACAAAGCTCTTTTTGTGTCCTCAGCCAACTTACTCAGTTATGATGTATGTAATAATCATAACTCCATCTTCCTTCTATTTTCATATTGTTATGGGACATTTTAATTTCTTCTTTTGTCAATTTCTTCCTGTCCCACTGTCTGGTTTTCTCTTGGGATATTCTTTTTTCCTATGGACTTGAAAATTACCCATCTTTGGTGTGCAGGAGACCATCAAAACCTCTCAAAGCCATCATGCTAGAGCTCACAGCACCATCACTGCACCTCTATTAATTTTAGTTTAGATATCTTTCATGGGAGGCGGGAGGGATGGAGTTCATTTTATAATTTCACAGTAATGGGTTTTCCATATTTTTCTGAATCTATTTTGGAATTGTTTTCCCTAGAATTGATCTATTTCAAAAGCTTTATAATGTATTAGTGTCACAGTTGTGAACTAGTCAGACATAATGATGGATCAACATAAGTTGCTTCACTTTTACAGCTGTGCACAATTTTTATGAGCTTAGTTCTCCATTTCCATTACAAAACAGTAGCAAATAATTATAATAGAAGTCCAACCTGGTAAACTCAGTGTCATGTGGCAATTTTTTAGTCATTTTCAGTTCAAGCTATATTATTCTGACAAATATTGATCTGCATGTAAGTGCTGCCATCACCAGTCATTGTCCAGTTGGGATTGTTGGTTATCTTCCTGGAAAATCCAGGGTCTCGCCCACCCTCTTCCCCCAACAAGGAGATAACAGGAAGAGGATTCTTGCATGCATGGTAATAGGTCATGCCGCCATAAGGAGGCTCCCCTGGGCTGAGGCCCTTACCCTACAGCTTGTCTGCATCTCTGCCTGTGATGTCTAACATGGGGTGCCATTAGCCTGCTTCACCATGTGGGTGCCATTATTGTTCAGAGGACTGGGAATATTATCCTTTCAGCTGCCTGTATGGGAGGTTCTCCAAATACCAATTTGTCTTTCCTGTGACAACGGAAGCTTTCTTTGTACAGTTGATGCTTTGTTCTGCTGGGTGATACCTGCTCCTGTGAATTTATGCTGCTTCTTTGGGCCTTGGTGAAGCCAGTGCCCCCTTGTCCAGGCCCTCTCTGGGGCTACTGCCCTACCACTGCCCTAGCCTTAGCTCTCCATCTCAAATGTGTGGCTGCACAGACTTCTCATTCCCATTTGACTCGGATATCTATGAGCCATTGGTTTTCAATTCTAGAGGCCTGAAGTCTGAAATCAATGTGTCTGTAGGCTGTGCTCCCTCGCAGAATCTAGGGATAAATCCTTTCTTAACCTCTGTTTCTACCTTTCAGTGGCTGTGGGGAACCATTGAAGTTCCTTGACTTGCAGACACCTCACCATAATCTCTGCCTCTGTCTTCACATCACCACCTTCTCTGTATCTCATGTTTTCCTTTCTCTCTTCTGTAAGGACCCGGCCCTAGTCACTGATTTAGGGACCCATACAGGGTCCTGGGATATACAAATGATTCTCCTTGGTCTTCCGACGTAGAACCATTTAAATATTTGGTCCTGGATGGCCATGTTTATCTTGAGCATGTATATTCAAGTAGAGAGGACTGATGTAGCTGGCACATTTTACTTCATGCCTATAAAGTAGATTCTTACTGTTGACACTGATTTTAGCTTTGGGGTTTCTAGACAGGGCTTTTTAGCAAGATGGAATTGGACTTTTGTGTATATATTTTCCATGTAGGGGACTGACCACCTTTTGAAAACATCCCACATTCAGAAAGAAAAACCATCTGGGTCTAGAGTCAGTAGCCCAAAGGAGCAACCACTCACCAAGGTGAGTGATATCAGAGAGGGACTTAGGTGTTCCAGGTTAAGGTATCTGGCCATGCCTCAGACAGTGGTGGGACCTTGGGCACTGCACCAGAACACCATACCTCTGTTTTCTTATCTGTGAAATGGACACCGTGAACCATTCCATGCTGTTATCTGTTCCCTGAGCTCACGTGTACTAGAAGAAAAGCAGCACCTGGTACCCTGCATCCACTCCACGCTCCTTATTTTATTCTTTGTAGCATTGTGTTTGATATGGTGGTATGGCATGGTGGAGGGTGAAGAGGAATTGGCACCAAACTGTGACACAAGAGGGAACTGGTTCTCACTCCATCAGCGAGAAGCCGAGTGACTTGGGGAATTATTCCTGGGTCTCTCTTTTCCTCCAATGGAAAAATAGGGCTGTGGATTAGAGGGTTTAGCTTAGAACCTACCCTGCTCTTTGATTTCTATTAATTTTCCTTTGTTATTTCATACTTTATTCAATATTCCAATTAAGGCAGTCCTGCATTTCATCAACTGCCCTCATTTTAAGCTGACCTGAAATTTAGAAACCGCAGGAGAAATTACTAGTCAACAATTCCCCTTTGAAATTGGGTGAAAATGAGCATATTCAATTGCATCCCCCTTCTGGCACCAGAACTATAGATGTCTACCTCAATTTCAACTCTGAGCATGGACCAACATAACTGCACACCAATTACTTTGAAGAAGGAACAGCTGATGCAAGTGTGGAGCTAATTACCAGATGCTCCAGTAATTAGTGCTTCAATAGGTAATGAGAGGGATGAAAAAGCAAAACATTAAACACAGCATATTAAATCATATGGTTATCAGTGAAATTGAACAGAAGCATATATCTTGAAAAGAGTGTTCCCAATATTTAATTAGTATTTATTTGCTTTTTATTTACTTTCTCCCACCCATCTCCTTCCCTTCCCCTCTTAGTTCTCTTTCATTTTCTCTCACCCAGCTTCCCCCCACCATTGCTAGGAAAAGCTTCTATAACCATCACTGGGACGGCTTTATTAGCTGTAGATATAAGCCAGACCTTCTGGTGCTCAGTGTCCTTGAGGCAGGGCTGGTGCTCTGGTGTGTGACATAAGGCTGGTTCTCTGACCTGGACGAACCCAGGGCTGGGAGACACCCATAGGATCTGTGTCTGCCAAGGGGACTGAGTCCCAGGGTGGCCCCACAGTCTAGTGAGTGTTAATGGAGTTCATGATGATAGGAAGTCTTTTCCAGGTGAGACCAGACTGGCAAGCAAACCTAATCAGAGGAAGGATGCTCCCGGGACAAGTCCCCACAGATGAGGGTGACCAGGACACAGGTCATCGGAACACTTTAGACCATGTCAAGGAGCTCTGCTTTGGCTTCCTCCTTGTAGGGTAAGTGATTATTAGGCTTTTCTGTCCTCCCACCATTAGCATTAATGATGGATCCCTGTGGTCCTGGATGCATGCCTGATAGCGGGCACCTGGAGTGGGGTGTGGGCATGCATAGGTGGGTACACCTAGGCTGGGACTGGTTTAGAAGGGCAGCATCATGGGGAACCAGCAGGAAGAGAAGACAGGAGCAGAATGAAAGAGAAACAGAAGAGAGAGAACGAGACCACGAGAGAACACTGGAGAGCCCAGACAGAGTCAAGATTCGCTGGGGGCGGGAGGCCTGCCAACCTCCTGCACCCCCGGCACCCCCGCCATGTACCTGGTAAAATGACAATAAAAGTCTGAAAAGCCACTTGAGGGTTCCAGGACCCCCTTTACTCTGCATAGGATTATAGAGATCCTGCTCTGTGCGTTTCTGCTGCTACACTCCTGCTACACTCCTGCAGGCAGTGAGCTCCCACTAATTCTTTTTCTTTTTGGTTTTATTTTATTTGTTGTAAAATGTACATGTTATATTACATGATATTATATATATATATATAATAGGCACAAAAACTATTTGTGTCATTTAAGGAATTATAATTAAATGAGAATCAATGGATCAAGTGCCTCACTGCAGGAGAGCTTAGCAAAACTTTGAGGCCCTCAATAACCACCTTTACTCCCTCTATACATTTTGTGTATATCTTTCCCCTGCTTTTTAATTTTCTTATTTATATGCCACTCTCTTAACAAAACATTGCTTAACTGATGGAATGCTGAGCTTTATATAATGACATAGTATTTTGTCTGTTCCTCTATGTAGTGCCAGGAAGGCGCAGAGCAGGATCTCTATGGTCTGAGCAGACATGCAAAGGAGAGTCCTAGAGCTCTTGGTAGTTTCTTAGGCTTTTATTGAGCTTTTACCAGGTACATGGCAGGTAGGGTTTCTGGGGGGCTGGGAGGCTGGCAGGCCTTCCAGCCCCCCACAAATCTTCACTGTTTCTGGGTTCTTTGACATTCTCTCGTGGTCTCTGCTGCTCTGCTGTTCTGCACTTGTTCTCTCTTCTTGTTCTCATTCCACTGGTGTCCCCATGACGACACCCTTACAAGCCCAGTCTCAGCCCAGGTGTGCCCACCTATGCATGCCCACACCCTACTCCAGGTGCCTGCCATCAGGCATGCATGTAGGACCCCAGGGATCCATCATTAATGCTAATGGTGAGAGGGCAGAAAAGCCTGATAATTTTTCACTTACCCTATAGTCTGATATTTGTGTTTCTTCCAACATGTATTTGAGATTCACCTATTGTCCCGACCCGCGGGATTGGGAGGCACGAAAAGAGAAGGGCTGAGGATTGAAATGAGGGGCTTGAGACGACTTGACGCTAGCGTTTGCTTCTTTATTTTTCCTTTATCCTTTTCCTACTTTTACATGTTTTCCTTTTCCCTGTCTTTCTTACTTCCCTGGCCTTCTCTCTGCTCCTCTCGCAGTACCCCTCGCCATATCTCCTTCTCACAGTCAGTCTCTCTCTCTCTCTCTCTCTCTTTCTCTCTCTCTCTCTCTCCCTCCCCTTCTTATACCCCAGTCGCTCCTCCCATCGCGTGATTTACAGCAGAATGCAGGGGTTTCTCCAAAGGCGAAACAGTAAATGGAAACCTAATTCATCGAGCACATGTGCAACACGGCGCATGCTCCAGGCAGCTCCGGACAACCTATATTGACTTTGTAGCTTAGGTGCATGCATGTTCACTGGGGCCTAGTGTCCTACTGCTGTGAGAACCACAAGCTGCTTCTGCATTATACAGCACAGTTGGTGGTATAGACAACGGGCATTTGGGTTGTCTTCAGCTTTAATTTTTTTTTTTTTTGGTAAATATTTTTTTCTGTGTGTGTCTCTTCATTTTTTTAATTAAAAATGAAGTTCTATTGTTTCATTCTTGTTAATATTTTGAATGTATAGGATTTTTTCCCTCAGGTGTGGTCACCATAGTTCTCCCACCACCAAAGCACCCATTGTCCTCCTCCATAGTCCATGGTGCTTACCCTGATTCTTGCTCCTCCCCTCACTCACCCTTGCCAGCCTGGATGCCTCAGATCTATGATCAGCTTGTAAGGGTCGGTTTTGATTTTAAAGTCTGTCTTTGTCTGGCCCTTTGCTTGGTTACTGACTATTCCATATATAAATGACACAATCTGGTATTTATCTCTCCTTCTGACTTATGTTGCTTGGCATGACCCCTTCTGGTTCCATCCATGTCACAAATGGCATGGATATCTTTTTGGCATCTCAGTAGTTTCCATGGTGTATATACAGCATGTGTTCTCAATCCATTCATCTGTTTTGAGGCACTTAGATTCTTTCTATATCTTGTCCATTAAATAGTGCTTCAATAAACATAGGGGTGCAGGTTTCCTTTAAGATTAGTGTTTTTGAGTTCTTTGGAGAGATACTGAGGGGCAGAATTGTTCAGTCATTTGGCAGATCCATTTTCAGTCTTTGAAGAATCTCCACACTGGTCTCCATAGGAGCTGGACGAGTCTACCTTCCTGCCAACAGGGTTCCTTTATTCCACACCCTTGCCAGCAAGGGCCTGATATCAAATATCTACAAAGAGCTCATGCAACTCAACAACAACAACAAAAAAACCCAAAAAACAACCAAGTCATAAAAACCACAGAAGAGCTAAATAGACACATGAAGAAAAGTTAGTCATCACTTATCAGGAAAATGCGAATCAAAATCACAGTGAGATACCACCTCACACCAGTGAGAATGGCCCATATTAAGAAACAAGAAACAAAATCTAGTAACAAGTCCAGCTTTTGTTTTAATCAAAAGTGTTAATGTGAGCTTTATTTAACATTGCTGCATCCCAGGGTCAGCTTTCTGAAGTAATTTGCTTGTTTAACTAGAGTTAAACCTAGAGTACAGGAACACTGTGGACATGGTGCTGGTTATTTATTTATTTATTTGAAGATTTATTTATGTATGCATACAAGAACTGGGGTATAGGCAGAGTTGGGGGGGTGAAAGGATTCATCAGAGACCAGAGTGGGGAGCAGAACAGGCAGATTGACTGAAATATACTGCTGAGGGGAGCAGTGGGCGACTCAGGAGATGTCTGCTGTGCCATGTGGGTAGCTCCCTGCCCGGAGATCGAACTTGTGTTGCAGTGGCTACAGATAGTTTCATAGGCTGCATCTTAACCCCTTGTGCCACCAGGGAGGCCATTGATGCATTTTTTTTTTAAGCTTAAGAATGAATTTCAGGGGCCTCCCTGGTGGTGCAGCAGTTGAGCACTGGGCTGTGAAGCTTCCCGCAGCCTCTGCAGCGCTGGTTTGATCCCCGGCCACCGGGCAAGGGTCCCACATGGCACGCAGATCTCTCCTGCCACCCACTGCTCCCCTCAACAATGTATCATCAGTCTGCCTGTTCTGTTTCCCGCTCTGGCTCTTGTGAATTCTCTCCCCCTCCCCCTCCCCCTCTTCTGACTGTACCCAGTGCTTGTATATATAAATAAATAAATAAATAAATCTTTAAAAAATAAAGAAAAAAAGAATGAATTGCAGATCATTCTGGC
The DNA here is from genome assembly GCF_014898055.3 of Talpa occidentalis. NCBI lineage: Eukaryota > Metazoa > Chordata > Mammalia > Eulipotyphla > Talpidae > Talpa > Talpa occidentalis. Next base: position 56,255,767 of record NW_023600993.1, read on the forward strand.
TGTGGGAAGAGAGATGAACAGATCAGAAACAATTAGAATTAATTTGAGAGACTGAACAGCCTTTGCTGGGTCTGCATCCAGGAGGCTTAGGGCCCTAGTGAAAGCAGAGGAGGGGGAATTGCAGGAAGGAACACATTAAGAAATATTTGCAGGCCTCCCCTGGTGGTGCAGCGGTTGAGCTCTGGGCTGTGAAGCTGCCCACAGCCTCTGCAGCACTGGTTCGATCCCTGACCACCGAGGATCCCACATGGCACGCAGACCTCTCCTGCCGCGCCCACTGCTCCCCTCAGCAGTGTATTTCATCACTCTGCCTGTTCTGTTCCCCTCTCTGGCTCTGGTGAATTCTCTCACCCTCCCACACTTCTGACTCTACCCTGTGCTTGTATGAATAAATAAGTAAATCTTTAAAAAAAAAGAAAGAAAGAAATATTTGCAATAAGGCTTACAGGTGTATTTATTGGTTTGAAGAGTTCAGGTGGAGTCCTGGAGGATCCTGAAGTTTGCTATATGGACTGGAGGCTGGAGGGAAGTGCTGTTGCTAAGAGGGGAAATCCAAGAGGAGGAAGATACTGGGCTGAGGAAGAATATGGTTATTCCCTAGACCCTAATCTCTCCCGTCTGCTTTGTTAAAAAAACTCATTAGTATATTCTCTACAGAGTTTTGCCTCCTCCCCCAACTACTTATCCTATTGCGTGGAGCATAGTAATTCTCAATGGATTGTAGATCTTATTCTCACAATGTCTTAAAAGCAGAAATGTTGCCAGGAATGTATCTTTCTAGTACCCATAGTTTCCAAGGAAAAACTGGGAAAGTCAATCCATGACTGAACACACACACACAGCTATTCAAGCATGCAAGTGTTTCCACTTAAGAGCCCAGTAATTGCTGCAACTTTGTTCTCTATATACCATCCATTGTAGCCTGAGATTGATTCAAAAAATGATTTAGAGCAGTCTACTGCATATTTGACTAAATGTTTTCTTTGTTTGGTTGGACGCAGCCCCATGAATTGTCCATCTCCTAGGTTACATTTTGACCATCTAAAATTTCTCATACAATATTTTCCAAGAGCAACCAAACAAGCACAATGTACTAGCCTGAATGGTGAGAGAATCACAAGCTAGTACAGAAGAACTCTGAGAAAAGAGGCCACCACTCTGAGTTAAAGTCAAGCCCAGTGGACTGGTTAATCTTTCTCTTGCCAATGGTCCTCCAGACCCCGGATTTCACTAAAATACCCATGGCCACCCCCACTTCCCAGGCCATCTTCTCTTTCTTCACCCTCATGTCTCCCATCCTTCTTCATGAGCATCCATCCTGCTTGTTTCCCCTTGGAGAAAGACTACTTTTTCCGTATTGGAATCTTGCAACATCACATTGTCTTTCTAATTACTCCTCTTGCCTCTAGATTCAGCTTGCTCTCTGTCCTCTGTCCTGGTTACTAGGATCACTGTTCTAAACTCTAGAACTAATTTATCATGTCACTGTCATGCTTAAAAGCTTCAGACTCTCCCCTTCTTTTCCCTACCTGCCCCAGTCTATAGCCGAAGTCTGAAATCCTTGACCTGAGAACAAGAGCTGTTAAGTGCTGTGTCTTCCTCTCTATACTCCTTGTTCATTAGAGTACCTGTGAAACCCATGCCGCAGCTTCTCCTCAAGGATCACCTCTTCCAGAGTGTGTCAGCCCTTTCTTGTCCTCTTGGCTTATGCAATGCTCTTTCTTATGATTTTCATGCTCTTCCTGATCTTGCCATTAAGATAGTATATGTTCTCTAAGACTCTCTAGAAATCCCCTGGCTTCCTTCTGTGTCCACATCTGTCTCACTAGACTGCAGAACTGGAGAGAAAAGTCTGACTGATAACTATGTCCCAAGTATCATCCCAGGTCTCTATTGTATTGAAGGCAGTCCTGGGATGAAATCTCAGCACTGACATTGCACCAAGGGTCCTTCACAAATTCTGTAATAATCTTGCCTAAGAGGCTAATGGACACCACCATATGAAGCCACTAAACCAATTCAATGGAATATTGCAAATGTAAATGCTTAATGTTCATTCATTCAACAAATATTTATTGAACACATTTTATAGTAGATATTAGGCTAAACACTGCCCATAGAGTTTATAGTTCAAAGAGTATTACCAGAATAGAAAACACGTAATTCCACAAATAAACATTTCATGACATTTTTGAAAGTTCCATGAGCAAAAGCATAGGGTCAAGAGAGATGTATGTGAAGGGTACCCTTATTAGTCTGGAGGGGCCAGAGAAAGAATATGATTTGAATTGGAAGCAAATGATCCCCATATTTTAGTTGTTTGAAAAGTAGATAGCCTGTGTCTCTGCTGTACAATACTCTTGGGAGAGCATTCTTGTTGGTAACCCTTTTCCATGTGGCGACCCTGGGGTCAGCTGCTGTCTTATTTTCAATGTTTAGTTTTAATGATTGGCTTGCTGGATGCCATGAGTATCACTGTTTCTCATCAGGAGAGCCAGAGAGCTTTGGCATCAGGAAACAAGTGTTACCATGTTGGCTGCTCACATTCCGTTTGCTGGAACTCCACTGTTGAGCCATTCAGAGCTGCCAGGGATGCTGGGACATGTGGGAAATCTTCGTGCATCTAGAACAAATGGATGAGGTGTCCATCCATTGGTCCTGATGCAGAAGACTTTTCATCCCTGCAGGATATTTACATGGACAAGGAATGAGGGAAGCTTGTTGTAGTAGAATCTATCCTACCTGAGAGTCTGAACAGGATAGACTTTGGCTTGCAATGAGGCACAGAGAACAGCAGAAAGAACAAATGGCTCTTGGGAATCAGCTAGCACAACATCCACAATTGGAGGCCAGTTGAAAGACATTGAACCTTAGTGAGAAATGAAGGTTTCAAGTTGTGGACACATCTTTGTTTTCAGACTATCCCTTTGGTGTGGCAGTATGAGGGCCCAAGGGGAGCTGTGAGGCTGCAGTTATTTAATGCAACCGAGCAGGCACTTGGAAGAATGAGGGCAGCATGCAGTGGTGGTGGAGAAGTTAGTAACACAGCCCTGCCCAAGACGTGGCTGGTGCACCTGCTCTCAGCTCCATCACAGTGGTCTTGACCTTTGCACACTGTCTCATGATGTGAGTATGTAATTCTGGGATGCATCTCTGGTAAGCTGAGTAGCAAAGAAATTAAAATATGGAATAAAGGCTAGCAGAAGTGGTTTTCCTTTGGCTAGTGCAAACTTTGAAGAAAGAAAAAACTGCTGAGTGTCTCATGACTATTCTGTGATGACTTGTAAGCTAATATATCATTATTCTCAGAGAGGAAAATGCTTTCATAAAATAACTTGATAATATAGTGTACCTTAATGTACTCTTGAAAAAAAATGACATTAGAACAGTGTATCAAGAAGATATTTTCCAAATAACTTTGAGTGGAAAATGCTTCCCCCCTATTCTTTCTCCCATCAAGCTATAGGCTCCCTCTTTGTTTGATCCTATCTGACCCAAGCTGGCTCTTGATTTCCTTCCTTGAGAATCTCCCTGTTGGACCCTTGAGGTTCCTGTTGGAAAGCTAGCCCATCTTCAGCTGAAATACCACAAGAAAGAACAGTCTGGTCATTTTTTTTTTCAGCCAATAAACCACAAAAATGCTTCCACTTGTAGTAATTGGGTTTCCACACAGGATGGCTGAGGCAGAGGGCTTCCACTGGGGAAGAAAATGGGTTTTTCCATTAGGCTTGTCAAAAGCTTTGGAAACTCCTTCAAAGGTAGCATTTTGGCTTACAATGCAACGACTGGAAGTTGGTTTTAAAACTGTAGTGATTGTGATTCATCCCTTTCTCTTTGGGAAGATTTAAAATGATTGTTAATATCTTAGATGGGCCTCCCTGGTGGCACAAGTGGTTGAGCACCGCACTATGGGGCAATCCGCAGGCTCCCTGGCGGGAGTTCACAGGGCGCTATCCACATGGCAGTAGACCTCTCCTGTCTCAGCCACTGGTCCCTTCAGCCTGTTCTGTTCCTCAGTCTGTCTCTGATGAATCCTTCCTCTCAACCCCTGCACCTCTGGCCTATAGCCCAGCTCTTATATGCACAAATAAATAAATCTTAAAAAAAATATATCTTAGATAGCCCCAACTTGGCTGGTACAACAAAAGTGGTAGAGAAAACCGCATCGAATGAACAAAAAGAGAGGGCGATTTTCTAAGAGGCTCCTTCCTTCTCTCTGCTTCCTCCCTCGTGTCCCTCCTCCTCCTCCCTCCCTCTCTCCTCCTCTCACTCCCTCCCCGTTCTCTCCTTCCTGTCTCCTCCCTGCTCCTTCCCTCCCTCCCCACTCCCTCTCCTTGGCCTTCCCTCTCCCTTCCTTCCCACTTCCTCCTTCTCCCCCTCTCTTCTTTTGTCCCTCCTTTTCTCTCCCTCTCTCTTTGTTCTATGAATCCAGATGTTTGAGATTTTTGTGAACAACTCAAAGTAATAGCATTTGTTGCCCTATTATCTTTAGGTGCAGTAACTCAACAACAGCCCCAACACCCACACCTTGAAGGTGTCCAGGAGGCCTGGGGTGAGTCTCCCTTCACTCTCCCACCATGGGCAGTGTCTAGGACTCATAGCTCTGGCATCACTTCTCCTATGAATCATCCTCTTCCAACCACTGACACTTGGATCTGGATGGATTTCTAAAACATTCTCCAGGTGAGCTATCAGGGATGTGCCCCTGAGAAGGAAGTGACCGTACTCTGACTAGGCTCTACTGGCCTCTGCTCAGCCATCCTCCATACCTACAGGCCCAGTCTTGGCAAGGACGCCCTGTGCAATGGGAACAGAGAAGACTGGCCATGATCATGGAGTGAAGGAGCAGGGCTGTGCAGTGGAGACCTGTTATGCTAACAACTACAATTTGGCTGCTCCTCTTGGGTGTTTTTGTCTTGGGAGCAGTTTTGCTATTTTAGTTTATCTATCCGTCTACTTCTCCAGTTTCATATTTGTACATTTCTTTTTCTTTTTTTTTGGCCTCCATCTCCTGAAAAAGACTCATCTGTGCAAGGAATGAGAGAGTTTCCCCAGGAAAACTCTCTTAAACTGAAAGAAAAAGAAAAGTGGAGACTTGGCAGAGGGTAGCCTAGCGTTGCTTCCTCCCAATGTTTCACTCAGTGTCAGGGCATGACTCAGGTAGTTATTTCCCACTCCTAATAGCCCAGCAGACTGGAGCAGGGTTCCTGTTGACACAGGGTGGCTCAGAGGATGGGCTTGAGAAAATTGTCTCAGACGCCTGCACTCGTCTTTCCCCTTTTCTATCTACCAACACCTCATACCACAGAGGGAGGAGCCTTCACTCACACATTTGATACCAGTATGGATAGTCTGGGAGCCTGGCACAAACTGTGTGAACCAAAGTGGCCTTAGGTAAGCAAATTCCACCTGATTAGGCCCCCATTTAGTGCTACTGGCACAGTTGGGGAGGAACTTTCTGTGCATTTGCCCCATAACTGTATTTCAGACCTGGGCATACCAGCCCCAGGGAAATACACTGTGCCCCAGCAGACAGTACAATTATATCTGAGTGGAAGCCCCAGCAGCTCCAGGTAATTGAAGCAGAGCAAAACAGTACTGACAAGTACCTGAAAATTAAATTGGCATTAGAACCACAGCTCACACATGTAGCCAAGGACTTGTACACTAAACCTAAACAATGTATCTATCTAGTAAAATTGAAGATTTTAATATGAGCCAGAGTCCCTTAACATAATATGCCAAATTTTGGGGAGATAATGGAAAATCACTTATGCTAAAAACCAGGAAAATCATGCTCTTAATGAGAAAAGAGAGAAACCAATGCCAACAGCAAGAAGATGTTGGAATTATGAGACAAGGATTTTAAAGAAGCTATCATAAAAATACTATAAAGACGAAAAAATAGTCTTAGCAAAGATATAGAATATATAAAGAGAACAGAGGAAATAATAGGCCTAAAATATACAATGACTGACATTAAAACTTACTGGGTAGGCTTGCTTGCAGGATGAGTAAGAAAGAAAAAATCAGTGACATTAAAGATTGAACAATAGAAATTACCCAATCTGAACAATGGTGAGAACATTGTGAGATAAAAAGACCTAACATTTTTATCACTGGAATCCCAGAAGAAGAGAAAACACAGGTGGGGCTGGGAAAAAAAAAAACAGTGAGGAAACGCTGGCTGAAAATTTCCTAGATTTGAAAAAGGAGTGGCAGATTCACAAAGCCAAGTGAACTCCAAATAGGATAAATCCAAATAAGAACCAAGTAGCCCATAACTGGACTGAAAAATAAAGATAAAGGAAAAAAATCTTGAAAACGATCGAAAGAAAGTATGACATTGGATTTGTCATCTGAAAAAATCACAGCAAAAAGGAAATGCTCCCACATTTTTAAATGCTAAAAGAAAAGAACTGCTAAAACCATGGTTTTCTATGCCTGGCAAAAATATTCTGCAAAAATAAAGAGAAACAAAGGCATCCTCAGCTGAAGAGAAATCAGGGAGTATGTTACTTAGCAGACCAACCTGACAAAAATACTCTGCAAAAATGAAGAAAAATAAAGACATCCTCAGTTGAAGAGAAATCAGGGACTATGTTACATAGCAGACCAACCCTAAAAGAATGGCCAAAGGAAATTCACCAAAAAGAACAGAAATGATAATAAGAAAACTTAAAATTTCCAAATTGAATGAAGAATTAAATGGAGAAAATAGTAAATATAAAGACTATAGATATGGAATTGACTTCTCTCTGTGACTTTTAAAAATCAGAAAGATGAAGCAAAAATGATAGTGCTGATTTGGAGCTCTAGGTGTGTCATGGAAATACTTAGACTGCCAGAGCTGATGGAATGAGGAGAAGCACCTGGGGCCTCAGTCACCTAGGCACCTGTGGAGTGGGAAATCCTGAGGGGGCCCTACACAGGTGGTAAAGCCAGACTGAGGATGAGTCAACCCCAAAGCAGGGCATTTATGAAGAACGCAAGTCAAATTGATTTTGATCACAGAGGGCGTTGATGGATGTCCCCCAGTCTTCAAGTATAGAGCCCCCTTGACTGTGTGACACAGGGAAGAACAAAGGTAAAGCACAGAGCTCACACAGACTTGACAGTCCAAGTCAGAAACCTGCAGAATGGAAAGAGAACATGATCAGAAAAAGCAGTGATGCCAATCCACATCTCATCGCAGTTCAGAGGATTCTAGAAAACAGACACTTTATGCGTGTGGGGACTGGCAGGTATTTCAACCACCACTGACCATTTGGACCTTTGCCAGTACCGGAGGTTGACACTGAGGAGAAACCCAGCAAAGCAAAGAATGTGGACAATGCCTGCCTTCTGCAGCACCAGAAACTTCAAAGTACAGGGAAGTCCCCTGACTGTGGGGAAAACCCAAAGAAACAACAAAACACTTATTTACCTTCAGAGAATATAGAGCTTTCAATTTTATATACTGCTGGAATTGAATATTTCTTCAACACAGAGATCCCAAACTTGACCAAAAAAAAAAAAATCTACAAAAAAAGTGAGTGTTGGAAAATGCTTATTTGTGGCTCCTACTTTGTAGTCTAGCAGGGACCCTACACTGGGGAGGACTTGGTGAATATCTGGAGTGTGGGGATGTCTCATCAGCTAATCAGCCAGGTTCTGTGGAAGTGCCAGGCTGGGGTATAGCCTTTGAATGGGCTGCAGGCTTCTATTTTCATTCCACTTTGGAAGTCTCCCACTAGAAAGAAAAGCTGTCTAAGACAAAGAACAGCGTGCAAGCTGAGCCCAGCTGCCCCAGCCCATTTACTGCTGTCATGTGGGCCCTAGGCCGTCCCCTGACAGGGCCCCTTGCTCCTCCCTCCATGCCTCCTTCAAGCTGCTCCTCTTAAATGAATGACCACTTCCTCATCTGTCCTTTGGCACATTTCTTTCAGGACTACATTTCTCTGGGTCATTGGCCTGTAGCCTGGACCTTCTGTCTCATCCCCATGAGTCTTTCGTGTTCTCAGCTCAACGATGATTGTCCAAAGATATCTGAGCTCTGCTGGGCTCCTGACCGCTTTTTAATTAATGTTCTTCTTGACTTGCAAGAATTATTGTAATTTTTATTTTTATTATGAATATCTTGGGTGACAATGTGATAGGCTGAGAAAATAATTAGTAAAAAGGATGTGAAGTGACAAATGGACATTGATGAAAAAAAATGTAGAACTAAGTCTTGAGCTTGATTGGAAGGGATAACCTTTCTTCTGCTTGGTTTCCTCTTCTATTCTTATGCAGATGTTTTACTTCCATGTCTACTAACATGTGGATACAAAGAGCAATGTGGTGGATGCACTTTGTGGCTAACAAAAAAGTCCATGGAGCTGTCTTAGCTTCATGCTTGGAGCATGAGAGGGAAGGGAAGTGGAGGCTGCTCCTGACTGCTGTGGTGGGGGCTGCTCCTGCCACACTTGCCGTGTCGTTTTGCTTTCTGATGGGTTCACACTCCTCCAGATTCCTTCATAATAAAATCTGAAATTGGGAGTGGTGGCACATCTAAGTTAATTCATGATGCATTGTTTTCATAACACCAAGAGTGTCTGGAAGATACTGATCTTACCGGATGTGTGATTTTGCTGGATTAGACACTGTTTCCATTGGTGGTTGCAGACCCCCACCCTCTTAGCGAGCATTTTCTCAGAATCTCTGGTTCAGGGTAGTGTGGCAACATGTAAAGTTTCTGAAAAATACATTAGGTGGGGAGAGTCTGAGAAAATTATATTTATGCTCTTATTACAAAACCACAACATTATGTCTATAAGATATCTCAGGGAGACATTTGTATAAAAATGTGTTTCAATCAGTTTTATTGACATATAGTTTATGTTTAGCAAAACTCACACTTTCATGCACATAATTTATGAGTTTTGATAACTTGCTGTCATCAAGATCTAGAAAATTACCAGTGCAGGCAGAATGCCATAAATGCTTACAAATGAGGTTGGTGAGATGTCAGGGATTTTAAAAATTTCTCATTCCTCAATAATGTTTGGACAATAAATAAGAATCAGGGGGAAATAATGGAAAACCCATGAGTCCTGTCATCAAAGCTTCTAGGATATGTAAGGGCCCTCACAACCTCCCATGGGGCACCCATAAGAGGAGATGTTAAAATGTGGGTAAAGGATTTTGACATATATAATCTATCCCATTTATTTTCCCAAAATTATTTAAAAGAAATGCATGAAACAGAAAGAGTCTCAGGGCCTCTGGGAGGCTTTCATTAAGGGCGTTATGCAGACAAGAGAGTCTAGCCTGCAGCACAAGTGAACTTCTAGATGAACTTGGTAGGTGACACATTCTCAAAGGAGGAGACAGCATTGGCTTGGCCTGCCCTGGGCTGAGAGGTGCCAGGAGAGACCGTGTGGCCAAGAGCCCACTGGGCTTATGACATCGTGACTTCTATTTCTCCTCAACTGGTTCCTTTATTTATTAATTTATTATTTAGACATGCATTATATATGTTTATGAATGTATATATAGTATATTCATACGCACATACATATATTTGCCTTGTAGGTAAAATGCTAACACGCAGCTACCACAGCACTATTGCTGGATTCCGAAAGCAGATAAATGAGTACTGAATGATGGGCTTTTCTTTCTGATATTGGTCAGCATTATTCTTGTCTGGTACTTGAAGACATTCGGGTGTTTTTTTTTTTTTTAAAGGACTATGTGGCTCTGAAAGATGGGTGAGATGTATGTGGAAAAATAAACTTGCATTTAACTTAATGTAAGCGAATAGAGGGATCTATTTGCTCATATTAGGAATGATGAAGGCAGCACTTGCCAGCAGGGCTTCTCTCCAGGATGCTGGCATTGATTTTGTGCCTCATCTCTGCACCTTCAGGCTGAGGATTCTGTGTTAATGATCCTGGAAGCCTTCCTAAAAGAACCTCAAAAGAGCCCAGGTCTGGGGAACGAGGGGTCTCTGGCCAGTTTCTGTGGGTGCAGAAGATCAAGACTCATACCCAACAATCCATTTGAAAATCACATGAAGAAGGAAAGAATGTTTACCCAAATAAGGACTGCAATTGAAATTAACAATCAAGTTGCCCAACACCTGCCTTGTGCCCTGAGGGCTCAAGGCCCCCTCCTTGGTCCCAGGTTTGGCTCTGCAAAGTGAGGTGGAAGGTCCACTCTGAGCATATACAGTGCTGTGTGGAGCAAGATGGCAGTGCAGTTGCTGCGAGACTTCTGGTGCATCAGGCAAATGACAGAGATTTGTTACGAATCCAGACTTGAATTGTTCATTCTCCTGTCTGTCATTTTCTGATTTTTCTGCTGTCATTGTCTGAGTCAGCAGTAATTATCTTTATTGGTAAGAATACTCGAATACAGACAAATATAGAAAATAATATAGAAAAGACACCCACATATATTCATCTCCCAGAATTTGCCCTGTGCATTGGAAAAGTAGTTGAATTTCATAGTTAAAAGGAGACTAGAACATCCATCCTGAAGATCAAGTATGGCGATAAAGGTAAAAATGTGGTTTAACCTCTCTATCCTCTGAATCTGCAGGCTTTTTCCCACTTACTTATTTTTAAATAAATCTTTTTATTTTAGAATGCTTTTTAATTTACAGAAAAATTGTGAAATAATAGAGAAACTTACCACATACCTGTGTGTCCTTTTATGAAAATCTTGTCATTTGTTGATTAATGAACTAATATTGATCCATTATTTTAACTAGAGCTTATATTTTATTCAGACTTCTGTATTGTCCTTTTTCTGTCCTATGGCACCATCCTGGTCAGCACATGGTGTTAAGACACTACATTTCCTTTGGCTCCTCTGGCCTGTGATGGTCTCTCAGACGTTCCTTGTTTTTGATGACCATGATGATCATGAGGAGGCCTGGCTAGGTGTTTTGTAAAATGTCCCTCAGTTGGTGTGTGTCTGCTATTTTTCTCATGATGAGACTGTGATAATAGATGTTGGGGAGCAAGACCTCAGAGTTAGAGTTCCCCTTTAAATATGCCCTATGAGATCACACCTCTCAACAGGACTCATCATCGTTGACTTTGATCTCCTGGGTGGAAGTCACTGTGTGCAGCCCACCCTGAAGACGTGGGAGATTATGGAGGGTGGAGACTCTGCATAAGTTAGGTTGAATACTTCTGCAGAGGAGATAGAGCGCTTCCCCCACTGGTTTATTTATTCAATCTTTTATTTTTCACGCGAATATGGATTCATGTTTACTTATTTCATGTTTTGGATTCTAATTCAATATTACTTCATTTTGTGGCTGATTTTTTTTTTTTTTTAGCACATTCTTACATTTTGGCCCTGCTGTCTATTTCCTACCCGACTCCTAGATCCAAACATTTCTCTAAGGAGCCCTGGCTCCTTTTACTAGAGAATTGTGTTGGAAAGCAAGATCTGGATGTTAGGTATGTGTGCTTATTGCTACCATGGTAGGTGCTTCTAGGCCCCTCACAGAACAAGGAAAATGCACACAGTAGCCTGTGTGGTTACACATTTTTATAAATATTTTTATGTGCATTCATCTGTATCTACATTAAGCTAAATGAGTCTGTACTCATGTCTTTGGTTCTAATCCATTTTACATGGATCATTATAGCCTCTTCCTCCTGCTTGTCTGACATTTCCTCTCCACCAGTGAGGAATTTGGCTCCCACCATCTGCTGCCTGTTTACTTAATTGTTCAATCCTAGTGCATATTATATGGATTCAGGGATTTTCTTGCTGTTTGCTTTTTAAGCTCTCCATTTTTTTCCTGCCTTTTACCAGTGTTTCTGTGTTTGTGTATTATACATGGACATGGTTTGAATCTGATTCTTCCTTATTTCCATAGGACCATCTTAAAGAGAGACTACGTTCCTGGCTGAGGGATCCATGGATACAAACTTTAGAATTCTGTCAATAAGAAGAGCCTGGGATGATGAGTATGGAGATGACGAGGAATACCTGAGGTGAACAATTTGTTTTCAGACTAAAGAATGACAGGAAATTAGCAAGGTCAATTAAGTCTGGAGCATATGTCATTTCCACAGGAAACATGCTATGGCAGGGCTCTAACTCAATAGTCTTCTTGAGGGGGAAAGTCTTATTTGATGATTGATGACACCAAGGACGATGGCATTTCCTAGGCTCATAGGGAGATGATGCAAGCACTGGATAAGTCAGCAGTGAGGGGAAGATTGTAAAAAAAAAAATCCCTTCACAAAAAGACCCTGGAAGATCACTACTCTAACCACGCTTTGGGGGTGATGGATGCCATCTCCCCTGTAACGGAGCTACTTGTTCATCCCACAGACAGATGCTGGGCAGCACTGAGAAGTCAGGGTGGTGACCTCCTGCTACTGTCCTCTGTGCCTTTACAATTAAGGTAACTGAAGCTATGCAAAGACCTGCTTTTCTAATTCCCCATACTCACCAATCTTTAAGGCTGCAGAGCCGCGAACAAATGACAGTGAGATTTCACCTGTTAGGCAGAACGGGCCTTAGTAACTCTTGTTAGGCAGATTTCCAAGTGTTGTGGCATGGTGCTTGCCCCACATTCCTACAGAGAGAAAGTAAATAAGATCCCAAGGGCAAGTCAAGTGGGATTTCCTCAGCCCAGTGGCACTTTACCTGGGCATGGAGTCAGCAGCGGCAGCAGAGCCTGGCACCTGGAGGATGCCTGAATCCCCAAAGGGGAAGTGAGGCCGCAGTGGAGTCAGGAGCCCTGGAGTCCCTATATTCCTGCCCTCACTCTTCCTGAGTCCTACTGCTCAGCATGATTAATTTTTATGAACCAATGGCATTTCATTCTATTTGAGATACACTCTGTTTCCACCTGGCTGCCACATTGTGCACGGCACAATATTCAAAAGATGGAACGCATGTCTGCTTCTGCCAGTGTCCTGGCTGCTCTTTTTCCGAGAACAGTCACCTTTCCAGCTTCCAATGTATTATTCCAGAATCACTGCATGGGCACACATTCTGTCTTTTTGTAATTTGCTGACACATGTGAGTTTTATGTTAGTTTTATGTTAGTCTCAGCTTATTTATAATAATGCTAGTGGCTAGAAATGACAGGGGACCCTCGCCTGGGCTTGGGTAAATTTCCCACAGATGTGTCCCCTTTTTTAAGACAATACCACAAATGTGTGTCAGGCAGGGGAGAGGGTTCCATGAGTCTAAGGAAACTCCATGATACTGGACATTAACTCAGGCTGAGGCCAAGGAGCTCGTTATAAAGCAGAAAGTAGCATTTTCTCCACTGGAGACTCCAGGAAAGGTCATCTGCCCACACTCTAATAGTGACCGTCCCTATCTCCAAGAAGGAATATTTCCCCAACACATACTTTAGATGAAATAAAGTTTTTACCACTAACATCCCTCCAGGCTAATGAGCTGGAATCCTCCATGAAGAGGTCACAGGCAGGAGATCACAGGTTGCAGAAGGGGAAGGACCTCATGGAGAGAAGAGTGAAGAAAAGAGTCCGACCTCTATCACGTGAGGTTCAAGCTGCTTAATTAGAACATCCTCCTGTTCTTGTGGCACAGTGTACAGCTCCTGTACCTACTGCGGAATTGCATAAGCTGTAATAAATTCTTACTTGATACTTATAGCAGGAACTTTAGGTTTCTCACCAGACCCTATCTCCTGCCCAACACTGCGGTGTTCTTTTTGTGACTTTATAGAATCCCTTTGTGTAGCTGATTAAAATTGATTCAGATGTTTTCCTTTCATGGCTATTTAGCTTGTTTCCTTCATTTTGGTATTGGGAAAAAGTAAAAAAAAAAGTGACTGTTGTATATACCAACATAGAGATCTAATTTTTCTTATGTGGGTGTGTGGGTAAATTTTTGAAGCAGGATTTCTGGACAAAACTATATGCATGTTTAACTTTTGTACAATAATGTTACTTCACTGTTGTTTCAACTTATATTTCTCTCCTCACAGTGATGGCTGAGTATATCTTTCTTGTCTTTCTCCTTTATTGGCAATTTGAGCTTTATCCTTATATATCCCAAATATGCATTTTTATCTTTGAAGTCAGGTAAGTTTACTAATATATTTATATGCATGTGTTGCCCTATGTAACCTTTCCCTGAGACTTGGGATGTCCTTTTATTATCTACATTAGACTCATTTTTATTTATGGAAATTTTCTTGAATTGCATCTTCATTTTTTTCCTAACCCTCTTCTGTAGTTTATTTTGACAATTGCACTAGTTACATGTTTGTGAAACTGTTTTGTTTGCTTACTCTAACATCTCAGTTTTAATTGCTTTAACTTCATCATTTCTCTTTAACTATTAGTTGCATTTCTAGGGACACAATGAAACGACCCTTTTAAATTCAGCAGCAACTATTTCTCTTTTTTGCAGCACTCCATTCTAAGGATGGTATTTTCTTCTGTTTTCTCAATCATGTGTTTATAGTTTGAAATCCAAGTATATAATATAATGTGAAAATATCAATGGGCTCAAAACAGTGGGTTTGTAAATTGTAATTCTTTTTATGTTTGTTGACTTGGGTGGACACAGGAATAATTAGTAAGTGGCTGCATTTCTATAAAACCTCTCAGCTGATGTCTATAAAACAACTAGTGTTTTGCACTATATATATGTATTTATATATGTGCGTATATACACCTATATACATATGTATGTATATGTATAGGAAAAGGACAGGAGAGAAAACATTTGCACAGATACAAATGGGCAGAAAGAGCTGCCACTGCTTCTTAGCAAAGGGAAAAAATTTATGAAAAGGAACAACTACATAGTCACAGGCGGGCAGGGAGCTGCCCTGAACAATATTTTTAAACCAAAAATTTTAACCTTATTTTCATAAAATTGGTGTGAAAGTTCAGTTTTCTTTTTCTCCGTTGTATTTTTTCAATTTCCAAATGAGAAGGATGAAAGAGATTTCACTTCTGTTCCTTAAAAAAGTTGAATTTTTTTTAGGACACTGGCTTTCTTTTTGTCTCTCAGATCAATACAGCTTGCTTTATGGAATGGAGAGGTTATTTGGGACTGTTTAGCTTAATCAGATAATTCATAAGATTTTTAAGGACAAGGTTCAGGCTTGGGTCCCTGTGAGGGACACTTTAGTGTCCTCTATTGGGACAGCAGACTGGCATCCTGCTCTAAGAAATTGCCCCATATGTCCATCGAGCACGAAGGGAGCTTTATGCTAGGGGGTCTCAAAACAGTCCTGCTGCCTGTAACTGATTTTCTGTGTGATCCCAGGGAAGTGATGTTCATCCTATAGGATTCCCTTCATATGAGAATTATTTTTGAACGAGGCTCAAAGGAACTGCCTCGTCCATAACATCCCATAATTCTAGGGACATTTTGTTTGTGCTGGAATTTCTCCAGGGGACACTTGAGGGCTGTTGCTACCAGTTTCACCTCTATAGATGGATTATTAGACTGTCTTGCCCTTTAGTATTTGACTAGGTGTGGTAATCTTTACCAATTGCCTTGGTATATGTGTGATGCTTATATTCAATGTTCAAGAAATTGCTTTTCTAAATGTGTAACTAAACACCAGTTATGGGAGCCTTTTGTGACCATAGAAATTTACTAATGGGACCCATAAGTTTAACATTATATTCTAACAGATGAAGGTCTAAGATTCACAGCTGTGGGGCAAAGCTTTTTTCAGACCAGTAAATTGTATAAATTTGTTAAAATTCCATTATACAGGAAGTCTGGGAGCCACCATGGGATTCCTGAAATTTATGGGCAGAAGCATGTACAGTTTATAAGAAAACTTGAAACAGGTGGACCAAAATCAGAACCTCAGCATTCATTGACCTTTATTATCCAATAGCTGTTGTGCATGGTCATGGTTTTGAAAGAGTGCAGGAGATTCTGTTCTTAGACTTCACTACAAAGATAGTCATCAACTTCTATTCATCAACTTCTAAAATATGATTACATGGAAAAGACTACAACTCACTCGGGACAAAAAATATCAGAGAAATTGAAGTTCTCACTAATTAAAAAAACCTGATATTGATTATTTTTACCAAATCACTAAAATGGAGCTAGGTCACAGTTTTAAAACCTTCCATACTTTCTTGTGTTCACACATAAATTACACAGGAATAATTACACATGAATAATTACACAGGAATAATTTAGTCAAGAGCTTATCTCTTACTAGTTTAGATTGGTCTATAAGGATATATGTTATTTTTCTCTTAGGCCTATATTTTACCTTGCTATAATATAAATTAAAAAAGAGTACAAAAATCAAGTTTAAGGATATTATGTAAATAGTACTATGTATGTTCGATAGATATAAACTCAGAATTCCATTAATTTAGTGATTTATCAACTTAGTAATTATATATCAAGTGCCTCCAAGAGTAAACAAAGAGAATGGTTCACAGTTTACAAAGCTCTCATTTTGGCTACCTCATCTGTGCCTTGAAAAAGCCTAAAACAATGGCAATAAAATGCTATGGTTGGGCTTCCCTGGTGGCACAAGGGGTTAAGCACAGCCTTGCAGCCTCTGCAGCATGAGTTTCGATCCCCAGCGGGACAGGGAGCTACCCATATGGTGCAGCAGACCTCTCCTGTCTCTTGCCCACTGCTCCCCTCAGCTGTGTATTTCAGTCAATCCACCTATTTTGTTCCCCACTCTGTCTCGGGTGAATCCTCTCACCCCCAGCACCTCTGGCCTGTACCCCATTTCTTGTATGCATAAATAAAATTAATCTTAAAAAATAGTAAAATGCTGTAGTCATCTCATGTTACCATGAAGACATACAGCAGATAGGGTTTATTCAATACCAAATTGAAAATGGGGAGCTGGGATACTTAGATCTTTTGGGTATAAACAGTTATTCTGTTCCTCTCATATACTTCAACTTCATGTGTTAGCACCTTGCGGACTGTTAAAAGAAATGCCTTTTAACAGTCTTTGAGGTTCTATAACCTATTTGGAAAGAGGAGAATGTTGGTTAAGAAGTGATTTAGAGGATGTGCATGTTTAGGTTAAGTCAACAATGCAACCAAGATCTTTCTAATGATTGCTGGAGTCCATGAACAAAAGTATTAGTGACTTTTTAGTTTACCTCAGAGTAGGAGGTTAGACATGGCTTTGCATTTTGGTCATAGAAGTCACTAGCTATGTCTCCTGATCTAGATTACATAGCTGTGTATAAACTCAGAATCCAGATTCATGAAGTAGGGGAAATAAATATACTTCACAAGATTAGTAATAAAGTTTAAACATTATCTTGACTCTTCATTTCATTGGCCGCTAGGTATTTTTTTACTTCTCCTTTGATTTCAATATTGAACCAGGAGTTATTCAAGACAATTTTGTTTAGTCTCCACATTTTTTTTCCAAGTTTATTTTCATGATATGTTCCTTTTATGCCTATTTTATTGATAATTTTTATCATAAATGGATGTTGAATGTTATCAAAGCTTTTTTTAATATTTTATATATTTTTTACATTATTTTTCATTTTTGCACACTGTATGCATTTTCATCTTGGCTATAGTCCCCATACAATTCCCCCTTATTTTGACCATAATCTCTCCTAACCCCCCCACACCCCACCGTAATGTGTCTCTGGCTTATAGTTGCTTGTTGATTTTGATTTTTACTTTATTATAATTAGTCTTTCTCCTGGTCCCTTATTTAGGTTTTCTAAATTCCCGCTATGAGTGAGACCATCCGGTATTTTTCTTTCTTTTTTTTTTTTTTTCTGGCTTATTTCGTTGAGCATGATACCTTCAAAAGCTTTTGTAACATCTATTAAAATGATCAGGTAACTTTTGGGCCTCCCTGGTGGTGCAGGCTGTCCTCAGCCTCTGCAGTGCTGGTTCAATCCCACCGGTAGGCGAGGGTCCCACATGGTGCAGCAGACCTCTCCTGTCTTGCCCGCTGCTCCCCTCAGCAGTGTATTTCATCAGTCTGCCTGTTCTGTTCCCCGCTCTGTCTCTGGTGAAGCATCTCACGCTCCTGTGCATCTGGCCTATACCCCATTTTTGTATAAATAAATAAATAAATCTTAAAAAAAAAAAGACAGATTCTTAAAATGATCATGTAACTTTTATCTTTCTTTTTGTTAGTTACTGATATTGATTGGTGGTATATGGCATTTATTGATTTGTATATAATGAACCAACCTTAAATTTCTGGAATAAAACCCACTTGGTCACGCTGAATGATTTTTTGGATATATTGCTGGATTCAATTTGTCAAGATTTTGTTGAATATTTTTACATCTATTTTCATCAGAGATGTGTCTATGGTTTTCTTTTATTGTGCTGTTCTTGTTTGGTTGTGGATCCAGTTACTGTTTACCTCATGAAATGTGTATGGGAGCTTTGCACCCTCTTCAAATATTTTTTGAAAAATTTGAGTAAAGTAGGTATTAGATCCTTTTCAAAATTTTGTAGAATTCACCAGAGAAGTCATCTGGTCCTTGACTTGTTCTTAGGGAGACTTTTCATACTTTTTCAATTTCTGCACTTGTTAGTAATATGCTTAAGCTGTCTAGTTTGTCTTTGTTTAGTCTTGGTTGGTTGTATAAAGATGATTTTAAAATCCTACAATCAACATCATGCTTAATGATTAGAAACTAGTAGCTTTCCCAGTGAAAACAAGGCAAGAATGATTCTCTCACTACTATTTTTTAACATCATGCTAAAAATCTTGATTCTATGTAACCATTTATCATATTGTTCAAGGTTTTGTGTTCTTTATTTATTCTTTTATGTAGAAGAACTCTTACATCTCATTTCTTATACAGCAGATATGGTAGTGGTAAATTTCATTAGTTTATGTTTGTCTGGGAAAGGCTACATTTTTCTATTATACTTGAGTATTAATTTTTCTAGGTAAGATGTTCTTGATTGTCAGTTTTCATCTTTCAGAATTATAAATATGTCATTCCACTACGTTCTAACCTTGAGAATTTCTGCTAAGAAATTAGACTGCTGACAGTCTAATTGAGAGGCCTTTGTATGTTACATTCTTTTTTCCCCTAGGGCCTTTAATAGCTTATCTTTGACTTTTGATCATTTAGCAATGATGTATCTTGGTAAAGTTTGTTTTGAATTTAGAAATCTAGGTATTCTATTGCTTCCTAGATTTCCATGTTCAATTCTTTCCGTAGGATTGGGGATTTTTCAGCTATTATTTATGTGAATAGTGTCTCTGCTCCTTTCTCTCTTCATCTCTAGAACATCCATTATCATTATGTTTCCTCTTTTAATGGAGTTTGATATTTCTCATAGAGTTTTTCATTTTTCTTAAGTCTTATTTCTCTCTTTTCTGTTTGGAACATTTGCATAAATTTCTCTTCTGTCAGAATAAGTCTATTTAATATGTTTTCCCTTTTATCCTCATTTCATTCGGTGTCCCTTTTTGAGTTGTTTATATATCTCAATCTCTTTAGTGAAGAACACTTTCTATTCCTGGATATTTTTTCTAGATTATTTCTACATGCATCTCCTTTTTCTGTTTTATTTTTAATTCTTCTGTGACTTAATTGAGTTTTCTTTTAAATGTTTTTCTAAAATCTTTGTCTGTTGTGTCCTGGATGTCTGTGTTCTTTCTATAGTTCTCTGGATTTCTATTTTTCTCTTTCTGCTTTACCATATTGTACTCAGATAGTCCTTGTCTCCTAGACATGTGTGTTGACCTATTTTTTTTTTTCCAGTTGGGGTGCTGTCTTTATTTTTTTTTTGTTTATCTTTGTTTAATTTGGCAGCAGATGAGGGACGGTCAGTATGCTAGAGTCCAAAGATTCAGTGTCAGTCTGATGGAGAGGGAGGTTTAATCTAGTTAGAATAATTCACTTTTTTGTCTTTTTCCCTTACTCTGAAAAGCAAATGTTGTTTACCTCCTCACAAAGCTCCACATTCTAGGATCCTCCCTCCTTGACAGTCCTAAATTTGACATGGGGTACATGGATCTTGATGCAGAGCACATGAGACTTGGTGTAGACCTTGACAAAAGGATTTATGAGGCTTTGTAGGGACCACACTGTGCTTGTTGAGAGGCATGGATCTTTAAGGTATAAAATGTGCAACCTATCTTTGTCTTACTTCACCTAGCTAGGAGGAAGGGGGAGGTTCTACAGCCTGTGTTGCCAGCAGCCAGATTTTTTCTTACTGAATCCAGCAACTCCAGTGCCTGTTTGCAAGTCGTACTTTCTGCTCATTAAGAAAACTTCCTGCACAAATCTGTGTATTACACCACATGTGTCAGGTCATCAACTTGTTAGATGACCGGTATGACTAAGACCCTAGCCATAATTTCCTTACCATTTTCCTGCTACACCCAAATAGTGAGTCAAAAATCTAGTAAAAAAATATGCATATTTTGGCTTCCTATCACTTATGATGAATTGGTAAAATTTACTGAGAGCAAAATTTAGTTTTTCTACATTTGTATTTAGGGGAGATGTTAACCAGAAACTCCCAATTATGGCATATTGTGGTTGGCGTCAAGATTTATTTATTGATAGATTAGTCTCCTTGTACGAGTTTTGGCAGAGTATGTATTTTAAAGAATTGGTATATTTCATTTTGGTTATTAAATTTGTTAACATAATATCCACAAGATGTGGGTAGTTATGTCCTTTATTTTCTGATATTAGTTATTTTAATCTTCACTTTTTTTTTTCATTAGCCGGGTTTATTGACTTTATTAATCTTTTTTTTTTTTTTTAAGATTTATTTATTTATTTATTATCTATTTATACAAGCACTGGGTACAGTCAGAAGCGCGGGAGGGTGAGAGAATTCACCAGAGCCAGAGCAGGGAACAGAACAGGCAGACTGACAAAATACACTGCTGAGGAGAGCAGCGGGTGCGGCAGGAGAGGTCTGTCATGCCATGTGGGACCCTTGCCAGTGGCAAGGGGATAGAACTGGTGCTGCAGAGGCTGTGGGCAGCTTCGCAGCCCAGCTCTCAACCACTGCGCCACCAGGGGAGGCCCTAAAGATTTATTTTTAATTATGCATACAAGAACTGGGTTACAGGCCAGAGGTGTGGGAGGTGAGAGGATTCACCAGAGACAGAGTAGGGAACAGAACAGGTGGACTGACTGGAATATACTGCTGAGGGGAGCAGTGGGCCAGTCAGGAGAGGTCTGCTGCACCATGTGGGTCACCTCCCTGGCAAGGGATTGAACTCTTGCTGCAGTGGCTGCAGATAGCTTCATAGTGCTGCATCTTAACCTCTTGTGACACCAGGGAGGCCCCTGATTTTTTTTAATCTTTTCAAAGAACCAGCTTTTGGTGTTACTGATTTTTGCTATTGGTTTCCCTATTTACAATCTCATTGATGTCCACCTTAATTCTTATTATTTTTGATTTTCTAAGTTGGAAAGTGAGAGGACTGAATTTTTCTTCTTTTCTAATATAAGTATTCAATAATATAAATTTGTCTTTCTGCACATTACTTTTCCTATATCCCCTAGAGATGGAAAGTTGTATTTTCATTTATTTCAAAAATTTAAAGGTTTTGGGCCTCCCTGATGGCACAAGGGGTTAAGCACCACACTATGAAGCAGGCTGCAGCCTCTGCAGAATGAGTTTGATCCCTGGCCAACCAGAGAGAAACCCACATGGCGAAGCAGACCTCTCCTGTCTTGCCCGCTGTTCCCCTCAGCAGTGTATTTCGGTCAGTCTGCCTGTTCTGTTCCCCACTCTGTCTCTGGTGAATCCTGTTAACTGCCGCATCTCTGGCCTGTACCTCAGCTCTTATATGCATAAATAAATACATCTTTAAAAAAAAAGTAAGGGGTTTTCTTAACTATTTTTTCTTTGACCCATATGTTATTTAGCTGTGTGTTAAGGATTCTTCATATGCCGCTCTGTTAACTGATTTCTATCTAACTCTATTGTGTATAGATATAGCACATATTGGATGATTTCTATTTATTTTTTTGTTAAGATTTTTTATGACCCAGAATGTTGACTACCTTTATTTAATATATTTTATAACTTAAAAATTATTTTTAGTAATCTAATACCATAAAAGGAATCAGAAATGAAAGAGATGAAATTACAGCAAATACCACAGAAATATGAAGGATCATAAGAAACTACAGTGACCATTCTTCTGCAAAAAAACTGGAAAATATAGAAAAATGGACAAGTTTTTGGAGTTATGCTGGAAAATGCAGATAAGACAAGAAAAGGAACACCTACCCACATGACCCATGCCTGGGTAATTGTGTTTGGAGGTCCTGCCAGCCCCAGCAATCTGGAAACCCATCAGGCGGGAGCTGCAGAAGTTATGACCCACTGGCTCCAGCAGCATGGATGATATGCACCATGCCACAATAAACACCCAGAATAGAGGGAGAAGGAGACCCACACCTAATAGGAGCCCCATCTATAATGGAGCAAACCCAAAAGCAAGTAATAGGAAGAAAGAAAAATGCAAATGGTCAAGCAAGCCCACAAGGGGAAAGAAAATCAACCTCCAGAACCCTATAATACTGACATATAAAAATTTTTCTTCTTGTCAAATGAAGAATTAAAAATTGCTATAATTAGAAAGTCAAAGAACTTGAGCAACACAAACAAAATACAGAAAAACAGATCAGAGAATACAAGAAGATGCAGAAAAGGAAAAGAATGCTATATGAAACATAATTAGCAACAGAAAATCAAGATTGAATCTTTAAATAAGAAAATAAAGGAACTGAAGAAAGTTAAAAGATCAGTGGAGAAGGTAAAAAGAACTCTGGAAAAAGCCATGGAAGTAGAAGAAACAATACGGATGAATGTATCAGTAATCCTGAAGATACAGATCCGAAAATAATCAAGAAAGAGAGAGGTACAAAGAAAAAATAATGAAGAAAAACTTCAAGAATTATCTGAGGGGTCTCCCTGGTGGCTCAAGGATTAAGATGCAGCCTATGGAGCAATCCGCAGCCCCTGTAGCCCGAGTTCGATTCCCGGCCAGCCAGGAAGCTACCCACATGGCGTAGCAGATCTCTCCTGACTCACCCCGCTGCCCCCTCAGCAGTGTACTTTGTCAATCTGCCTGTTCTGTTCCTCACTCTGTCTCTGGTGAATCCTCTCACCACTCCCCCCACCCCACACACACACCCCTCAGACCCATACCCCAGCTCTTGTATGCATAAATAAATAAATCTTTAAAAAAAACTTATCTGAATACCATCAAGAAGGGAAATATAAGAGTCACAAGAATCCCAGAGGAGAAAAGGGAGGGAAGGCAGCTAAAAAGCTATTTAAAAAAGTAATTGAAGAAAACTCCCCAAACTTTAAGAGAGAAATGAAAATAGACATACAGGAAGCTGAAAGGCTGCCAAACTATTTTAATGAATGGAAATATACAGCAAGACACATAGTAAATCTTCCAAGAGTCCAAAACAAAGAAAAATAATGAAGCTTATGAGCGGGAAGAAACATAGAACCTATGATGGAAAATCAATCAGGATAACATCAGACTTCCATTAAGAAACACTATAGGCAAGAAGAAATTGCAGTGGCATAGTCAAAAAGCTCCAGCTAATATCAAAGATCTACAAAGAGTTTATACAACACAACAAAAACAAAGCAAACAATCCAATTAAAATATGGATAGAAGGACTAAAAAATAACAGTTCTTCAAAGAAGAAATGCAAATGGCCAACAGGCATATGAAAAATGTTCATCACTTATTATCAGGGAAATGCAAATCAAAACCACAATGAGATACCACCTCACACCTGTGATTAAGGCCCATATTATAAAAACCAGAAACAACAAATGTTGGCTAGGATGTGGATGAAAAGGAACCCTCTTACACTGCTGATGGGAATCCAAACAGTCACTGTGGAAAGTTGTGTGAAGGTTCCTGAAAACACTAAAGATGGATCTACCATATATGACTCAGTGATTCTTCTCTTTGGAACCTATTCAAAGGACATAAAAACACTAATATGAATGAAACCTGCACTTTTATTTTTATTGCAGCACTATTTACAATAACCACGAAATGAAAGCATTCTTCTTCTTCTTCTTCTTCTTTTTTTTAAAGCAGGCAGACTGACTGAAATACACTGCTGAGGGGAGCAGTGGGAGAGATAGGAGAGGTCTGCTGCGCCATTTGGGTGTCTCCCTGGCTGGCAGGGAATTGAACCCACACTGCAGAGGCTGTGAACAGCCTCACAGCACTGCGCTCAACCTGCTGCACCACCGGGGAGGCCCAAGAAATGAAAACATTCTAAATACCCCCAAATAAATGAGTGGATCAAGAAGATGTGCTATATATGTATACATAATGGAATACTACTCAGCAATCAAAAATGATTAACTTATTCCATTTGCGGCAACATGGATGGAGCTGAAAGGGGTTTTGCTAAGAGAAATAAGTCAGAAGGAAAAACATAAGTATCAGATGGTTTTACTTACATACGGAGTATAGAGAAACCAAACAAAGAGTCGGGAAACAGACAAAACTTACAAGCTGACTATAGATCTGAGACATGCAGCAGGAGAGAGGTAGGGATGAAAACAGGGGTGGGAAGAGAACAAGGGACTATGGCGATATATCATGGGTGCTATGGTGGTGGGAGAACTATAGGGACTACACCTGAGGGTGGAAATCAAATACTGTCCAAAAATTAACAATGATGTAAGAAAATAAATTAATTAATTAAAAAGAAAGGTGTATAGATTGGGAGGACAAACCAAACCATGCTTGTTCTCAGGTGGCATGCTTATCTATGTGGAAATCTGAAAGGATTGACGAAAATTGTCTGTGACTAGTTATTAAAAGTCAAGATTGCAGGATATGAAATTAACACAGAAAAGTCAATAGATTCCTCATATATATGCAATGAACAAGTAGAACTTGAAATTAAATACACAATAATATTTATATTAGCATATATCCCCAAATTGAAATAGTTAGATATAATAAAATATGTGAAATTTACATGAGGTAGACAATAAAACTCTGATAAATGAAATCAAAGAAGATATATTCCATGTTCATACAGAAGACGGTAATATTGTAAAACATTAGTTCTCAATTTTGTAAATTCAAGGTAATGACAATCAAAATCTGAGCATGTTATGCTATGGATATTGACAAACTGACACTAAAGTTAATATGGACAGGTAAGGAATCCAGAAGAGCCAACACAATATTGAAAGAGAAGAACAAAGTTGAGTACTGATGTTACCACACTTCAAGACATTATAAATTTGCTGTAATGAAGATAGTGTGGTATTGGTGAATGAATAGACAAAGATCAATGGAACAGAATAGAGTCAAGAAATAGATCACCACGAAGTCTGACAAAGGCGCTAAGACAATAAATTGGAATGAACATAGACTCTTCTATATTCTTTTCAAATGATTCCTGAAAGTCCTAAAATGTATCTATGTTTTCCATATTTTTCACACACTTTTGTTCTAACATATTTGCTCCCTTTTTCTCAAAGTATGCAGCTTCTTTTTTTTTTAACTTGGAATGTTTTGAATCCATATAGTTTCCAACAGTACTACATGATATTCTCTGCAGTGATTTATACCACCTTCTTGTCAGATTAAAATATATTGCATTATTATAGATTTCTTTTCAGTTATAAGAACAATTGTTTACTTCTACTTCACCACATACAAGCTGCAAGTAAAACAAAACAAATTTGAATTCTGTCCTTGTATTGCATTACACAGGTATTGACTACTTCTGATGTTCCCCTTTTAAGTGATGTTGGCATTTTGAGGTGTGTCATTATATAAATGTGTTTCTTTTTCACAGGTCATAAATATTTTTTAATTGAGGTAATATTGGTTTACAACATTGTGTGTAATTCAGAGACATAGGATCATATCTCTTAGATGTGACCACACCCACCACCAGACACTGATAGTCCATTATGTCCTCCTATCCTCTATGTTTTCCTCCATCCCTCTTTTGCAGCCTCAGTTCCACAGTAAGTTTCCAGGGTTTGTTATTTGTTTGGTTTATTAAACAGAAAGATTTTGAGGTAAGATAGAAAGGCAAGTCCTAGGTTACAATCAGAGATAATTATTGGAAGTCCATTTCTTAGCACCTGTTTCTATAGTTAAACATTTAAAAATTTAAAGAATAAAATAATTTATTTAAAGAAACAAAGTATAATAGGAAAAATCAATGTAATAATTCATCAAATACGGGCTTATCATAACTTATAGAATGCAACTGTGCTTATACTTAGGCTATAATAATGACACAGGAACCTGGAGTCTGGCGGGGTCCACCATGCACACTTACTGCAGACAGTGGTCTCTCCATGGAACTCAGGATCATGACTGAGTACTGGCACCACCTCATAGTTGTATCCATTAACTTTTATATCAGCCCCCCCCCACCACCCCCATTCTATGATGAAGGAGTAGAGATTTCACTAGCACACAACACTGTCTCTATACTCATACACTTGAAGTCTGAGGAGGAAGAACAACATCAGAAAATCATAGTGAAGAGAGATATCAGAGCAGATATAGAGTATAGAGTGGCTATCAGGCTAGAGGGCCTGCTCACCCACCTGGTGGAATGAGCAGTCTTTATGGGTCTGGGCTTGGAGGACTTCCTCTTCCTTGGGTGGCTTCCTTGGGTCTCTTCCTCTTCCAATGAGTCCCTACTCCCTCAAAAGCTGGGAACAGAATGAGTGATTACAATTCTTTACAACCATTTCATTTCATAAACCCAATGTTTTCTTGATAAATGGATTTGTTTGGGGTTGGCCCTATTTTTGATCACTCCCATTAGAACTGCAACCTATGAGCCTATAAGAGGCATTACTGTGTTCTTTCTTTCCTGAATACTTTTGGGAAGGTACAGTCTGAGGCCTGTATTCTGTATTCTGTGATGCTTATGTGACTTTCTGAGGGCCCCCCGTATCTCCATTTAAAAATATGGAGTTCAGGCCACAGTGTAGCTTCACCCTGGAGTGATTTAGAAATGCATATTTCCAGGCCTATGGCATCAGAAGCATCAGCAGTTGGGTTTCTGCAGTCCAGTGAGGCAATACAATTGTCAATGCAGTTCTCAAGGAGAACTCTTGTCTTTACAGCTGCGTTTGGGGAGAATTGAGAACTCAGAGGATGCGTCTGAAATAAGAAGGACCCACTCAGAAGTTGTTATTGTTCAGACAAAATAACATGAAGGCATGGAGCAGGGTGTGAAAAATGAAGGCAGGTTTACAATGTGTTTGCAGGGGGAACATCCCACCTTCAGTTAGTGTAGTTGAAGTCAGGAACATTGGGTCTTCCATGCAGCCATATCCTAGAGTGATTCTGCTCTTCCAGGCTTCCTTCCAGCCTCTAGATGCAGGACTCTTTGTCCTCTTCAGCCTGCCTATTGGGTCAAGCCCCTTTACCTGGGTCTGTCGCCACTATCTTCCACAGCTGATACTGCATGGCCCATCCGCCAAGGAGCTGCTTCTCCCCTGTTCAGTCCCGTGACTGGAGCCTACCGGAATGGCTGCAGAGGGACCTGTTTGCTTTGATGGATCTCAGGATGGGTTTTCCCAATTTTCAAACCCCATCCCATGACCATGTCTCCCTGATTGAATTTCTTTTAGATCTCTTCTACCCAACACAGCTATGAACTTTTTTCTTTCTTTTTTTTTTTTTTTTTGCGCTCATAGAACATCGTGGTTGGAGGAGATGGGGGTATTTCCTTGGGAAGTAATAATAACACACCTTATTTTCCATTGTCTCTATTTATATAGTTACTTTCAAAGCATGTTAGGTTTACTATGTTTTATACTTGGAGTTAATTTATAAAATACTTAGACTCACAGTAAAGAAAGTGTCTGGACATCTTACACTTCTGACATCTCCTGTATGTATGAATGAAAAGACAGGGCAGTTGCACACAATGTTCCCTTGGTTATGGACTGATCTGGGGTGCAGGGCACATAGATTTAAATTCATGATGGGGCTTTTTTCAGTCTGGACCACGCTGAGACAACAATGAAATTAGGTTTGCTTTGTATTTCTGGCCCTGTTATACCAAGTTATAGTCAAATAAGCTTTTTTTCTGAAGGAGGTTTGACATTTCCACTTCCTGTCTTGGCCAGAAACCAGATTTTAGTTTTTTAAAGTAATTAAAGTTTCTACAAATTTGGGGAAAAAAGGGTATAATTCAGCTTTGTTCCTTGACATGGGCAAATGTTTAAGAATTCATTGTGGTTTAATCAATCAATTATTTCATCTCTAATAAGAAAAACAAAAAGAAAGCCAATATTATGTAAATATGCACATTTCCTCTTCCAAGAAGTAGGTTTATGAGCAATGAGATAAAAGGAATTTTCTTTTACAACTACATTTTTCAGTTGTTGCTCTAAAATATTTAGATATTTTCAGAAAGTGGGCAGAGGAGAAAGATGACAGTCAAAGGACACATTTATGGACAGGAGATGCTGAGGTTGCCACTTGTGTGTTTGGGGTATGAGTGTTCAGTATTGTTTCACCTTTGTGGTGCAGAGAGTGAGCTGGAGGCCCGGCATCATCATTAGCAGACTCTCCCCAGGTTTGGCATCATGAAGAAATGCCCAGAATCACTGCTCCCATGCGGGCACTGAGACTGCACTTTCTGTGTGCCAAGTCCAGCCCATCCATGAGGGCAGTGCACAGGCTGTCCTTGGGAGCTCACACTCACATCCTTCCTAGAACGATTCATGCAATGCATTTTTATTGAGCACTGGTTAGAATGAGTCCTCTGTTGGGGGCACTTAGGGCATGTTGTTGAACAAAAGACACCCATTTTTATAGTGTTTAACTTCCAGTATAGAAAGAAACCCTAAAATCACAGACATGGTATTTGAGTACATCATGGAGAAGTTATGGGGCGATGAAATGAGCACAAGGAAGAGAGAAAACAGCTGAATAAAGGTGTTGGGGTGCCTGGGTGGGCATGTCACAATTACTAGACTATGGGTAGTTGGATTTGTTTTCATAAGAAATTGAGATTGGAGCAGATAATTGTAGGAGGCAAAAAGGGAGCTTCCTGGAAAACATTGTGGGAGGGGCCCAGCAGACAGACCAGAAAGACCCTTAAATGGGAGCAGCCAGATCTATAGGCTTGGAGCCAGCGAGCCAGCATCAGCTGTTGGCCAAAACCAGAGCATTACATGAGGAGAGTGGCAAAAGGCGTGGCGGCGGGGATACTGGTAATAGAATCCCAAACTGCTGTGTGGAAAATAGACTGAGGTGAAGTGCAGAAGGATCTTTTCTAAGGTTATTGTAGAATTGCTCTAGGGAGACAGAAAATGGTGGCAGGATTGGGGTGGCTAGGGAGAGCTGTAAAATACAGATACCCAGACCACATGGGGAGAGGGTGAAGATGAATTTGGTACCTTTTGTAGAGATGGCGGTGGTTCATACAAAAACTTCAGAGGTCCCAGATGTGAGTCACTAGGGATAGTTGGGGAGCATAAGGGAACCTCTGACCCTGGATCTGGTGGTAAGAAGCTCTTGATGCCAGGACCTGTCCCCAGATCTTGGGTTAGGACATGAGGAAGCGGGCTTGGGTTCCCTCCTAACTGATGGATGCCTGTGGAACAGGAGGGGTTTTGCTTAGGGTACCCATGCCACCCTTGGTGAGCACTGCTGTGGGGCAGTGCTGTGGGACCAGTAACCCACACACCAGTACTTTAGTTTGACATCATTCAGGAACCTGAAGAAGATTTGAAATGCCAAGGATTATCTTGATAAGGGGGGTCATGATGAAGGTGGTTCCTTTGGAAATACATCTTATAGATCTGAAATGGAATATTAAGAACATACAAAGAATGAATTAAAAAAGGACTATGAAGTTATTACAGAAGTGAATATTTAGGGTGATAAATTCAGAAATTAGAAGGTGTTAGATAAAAATAGACTTTTATGGCATATTGAAACAGGGAGAAGAGAGAGTAACCAACTTAATTTTTCTTTGAAATTAACACATTTGTGTGTATTTACATATACTTTCAGTGTCTATGTGGTGTTCTCATAAACATTCTCATTTAGTCAACATAACAGCCCTAGTAATGAGTGCCCTTCCAATTGTTAAATGAGCAGAAAATTCAAAGGCTAAGAGTTTTGCTACAGTTCTCCAGTTTTCAGATGCTTCAGTGGGTGCTGGGCCCGCATACTCCAATTTCAGGAGCTGGGCTCCCACTGCAGTGGCATGGCAGGCTCATGTTAGAGTTACCCAATTCAGCAAATGAAAACACACATCTCCTAGTAAAATCTGAATTATTTCTAATTACCTTTGTGTATGTATAGTGAGATCAAAGAAAATTATTACAAGGCACGTACTTTCACTTAAAATGACTTATTTATCTAAGATAAATCATATATTTCTAAATCAGATACCTTTAAAATTATGTTTTCCATGATGATTTTGGTTTCCTTGTAGTTTCCTGTTTTGAAGAATTCATATATGAAATTCCTTGTAGGACCTCCCTGGTGGTCTAGGGGTTAAGTCTCACAGCTATCACCACTACAGCCTGAGTTCAGTCTCCTGCCAGGGAGCTAACCCACATGGCAGCAGACCTCTCCTGTATTGCCCGCTGCTCCCCTCAGCAGTGTGTTTCAGTGGATCCACCTGTTCAGCTCCCCACACGGTCTCTGGTGAATCCTCTCACCCCCTGCACCTCTCACCCCCTGTACCCTTTGACATCATCACATGGCCTTTCTTTCTTTTGCCTACTGATCACACAGTGCTGGGAACACAAGTTCAACATTGGCATCAGGGGCATGTCTACTAAACATTTACATAAAGTGGGGAATTGAGAACTGCCTGTCAAATTTGATTTCTGAGTCACATAATGCCACCATTTCTGCTATTGGGTGCTTGCCAGTCTTCAG
Source organism: Talpa occidentalis (assembly GCF_014898055.3). Lineage (NCBI taxonomy): Eukaryota > Metazoa > Chordata > Mammalia > Eulipotyphla > Talpidae > Talpa > Talpa occidentalis. Next base: position 56,286,620 of record NW_023600993.1, read on the forward strand.
GATTCCATTGCATCTCTTGGTCTATGGACACACCAAAAAGAACATTTCAGTCAATTATCCCCTTCCTTTTTATTCCCCTCTTCTCAACCCCACACAAGTTGTAGTGCATTTGTTCCCACTTGAAAAGAGTATTTAGTGATGTCCATGTAAAAGAAAAGAATTCTTAAAGGGAAGAAATTCATTTCAAAAATATAGTTATGGCAAGTGTGGTAATTATCCTCCCATCAGAATTTCTTTTTCTGTTCAGAAGTAATGTGTCCCTTTTAATAAAAGCCTTGACATTGAAGGGAAACATTTATGTTCAATTATTTTCTTAATGCTTTCAACGGTTTCCTTTAACTGTAGTGATATTCTTTGTTTTCCTCTAATTTGCATAATTCTATTTCTGAAAAGATCTTGAGAGTTATGAATAAGAAAGGAGAAGGCTTTACTCAAAGTGTTATTTCAAAAATCAACATGAATTTTAGGATGTTTCTCAGAATTGAAGTATGACTTCATTCTTCAAATAAATTGAAGAATCTCTCAACGAATTTCATGAGAGACAATTGTAAAAAGATTGAATGGGACTTAGTGACAACAAAATCACAACAGTACTTTAGTTGCTTAGTTCCAACAGTACAAATGCTGAAGTGGGAAAATGAGTTCATGACAATGACTTTGATGTCAACAGAAAGAACATCAGGGCCTCCTTGATGCCACAAGGGGTTAAGATGCAACCTGTGACGCTATCCACAGCCACTGCAGCATGAGTTCAACCCCTGGCCAGGGAGCTATCCACATGGTGCAGCAGACCTCTCCTGGCTCACCAACTGCTCCCCTCAGCAGTGTATTTCAGTCAATCTGCCTGTTCTGTTCCCCACTCTGTCTCTGGTGAATCCTCTCACTCCCACACCTCTGGCCTGTACCCCAAATCTTGTAGCATAAATACAGAAATATTTTTTAAAAAAGAACATCAGATGGCAGGATATGGGCAGGACTGCAGATACCTCCAGTGGGATCATGTTTTGCTCAACTTTGAAGGTATGTTGTACCTTTAGGCAAACATCCACCAGTGTGTATTTGTATCAACTTATCAAAAGAAGTATTTTTTTCCCCTCTAACTGCTAATTCAATAAGGGATTTTCTTCAAATATTTCTTTTCTTTCCAAAGTATCATCTGAAAGAGTTTTTGTCAGAATAGTCTTATAAATATGGTCTTGTCACAAGAAAAAAAATACTGTCAAGTAGTGGGGATTTTTTTCTGCATTGTGATTTTTTGTTTGTTTCAACAATCTATTGTCTTTTTCTAATTTTTTTATTTAAATATTTTATTTTATATAATTCTTACATCTTTTTTCATCTTTGCACAATGTATGCATTTTCATTTTGGTTATATTCCCCATACAATTGCACCCCCCCTCTTATTTTGACTCTAGTCCTTCCTTTCCCCGCCCCTCTCTCTCCCCCCCACCCCATAGTGTGTCTCTGGTTTATAGTTGCTATAATTACATCTTTGGCTGTAATTACAAGTGGAGCTATTACCTTTTAATTATTTTAGTGTATCTGGTATTGAAGTTTTGTATCCTCTATTTTAGAGAGGAGTTTTGGTTTTGAGCAGCTCTTGCTGAATGATTGGCTTACGTATGGGTGGTGCTCCATAGGTCAGTGTTTAATTTTGGCTAGCTTGGTTTGGCAAATCTCCTTTAGTGCTGCAATTCAATGATCATGTAATGTTTTATCTTTCTGAATTCCATGAAATGCAAAGAGGGGAATTAATCAGTGATCAGAGGTATTTTCCCATTTGCATAACTCTGTTGTCAGGACTTGTTTGTCCATCCTGGCCTCAATTAGTTATGACAAAGCTATTACTCATTGCTCTGAGCCATCTCTATTACCCATAGGCTCAGTTGGTGAGCCCAATCTGGCTCAGTGTCGGCAGATGCTTGAGATCTCGCTGCTCCTACACCTTATCGGGGCAAATACCAAAAAAGATATGCTATCTGAAAACATTAGAAATGTTGTCACTCCTCACCACTCAGTACTGCTGGGTGGATCAAGGTTCCTCCCTGTAATCAAGAACACCTGCTGGTGGCTTCTACAGACGTAATCAGAATCCTCTGAAGGTGAATTTGTGAGTCATAGTGAGGCATGAAGTTTCACACGTTTAGAGATCATGACAGTTTTGTCTCTTGGAGATGGAAAGAGTTTGGGGCACCTAATCTAACACTTTCCAGGAGCAAGAGTCTCTCCAAGGCAATCAATCAAGCAATGCTATGATGCTTTTGCAGATTTTGGCTCCTTTGTCACTGTTGTTAAGTACTCTGTGTGATTCTTGGGGATGCCATACACCTCTGGAGTTTTGTGCATAAAGCTTGTGTTTCTGGTTACGGTAACTCCTCACTAGTGTCTTGAATGCCTTCAGTGATACACACAACACTATTATTTTCATTGATGTGTGTAGGGTAAATGAAGATCGCTCAGGCTTTTGTGCTGTTGGCCTCTGTGGCTATCAACTGAACCCTTGAGTGCAGGAGGAGCTTGAAAGAGTGGTCTTGGGATACTTATGCCTGATGGTGGACACCTGGAGTATGCATGGACCTGTGTAAGTGGGCACACCTGAGCCAAGAGACAGGCAACAAGGGTGACAGAGGACCATGCAGTGGAGTGGAGAGTGGCAGAGAGTGGCAGAATGGCTACAGAGGAAGGGACCATGGACCATGAGACTACATCAGCGAGAGACTACAGAGAGAGGTTCCCCTGCCCCCCACCACATTGTGCCCTGTACCTTGTTGCCTCATTACGATTGGTGTAGAAAGATCATTAAAGCCTGAAAAAGCCACTAAGGGCTCCAGGATGTTCCTTTACCCATCTGCCTGGATCCATAGAGAACCTACCCTGGGCCCTGCTGGCACAGCCATGTGTCCATGAGAAAGTTAGTTCTTCATCATTTTGAGTCAAAAACACTTTATTTTAGCTTCCCCACATTGGTCTTGGTCCTGTTCTTTGGGGCTTTTCTTGGATTAGGTTGTCTCAAAGCAGACACATCAGGTCAAAGCTTGATGTATAAGAGCTTTATTAAGGGACGTGCTCAAAGACTTAAGGCGGGTGGGGTAAAAACGAAGGAGATGGAGGTTCAGGCACAGACCCAGGCTTGGGAGACACATAAGGAGTTGGGAGGGAGGAACAACCCAGTTTGCCTCTGAAGCAAGGAGCGGGGCTTTCATTCGTTTCCCGGAGTCAGGTATTGGCAGGTGCCAATTGAGGATGTAAACTCCATGGTGTTTCCTTTCTCTGCTTTCACTGGGACATTCTGTCCAGTAACCAAAGGCGGCACTAGAATCAGGCCCCACAGAAGCCAAGGACAAAGTTCTGATCTATAAAAAGGAGGCTGCCACGTTTGAGGCTCCTTCTGCGGGACACAGAGTATGAACTTAACACTGCTTTAATTCCAGGTCTCCTAGTACTTCAGTGTTACTCTTGTCTTGAGATATATTTTACTCAGGAATATTTTTGGGTGCATGTACTTAAGATGATTGAGGTTATACATTTGTGGATTAATAAGGCTTTTTATGCCACTAGCCTCTGTGGCTATCACCTGTGACCTTGATCATGTTAACGCAGAAGGTGCTTGGGAGGTCTGGCATGGGGCACATGTGCCTGATTGTGGACACCTGGACCATGGCTGTGCATGCATGTGTAAGCACACACCTGAGCATAGAGGAAGGGATAAAAACAGCGGCAGTGGTGGCAGTGGCGGCAGCAGCAGCAGAAAGAGAAGCAGTGTGACTACAGAAGAGGCGTTGCAAGAGAGAGAGAGTGCCAGAGAGAGCCCAAAGAAAAAGCCCAAAGAAAGAGCATAAAGATTCATGGAGGGCTGCCTCCCAGCACACCCTACCCGGCCCGTGCCTGCCTCCTGGCATGCCAGTCTCCCTGCCAGGTGTGCCTGTATACCTGTTTCCCTGAGAACATTAAAGCCTGAAAAATCCATTGAGGGCTCCAGGACTCTCTCCATCTGCCTGAATCGATAATGAACCTGCCCTGTGCCTGCTGGCCCATTTAACGCTCCCAACTTAGTTTGCTTAATGTCCAAATCTAGTCTATAATGTTGAAAGTACTATGTGCCCTTTAAAATAAGTTGCAGTTTGTTGAGTTTGTAAAATGGGAATACATTTGGTTGAACTTTAGCTCAATGTTGAGGGTTATATATAGAATGGGCCAAAGGGAATACCTGCTTGACCAGGAACAGTTTCATTATTGCCAGTTGGAGCCATCCTGTTTCCTCAGGGCTGTGAGAGGTCCTCTCAGACTTCAGGTGTGCCCTCCATATCGCCATGGCTTACTGTCCCCATTCTTCCAGTGTTGTGGCAGGATGCTAATTTTTCTAACTCTGCAAGTAAATCTGTACCACATGACCTTCTGAGAATGCAGAAACTTTTTCTATAAGAGCATATTATCAAAATAACAGGATTTTGCTCATTTTGTTTTGTTTTTGGCCTCAAAGATGTAGAGAACTGCTATAATGCAAAATTCTTCTGATTTTTGAGGAAGGCCTGTGTAGTTCTGAAAAGAGGACTGGATTGCTTTAACCACAGGAATGTCTGACTGGAGGGTCTCCTCCAGTGGGGACCTCAAAGCAATGCGCCACAGACAGGATTGTGCAGGCTTCTTACAGGAAGATGAAAATCATTCAGAATAATAATCCAATCTACCGAAGGGCCCCTAGTGAGAGAATTCATGTCAGACTAGCCTTTTTTTGGAGTTCTTTTGTTGCCTATGTTATTATCTCTGCCTGGAACATGATTCCATCAGGTCTGAAGTATGAGCCCTCAGTATGCTGACTCCCTCTTTCTCTAATACTTCTACCTGAAATTGTCCCAAAAACCCATCCCAAGAGTCAAAAGATATTCATGTTATTGTCACTTTCACAGATATAGGTGTCTGTCAATTGTCAAAGTAAATATGATGTAGAATGAGACAAGTTTTCTTCTTACAGATTAAAACAGAAAAAAGAGTATGTTGGTGGATAATGAGGAAAAGCTATGGCACAAAAAAGTAAAATAGGTGGATACCTGTGTGTCTTCAGAGAGCTAATGCCATTTCACTGGGCCTCAGAGTCTCTGGCATCATGAGGTGTAGGGAGACTCCCAGGAGCTGATTGTCTTCCCCTGCCCTGTGTGCAACCCTTCAATGTTATTGGCAGTGTTTGAAAAAGAGGCAATAGTACAAAATGATGAATAAGGTCTTCCTAAAATTTATTGAGAATAACTGGCTATAACCATAGATCAGCTTTATTTTTTCCTTCAAATATTTATTATGGAAAAATTATAAAATATATTCCTTTAATTTTTATACATTAAATATCTTCATAGCATCCAAATAGGGGAAATTGGAAATCATTATTTTTTTCTTCAGAAAATTCTATTATTTTCTTTTTTATTAATTTATTATTTTTATTTTCTTACATCATTTTTCATTTTGTACAATATTTGATTTCTCTCCCTATGTGTAGTCACCTTAATTCTCCCACCACCATGGTGACTGTGATGACCATAGTCCCTTCTGCTCGTCCCTCCCCTGCTGTATGCCTCAAATTTATGGTTTGTCTGCAAGTTTTCTCTTTTCCTGCAGATCAGCTTTTCTAAAAAATAATAAAGTAATTGAATTATGTCACATTAATGTTGACATTAAAGTGCTCTACTGTTGCATAGTATTACTTTATTTCATGAACAAAGAATCTGAGGTAACAGGTATCTCTTCAGTGTCAAGGCTCTCAGTTCTGACCCTCAGGTAGATGGGTGGATGCAGGATAGTATTCCCGTTGATGTTCATCAGTCCTATTTGATGGTGCCTGTGAAAGTCATTCAACTTGATCTTACATGTCATGCAGTTCCCAGAGAGGGTCCTAACAGAAGAATAGGCTCAAGGTCAGAGGTTTCCAGTTTCAGCTGGGAGTCAGGAATGGGAGCCCAGATGGCAGACAAGCCTACTCAGTTACCCCCAATGGAGACGGTGGCTATGGTCTCAGTCCTATCTGAAAGCTTCTGTGTGGTCTTCACCCGGGATTTCCTACTTTAATTCTCTATTTCATTTAAGATCTTGTTTCACAGCTCTGTTTACTTCCTTTTCACTTGAGTACTTAACTCCAAGATGCTTAAATTGAAATACCAAGTGACTAGATATCAGTTTGGGGATGTATATATACTTTCCATATGTGTTTTTAGTTATAAATAATCATTTATGATAGTTTCTAGTCCAGATTGCATTGTTGGTGTCTGGATCTAAGTGTTGGTGTCTGGATCTTGTTTGCCCAGGGAATGGGTGCTCTGTAATTACAGAAAAACATATGCAGTTTTAGGAGAATGAAGAATAAATTTCCTTAAGTAAGCATTTGTACTATTTCAAAGTAGAAACCAAATATAAAATAAGTGGAGATTTGAACATTGACATCACATAATTTCTAGACCTAAGTTTGGCTCTAATTTAATGTAAGAAATGACTTAAAATTTTTTATTTATGTGCTTAGATACAGTGAATCATTTATCAATTGGCATCTGACAAGTGGCTCCATAGTCTAGGGACACAAAACAGGATTATTTTGTTCTGTGAGTTAGGAATGTGGACTGTGCTCTACAAGACTCTTCTTTTCTGGGGTCACTTGAAGAGTTACCATTAGTTGGACTATGCTGCCTAATACAGTAATCCAGTAAATGGCAAGTGGTTATTTAAATTTAAATTTGAATTAGTTAAAAAAATTAAGTTTCTCAGCCATACTAGCATATTTCAAGTCTTGATTGGGGCAACATAGTTTACAATAACTTCTGTTATGTATATGGCCACCCTTCCTAAGGTCCTGTCTGTTAGATACTCCATAGCTTTGTGAGTAGAGAAGAGGGATTTTTGAATTTTTGTGCAAAATTGGGGGTTAAAGAGTTGTTTTCAAGAGAATGCTTTGATGGAAGGGGAAGCAAAATGCAAGACGGGGCCTGTGCTGGCCAAAGCACTGGGTAGAAAGACGTAAAAGGAAGATTCACCCTGAGCACACAATACAGAGAGAGCTAGAGGAAGGCTGCTTCCAACTGGCAAACATTCTCTGTCACCTTTTTAAAGTTCAGCATCTCTATATGCGCCAATTCTCAGGATCATTCTATATTTAAAAACCTTTCTGAAAATACTGCAGCAATATCTGATTCAAATTTTCTTTTAATTTCTTGAATCTGCAATAAAATGTGACCATTGTAGGTATTTTTAAATAGGTTTTTCTCATAATGTTTTTCAGTGGAAATTATATTTGTGCTCTACCAACTTCCAGTAGAAAATTTAATTAAGTAATTGACAATCAGGCATAGTGTTTGTAAAATTTGGTATTCTAGTGTCTCACTTGATAAAATTAGAAAATGCTAAGATTCTGTTTCAAGAATTTGGAATTTCAAAAGTGTATAGAAAATAATGCATTTTCATTATTTCAGGATGAAAGCGAACTCAATGAGTTATTTTTGTTTTGAATGATATTTACAAATTGTTCATATTATTGGTTAAATTAGCAGCCCTTCCTTGCCCCTGCCCCTCCCAAATGTAGTGTGGTGTGTTTTTTTCACATCAGCCTCAGCACATTTAACTGACCTTGTAGCACCCGTGCTAAGCCTATAGCACCTTCTCAATCAAATGCTGGTGAAATAAATGGCAGCTACTGAATGATTCCTTGGCTAAGCAGTGTTGTTCTGCTTGTGTGAAACAAGACACAGAACTGCAGTGTGTCTGGAAGGCAGCTGAGCCTGGACTAGTCCCAGCTGAACCTGGGACTTGGAGACAGGATGATAACTTCCTGTGCCCTCGGTAAAAACAGTGCTGTTTGGGTTATTTCCCTCTGAAACGAGGTTATCTTTGCGATCCAATGGTGGTTTATTTTTTCAGTCCACTAAAGCTCACAGACAAGCACTTTAAATTTGCAAACCCTACCCTTCTGCATCAAGAAAAGTGGAGTTGTCACATCTAACTTTTTGTAGGAAATGCTCTTCAGGGACTTTCTTTGGGAGTGTTGGGAGCATGGGCTGAGCCTTGTGTTCTGACCAGCCAGCTACAAATCAGAGGTTCTCACAACTGCCTCTACAGGTTTGATTAAATTGCTGGAGCACTTTAAAAAACCCACCTAGAGAGACAATTTACAACCAGCTTATTAGATTCATAGTCTATTTGGCCAATTACAAGGATACTATGTGCAGGAATGCAAACTAGGTAATTATTTTAAAAGCACATGCTTCTAAATTTTGAATCAGAGAAACCAAGATACTAGAATCTCTGCTTCAAATGCTGAGTCACACCAGTACTTATTAAATTTTTATGTCTTACTCATATTGTCATTTTTCAAGTATGTTTAAGGAAATATTTAGAAGAAAATTACAGCTTACATTTGATTTAAGGTTTAGAGTGAAATCTCAGGGTAAATGCGGTTCAAATGACCTTCCTCTGAGATTTCTTCCCACCATATGTAGGTGCTTTCTGCTTTCTTAAACACAACACATGCTGATTACTAATACGGAACACTGCTTTGAAAAGGTGAAACGGGGAGAGGTTGTGGAGAGGTGGTATGCGCAAGCAGGACAACCTGGGGAATTTGTCACATAATCTACTTTAAAGTAATATATATTTTTTAAAAGATTTATTTATTTATACAAGAACCGGGGTACAGGCCAGATGTGCGGAAGGGTGAGGGGATTTATCAGAGACAGGGAACAGAACAGGCAGACTGAAGAAATACATTGCTGAGGGGAGCAGCAGGTGCAACAGGAGAGGTCCGCCGCGCCATGTGGGACCCTCACCAGCTGGGATTGAACTGTCGCTGCAGAGGCTGCGGACAGCTTCACAATGTGTTGCTCAACCACCTGGGCCACCAGGGGAGGCCCCTAAAATAATATTTTTTAAAAATATGATTCATTGTCAAGGCAATGTTTGCTCATTATTTGTACACTAGAAAACTATGACAAGTTATAAAAGAAGTATAAAAGTATGCCCCGTCACTTCTCAGGCAAAATTACCATTGACACACCTATTTATCATCTCTGATCCATAAATGCACACATGTATGAAAATGAAAATACAGTAAATAGTGAGTATAGATAACACTGCTTTCAAAAACATTTAGTTTTTGAGCATTTTACACTGTTATTTTTCCTGTCTTCTTTCCTGTATAATTAATATATCACTCTATCAAAGGTTGAGACATCAATGGACTATGACAAATCTAAAGTAGATAATATTATAACTTACACATGTAATTCAAGTATGTTACTTTTTTTTTTTTACATATTTCTTTAGCAGGAGTCAGAATTATTCTCAGAACTTTGTGAGATTTCTAAAAATTAGCTTCTCATATTCTTTCTTTACTGTAATTTTAGATAAAAATAAAAAGAAATGGAAACATTCTGGATTATGTGGGTGAAAGCATCATTACTTAGCATTGTCTTGTAAATTTCAATGGGCAAATTTCTGTTTCTGTTTCAAATTGCTTTGTTCACAATGGACTATGGTGGAGGGCTATGGGTGCCTTGGTGGTGGGAAAACGATGGTGACCACACCTGAAGGGAGAACTCTTCTGTTGTGAAAAACAAGCAAGGATGTAAAATATTGATATGTTATTATCAATATTGCTGGTGGCACAAGGGGTTAAGTAACATACTGTGAAACAATCTGCAGCCTCTGCAGCATGAGTTTGAGCCCTTGCCAGCCAGGGAGCAACCTACATTGTGAGGTAGACCTCTCCGGTCTCCCCTGCTGCTCCCCTCAGCTGTGTATTTTGGTCAATCTGCCTATTCTGTTCCCCACTCTGTCTCTGGTGAATCCTCTCACCCCCCTCATCTCTGGCCTGTACCCCAGTTCTTGTATGCATAAATAAATAAATCTTAAAAAAATTAAAAGATAAAATGCTTAATGCAATAGAAAGAACTCCACAAATATAAAAACAAGTTGCTTTGTAAGATGTATTACTTTAATTGGAATCAACCATTTAAAAAGAAAAGAGACAGAGTACTAGATACTCATCTAAGTATTATCCCAACTAGGTCTTTCTAATATATTTCTCTAACATTCTAGAAACTGGGTATTCCGATGGAATTGAATCAAATCAACTCTAATATTGAACACAGCTTCCCCCAGTGCCAATGTTAATTATAATTGAGTTTATATTAAATTATTTCTCTGCTCAATATATAAGGTGAATTTTTTTTTTAAAGATTTATTTATTTATTTATACAAGCACTGGATACAGTCAGAAGCGCAGGAGGGTGAGAAGATTCACCAGAGCCAGAGCAGGGAACAGAACAGACAGACTGACGAAATACACTGCTGAAGCGAGCAGCGGGTGCGGTAGGAGGGGTCTGTGCACCATGTGGGACTCTCGCCGGTGGCCGGGGATCGAACCGGCGCTGCAGATGCTGCAGGAAGCTTTGCAGCCCAGCGCTCAACTGCTGCACCACCACGGGAGGCCCTTAAGGTGAATATTTTGAACAGATTATTTTCTTAATTTCTCCCAATTATTACTTCCATTATATTTCTTGATATAATTTGTCATACTAGGCCAGTTTAATATTACTTACATTTTATTACATTATTTAACTTCTCTTTCAAGAATTATTTTGTTTCTTACAATACATGTCACAATTTCTAATTTAGCATTCCTGTCTTGCTCTAGTTGATTCCTTGTTTCTTGATTATTCTCTTCTTCCATAATGCTTGTTTACCTGGGTGAGTGTAATGTGGTGTCCATCACATTGAGAACATAGTTAGGAATGTTCTGCTCTTCTGGGGAAAGTGTTTTTAGAGGGTTGTAATTCTTTAGAGTCCTAAGAATGCCCCTCAATTTCCATTTCCTTTATGCCATCATTTTTCATTATTATGAAACAGCTTTGGAAATGTTTGATATTAGGTTAATATTTAGTTATAACCAGCGCAATCCTGATGGACCATCCGTACTCAACATGTGGCTGGTGGAACTTTAGCCAGAATGACACTAGCAGGTGGCACATCCCTCCAGCTGCATGTTTGGGGAATCATGTGACAAGTGGGATCTACCTCTGTTCATGCACGGGCATTTGGTTGGGTAATTTTTTTCCTTTGTATGTCTTAGACAACTTATCACTCTTTTAAAAATTTATTTTTATTTATTCATGCATACAAGAACTGGGGTATAGGCCAGAGGTGTGGGGGGTGAGAGGATTCACTAGAAACAGAGTGGGGAATAGAACAGGTGGATCTTCTGAAATACACTGCTGAGGGGAGCAGTGGGCAAGGCAGGAGAGGTCTGCTGCCCCATATGGGTTTACTCCCTGGCTGGGAATCAAACTCATACTGCAATGGCTGGTGATAGCTTGATAGCACTGAGACTTTAACTGCTGTGCCACCAGGGAGGCCCACTTTTTTTTTTTTTTTTTTTTACATAGAATCATGCACCATCATCTTTTTGGGGTCAGGAAATGCATGTGCACTGGGGGAAGGGAATCCTGTGAGCCTGACTCTCTTATCACTGATCAGATGCTTTTCTTCCAAGAAGGTTCATTTGGGTAATATCATTTCTTTAGGCTTAAGTTCTCAGCAGGCTTTCATTAAACCACATTCTGTAGATGGAACACTGATAATTTGGTTTCTCTTTTGAACACTGAAGAAACTTATCATATTCCTGTCAATTGGAGATCTTGCTATCTAAATATGAAGTCGTATGATTTTGACGATCACATTAAAATTAGAGCTGCAAAACTTTCAGTCAGAACAATAGGGAGGCAGGATTGGCTTTGGATTTAAGTAAAACTTCCTGCAAAAGTCACTTTGGAAGTCACTGCCTTGTGGATCACATTTTTTCCTTCGGGCTGTCATCCTCATTCTGCTGTGCTGGCCCTTCCCCTGCCAGGCCCTGCTGTGCTCTTCCTGAGAAGTCTTTAGGAGTTCCCCATTGCTGCTGGATAAAATCCTTCTAGGCCTGACCTCCTTTCTCTGTCTGATCTTCACCCTCACCACATCCACCACATGTTCTAAAGGCTTTTTAAGATGCTGAGAATATTCTGGAATAAGCTTGAGTACTCTAGAAGAGCAGAATTTGTGCCTGGAAGATTCATATGAAGAGACAAAGTTCTCTCAGAGGTTCTGTCTTTCCCACTTTGACTTCAGAGATTCTACAAATGAATCTATTGGGCTGTTGAGAACCTGCATGAACACACACACATGTCATCAGGGTCTTGAATACAGCCCCACAGAGTAAATGTGGCCCATTCCCACATCTCCATAACTCATACCATAACTCTATAACTTCCCATCACTCTGGAGAATGTGCTGGAGTTGGGATGTGGTGGGATAGATCCGACACTGCCTTCCCATTTTCTCTCCCACCAGCTGCATTCCTGAAAGAGATCTGTTCACATTACCTTCCTATTTTCCCTTTCCCCAATTACCCTGTGGGTTAGACCCTCCCATACGGCCTTCCCTCTCACCAGCTGCATGGGCTGTACATGCACACCTATGTCTAACTCTACAAGCTGGGTCTGGAGATTTCAGAGGAAGGACTCATCCTGTGGACCTTGGATATCCTTGTCCTGGGACTACGTGTCTCTCTTATTTCTTCCGCTCCAAAGCAAAAGGTACTTTCTTCTTTGTCTTTTTTTTTCCCAAAGATTTATTTATTTATTTATTTATTTATTTATTTATTTATTTATTTATTTATTTATTTATACAAGCACTGGGTACAGTCAGAAGTGCGGGAGGGTGAGAAATTCACCAGAGCCAGAGCAGGGAACAGAACAGGCAGACTGATGAAATACACTGCTGAGGGGAGCAGCAGGTGTGGCTGGAGAGGTCCGTGGTGCCATTTTGGACCCTTGCTGGCGCCTGTGGCCAGGGATCGAACTGGCGCTGCAGAGGCTGCGGGCAGCTTCCTAGCCCAGTGCTCAACCACTGAGCCACCAGGGGAGGCCCTCTTCTTTGTCTTATATAAAGGAAGTTTAGTGATTAGATTTTATGCCCCCAAAATATCCTTGGGAGTCAAGCAGATAATCAAGTGTATCTTCCCAGAAGTAAGAGGTTATCTGGGGAATAAGGTTTCTCCCCTGTTGTTGGGAAATACTTGAGGGAAATAGTCCTGAGTGAGCTTCTGTCCCTGTAGATCAGCAGACCTAAACTGAGTCACTTCATACTCATATGCCTTTCAGTAGAACTAATTCCCCATGCAGAGAGATCTTTAATGTCTTCACCAGTCTCCTCCTTATTGTCAGTCCTTATATGAAATATAGCCTGTATTCTATTGCAGCAAGTAGCCCCTATTCTGCAAACATGGACTTTCATGTACCTCCTGTTATAGATTCATCTGCAAGCAGATAGGGTTTGTCACATTATCGCCTCAAACCCAGAAGAGCTCACAACAGTTGGTATGACTACATACAAGGTGACATAAATTAAGATATGTGTTCACAGGTGTATAATCACACCAACTAACATTGAAGGACCACTGCATCAAGGTCCTGGGACCCATGACTCAGTTTTCTCTTGACCTGAGAAATGTGAGCATTTCTCTGGCTCCTGGACTCTGCCTGCTTCTGCATTCTCACTGAATGGCCTCACTTCATGCTGATAACCCCTTTCCTCCTCTAACCCCCATGAGACCGTGATTTCAGAGTAAGAAATGGGCCACTGTTGTTCTGTGCCCTAAGCTTGTTGAGCGAGGGGATGGGTAAATCAATCACTGAGTCCTCTCAACTGTTTGTTTGTGGCCACCTCTGGACATCCACATCACTCCCGTTCCTCTGGCTGCCCCTCTCCCTGGATGCAGCATAGTACAGAATTCCCTACACTCCCTGGGTCCCTCACTCCTGTCCTGCCTTGATTGCTAATCACAACCCTCCAAAATTACAGCCACGTAGTTGATCTTCCCTGTACTTTTCCAATGAAAAGTCAGGTGCCATGTGGGATATTTCAATGTTGAATTGCACACATGACTCATCTCCCTATTGAACAGAGCCTTGCTTTCCTAAAGTTTGGCACTGATCACTCACTCTCCTCTTCTCCCCTGTAAGTATGCCCCCCAAACAAACTCATGGAGCAGGATGTGTTGATAAAATGTTCCTTAGTTCTTCATACTACATCATAGGTCAATTATTCTGATGGGCGAGGTGATGAGGAGTATCTGCCTTCACTTTGATGCAAGTAGAGTGACTGTCTTACCATCATATGACAAGGCTGGATAGTCGTTGATACCAAGAGATCCTGTTAACACTGCCCCCCTGAAATTCTGATAGCTCTTATGTTTAAATTGCTATCCTGACTGGTGTTCATTAGGAACGATAACAGTGTGGGGGAGTAAAGAGAAGGGGGCTTTGCCTCTGACAAACCGTTACATGAACCCCATCTCTTCTTGTGGCTGCATAAGCCCACTTTTAATCTCTCTAAATTTAGTTGTAGCCATCAGAAAATAAGAAAAACACAATTCAATCTTTGTTATCCAAAAATAACATCTTTGTTTCTAGAAGTATAGTGGGGACTATTGATAAAACTTATGCTGTAAATATAAAAACCAATCACCACCACAAAATATAGCAACAAAATCAACAAAAGCAGTGATGGTTGAAACTGTATTTTCAGAAGGAAAATGTCCACTGAGGAATGGTATTTATTCTCTGTTTCACGAGACACTTCTTAGCTAAAGACAATTCAATTTTTGTACAAATATCTGTACATGATGTCCTATTTTCCCACTTTATTTAATTTTTAAATGAAGGATATGTTGATCATGTGGAAGAGTTTAAAAATAACATAATATATTACCTTAGTTTAGAAGACATTTGAAAGTGATGAAAATCCAAATGAATTAATATGGAACATAGTATTCCCCTGGATGATATACTATTTGCTGAAAATAATATAAACATAATCAGATATTGCTATCAGGTCTTGTACCTAACTTGGGAAGCACATGATACTAAAGTACATTTTTGTATTAGCTTGCTTGTAGTAGCAAAACCATAGAATGACATCTGATCTCCAATGGACACAGAAGTGGGGTGTTAAGAGTGGGGATGGGCGGGAGAGGAAACTATGGACACACCGCCCTGCGCCCCTTCTATGAGATGCCCATCCAGATGATCAAAGCCAGCATATGTCATGCACCTGTATAGCTTCATTTCAGTCTTGCTTGAGCATCAACAGTAGCCACAATTTCCTATTAAAAACAAAGACACACCTGCCCTTTTCTTAGGATTTTAACCTAGAAAATGAGTTTTTATATGCATGAGAGATCATTTATGTGCATTTTTTTCATCACGAATATGAAGTTACAAACCTTTCTTCTCTGAATGACCATTTTTCTCCATGAGTCTGTGAAGATTTGTTACCATCATCAGGTTTCTGAAATTTATTGTTAACATGTCAAGTAACTTTAACTTCATAGTGTCCAGGGAAAGCTCAAGAGACTTTTAATTTAATTTGAATCTGATTTTCATTTTTATTATAGATTTATTTATTTATACATACAAGAACTGGGGTAGAGGACAAGGTGTGGGGGGTGAGAGGATTTGCCAGAGACAGAGTGGGGAACAGAGCAGGCAGATTGACTGAAATGCACTGCTGAGGGGAGCAGGAGAGGTCTGCTGCACCACGTGGGTAGCTCCCTGGCCAGGGATCGAACTCGTGTTGCAGTGGCTGCAAATAGTGTCATAGGTTGCGTCTTAACCCCTTGCGCCACCAGGGAGTCCCTGAATCTGATTTTCATTTAGACAACAAAGTAAGTGGCAGGTACTGTGCCACTGGACAGAAACCTGTGGACCAGAGGCCTGCAGTTGTGTCTGTGGCACAAACGTGTCAGTGGAGCCAACATATCCACTTGCACTGCTAGTCTTTGAACCATGACTATGATAAAGGCAGGGAAGAACAGTACAGAATTTCAGAGAAACGCATCTCAGATGAACTTACCTGGTTTTGGTTAAGGATCAAACTGCTACAGGATTAGACAGCGGGAAGAAAGGTTTGTAGGTGAGGGGTCCCACCAGGAGGGCTGCTGTCTAGACAAGGACAAGCCCAGCTATAGAGAATATTGCTGTGTTCTCTGGTGGTATCCTAAATATATTACTACTGTTTGTGTGATGTAGAATGAATCGACAGATATGGCTAGTTGCACTATCAAGATTCAGGAAACTGTTCTTGTGATTGTGAACACTAGTGATGTGTTTCTTAGCAACACCAGTCCTAGAACATAGAAGAAGTCAACTCTGACATCTGATAGGAAATGAAAGCAAAACACCCATAATTCTGTAGGCTCTGTCAGTGTAGAATCCACTAACTCATTGGGACCTTAACCTTCATTTATCCTTCTTGAGATGGGAGGTATTCCTGAGGGAACACCTAGTAGACAGACACCATCTACATCCCGAAGTGCATATAATCTAATGCAAGAAAGGGAGAAAATATGCCATGGGGTCCCCTGGTGAGGGCCAAGAATGCCTTGGCCTCAATGAAGTTGGGGTGGCCTTCTTCAGAAACAGGATGGCAGCAAGAGACCAGGCCTTCCACAGACACATCTGCTGGAGGTTGGCCCAAACCAGAGGAATCCAGAGAAAACTGTCCTCCTGGGTTCCCAGAATTTCAGGATAAATCCCTGGCCTAGAGCTGGAAATGCTATGAAAATGAAAACAAATGAATTGGGGAAGACAGTATCAGTTTCATCAAGGATTTGGAAGGGGTTGAGAGGCTTTTGTTATGTCCCAGGCTATATAGATTTGCCTTCCCATCTTAGGCTCTCTAGTGTAATGAGAGGAAATTCCATCCTGGGGGGCTGGCAAGGGATGTGAACATGTGTGTGGGAGTGGGGGAGATGTGTTTCTGCTGGTGGGAAGAAGACCCAGGAAACAGGGATGGGGCTAAAGGAGTGAGTTGTGCTGGCCCCTAATCTGCAGCAGCTGCTGCGTGTGCCCTGCTGGGCCCCAGTGTCAGCAGTGAGGAGGGGTGGGTGATATAGGCCTAAAGTGAAGGAAAAGCTGTCCAGGGATTTCTAAGTCAGTGAGAAGGCCTAAAAAAGGCACCATAACTTGACAGACTAAAACATTAGTGAAATCATACAAAGCAAGGCCTTTGCATCATGAGTCTCAACCCTAAGTGCTTTCTCTCCTCTCCCAGGGTACCCTGGGTTGGTGATCCAGGGTGCTGGGAGGACATTGCAAGCTTTGTGGGTGTGCTTTGTGCTTTCAAGATGCCAGCTCAAGTACCTTATCTTCGGGTTAGCAAACCAAGGAGGACAGGCGTAGGGACAAAAGCAAGCTTTCCCATAACTGTTCTCCCCTTTCACCAAGAAACACTTTTTTGACAGAAACCCCCCAAAACACTTTTTCCCCTTACATCTTATCAGCGACTTGGCTCCAAACTCTAGTCTAAGTCAGTGGGATGGCCTCCATCATCCATCCCCTACCACAGGAGACACATTTGGGATCTTTGTAAAAAAGGTGTAGCAGAGGGTCAGAAATAACAGCATTGCCACAAGGGAGGAGGGGATGAGCTTTTTTAGAAAGAGCTGAAAGCACACCAGGAAATTATATCACATTCCTGAAAAAGTTACGTCATCTAATTTACACAGAAATTATGACATAACAGAAGACTAAGGTACAGATCTGCAGGAGTGGGAGCAGTGTCAGAGGAAATATACCTCGTGTGTGGTGGTGGAACATACCCATGGAGGACCTTTGTCCCACTGCCCTGTGCCCCCCACCCACACCATCAATTCCCCAATGCCTCTTTCCCTAACTGGGGTGAGCAGTCATAGACTGCAATGTGACAAAAATTTATATTCAGATGCACATGAGTCTCAACATAGCCAAGACCTGGAATTGGGCAGAAGTTGGTTGCTTCTGAGATTCCGATGAAATATCTTGTTGTCCCCACCTTTTGTAATCAGCTAGTACTCTAGAAGACAGTGGATAGGAGCCTGATATTCCACATAAGAGAATCTGGTAGCAGAGCCCCCATGCAAGGCTGAGGTTGGGAAGACCTTACAGATGAGAAGTGGAAACAAGAAACAGGTATATACACTGTAGGTCTTATTTAGGTATGATGAGGCCAGTAGATCAGGAGACAAGTGTCATTGGAAAACGGGTTTAAGACTCATAGATGTCCAGAGAGGCATGACACGCCACACAGGGTCACCTGCGGAAGCTCGGGGGAGTCAGGAGTTGGAAGGGGAGGGGAAAATGTGAGCAAGAGGCTGGGGTCTGGTCTCTGTGGGGAGGAATGAGGGGGACAGCTCTGAGCATACTTAGGACTGGCAGGTCTCAATAATTTCAGTGGGCTCTGGGTGTAAGATGGGCTGCCCCGATGGTCTGGTTCTCAGCACTGGAATGGTTAGGGCAGGTGGATACTTACCCAGAACATGAGAGCCGCACAGAGGAGGCTGTTCCGATATACAAAAGACACAGTTGCAAGAGAGTTGCTTGTTCTCTCTAGAAATTGGTTAAACCCTGGGCGGGCCAGTCCTTCTAGGGTCAGCAGCACCCCAGGTGTCAGAGCCTCAATACAGAAAACCAAACACTTATGGACCTGGGAAACCTTGGGCATCTTCCATTCCGTATCAAGCCAACAGGGGCCATGACCCCTTTGCTTAAGAAAACTAAGCAAATCAAAACTCAGCCTGAGAGGAAAGCTGAGCTACAATCTAGGTCATGTCTACCCTAGTGAACAGGAGTCTGAGAGCATGTGGATTGGGGTAAACTGTGTTTAGCAGCTGTTTGCATCCAGTGTGGTTTTCTTGGCAGGGTTTGTGGTGCTGCTCATTGCCAGCACCATCTCTGTACAAGCAGGAAACCAGATCAGGGGCCAGATGCTCCCAGGAAGCCCATCTAACCACTCTTTCCCCAATCATCTCTCTGTTATCAATAAACATCTAGAACTTGAAAATAAACCAGGGTAATGGATTTGGTGATCCAAAGAGTCATTTTTTTCTTTTCATTCTTGTGATATGTTGCCACTGGCACCAGGCAGCTCCCAAAACCCTGGTCAGTGGGTTCATGCCAGACCCAGAGCAGGAAGACCTGCAAGCAGACCCTCTGCTTCGCCCCACCCCCAGCCCTGTCGTGTCCTCAGGTTTTAGTCACTTAACTCTTTACCTCCGTCTAGGGAGACTGTCTTGCCTCAGGCTGATGCCGTAATCCTCCTGGGTACCGTTTCTTCTCTTGTCCCAGTCAGGACATCATTTATAGTCCCTTTCTTTCTGAGCTGATGTGGCACGTCCTGCTGCTGCACTACTCACACTTGCTGCACCACCCAGAACGTCCTATCTGGGACCGCCCTGAGAAGGGCCCACAGCCCAGTCTCAACCAATATGCACAAAAGACACAGCTGTCTCCTGTGTTTCTCACCTGCCCTCTTTCCATGGGTTTGTGTGTTTGTGTGTGTGTGTGTGTGCTTACAAAGATGTTGAGTGTTTACAAAGATATTGAGATGATCCTCAACAAGGTACAGAACAAAGGTCCATGGACTCAGTAGGAGAAAGGCAAAGCAATTTACCCACCTTGGAGAAAGAATTTAGTCCAGGGCAGAACCAGGGAGTGAAACAGAATTGAAATGTCTTCGACTACATTTCCACCAGCACTGCCCACGAGAGGCCAGCTGCTGATGGCTGCTGTTACCTGATCTTCCTGCCAGAAGGGGATTTGAGAAAAGAGAGCTTTGTGCTTCAGGTAATGAGGGCTTATCCCCAGCAGGGAGGTCCTGTCCCCACCCTTCCTCTTGTGCTGACAAAGGACCTTACCCTGAAATGGGAAAAAAGACCCATTCAGGGTGACAGTTCCTAGCTGCTTGTATCACACAGGGCTCTGACCTTCGGGATCTTTGCACCACTCGCCATTCCTGCAGCAGGTTGAGATCTCAGATCACAACCTACGGCATGTCTGGGTTCAATCTGCACAGTGTTGCAGCTGGGAGTGAAACTTATTCCACATGTGGGAGACTGTGTGATGCCTGGGTTGGTTCTTCATTCAGAAATGCATCTTACACACTGTTCCTCGGCCACTCAAAGGCTGAAATCTGTCAGGCTGGAGTCTAGCATTAGGGTGAGGAACTCTAGAATCTTCTATACCGTCAAAAGGCATTCATTCCTCAGTTGGACTGAGGTGTCACCGGCAGTCTAGCCTCTCACCTTTTCATGACCATGTTTTTCTGACCTCCAGTCTGTTCTCTGTCCTTCTCATAAGAAACCCTCATTTGCCTACAACTCTCAGTGCTAGTAAGAGGCCCTAGCCATTCCCCCCCACCCCTGCCAACTCTGACTTCCTTCACGAAATCAGCCCAGTGTACTCATGTTGGTTCAAATAGCACTTGAGGTGAAAGTATATCAATGCTCCATCTTTCCTCCTTCAGTCATTCTAGGATTACCCCTCTAGGATACAAGTCCCCTTAGAACTTCACTTCCACCACTGAAGCACCCATAGTCCTTCACCATAGTCCATTGTGCTCCCTCTCCCCTCACCCCTTGCTCAGCACCCTGATTCTTACTCATGTTTGCATTAACCATCTCTATTCCTGGGCTTCCGGAACCATGTGAAAAGCCAGTTCTGCTGTTCTGTCCATGGGTCACATGACTGCTTGTGGTGGTAATTCCACTTGTCCCATAGTCTAGTGTCTTAGAAATGTGCTTCCTTCCTATCCTTCTCAATTGTTATTACTGTCTTATGTGTTTCATAGCAAGATGAATGTTGTTCATTATGCATCTTTATTAAAACATTACTAAATTGTTGCTGCTAAGGTTTTCCATCCTTTTTAATGCTTTATGTTGCCATCTTTTTATCTGACTTTAACTTTTCAAGATTTCCATGTCTGTGGGAAACAATGGCTTTTTGTCTATAAATCCTAAATTCTTACTGCTCTATAACAACAGCATCAACATTTCCATTGTCTCATACTTAATGAACATGTTTCATTCATCTGTTGCAATTATTGTTTTTTTTTTCCTTCAAACTGCCAGGTTTTAATATAGAACAGTTATTCCACCATTAATTAGAACCTTCCAACACACTATTCTTATAATAGCCTTTCACAATTTTAGCACCATATTGATGATATAAGTCTCAAAAAATGAATTTTATGGTTACTGCTGAAATAGTTGGAAACAAAGGGGGTGGGCAGGTCATAAATATACAGAGCTTAGAAAAATGCCTTGGCATGCCCCTTCCCCTATTCCTTGCTCTGTGGGAATTCCTTCATCCTCCTGCCAGCCATGGGCAGGAATGTAATGGTACTGGAGGGTGTGGTAGGCTAACCTTTCTGAAATGCCCCCTGTTCAGAGTTCTCTGACCTTTTCCTCCCCTCTGGACAAGTTGGAAACCTGCTTATTCATTCCTGTAGTTGACAAATGAAACAGTTTCACGTGATGGGGTGCTTCTGAATATTACAGGGTCTCCCAAGAGCAACAGGAGTAAGGGCTCTCTGTTCTGCCCACCACATAGGTAGATGTGGAGCAGGATGCTGTGGTGTCTGTGAGCCCACCCTTTATGACACCAGAAGTCTAGCTGCTGCCGGGATGGTCATTCTGTGCCTCCGGGGAAAGGATTGACTCTCTTCCTGGCTGTAGGAATCTCCCCAGAAGTGGTGGGTTCTCTCTGAAGACATATTTGAAGCTAGTGGCTTTGGAAGTGGTTTGAGCTAGGAGCGGGGAGCAGGAAAAGAGAGAATCTAATTCCAATAAGTGTCAGCTGGCAGCCCAAAGCACAAACTCTAGCACTGGCAAGGGTGTCCTGTAAAGTGAATTTGGATTAAGCTATAGATTACCTGAAATGGATTCATAAATTCCCACATCACAGTGCTTCGTATTTTGGTTTAAAAGAACTGGAAACTTCTTGTTCATCTGTGTCATTGCTACTGTGATTATGTGACTCTGACCAGGTCATTCCTGTTAGGAGGATGAGAATAGTCTTCTGGGTGAGAGGAGACCTCTTTCCCTTGTGCTCAGGGAAATGTGAGGATCTAGGTGACTAATAGCCCTTCACAAGGTAAAGTTCATTTTGGAGAGAAAACTTCTCCACTCTCACACAACTAACCCCTATTCCTGCCAACATCACACTCTGCCTTCATTTCCCTTCCTCAAGTCTTCCAAATGGCTATAGGATACCCGAGCTGGCCAGCAGTCACTGAAGACTTGGAATGGACCTCTGCCCATGAAACAGTCATGTATCTCTGCCTTTTTCCTCACCCCATTACCTCTCTATAGCATCAGGGCTAGAAAATCAGGAAAACTTAGTAAGTTTTCTGTAGGAGAATATCATAAGGGCTGTGGAAGTAGTTAGATGTTACTAGTGTTGGGTGATTTGCCTCAAGCATCACAGTCTCTGTCGCTGAAAAGGGAAATGGAAGATCTGCAGCTGCATGGGTCGGCGCTCAGCCCCTCTTGCTCCATTTCCAGGGCCTGGCGCCTACATCCTTGATCTGTAAAGTTCCTGTCAACTTCAGAGCCAGGGGTACCCTGAAAAGCACTTGCAAACCCTCAGTTCTGCGAGATCACCTTATATATACATGATTTCCAGATTGCAGAGTATAAAGGAGTGGTCCCTGTGGTCTAAGGAGGAGGGGAGAGAACAGGTGGGTTTAGAGACAAAACCATAGACATGGACCTTTCAGGAAGTGCAAGTTTTCAGGAGATGAGGGAAGGGACGTGTTGGCAACATTGCAAGGAAGTCATCTTCTTTTAACTTTTCCTCAAAAATTGTCTTAGAAAGAGAACCATGAAGATGTGACAGAAATGCAAGATTCCAATCTCAAAACCTAAGTGGGCAGCCACACTCCCGACAAGCCTTCTTCTACCAGGTCTGTTTGGAAAAGAAAAGCCACTTCATGTCATACCTGCATCTGATTGTAACCAGCAGCCCCTCGCCACTTTACCAGCTAGACTCAGGTGACTGATTTACCTTTATTTCAACGAGAAGACTAACATAAAGAGTAGGATGAATGTGCTTGTGGTCACACAGATTCCAAGGACAAAACTGAGGTTCAAGAGCAGGTAGATGGAGAACTCCATTCTCTTTGTTTAAGCACAATAAGACTGTGAATCCACAGTGACCAAGTTGTGAGGACACGAGGTGAAGCAGTAGAACCATGAGCACCATCCTGAGACATATAATATGGAGTTACTGCCATTTACAAGAAAGGAATGACTGCAGTGGCTTGCTTGAATCTGGGAAGCTCAGATGAGTGAGATGGTATTGGATTTGTCTTGGAGATTATATAGGGAATGAATGAAAAAACAATTTCCAGTTTCAGGAGGATCCATAGCCTCAACTTTATTTATTTATCTATTTATTAATTTATTTTTACATTTTAAAAGGACAGGTTCATTAAGAAAAAGAGAAGAGAGACACTGGCATAGTCACAGGTGGACAGGAGAGCTGTATTGTTGATATTTAGTAGCAATTTACAGGTTATGTTTTATCACATTTTTTCATAGTGATTTTCATGGCATGACATAAGTAAATGGACATAGCTGGGAAATGTGTGCTGGGTAAGGAGAATGGTCATATTTGGCGATGGGCCATAACAAAGGGTGTGCACAGGGCACGCTGTCCTTTCACAGGGCAGTGGGAGGGAAAGGTCACAATTTGCTCACTTTCACTAAGACTCTTTCCCAAGCCAGTTCTTTGGAAAGATGAATAACATTGATTGGGGTCTGGGTATGGGATGGGAAGGTGGGGAGAGGACAGCAAAAGAGATTCCAGACATTAAAAAAAAATTCAGAAATATTAGTAATAACTTTATGTCAACAAAGTTGATGTACGGTTGTCAGATGAAGACATTCTTGAAGACACAAATGATGCAAATTGGATTTCATTCTAGTGGTGGTAAAAACCCATTGAATACTGTAATACTGGGGTGTGCTTCTCTGCAATAAGCCAAGGGTGCAGGTGGTTGCTTATGCCGGGGAGGACAGAGACCATGTGGCGAATTGTGAGAGTATCTAGAGGAGTAATGTACATGAGGACTAGAGGTTCTTGTCCTTCTAGCTGAGAAAGGTAGTACTGTCACAGAGGACTTAGCGGTGGGGCACATGTGAGGAGCTTAAGGAAAGAGAGTTTGATTTTAGAGATGCCTAGGCCTGAAATAGCTAATATTCCATTATGCATATGATCCAGCACAGGGGTATGTTGGGGCAGGAATGTAAAAGCATGGCTAATGTCAGCACATAGGGATGTCTTTAAAGGAGGGAGTGTAGCTGGAGATAGAAAGAGACCACAACCAAGCATCAAAGAAAGAGACTGAAACCTAGGAGGGTGTGGTGTCAGGGAAACCCACAAAGGAAATAGTTTCTTAAAAAGCAATGGATCTATTGTGTCAGATGCTGGTGAAAGGCCTGGTGAGCTGAAGACTGAACATTTCACATTAGTTTTGATACAGTTGAACTTACGATGTGACCCTGGAGGGAACATTCCTTTGAAAGAAAGGAAAGCTGGCCTATCAGGATGAGGATGGGAAAAAACAGGAGACTGAGATGAGAAAACAGTTTTTGCTTGGGGTCTTGCTATTGAGGAGAGAAAAAGTGGTGTAAAGGTAGAACATACTTAGACTGCATTAATACTTGGCAGTGGAAAACGGTTTCAAAAATGAGGGATAATACAGCTGTTATAAGGCTTTGGTAACTGCTCATTAAATATTGATGGAGTTGAATTGGAAATACCTGACTCTGAAATTTTCTAAAGGAATCAAATACTCACAAATTGGGTAATATATCACATATACAATGGGATTTGGGGCTTAATTACATTATGCAGTGAATTCTTCTGCAAACAATATCTTTCAGTGAAGAACTCCATCGTGTGCTGCATTTCTTTTGGAGCTCAAGCTTGTCTCCCTGCAGACTGGGGGTAGCACTGTGCCTCTTGGTCACCACCCAGGACAGCTGTAGTTGCCTGATGTGTTTTTTTCATCAGGAGCCCAAGACACAAGGTCATTGTTAGCATCAAGGAATGTGTCTAGATGAATATTAGGCATTTTTCAAAAGCTTATTTTACAGTGATTAGGACATTTCTTGAGAGAAGGTCTAGAATTTAGAAATCTTTTGGCACGTCTGGACTAGCAGAGCTTTTTCCATTTAGAAGTTCTTCCACTGTCTCATTATTTTTAAAATAAATGTTTATGGAAAGACATTGTTAAAGGAAAACAAAGTTTAGCAATTATTTCTATCCTGGCTCTTTCTCCTGAATTCCATAAAGTTTTAGATTGGAAACACTGAAATATTTTTTGTATTGATCATTGCTTATCAGTGATTCACACTTCTGTAAAAAACTCCACTGATTTTATGACTAATCTGTGTTAAATATATAAGAAACTTTGTATGGTGTTTGGAAAAGAATATAATTAATTCCTTGTTTTCCCTTCATCTTCCTTTATTAAATATTATTGAAAACCATATAATGGGATCAGTACTATTTGATGGGAATTCAAAGATGGTACTGATTTAGATGTTGCCCAGCTTTGGATGGGGGATAATCACAGAAAGAAATAAATCACAGAAATAAATCAACAGTGACAGCAGTAATAAAAACCTCTCTCTGCAGTGTATGGTCAGCACTATTTGTGGATTATTCCCTCATAGTAAGTAAACACTATGATTACAATTATATTTTTAGATGGAGAAACAGAGGCTCAGAGGGGTTAACTGACATATATGCAGTCACACAGTTGATAAGTGACAGATCATAGGTAAGTGCAGGTCATAGGAGATCACATTCAGAATGACCCAGAGAGCTGAGAGAGGGAAGGGTCAGGGACACTCTTCAAAGATGAGTAAAAATAAGACTAGAGATGAGGAACAGGAATAAATCAGTAGAACTGGCACGAAGGGAATTATTGAAGACTGAGATGTGTGAGCCTAGGTGGAAACCAAACACCAGTTGAATTATTGCTGCTGCAGTGAAAACTAAAGACTGATGGAGACAATGCTGACTCAGAGGGATGGAGAAGAACTTGGGTGCCGGATTTTGTCAAGAAGAGAATTTTTTTCTAGTGTGCATGGGAGGTTATCTGGGTTTGGGGAAGACTAAAAGGTCAGGTATTTGTTTTGCAAAGAACATTCTGGATGCACTGTAGTGTTGGTGAGGGTGAGCCAACTGTAGGGAAGACCACAAGGATCTCTGTGGGATGACAGGGTTTGGGCTAAGATCTTAGATTGAGAAAGAACAATGAGCAACACTTAGAAAATAACATTAATGCAGCTTGGGGAATGACTACGGAGTATGAATTGGGAAAGGAACCAGGAATATCTCACAAATTCCCTGCTTTGGTTCTTCCATTTTTTTATAGTAGAACTCTAACTGCTTATACACAAGGCCATTTCAGTGGTTGAAAACACTGTCAGAGACTCTCTATAGTGAACATTCTTACCTCCATTTTTCCACTCCTCATCTCCTGATTCCACACCTCGACTAATACATTCGAGGACAAAGAAGTTCATATTTTTTTCTTCTTTGATTTTTATTATTGAAAGCTGCTTTCTATTCCTAAAAGACAATGACAATTTGTCAGCTGCACAGATCCAGGAAATAGTGTTCATTTTGGTTGGTTGAATGATTGCAATGGCAGATAGATCTCTTGAGGAATCTTTAACTGAGATTATATTAGGAAAGCTGTATTAGTGGACATACCATCCTGAAATCCAATCCAGTATTCCTTATGGGAATCCAGATTTGGGAATATTCCATCCCCAGTCTAAACTCCCCTGCCTTTCCATATCTATGGGACCGATGAACTACTTGGAGGCAATAAACAGGTTTTGTTGAGATCTGGATCCTCTGAACCTGGAGCACAATTACCAAAAATGTGCTTTATACAAGGGAATAATAGTGCTTTACACAAGGGAGAAAATTGCAGATTAGCCCTTTGCCAGGTGATCAAGTTACCATCATAACCACAACTAATGCTGGTGGCAGGGACCAGCAGTATGATGTGGTGGGAAGACCATGTCACCTCTGTGGTCTTCCCCCAATCCACATCTTGGTCTGATCATGAGTAAACACCAGACAAACTGGAGACATTGTACAACTTGCTGACAGTAGTATTCCAAAGCACCACATCCGGATAGATGAAGAAGAGGGAAGAGTAATCACAGATGGAGACACACTAAACATGGCCTCAGTCCCTTGTTTCCAGACATCCACCTCCTGCCCACATATCCTGAAGATAAGATTTCCCCTACACCATTCCTTGGCAACTCTGAATCCCTGTTGCTTTCCTCTATGAGATGCCGGACCTCTTCTTTTTTGAGACAGTCTTCATTAATAAATGTTCTCACTATTGCAATAGACTGAATAAAATTATCTCTAATTGTCCAGTGCATTTTGTCTTTTATAAGCCTGAGGGGGCATAAAACCATGTAATAGGATATCCTCCCTTGTATACTAAACAGATGACAGGCATTTGTGGGACAACTGAAGAAATAGGAAACTGTCTGTACTTTAGTTGACAGTATTATACCAAAATTCATGTTTTAGTTTTAATAAATTTTCCATGAATATGTAAGGTGTTGACATTAGGGAGGCTGGATGATGGTATATGGAATTCCTTGTACTGTCTTTATAAGCATTTAGCGTGTCCAAAATAACTTGAAAAATAATTTTTTTAAGTTCCTATTAAATAGCTAAATAGGTACCTCCCTGGTGGCACAAGGGGTTCTCAGCACTGTGAAGTTTTCAGCAGCCACTGCAGCACTAGTTCAATGCCCTGCCAGGGAGCCGAGCCACATGACACAGCAGACCTCTCCTGAATTGCTCTTTTCTCCCCTCAGCAGTGTATTTCAGTCAATCTGCCTGTTCTGCTCCCACTCTGTCTCTGGTGAATCCTCTCAGGTGTAGTCCCCATAGAGTTTCCTTCCCCAATGCACCCGTGCACCATCACCTCAGTCCCCTGTGCTCCTCCCTCCCTCCCTCTCACCCCTCTCCCTCCTCCTCCCCTGCAGGATGTCTCTGATTTACAATTGTCTGTTTTTGCTTTGTTGTGCTTTGTGGTCAGATAGGTCAGATAGATCAGATAGGTCTCAAAATATTTCTTTTTTTAAACATCTGATAGCTGATTTCTCTTTCTTCTTCCACCTGTGTCCTTCATGCATTGCTATATTCACTCTCACTGATTTGATTCTCCATTTGGTCTACTAGGCTTCCATAGGTTTCTCTGATTCTTTTAAAATCTCTTTTATTTAGATTGTTTTACATCTAGAATCTCTGTTATTTTCTTAAAGTTTATAATTCTATCTTCTGTCCAATAATTTTATTTCCAAGGTCCTCCATTTGTTTTTTTTTTTTTAAATAATAAATTTTATTTTTATATTCCTCCATTTGTTTTTCTGAATGTTTGTATCTCCTCAATTAGCTTTTCTGTTCTTTTGTGTCACTTTTACTTAATTTTCTACATTTTTTACATCTCTTTGATTTACTTTATTGTGAGATTTCAAACAGCCACTTGCTATATTTATTTGTCTGCCCACAGTGCTGCTTTTGATTTCCTATTTTTTAAATTGTCTGTAGTAGTCGCTTATACAGTTGAAATATTTTATTTTTCCAGCATGTGACAATTTGTTTTGCTTTGATTTTGTTTTTTGACTTTCACCTGGTTGTGTAGATCTGAATACCAGCCCTTCAGTCTGAGTCACAGGTCGGAGAGGGGCCTGAAGAGTGTTGACTACTAGTGCAAGTGTGCTGGGTCATGTTTGTGACACACTGCTATCCTCCCTTTCTGGTCTTCCAGACCCAAGTCTTGCAATATGCTCTGTGAATGCCCTTTGTGTGGTCAGTGGCAGCTCCAAAGGATTGAGGCTGGGGAGTGCAGTGCACAGTGCAGTTTTGTTGTTTTTACTGGGGACCAGGTCCTCAGGGAGCACTCCAGCTTTTCCAAACATGTTTCCACTCAGTCAAGGGTGTGTGCCTCCACACTGTTTAGCTCTCCTTCCCTCAGGGTCATAACCTTTGGGCTTTTCTCTCTACCTGCCTCCTGTTAACTGAAGCATTGTTCTCTTACTCTTTCTTTTGTCACAGTTTATGATGATCTCTGATGTCCATGGTATATTCCAGTTTCGCCAGCCACAGAATTTTCTGGGTATATGTTCTTCTAGATCAACTGTTAGGTGATTTTCTCAGGAGCCAAACAAGGAATTCTTTTTGAAACCATCTTAATTCATCCCCCAACTAACATTTTTGAAACTCCATCAAGATTCAGGAACATACTATACACTTCTTGCCTTCTCTCATCTAATGTTCTCTAATGACCATGGGCTTTTCAAATTCTTACAACCAGTCTGGAACTGCTACCACCTCCTGCAGTTTGTACCACTTGCCCTCACCACCATCCTATTCAGAATATTATTTATTTAAATACATCATTTTAAAATATTTGAAATTGATGATTTTGAGATAACTTAAAATAATTTTAATATTTAAAAAATATTATCATAAAATTTCCTTTAGGTTGTCATCTATTGAAAGTCAGTGTCTCAATAACCAAAACAAAGAGAAACTCCACTGACTGGGAGAAAATTTTTGCACACAACACTAATGATAAAGGACTAATCACAAAAATCTACAAAGAGCTGATGAGACTCAACAACAACAAAGAAAATAATCCAGTCAAAAAATGGGCAGAAGAGCTAAAAAGAAAATTCTCCAAAGAGGAAATACAAATGGCCACCAGGCATATGAAAAAATGTTCAACCTCACTTGCAATCAGGGAAATGCAAATCAAAACTACAATGAGATAACATCTCACACCAGTGAGAATGGCACATATTAAAAAACTAGCAACAGGGACTACATCAAATTAAAGAGCTTTTGCACAGCAAAAGAGACAATAACAAAAACAAAGAGAAACCCCACCAACTGGGAGAACATTTTTGCACCCAACACTAATGATAAAGGACTGATCACAAAAATCTGCAAAGAGCTGATGAGACTCAACAACAACAAAGAAAATAATCCAGTCAAAAAATGGGCAGAAGAGCTTAAAAGAAACTTCTCTGAAGAGGAAATGCAAATGGCCAACAGGCATATGAAAAAATGTTCAACATCACTTGTCATCAGGGAAATGCAAATCAAAACGACCATGAGATACCATCTTACACCAGTGAGAATGGCACATATTAAAAAAACTAGCAACAACAAATGTTGGCGAGGGTGTGGAGAAAAAGGAACTCTTTTGCACTGTTGGTGGGAGTGCAAACTGGTCCAACCACTGTGGAAAGCTGTATGGAGATTTCTGGACCTACTAAACATAGAGCTTCCATATGATCCAGCAATTCCACTCCTAGGTATTTACCCAAAGGACACAGAAACATCAATTCCAAAGAACACCTGCACCCCTATGTTTATAGCAGCACTGTTTACAATAGCTAAGCTTTGGAAACAACCCAAATGCCCAAAAATAGATGACTGGATGAAGAAGATGTGGTACATATATACCATGGAATATTACTCAGCATTCAAAAAAGATAAACACATGCAATTTGCAGCAACATGGATGGCGCTGGAAGGGATCATGCTCAGCGAAATAAGCCAAAAAGAAAAAGAAAAATACTGGATGGTCTCACTCATAGCAGGAATCTAGAAAACTTAAATAAGGGACCAGGAAAATGAATAACTATAAGAAAGTGAAAATCAAAATCAACAAAAAACTATGAACCAGAGACACTTTTAGGGGGGCGGGGGGTGGGAGGGGAGGGATTGGGGTCAGAATGGGGGGGCTGCAATTGTATGGGGAATATAACAATAAAATTTATTAAAAAAAAAAACATACAAACACTGGTTTGATTTCAATACCTCTCTTGGAATTCCTTTGTTTTTTGATAGATTTATAAAAACTACAAATTTCTTATAAAATTTATGAGTAAGATATGCTTATAGTATGAGAATAAATGAATTTAATCACCTCTAAAAAAAAAAAAAAAAACTAGCAACAACAAATGTTGGCGAGGATGTGGAGAGAAAGGAACTCTCCTGCACAGCTGGTGGGAGTGCAAACTGGTCCAACCACTATGGAAAGTTATGTGGAGATTCCTCAACCTAATAAAGACAGAGCTTCCATATGATCCAGCAATTCCACTCCTAGGTATTTACCCAAAGGACACAGAAACATTAATTCCAAAGAGCACCTGCACCCCTATGTTTATAGCAGCACAATTTACAATAGCTAAGCTTTGGAAACAACTCAAATTCCCAAAAATAGATGACTGGATCAAGAAGATGTGGTACATATACACCATGGAATATTACTCAGCATTCAAAAAAGATAAACACATGCAGTTTGCAGCAACATGGATGGCGCTGGAAGGGATCATGCTCAGCGAAATAAGCCAGGAAGAAAAAGAAAAATACCGGATGGTCTCACTCATAGCAGGAATCTAGAAAACCTAAATAAGGGGCCAGGAAAAAGAATAACTATAAGAAAGAAAAAAATCAAAATCAACAAACAACTATGAACCAGAGACACACTTTGGGGGGTGGGCAGGTGGGATTGGGGTCAAAATCAGGGGGTTGCAATTGTATGGGGAATATAAAAATAAAAAAAATAGAATAAAAAAAGGAAAATCAGTGTCTCAAGTGGACTTTTAATATCCTGTTACATGGGCTAAACAGGAAGCATCACTACATTTATTGCCTCTTCTGTTTATTATAGATTTTATTATTGGTTTGAAAAAAATCTCACATCACTTTCTTGCCTTGAACTTGCATTGACATCTTACACAAGCCCAAAAGTAAATTATATTATCATTTAGAGTCATCAAGAGTGGGAAATAGTGTTCTAATAATCAAACCTAACATCGAGTAATGATTTAATCATATGCACATTATTGTATAACCCCATGCATAAACTGAAATTTGATGGAAGACTAAAGGTTAAGAATGGCAATGTAAATCCTTATAAGTGAGATGAAAATGTTCTGTTGATGAATTTCAAATACAATTGTTGTTCAAGAGCAATGCTTATGTAAAATGGAACCCTTTGCAGTTTACTATTTTGTAGTTTTAGATTATATATTGTGATTGTTTTGCCAAGTAAACTGGATTTCTTTTGGGGGAAGTGACATATATACATATATATATATATTTCAAGATTTATTGATTTATCACTTATATAATGGTATAATTTTGAGACCACAATGTCACACCTCCATATATATATATGCATGCCTCATTCGCCCTCCATCAGCTCCAGTGCTACAAGTTTATCATTAATTCTTTCCTATTCCCTCTTCCCAATCCTCCCCAACTCCACAAATGCCATTATATTTTTCATAGATTCTAAGAATTTTTTTTTGTTGTTGTTTTGCTAGTTAATTTCTTTGGTTATTTATATTCCAAAAAAGTGAATGAGCACATCTGATAACTGTCTTTTGCTTTATAACTTTTTTTTTTTTTTTTTACCAAGCAAAATAACTGCAAGGGTTATAATTTTTGTCTCCAAAGACACTATTCTATCTTTTGCATAGATGAGTAGAATTTCATTCCACATTTTAAAAATCAAGTTATTTGGCATTGGGCACTTAGATTGGTTCACAATTTGACTATTGTGAATAGTATTGATATAAACATAGGACTACATAAATCTTTTTGCATTAGTTCTTTCATGTTCTTTGGATCAATATCTAGTCATAATCTGGATGGATTATATGTTATTTCCAGTTTTAATTTTTTTGAGGCATCTCCATAACTTTTTCCAGAGAGGTACCAAACTGCATTCCCACTAACAATGGATGAGTGTTCCTTTATTTCCACATCCTCTCCAAAATTTTTTGTTTCTAATCTTTTTGATACAAGCATTCTGTAGTGAAATAACTGTGGTTTTGATTTTTACTTGTATTATAAATTATATTGCTTATAATAAGTAATATAGAACATTTCTTCATTTGCCTATAGGTCATCTGCTTGTCTTCATTGGATAAGTGTGTATTTAGTTTTTTTGCCCATTTTTGATTGGGTTCTTTGATATTGTTTTGTTGAGTTTTATTGAAATATATTTTGGTAATTAACTATTATAAGACATATCATATTGAAATAACTTTTCCCAGTTCAAAAGTTGCCTTTTTGTTTTTGAGGTCGTTTCATTTCAGTACAAAAGTTTTCTTTGTTTTATTTTGATATATATAGTCTCATTTATTTATTTTGTGTTCTGTTTCCCTGAATGTTGGAGATGTATTCCCAAAACATCTTTGCAATTATGCCCTAGTGTGTATCACCTATTTTTTTTCCCATGCATTTTATTGTTTCAGTTCTTGTACCAAAGATTTTATCCATTTTGAGTTAAGGTTTGTGAATGCAGTGAAGGAAGAATCTAGGTTCTCGTTTTGCATTGTCCAAGTTTCCTAAGACCATTTGTTAAAGATGTTTCCTTTCTCCATTGTACTATCATGGCTCCTTTGTGAGAGATTAACTGTTCTTAATTTGTTTGGATTTATTTCTGGGCTCTCTACTATTCCATTGGTCTGTATTTCTGTTTTTGTTCCAATACCATACCTTCTGTTTATTATTGCTGTGCAGTATAGTTTGAAATCAGGGAGTGTGACACCTCCGGTTTCCTTATTTTCTCTCAGGATTGTTCTGGATATTGAGGTCTTTTATTGTTCAATACATATTTCCTTGATTAATGTATTTGGAAATTTGGGAGGTATTGCATTGAATCTGTAAATTACTCTTTTATGTCATTTTTTATGTTAATTTTAGCAATGTTTATTATTAAAATTCATGAACATAAGATATCTTTCCATTGCTTTGAGACTTCTTTTCTTTCATTTGATGGTGTTATATTGTTTTCAATGCATAGGTCCTTTTCTTCCTTTTAGGTAAGACCATTGCATCAATTTAAAGTCACAATTAACAAGTTTTATATGTACTTTTTCTTTTAATTTATTAAAGTTTTATTTTTGTTACTTTTTAGGAGAAGAATGGAGAATATTTTACACATTACTAGGGACTAAGAAAATTAGTGTTATTCAATCTGTTTCTCAGGTCAACTAGCTTGTATCGAGGAGGGTGTGTTCAATTATTCAAATCATCATGAGAATTGTTCTTCAAGTTGTTGCCAAATATCAGTTCAAAAAAACACATTTTCTTCATTTAACTGAACCCTCAATTTTCCTTAATGTGGAAGTGAAATCACATTATTTGTTTTCAACAGTATCCTCATTTTTCTTGGGAATGGTTGTCAAAGAATATAATACAGAAGACAGTCTCATTTAACTCTGTTTGTGCCTATTAATAAAGTAAAATAATAATTAGGAAGAGTGGTTTTGGAGGTTACCATTTAATATAAAATAATGATCACATCACTTAGTCTAAGTGATGTTGTTATCGGATAGGGTTGCACAGTAGCAGAATGAAGTGAAGTAGGAAATCATGAGCTTTGAAATTTATTGGGCTTGATTTTATTGCTTATTCATGTATAGGTTTTATGTCAATGTCTGGGGTGTAATTATAATAATTACCTGATAAAATTGTTTTGGAAACTGCCTGTTCCATAAGATCACCTGTTAAAGGAAAACTGAACTTTAAACTAGTAAGTACAATTCCTACCTATTACCTTTAAATTATTTCCAGAATATAGGCTATTAAACCCTGTATAATGAGTTTTCATAATAATTCCCCTATGCAATGGATAACAGCTCTCTTTCTCATTCTAATTTGAAATTCTATTCCTATTGAAAAATGACCTTAGGTCATAGACATCAATAATACTTTCAGACATGATATAGTAATGATTTTATTTGGAGTACTTCGTTTTCCCATTGTTTCAATGTTTTGAATCAGTTATTAATGGTTATCTCATCTGAGCATGGGAATGATCATGTCTCTGTTGTCCCCCATTAGTTCAGTTGTTGAGCCCTTCTTTTCTCACCATCTACATGCTGAATTATTAATGAATATCTTTTCACACCCCACTTCAATCATTATCTATGTAATGTTTAATGTATGTATATCTTCAGACCAGCTTTCACGCTTGAGCTCCCAAAGTGCAAATGTATCTTTGTACTTGATTTCTCCAGCAGGTTATTTCACAGATCAATGTGCACAAAATTTCCTCATGTTTGCTCTTTAAATGTTCTCCCAGTAGGTTTAGTTGACTTTTCCCTTTAGGGAATGAAACCTAACTTGCTGTACACGGGGATTATCATTGCTACTACTTTTTCTTCTGCTTTCCAAAGTTATTCATTATGTCCATTGAGTGTCATTTTAATCTATTCCTTTTCTTTATCCCTCCCTACATCTCCCTTTAGCCAAGTGCATAGTCTTAACAGACTCTTAGTGTTTTTGTCAAGATGCTGCAAAAATGACTTAAAATTTGTCTTTGTTTCTAGGAACTTGCCACCTGATCCATCCTTGATACTTCCATTAAAGATGTTTTTTCCAAAATAAAAATAGATAAGTCCCCTCTTGTCTCTAGGGGATATGTTCTAAGACTCCTTGTGGATATCTGAAGCATTCTATAATACCAAACCCCAAATGCAATATGTTTTTCCTATGCTGTATTAAGTAAATTGAGGTTTACTTTAACACAAACATTGTGTTAAGAGATTAAATTATTAGTCAAGACATTAAAAGAGCTATTATAACCTTATTCTGTACACTCAAAAATGTAACAGAAATAATATATTAGAGACATGGAAAATGTAATTGTAAAAATAAAAATGACTGTCTAGAGATGAAGACTATGATACCTGCATGGGAAGTATGGCAGGTTAGACATAGCAAAAGCAAAGATTAGTCAATTTGTATATATATTTGTATGTACATATAATGTGTACATATACCCATATAGATATTCTCTCTCTCTCTCTCTATATATATATCATTAGAAACTCTTATAGGGTAGAACGTCAATTTCCAAAAGGACATATCAAGTTTTGGAAAATGGGTTTTGTGAAGATATAATGAACCTATGATGGGTAGCTCCCTGGCCAGGGATCTAACTTGTGCACCAGTGGCTGTGGTTAACTTCATAGGTTGTGTCTTAACCCCTTGTACCACCAAGAAGAATATTCTCACCCCCTACACTTCTGGCCTACACCCCAATTCTTGTATGCATACATAAATCTTTAGGAAAAATAATGGACCTAAGATGAAGTTATCTTGGACTCTATTTTTTTTAAGATTTATTTATTTATGCATATAAAAACTGGGATGTAGGCTAGAGGTGTGGGAGGTGAGAGGATTCACCAAAGACAGAGTGGGGAGCGGAACAGACAGATGTACTGAAATGCACTGCTGAGGGGAGCAGCAGGTGAGTCAGGAGAGGTCTGCTGCGCCAGGGCCAGGTGCGTTGCTCCCTGGCCAGCCTGGGGTCGAACTCATTAACCCCTGCACCACCAAGGAGGCCCTGGGCTCTAATTTAAAGAATGGTGTCCTTAGAGTGAAAAGGGAAGATTTAAATACAGACAGAAAGACATACAAGGAGAATATCATGTGATGACAGAGGCATCAACCAGAGGAATAAGACAAAGGTTGCCAAGGATTTCTGGGGACATGAGAAAAGAAGGAAGTGTCACTCAGAGCGTTCAAAAGGATCTTTGTTCTGCTAACATCTTGATTTCAGGTTCTGGTCTCTAAAATTGAGAGATTCACAGTTCTGTTGTTTTAAGAATCTGGTTTGTTGCATTTTGGCATAACAGCCCTAAGAAATGAATAAAATGAATACAAAACTAGATGATTTTAAAAAAGAAATAATAAGACTGAGAAAAATTAAGAAAAGAATGACTATGTGAAAACTTCATAGTATCAAATATACAAAAGACCGAAGTATTCACAGTATGAGTTAAAAGAAAACCATCTCAGGAGAAAACCATGTTTTTTTTTTTTTTTCCAAATTTAAATAAAACAGTTGTTAAATAAAACAGTTTACTGTTTTATTTATTCTTTGATTCAACGATATCAAAGAAAAGAAAAATGAAGGAAACTGCACTGTGCATATCATTATCAAATTGATTAAAATCCAACAATAACAATTCAAAAATAAACAAATGACCCAATTAACAAAATAGGCAAAGAACTTGATTGGACACTTCTCTAAAGAAGACATTCAGATAGCTTACAGACATACGAAAAAATGTTCATCACTTGTTATAAGGGAAATGCAAATTAAGACCATATGGAGAGAACACCAAGGCAAAGGAAAAATGAGGAAACTCTAGAAGAAAGATCAGAGTCAATTACAAGAGGGAAACTACAAATGATAGGACTCCCAGAAGGAGAAGGAAAAGAAATAGGACTAGAAACCTTATTCAAAATAAAAATAAATGAGAACTTTCCAAACCTACAGAATGAATTAAAATGGAAGTCCATGCAAACAGAGAAAACACCTAAATTCTTAGTTACAAAAATATCCACAGCCAGACACATTACTGTCAAAATATCAAAAATCAAAGATAAAGAAAAAAATCAAAGATGAAGGAATCAGTGAAAAATAATAACTTTTAAGGACTACCAAACTAGGATTTCCCCAGATTTCAGTTCAAATTCTCTCCAGGCTAGGAGAGAGGGGAATCAAACAATCACAGTCCTAAAAGACAAGAACTGTTAGCCATGAATTTTCTAACCTGCAACTTCGTCAATTAAGTATGAAGGGGTAACAAAGGATTTCTCAAACAGAAATTAATGGAGTTTGCTACAACTAGACCCACTCTTCAGTAATACTAAGAGGAATTTTTTCTATAAGATAAGAAAAATGGAAACACAAAATCCTTAGCAAAATGACAAAAGTAATATAACACCAGTACCAAGAGCAAGAATATTATGTGTTAACAATATCAACTACTAAGTGGGAGGAAGAAATAGGTAGAACCAGTATATTTAAATGTTGAAGAGCAGATGCCAGTTCACAGAGGTCCTATATCACAAGAACAAGTAAAACCTCCCTGGTAACCATTAACTAGAAATCTAGATTAGACACCTTCAGACAAAGAAACAAAGTAACTAATGAGAATACTAAGGAAGCCCATGCAGAAAGAGTGGAGAGAAATGAAGGGAAAAAGAAGCAATGGAAAAATAAAACAAAAATCAAAAAGTAAATTAGTGAAAATAAACAATTCATATCAATAATCACCCCTAGGTAAGAGCTACACACCCCATCATGGTCTGGGTCTCAGGAAGGGGGACCCAGCATGCCCCTGCCTCGGCCTAGGCTGCAGGCAGGGGTGAAGGCAGAGTGAGCCCTGTGCCACCAGGGTCTCGGGCTTTAGGTGTCTCAGACTGGGGGAGCTTGCTTACACTGCCCAGTGGGCTGGGGCGGGGGCAGGCTGGGGTGTGGGTGAAAGGGGGAGCATCCCCTCCCTTCTGACTCCTACTTCAATCAAATTGTTGTAAAAGATCTATAATTCAGGCACTCCTGCTGCAGACTTTCAGGAGAGGATAAGGACAAATCAAATTCCTGGACATAGTCATAGCCTGGGGCAGACCCAAATCACTCTAAATGTGAATTATCTGAATTCACCAATTTAAAAAAATAGGCTAACAATGTGAGTGGAAAAAAAAAAAATTCCAGCTGTCAATACTTTGTTTACCAGAGACCCATTTAAAACCAAAAGGCAAAAGCAAATTTAAAATAACAGGCTGGAATAAAGTCATACATGGTAATACATGAGAGAGTGAATCAGGAACAACTTATTTATCCAATAAACTAGACTTCCAACTAAAAAAGTTGATCAGTGACAAAGATGGATACCATCCATATAGTGATAGGGAACAGCTCACCAAGAAGTTATCATTCCTATTAACTTTAGTGCTCCAAATAGAGCAATACCTAGTTATATGAAAAAACAATTAATGGACCTAAAACAATGTATTAGCAAAAATACAATTGTTGCCAGAGATTTCAATACGCCATTGACACAAAGGGATAGATCATCCAGACAGAAAATTAACAAAGAAATAAAGAGCTTAGGGACTCCCTGGTGTCCTAGGGGTTAAGCTTCAGTGCTACCATTGTGACAGCCCATTGCCAAGGCCTGGGTTTGATCTCCAGCCAGGGAGGTAACCACATGGCACAGCAGACCTCTCTTGTCTTGCCTGCTGCTCCCTTTAGCATTGTAATTCAGTAGATCTGCCTGTTGTGCTCCCCATTCTGTCTCCAGTGAATGGTATCACCTCCCATACCTATGGCCTGCACTCCAGTTCTTCTACACACAAAAAATATATATAAAAATCTTTTAAAAAGAAATAAAGATCTTAAATGAAGTATTAGATCAAATCGATTTACTGGACATTTACAGAGCTTTCCATCCTAAAAACAATGAGTACACTTTCTTCTCCAGTATACAAGGAACATGTTCAAGAATGAATCACAAATCACAAAAAGTATACAAAAATAGAAATTATATCAAACACCTTCACAGATTACAATGTCATAAAGCTAGAAATTAAACATAAAAGGAATCCTGCAAAGTATGTGTAGCCTAAACAAAAGCCTAAACTCATGCTGTAGTGGCTGGCAGTAGCTTGATAGTGCTTTTTTACTTTTGTAAAAAGTAAAAAAAAATCCAATTTGATAGCTTACTTTTTTTTAAAGATTTATTTATTTATTTATACAAGCACTGGGTACAGTCAGAAACTTGGGAGGGTGAGCGAATTCACCAGAGCCAGAGAGGAGAGCAGAGCAGGCAAACTGACAAAATACACTGCTGAAGGGAGCAGCGGGTAGCAGGAGATGTCTGTGCGCCATGTGAGACCCTCGCCCGGCAGCCAGAGATCAAACCGGTGCTGCAGAGGCTGCAGAAAGCTTCGTAACCCAGCACTCAACCTCTGCGCCCCCGGGGAGGCCCTGATAGCATACTTTTTTACTTTTATCACTCATGTGTACCCTAAACAAGCCAAAGTATGTGTAGCTTACACAAAATGCTTTTGAAAAACTCTTAGGTCTACAAAGAAATCAAAGAAGAGGGCCTCCATGGCACAAAGGGTTAAACACAGCTCTGTGAAGCAATCTGCAGCCTTGGCAGCAGGAGTTTGATCCCTGGCAGGCCAGGGAGCAACCCACATGATGAAGCAGACCTCTCCTGACTAATCTGCTGCTCCCCTCAGCAGTGTACCCTGGTCAATCTGCCTGTTCCTACTCTGTTTCTGGTGAATCCTCTCACCCCACCCCCCACACCTCTGCCTGTACCCCAGATCTTGTATGCATAAATAAATAAATCTTTAAAAAAATAAATAAATAAAAGAAATCAGAGATAAAAAATATATGGCGACTAATGAAAACAGAGCGACAAACTAGCAGACCCTATGGGATGCTTTAAAAGTTGTAGTATGTGGAAAGAAGCCCACATTTAAAAAAAAAAAAAAAAAAAAAGAAAAAGCTCACTTTAACAATCTAACACTGCAGTGGAAGAAACTACAAAAAGAACAACAAAAGCACCCCAAAACCAGTAGATAATAAAAATTGGAGCAGAAATAAATAAAATAGAAAACAAAAAGACAGTCCAAAGATCAATGCAACCAAGAGTTTATTCTTTGAAAAAAATAAACAAAATTGACAGCCCATTAGTTATGCTTATGAAGAAGAGAGAAAACCTAAATTAATTGAATCAGAAATGAAAGAGGTAAAATTACAACAGATACTGCATAAATGCACAGAATTGTAAGACGTATTATAAAAGTCTCTATGCAAACTAATTGGACAAACTAAAAGAAATGGACAATTTTTCAGACTCACACCGCTCCCAAGATTGAACCAGGATGAAATAGACAGCTTAAGCCATGCAATCACAAGTGCTAATATTGAAATAAAAATTCTACCCAATAACAAAAGCTCAGGACCAGATGACTTTATAGGTTTAGTGAATTCTACTAAACCTATAAAGAATATATATAATGTACCCTACTCACACTCTTCAAAAAAATTGAGGGAAAAAAAATCTCCCCAATACTTTCTATGAGGCCAACATCACTCTATCCCCCAAACCAAACAAGGGCAGTACAAAAAAAAAAAGAAAATCACATACCCATACCAATATCTCTAATGAATGTAGATGCAAAAATTCTCAAAAAATCAGAGCAAATTAAGTACAGCAGCATATCAAGAGACTTGTCACCACGATTGAGTAGGCTTCATCCCATTGATACAAATCTGGTTCAACATACATAAAAGAATCAATGTCATTCATCATGTCAACAAAAAGAAAAAAAAAATCACATAATCATCTCATTAGATACTGAAAAACTATTTGACAAGATTCAACACCCCTTTATGATAAAAATCATCCCAAAATGGGAATAAATGGAAACTATGTAAATATTTTTTTAAAGATATATTTATTTATGCATACAAGAACTGGGGTACAGGCCAGAGGTGTGGCGGGGTCGGGGGGGGGTGGGGGTGAGTGGATTCACCAGAGACAGAGTGGGGAACAGAACAAGCAGTTGACTGGAGTACACTGTTGAGGGGAGCAGAGGGCGAGTTAGGAGAGGTCTGCTGCTCCACGTGGGTTATCTCCCTGGCCGGGGGTTGAACTCATGCTATAGTGGCTGCAGATAGCTTCATAGATTGAGTCTTAAACACTTGAGCCACCAGGGAGGCCTGATCTAAATATTTTACAATTCATATATGACAAATGCACATCATACTCAATGGTGAAAAGCTGAAGGCATTTCCACTTTAGATCAGATACAAGACAGGGATGTCCACTAACACCACTATTATTCAATGTAGTCCTGGAAGTCCTAGCTGAAGCAATTATGCAAGAAATAAACATAAAATGAATCCAAATTGGAAAAGAAAAAGTGAAACTGTCACTATTCACAGATAACATGATAATACACTTACAGGAACCAAAGATTCTACAAAAAACTTCTAGAAAAAATAAATGAATGCAGGGCCTCCCCTGGTGGTGCAGCAGTTGAGCTGTGACACTGCCCACAACCTCTGCAGCACTGGTTCAATCCACGGCTGCTGGTGAGGGTCCCACTTGGCATGCAGACCCCTCCCGCTATGTCTGCTGCTCCCCTCAGCAGCGTATTTCGTCAGTCTGACTGTTCTGTTCCCCGCTTTGGCTCTGGTGAATTCTCTCACACTCCCATGCTTCTGACTGTACCCAGTGCTTGTATAAATAAATAAAAAATAAATAAATGAATACAGTGAAGTGGCAAAATACCAATATACAAAAATCAGTGGCATTTCTATATGCAAACAATGTAATCAGAAGAAATGGAAATAAGAAACACAGTTTCATATATAATCACACCCAAAAGAATGAAATACCTGGGAATGAACTTAAAGGAAGTGACTCATACATCATCCCCATACAATGAAATCTGAAAGACACTGTTAAGAGGGATCAGAGGGAGGGAGGGAGGAGCACAGGGGACTGAGGTGATGGTGCACGGGTGCATTGGTGAAGAAAACTCTATGGCGACTACACCTGAGGGGTGGGGGGAAGCAAATATTGTTTAAAAATGAACAACGATGTAAAAAATAAAACAAAATTACAATGAAAAAAGAAAAAGAAAAGAAAATATTGGAAATAAAGGAAGACAAAAAAAATGGAAAGAAAACCCATGCTCATTGGTAGGAAGAATTAACATCATTAAAATGGTTATATTACCAGAAACAATTTACAGATTTAATGCAATAACTATCATTAACTACATATTCAATGCAACTTACAGATTTAATGTAGTAACTATTAATGACCAATGACTTTTTCAAAAGTAAATAGACCAATCATCAAATTTACACGAAACCATGAAATGTCCCAAATAGCTAGAACAATCTTGAGAGAAAAGAAGAAAAATGGATACATCACACTTCCTGACTTCAAACAATATTACACAGTGGCAGTAATCAGAACAGTATGGTACTGAAACTAAAGCAGAAATACAGAATAATGGAACAGAATTGCCCAGATAAAATATATAGATATGAACAGCTAATTTTTGACATAATTACAGTCATACAATGGAGAAAAGATAGTTTTTTTTTTTTAAATGGTACTGGGAAACATACATAGCCAATGGAAGAAAAATAAAGAAAAATAAAGAAAAAATTAAAAAAATAAAAAAAATAAAAAGTAAAAATAAAAAAAAATAAAGAAAAATAAAGAAAAATAAAGAAAAATAAAATATGGTGTTAAATATTTAACATCATACATGAAAGTTCACTCAAAGTGAATTAAATATTTTGACATAAGAACTGAAATCATGGGCTTCCCTGGTGGCTCAAGGGGTTAGGTATCAGCACTATGAAGCTATTGGCAGCCACTGCAGCATGAATTCAATACCCAGCCAGGGAGCTAACCCACATGGCACAGCAGACCTCTCCTGTCTTGCCCGCTGCTCCCCTCAGCAGTGTATTTCAGTAGATCTGCCAGTTCTGCTCCCCATTCTGTCTCTGGTGAATCCTCTCACCTTCCCACACCTCTGGCCTACACCCCAGCTCTTGTATGCATAAATGAATAAATCTTTTTTAAAAAGAACTGAAATAATAAAGCACTTGAAAGGAGATATAGGGGACACACAAAAATGTATTTGGGAATACAACCCCAACCACAAGGGATACAAAAGCAAAAATAAACAAGTGGGATTATATAAAATTTAAAATCTGTTGTATATCAAATAAAACAAAAAGGTAACTCACAGAATGGGAAAATATTTGAATACCATACTTTGGACATGGACTTAATCTTCAGAATTTATAAAGTATTTACACAATCTAACAACAAAGAAACAAATGACTCAATTTAAAAATTAGCAAAGGACCTCAACAGACACTGCCATAAAGAAGACATTCAGATAGATGACTTATAAACATATGAAAAAAATGTTCAAAATCACTTATCATTATAAAAATCCAAGTCAAGCCCACACTGAGATACCAACTCACCCTGTGAGAATGACCGATATATACAAGAATGGGATTAACAAATGTTGGTGAGGATGCAGTGAAAAAGAAACTCTCATCTACTATGGAAAATGAATGGTATGGAGATTTATTGAGGAAACAAAAATGGAAATTCTGCGTGATCCAGCAATATGTCTATCCAAATAATATGAAAACTCTAATACACAAAGATTTATCTATACCTGGAACCAACACAAGTGCCCTCCAATACATGAATGGATAGAGAAATTATGGGCATATATTCAATGAAGTATTACATTGCTGTGAAGAGCTAGAGCGGGGAACAGAACAGGCAGACTGATGAAATACACTGCAGAGGGGAGCAGCGGGCGAGACAGGAGAGGTCTGCTGTGCCATGTGGGTAACTCGCTGGCCGGGGATTGAACTCATGCTGCAGTGGCTGCAGGCAGCTTCCCAGCCCAGCACAGTACCT
Source organism: Talpa occidentalis (assembly GCF_014898055.3). Classification (NCBI taxonomy): domain Eukaryota; kingdom Metazoa; phylum Chordata; class Mammalia; order Eulipotyphla; family Talpidae; genus Talpa; species Talpa occidentalis. The sequence continues at coordinate 56,330,877 of NW_023600993.1, forward strand.
CTTTAAAGTGAACTATAACATGAAGATATATACTATAAAAACTACAACAGCCATTAAAAAATACAATTGAAAGTTATAGTTACTAAGTCCACAAAGATGAAAAATAGAATCATAAAAATGTTTAAAAATTTAAGCCCCAACATATTACAAGCTTGGAAATTGTCATTCAGCATCTTAACACAACATACACATACATAACCTGAACAAACTGAGTAAAGGGACTTTTCTTGGATTCATTAGAGACTCTAAGTCAGAGGGCAAAACATTACCCTAAAATTTACATAAAGGTGATAAAAAATTCACATTTGACATCAGTTCACTGAGAACGGAAGCTATTGGGGCATAGTGTTGGAGGAGTATAGACAAGTATGATTTTAGGAGACTCTGGGATTGTAGAAATAGAAGGGACATGCTTCCATGGGTTTTAGCTCCAAGAACCCCATCAGGTCCTAACTATGGATGGCTAAGAAAGACAAAATCCTCTTTCTGATAGGGAGAGAAGAAAAGTAATCATTTTGAAATTTTCTCAAAGCATTCTCCATCACAAATGTAGACATTAGAAAACAAGGGAAAGGACTTTACCAGAGCTTTTAATCAGAACTGGGAAAAGGAAACTACCTAACATCAGCTCCTGTTTCATCTAAGAAACAATACAAAACCAAGGAAAACCTGTGAAGGCCACTTCCCAGGGATAGAAAAGTTCTTAAAGACTAAGACCTATAAGATAAAATGCTTTTCTTCCCCCATACCTGCTCACATATAACAATACTGGATTATAAGGGAAAGAGTTGCAGTGTTCATGCTTTGTTGAAGAAAAGGTTTAAAAGACAACAGAGGTGACAAAAACAGGGGCACTAGAGAAAAAAGGAAACTTCTAATGTCTACAGGCACAAACAATATCAAACAGCCCAACCCCCAAGTAGAGCAACTGGAACCTCCCACTAGAATTCCATTTACTTCCTTTCCTGTAACCAAACATATTGTATCTGACTTTCAACAACAACAATAAAATCCCAAGAATTGCTAAAAAACAAGAGTAAAAGAAGTTTGAAGAGACAAAATAAGCATTAGAATTCAACTCAGACAGGCAGAGATTTTGAAATTATCAGATAAGGAATTTAAAGTAACTGTAACAATGTTGAAGGTTCTAAAGGAAAAACTAAAAACATGCAAAACAAATGAGTCATGTATGCAGGTAAGTGAAAACACTAAGGAAGAACAAAAGGAACATGAAGAATGCCTTTGATGGTTTCTTCAATAGAACAGGAATAACAATGAAAGTATCAGTGAATTTGAATATCTGTAAATAAAACTTCTAAACTTAAATTCAGGAATGGAAAATTGAAACAATAGAATGTCCAAAAATGAGATGAAATTTCAAAGAGTTATACATATATGTGATCGAAATTCCAGGAGAAAAGAGAATGATAAAAAGAAATATTTGAAGTAATAATGGGCACAGATTTTCCAAAATTAATGACAGACACCAAATCACAGATCTGGAAGACTCAGAATACAAACTCTAATGGCAGGCCAGCCCTCTCCCTTCCATTTAGTCATACCATAATCAAATTGTAGAAAACCAAAGGTAAAAAGAAAAAAAAATTAAAAGCAGGCAGAGGCGGGAAACACCTACACATATATGACATACACATACAACACCTACACATACAAATGTAAATGCTCCATTAGACTTCTCATCAAACACCACACAAGAAAGATGACGTAGAATGGGATATCGTAAGCTTTGGGGGGAAAAAATTCCAAACTAGTGATCTAGAATTCTATATCCAGTGAAATGATTCTTTCAGAATTAAGGAGAAATAATGAGTTTCTCAGATAATCAATAGCTAAGGAAATTCATTTCCAGTAAATCTAACCTCAAGAAATGTTAAAAAGAAGTTTTATGAGGAGAAGGAAAAAGATTTTGATTAGATCCTTGTATCTGCTAAGGTGAAGGAAAGAATCAGAAGAGGAATAAATGAAAGCAAAACAAAATCTTGTGGGTTTTTTTAATTCTTAATTGATTTAGTAAATCATATTTTGTTCAAAGTAAACATAATAGTCCATTGGATGATTATAAAAATATATACAAAGTGAAATGTGACAACAGAGTTAAAAAGGTAAAAACTATACACAAAAAGGTAAGTACTATAAAAGTAATTTCTACAAGTTACTGTATCAACCATGAAGGATTATTATGCTATTTGATAGTAGACTTATTTTAGGTGTAAGTATATGTTGCAGTTTCTATAAATATTTTTTACAAGGTGTATAATTGATATGTTAACAGAGTGGAAAAATGAAATTGGATAAAATGCTTGCTAAAGACTAGATAATACAAAAAAAGTAGAGGCAAAAAAGAGACCACTCCCTGTGTGGCCATGACTAAAATTTGAATTTTTCCTGAGAAGGAAGGTTCAATGATGCCTGGAATGATGGACAATCCCCTAATAGCGGAGTGCTTGCGTCCTAAAACAAGGGCAAAATGGTCAGGAGGCATTGAGCCATGAATTCCCGTGGAAATAGGTTGAACTCCCATAGCAGGTGTTAAAAGGGAAGGGGATTTTACTGGGAGGTCGAATCCTGGGCTGGAGAGTCCAGTTTGTTGGAGCTGGCTGAAGAGGGAAAGAGGCTGTGAGGAAGGTGGGTTTGGCTCGCCATGTAATTCTGAGGAAGGTGATAAGAAGCTGGAGGTGGAACTTGATGGTATGGCTCCTGAGAGAGGGGGGCCTGGGGCCTTGGAGTCCCCCTCAAGTTTGACTGATGAAAAGGAGTTATGGGTGAGCCAGTTACATCAAATTTTGAACGGCATTCATTAGCCCAATGGAGGCCCTTTTTGCAACGAGGACAGGGACCGGGAGGTCGCGGACGTGTAAGGGCACCTCCCTGTGGCCGGGAAGTGGAACTACTAGGGCGGGAGGGGCATTCATTGCGGAAATGGCCCCTTTGACCACACCCAAAACAGGTACCGCCTCGTGTGGGGTGCTGGGCTGACTGCTGCAGAGCCGCCGCCATGATGGTGCCTGTAACGGTAGCCCCATCAATATCCTTACACTAAAGACTAGATAATACAAAAAAGTAGAGGCAAAAAAGAAAAAGCGCAAGAATAGAATGTCCTGCAAACATGACATATTAAATCAATTGTAGCAATCACTTTAAAGGTGAATGACCCAAGTGCAACAATTAAAAGCAGATTGTCATAACAATTAAAGTAAATCTACTGTCAAATAGCATAATAATCTTTCATAGTTAATATAGTAACTTGTAGTAATTACTTGTGTAGAAATAAGAAAGCAACTATTAACTAAACTCTCTTTGAGGAGAAAGACACATTAAATGTGAAGTAATGGAATGAGATAAACAATGCTAACATTAATTAATATGAAGCTGCATTAGCTATTTAACACAGATAACACAGACTTTTAGTAAGAAAAATGTCAGAAATATGGAAACATGCTGTATAGTGATAAACATTCTTCAAGAATACACAGTAAAGAAAAAGGAATAAATAATATAAAATGTGCCTGTGCCTAATAACATATGTCAAAATATGTGATCCAAAAATGGCAGTTCTTCCAGGAGAAATAGACAAATTCACTATGAGAGTTGGTAGTTTATTACTCCTCTCTCAGTGATTGATAGAGTAAGCAGGCAGAACAATGCAGATAAAACTGAATAACAATAGCATAAATCAATTTTATCTAATTGAAATGCATTGATTCATTCAAAAATAGCAGAATATGATTTCCTCTTAAGCGCTTAAGAGATTAAAGAACTATAAATACAAATTAAGTTTACAGGCCACAGAAAAATGAATCTAAAATAATCAAAATTAGAATAATTTGAGTATGTTTATGTTTTTAATGGGATGATCATTCAGGTGTGGCCACAAGAAAAATCATGGGTTTCCCTAGGAAAGCCAAAGGAGGGAAAGGTGAACAGTCTGGGATTGGCTAGAATGAAAAATATTAGCAGCTGTGAGCTATAGGAATCTCTCATTGTCCATTACCTGGCTCTACATGATCAAGGCAGAGAAACATTGGCTCTGATTGGTGTTGTATTGATTCATTTTGATATCAAAGGCAAGGGAACTTTGCTGTCTCCAAGAACTGCAATTTTTTAAAAAGATTTATTTGTTTATGCATACAAGATCTGGGGTACAGGCCAGAGGTGTGGGGGGTGAGAGGATTCACCAGAGATAGAGTGGGGAACAGAACAGGTAGATTGATTGGAGTAGAGTACACTGCTGAGGGGAGCAGCAGGTGAGTCAGGAGAGGTCTGTTGTGCCATGTGGGTTGCTCCCTGGCAGGGGATCAAACTCGTGCTGCAGAGGCTGCTGACAGCTTCATAAGTTGCATCTTAATCCTTGTGTCACCGGGGAGGCCCCAAGAACTGGAATTTACTGGTCTAGGGATGCAATCTTTTCCCAGGTAGCAAATTTTTCTCTTAAGATGTCAATACATCAAAACATATAAGAAATTTGAAATTTACCTATATAAATAATAGAGAGCAATAAGGTACATAAAGCCATACTGGATTATAACCTAACATATAAAACAAATATACATGTATTGATATATGTATATAAATACATGATTGAAACATAAGGCATAAGAGATAAACATCACATGCTTAACAATTCAAGATATCTTATGTTGGTAATCTTTTTTCAAGGAGAGAAGAATAAATTCTCACTCTGTAATTGCACTGGACAGAATTTCTTCTTTCCAATGAGTACAGTTGGGAAAGGGGTAGAAAAAGTAGCTTCACAGTGGAGGTAGTAAACAGAAAAAACTTCAGTTAGATCATCAATGTCACATCAACAGTGGCAGAGGTGTTAGTGTAACCTTGCTATGATGATGTGATGAAAACTGCACTTTACCTCAGTGTTCTTCTTCCTAATCTCCTATCCTCAGTCTAATCAGGAGAAAAATATCAGATTAATTCTAGGTGAGAAGCATTCTACAAAATATCTGACGAGCATTCCTCAAGAAACATAATACCTATGATAAGTTCTCAGTAGCAAAAATATCAGGTCAATTCTAGGTGAGAAGCATTCTACAAAATATTTGATGAGCATTCCTCAAGAATAATACCTATGATAAGTCCTCAGAAGCAAAAGGAAGATAAGGATAAAGGCAGCAAAATATAATTCTGTGTTCTGTGGGATCACACAGAAAAAAATGAACTTTGAGTAAGAACTTAGATATACTAAATTAACTATGGATTTATTTAAAAATAATGCATCAGATTTTGTTCACAGATTGTAAAATGTGTTACACTAATGTGTAAAATATAAAGTATGGGGAAAACTGAGCATGGAGCATATAGAAACTCTGTATTGTCTTAATTTCTCTGTAAGTCTAAAAGTGTTTTAAAAATAAAGTCTCTCATGAATGTTAAATTTACCCAAAAGAAAGTGGAACAGAAGCTCAGGAGAGAAAGGCCATATGAGATAAACAGAAAAGAAACAAAAAGATTATAGTTTTAAACCCAACTATATCAATAATTTCAGATGAAAAGTGTCTAAACAATTCAATTGAAAAGCCTATCATAGGTCTTCCAATTCTGGATAGATGTAAGATACACACTTTTCTTCCTTCTTTCCACTAAATGCAACAAAAAACCCTGATATAATATGTCAAACAATCATGAGAATATTTTGGAGGGAGGAAGACAGTCTTCCCAGAGACCACAAAATCCCAAGAAAAACATGATACTGAACATTATTTATGCCTCATCTATTCCAGACTTGGAACTGACAACCCCGGCACTTCAATTTTTCCAGAGAAAATGTCAAAGAAAGTTAGTATTTCCTAGCTAGCGATCAGGGAAAGGGAATCCTTGCCAGACAGAAACTTTCACATTCTAATTTCTCTACCATAAGCCCCACTAGCTCTGATGTCAGATATGCCAAATAGAATCCTAGACATCTATATGAGACAGTGAAGTTTCACCTAGTCCTTCTGGAGTGATGTAAAAAAAAAGGTCAAGCAGGGTCCAGAATACTTACTTTTAGTGATGCTCACCAGCATAAATTTCCAAGTTGCAACCCATGTGGGAGGCCTATATTCTCTCCTCATTCCACGATAATACAATGCTCATCCTCTCCTAGTTGGCTCTCAGAAAAGTCTAGTAGACAGTGAATAGTTTCACCATCTCTAGTGGTAATGAAGACACTCTACCATATCAGTGTGGCTCAAATAAGAAGCAGTAAGTGGTAAAGTAATACAATATTGTAAAATCAGTGAGAAATCAGTGATTTTTGGAAAATTTTGAGGATCCAGAACTGCCGCATTTATCCAGAAATAAAGGGAGCACCCCCATTATGGGTTTCAATGAAGGAAAGATAGTGAGTTAGAACTTTCAATCCACCTTGCAGTAACCACCCTTTCCCATGCCAGAGAGTTGTCAGAGAAAACCAATTAATGCAGATGGAGTCAGTAAGTCAGTTTCATAATATACAAGAAAAAAAGTCAAATAAAATCACACATCATAACAAGATCTAAGAGATCTTGAACAGAATAGATGACAAAATGTTAATAACAGAATGACACACACAAAGACACATTATAATAAAACTGTTGAAAGTCAGTGACAAGGACAAAAATTCCAAAAATATAATAGGAAAAAGTTGCCTGTAAAAAAACACCAATTAGAATTATCAGTCTGAGAATTTTCCAGTAGGAAACTTACAGACAACAAGGGAATGGCAGGAGTATTTAAAGTGCTCAAAGAAAAATATTTCCAGGCTAGAATTCTTTATCATGCAAGATTCTCATTTAAGTCAGGAAAAAGGGCAAGAACCTCCACTGAAAAGCAGAAACTAAAAAAAAATTATCAAAACCAAGTTAGACATAAAATAATTACCAAAAGGGCTATTCTAAATCAATAGTAACAATAAAAAATTCAATACAGAGGTAACAGACACCTAAATTAAGCAATGTAGAGGAGAAGCATAAAATTGTGAACCATCAAAATGAGTTTATAATTAGACCATCTGGCAGGTCACAAAAATAGTTTATCATATTCTAACCTCAGCAAATCCTTCAAACAAAAACAAACAAACAAAAAAGCAACACATAATACAATCGAAATGAAACCTAAACAAAACATAATAAGAATATTAAAAAAAAGACAAAGAACCTAATTTTTTTTTTAAATGGCAATAAGCATTTATGTCTCAATGAGCACCTAAAATACAAATGACAAAATACCACCACTTAAAAGAGATAGAGTGACCATGTGGATTACAAGATAAAGTCCAAATTTTGGCTCTTTATGGAAACCAATCTAAGTAACAAATAGAAACAAAAATATAACATTAAAGGCTGGAACAATTCTATTAGAAAAATGATAATCAAAAAAATGCAGGAAGGGCTATATCAATTATATGCTTATATAAAATAAAATAGATTTCCAATTTAAAAAGGTAACAAGAGCTAGAGATGGACATTATGATTAAGGGCCTAACACAACAAAAATAAATTTCATTTATTTCTTTAGAAATATTTCTTGGGCCTCCCCGGTGGCTCAACGGTTGAACGCTGGGTTGCGAAGCTGCCCGCAGCCTCGGCAGCACCAGTTCGATCCCTGGCTGCTCCCCGGCCACGAGGTAAGGGTCCCACATGGCGCGCAGACCTCTTCTGCCGCCCGCTGCTCCCCTCAGCAGTGTACTTCTGTCCTTCTGCCTGCTCTGCTCCCTGCTCTGGCTCTGGTGAATTCTCTCACCCTCCCGCAGCACTTCTGCCTGTACCCAGTGCTTGTATAAATAAATAAATAAATCTTTTAAAAAAGAAAAAAAAAAGCTTTAAAAAAAAAAAGAAATATTTCTTTAGAGTACAAATACACCAAATGATGGAACACCAAAATGCATGAGACAATTAATACATTTTAAGAGAGAGTTTGACAACAACAGAGTAATTTTTATTTTATTTTTAAAGATTTATTTATTTATTTATACAAGCACTGGGTACAGGCAGAAGTGCGGGAGGGTGAGAGAATTCACCAGAGCCAGAGTGGGGAACAGAACAGGCAGAACGATGGAGTACACTGCTGAGGGGAGCAGCAGGCGGCAGGAGAGGTCTGCGCGCCATGTGGGACCCTTGCCCAGCGGCTGGGGATCAAACTGGCGCTGCAGAGGTTATGGGCAGCTTTGCAACCCAGCGCTCAACCGCTGTGCCACTGGGGAGGTCCAACAACAGAGTAATTTTAGATGGTTTTAATACTCTACTTACAACTATGGACATATCACTCCACGCCTAGCTATCAGCACTTGTGTGTATGGAGCACACATAAGCCCCAGCATGCTCCAGTTCAGGCTGAACAAGGCCTAGCTCCTTGCTTTGGACCCCAGCCATGCTCAGGAAGTACATCCTACTCAGTGCTCAACCTCATGCTTCAAAAGAAGGCATGCACTCCAGCCTGGGCCATCTAAGGCCTCACTCTTCTTCAGAGGTCTTCAGCAGCCTCCCAGTAAGCACCCATGACTTCAGTCCCTAGCCATCAGTACCTAGGAGCAGATGGATGGTCCAGTCTCGGCTGTGAAGTATACACTCCTTCACCTTTGATTCTGAGGCACACATGGGAAGTGCGTCCTTTCCTAGCACTCAGCCATCCATGACTCAGAAGGATACATAAGCTCCATTCCAGGACCCTTTGGGCCTCCCTCAATATCAGAGTACTTCTGCAATCATCAGCCCTCCTGGCCAACAGAAACAGGCACAGAGCTGCCACTCCTGGGCAAGGCAATGTCCCACCAACTTGCCCCCCTACCCCAGTCCTCATACCCACCAGAACTAGGTTTGGAAGTACATTGAGGGAGGCTCTACCACCATTTGGATCCCACAAGACCACAGTGGATGTACCCACCTTCAAGTAAATGCCCAGAACAGTGGGAAAGAAGGACTCTCATACAAAATAAATAAATAAATAAATAATGGGAGAAGGGGGCGGAGCAACATGGCGGCGAGGAGACGCTGCGAGTAAGATCTCCAATTAAAAAAAGTTAATAGGGAGGAAAAGTGGCAGGTCCCAGTGAGAACTGGGACACGGAAGATAAACAGGTGACTCCAGCAAACTTCCCGAAGAAGAAAGTTGCCATAAAAGAGGACTTGAAGGGAGGAAAGCGCAGAACCCTGCTCCCCTCCCCCACCCCCAAAGTCAGCACTCTCCGACCAGCAGAGAGGAGGGAAAAAACAAACTAAAACGACCAACAAGAACAAACTACGCAGCAAGTGGGACTGTGAGTGGAAAGGAACTATTGCAGCCACCACACACCGTGAACGGGAGCTGCGGAGAACCCTGCAGGATTCGCTGCGGCGGTGAGCGAATAGCTCCGGGCGCCATTGGAGAACAAAGAAACCCTGGAGGAGACCTGCACACAGCCCCAGGCCGGCCAGTAAGCTTGCTCAGAAAGTGCTTGGCGTGCTTGAAGAGCAAACGCGGATCAGGATCACGGCTGCCCAGGTCCCTGCGCCTGTGACCTAGGCTTGCGGGGAGACTCACGGGGGCCCTCACTGAGGTGAAAGTCCCTCCCTGAGTAAGCAGGAACCAGGTGCCCAGGCACGGGAGCGGGGTGCAAAAGGCGCCATTCCCGCGCCACTGAACTGGGCTACAGCCCGCGTCCTGGAACTGAGGGCTTTGGAACTGAGACCCAGGGCACAAAATTCGGGGTGTGGGTTCTCCACGACGGTGGGGCACAAGGCAGACACAGCACCCCAAAGCCGTTGAGGTTTACCCTACCATTCTCGCTCTGTTCCCTGTCCCACGGGGGGGGGGCGTCGAAAAGCAGCCCCCCAAGGACAATAGGAGAGATCTCTGGCGCCACCTAGCGACCAGAAAAAAAAGTCACTAACACCCCATAGAACAGGGAAATTTCTTAAGAAAAGACTTCTTGAAAAGGGCAGAAGGCTTCTGGAGGACCCAGTGGCCAGCTGGGAAGTTAGCCCACGCCAGGCCCCTTCCAACCAGCAGTCTGAGCCCACAGGGAGAAGGCACCCACGTCCGGGGCAGACCAGGCGCGCAGAAGAGTGTGCCTGAGACCGGATGCACAGGGACTGCGTCCCGCATCACCATTTTAGATCAGGGACATTTCTTCAGTAAAGACTGCCTAAAATCAGCAGAAAGCTCCCCCAGAAGCCAGAGATGGCTCCTGGAGGAGCCAGAGGGGAGCGGAGAAGTTCACCCAGGATGCCGGCCAGTCCGAGCAACACAGTGTCCCAATGCATACAACAAATTAGAAAACAGACAGTAGGGAGTAGAAGAACCACACGCAACCTAACAACTCCTCAGGAAAGAAGCACACCACAAAAAGAAAACCACCCCCCAGATTGCAACGACAGTAACTTGGAAGAACTTCTGAGCCTTCCAGAAAGAGAATTTAAAATTGCCCTGATTAAAAAAGTGACAGAAGTCATAAAGGAAAACAATGATCAGAAGAAGGAAATTGAGTCCCTAAAGAGGGAAAACAATGGTCAGAAGAATGAAATTGAGTCCCTAAAGAGGGAAGTAAAAGAAATGCAGGAGATCAAAGAATTAATGGAGAGGCTAAAGAACTCTGGGAAAAGCAATGAAAGCAGAATAGATGAAATGGAAGAACGAATAAGTACTCTTGAAGACACAGAAATAAAAATAACCAAAACAGAAAAGGAAAGAGAAGTACGAAGGAAAAAGAACGAAGAAAGACTTCGGGAACTATCTGACTCCATGAGGAAAGGAAATATAAGAGTTATAGGAATTCCAGAAGGAGAGGAGAGAGATGTAGGAACAGAGAAAATATTCCAGGAGATAATTGAAGAGAACTTCCCAAATGCGAAGAAGGAGCTGAAAATTGATATACAAGAAGCAAGATATACCACACTTCCACGATAAAAGGAAAAACACAGCAAGACACATAATAGTTAAGCTCCCAAGAATCCAGGACAAGGAAAAAATAATGAAGCTGACAAGAGGGAAGAAACAGATAACATTCAAAGGAAAACCAATCAGGCTGACATCAGACTTCTCTGAAGAAACACTACGGGCAAGGAGAGAGTGGAGGGACATAGTCAACAGACTCCAAGAAAACAGATGCCAACCAAGAATACTCTATCCCGCAAAGCTCTCCTTCCTCTATGAAGAAAGAATAAGAACCTTCCCAGACAAACAGAAACTGCAGAATTTCATTACGACTAAAACCCCACTCCAAAAAATACTACAAGGAATCCTAAAGCCAGAACCTCAGATGGATGAATAACAACGAAAGAAGACCAAAAAAAAAAAGTTATTAAAAGAATAAATAAATAAAATCAAAGGAAAGACAAACACAATGGCAAATACAGATGCTAACATATCAATATTAACTCTAAATGTAAATGGACTAAACTCTTCAATAAAAAGACAGAGTTGCAGCCTGGATTAAGAAACAAAACCCAACCTTTTGCTGTCTCCAGGAAACACATTTAGCTACAAAAGATAAAAATAGGCTCAAAGTTAAAGGATGGAAAACAATCCTACAAGTGAATGGACCAAAAAAGAAAGCAGGAACAGCTATACTTATATCAGATAAAACAGACTTCAAACTCAAAAAAATAAAAAGAGACCCCAATGGTCACTACATTATGATCAAGGGGACAATACTTCAAGAAGAAATAACACTCATGAACATATACTCACCAAACGAAGGAGCACCAAAATATATCAGACAATTGTTGTCCTCTCTGAAAACAGACATCAGACAAAACACATATGTAGTGGGAGACTTCAACACACCACTATCAACAATGGATAGATAAACAAGACAAAAAATAAGTAAAGAAACTAAAGCTCTAAATAAGGACCTAGAGTATTTGGGCTTAACATACATCTATAGAACACAAAACCCAAAAAAAAACGGAGTACACATTTTTCTCAAGCGCACATGGATCATTCTCCAGGATCGATCACATACTGGGGCACAAGACAAACATCAACAAATACACCAAGACTGAAATCATACCAACCATCTTTTCTGACCATGAAGGCATCAAAATAGAAATAAACCATAAAAAGAAGGCAAGGAACTATCCTACCTCATGGAGATTAAAAACCACACTACTGGAAGACCACTGGACTAACGAGGAGATCAAAGAAGAAATTAAAAAATTCTTTGAATTGAATGACAAGGAGGACACCAATATCCTAAATGTATGGGATGCAGCAAAAGCAGTAATAAGAGGAAAATATATAGCAATAGAAGCTCACATCAAAAAACAAGAAAGAACTCAAAGAAACAACCTAATCTCGAAGCTCAGAGATCTAGAAAAAGAACAACAAAAAACCCCAAAACCAATAGAAGAAAAGAAATAATAAAAACCAAAGCAGAAATAAATGAAATTGAAACTAAAAAAACAATCCAAAAGATCAATGAAACTAAGAGCTGGTTCTTTGAAAAAATCAATAAAATAGACAAACCCCTAGCCAGGCTCACAAAGGAAAAAAGGGAGAAAGCACAAATAAATAGGATCATAAATGAAAGAGGAGAAATCACAACGGACACAGCAGAAATCAAAAGAATAATCAGTAACTACTATGAACAGTTATATGGAAACAAGTTCAATAATCTAGAGGAGGTGGACAAATTCCTACAACTCTACAATCACCCAAAGCTAGATAAAGAAGAAATAGAACACCTAAACAGACCAATTACAATTAGCGAAATTGAAATGGTAATCAAAAACCTCCCCAAAAACAAAAGCCCAGGACCTGATGGATTTACAAATGAATTCTACCAAACATTCAGAGACAAATTAGTGCCTATCCTTCACAAACTCTTCCAAAAAATTGAGAAGGAAGGGACAATACCAAACACGTTCTATGAAGCCAACATTACACTAATACCAAAACCGAATAAGGACAACACAAAAAAGGAAAACTACAGGCCAATCTCCCTAATGAACACTGATGCAAAAATCCTCAATAAAATTTTAGCTATCAGAATCCAACAATGTATCCATAAGATAATCCACCACGACCAAGTAGGATTCATTCCAGGGACACAAGGATGGTTTAACATCCAAAAATCAATCAACGTTATCCAACACATCAACAAAAAGAAATATAAAAACCATATGATAATATCAATAGATGCTGAGAAAGCTTTCGACAAAGTGCAACACCCATTCATGATAAAAGCCCTTGAAATTCTTGGGATACAAGGAACATACCTCAACATCATAAAGGCCATCTATGACAAGCCAACAGCCAGTATCATTCTCAATGGTGAAAAGCTGAAAGCAATTCCATTAAGATCTGGAACAAGACAAGGATGTCCATTCTCACCACTGCTTTTCAATATAATACTGGAAGTCCTAGCCAGAGCAATAAGACAAGAGAAAGACATCCAAGGAATCCAAATAGGAAAAGAAGAAGTCAAACTATCACTATTTGCAGATGATATGATAATATACATAGAGAACCCCAAAAACTCCACAGAAAAACTAATTCAACTCATCAATCAATTCAGTAAAGTGGCAGGATACAAAATCAACACGCAAAAGTTAGTAGCCTTCCTATACACAAACAATAAATCTGAAGAAGAAGAAATTAAAAAAAAAATCCCTTTTATTATCGAAACAAAAAAAATCAAATATTTGGGAATAAATCTAACAAAAGAGGTAAAGGACCTATACAAAGAAAACTATAAAACACTGTTAAAAGAAATAGAAGAAGACACAAAGAAATGGAAAGACATTCCCTGCTCATGGATTGGAAGAATACACATTATTAAAATGGCCATCCTACCAAAAGCAATATACAGATTCAATGCTATTCCAATCAAAATTTCAATGTCATTCTTCAAAGAAATAGAACATTATTGATGAAATTCATATGGAATCACAAAAAACCCCGAATAGCCAAAGCTCTACTGAAAAAAAAAAAGAAGGAAATGGAGGCATCACACTCCCAGACTTCAAACTATACTACAAAGCCATAATCATCAAAACTGCATGGTATTGAAAGAAGAACAGACATACAGACCAATGGAATTGAATAGAAAATCCAGAAATAAACCCACAGATTTATGGTAAACTAATCTTTGACAAAGGAGCAAAGACTATGCAATGGAGCAAAGAAAGTCTGTTCAATAAATGGTGCTGGGAAAACTGGGTTGCTACATGCAAAGGAATGAAGCTTGACCACTACCTCACACCATACACAAAAATCAACTCAAAATGGATTAAAGAACTAGACATAAGACCTGAAACCATAAAATACATAGAAGGAAATATAGGTGAAACACTACATGATTTGCATATCAAAGACATCTTTACAGACACATCACCCAAAGCAGTGATAGTGAAGGCAAAGATAATCAGCTGGCATTACATCAAATTAAAGAGCTTCTGCACAGCAAAAGAGACAATAACAAAAACAAAGAAAAACCCCACCAACTGGGAGAACATTTTTGCACACAACACTAATGATAAAGGACTGATCACAAAAATCTGCAAAGAGCTGATGGGACTCAGCAACAATAAAGAAAATAATCCAGTGAAAAAATGGGCAGAAGAGCTAAAAAGAAACTTCTCTGAAGAGGAAATGCAAATGGCCAACAGGCATATGAAAAAATGTTCAACATCACTTGTCATCAGGGAAATGCAAATCAAAACTACCATGAGATACCATCTTACACCAGTGAGAATGGCACATATTAAAAAAACTAGCAACAGCAAATGTTGGCGAGGGTGTGGAGAAAAGGAACTCTTCTACACTGTTGGTGGGAATGCAAACTGGTCCAACCACTATGGAGAGCTGTGTGGAGATTTCTGGACCTACTAAACATAGAGCTTCCATATGATCCAGCAATTCCACTCCTAGGTATTTACCCAAAGGACACAGAAACATCAATTCCAAAGAACACCTGCACCCCTATGTTTATAGCGGCACTATTTACAATAGCTAAGCTTTGGAAACAGCCCAAATGCCCCAAAATAGATGACTGGATCAAGAAGATGTGGTACATATATACCATGGAATATTACTCAGCATTCAAAAAAGATAAACACATGCAATTTGCAGCAACATGGATGGCGCTGAAAGGGATCATGCTCAGCGAAATAAGCCAAAAAGAAACAGGAAAATACTGGCTGGTCTCACTCATAGCAGGAATCTAGAAAACTTAAATAAGGGACCAGGAAAATGAATAACTATAAGAAAGTGAAAATCAAAATCAACAAAAAACTATGAACCAGAGACTCTTTTGGGGGTGGGGGGCGGGAGGGAGGGACTGGGTCAGAATGGGGGTTTACAATTGTATGGGGGAATATAAAAATAAAATTTATTATTTAAAAATAAATAAATAAATAAATAAATAAATAAATAATGGGAGAAAGAAAAATACAAATGAAATGGCCAAACAAACCCTTAGTGGGATAATACAATTACAGAGAAAGCAAAACTCCAGAACCAAACCACAATGAAATGGAAGCACTATTTTTAAGCTATCAGACAGAATTTAAAATGGCTGTGTTTAAAAGATTTTAAGATTGGAACAATGCAAAGAAAACCCAGAAAAGGATATCAATGCTATGATAAACACAATCTATGAACAGAAGATCAAAATTCTTTCTGTATGGGAGTAAAATCAGCATCTTCTCAGAGAAAGAAAATCTTAGGGAGTTTGCATCTTTAAGAAATACTAAAAGAAGCTTTAGGGTTAACACCAAAGAGAGGAGTGAATATAAAGGAAAATAAATACAAACATAAAAGTAGGATAAAAATGGCAGTGATGGACATTAACATGTCAATAATCACTCTAAGTGTCCGTTGACTGAACTCACCAATAAAAAGACACAAGTATCTAACTGGATTAAGAAACAGAATCCAACCTTCTGCTACCTCCAGGTAGCATGCCTAACTACCAAGGATAAATATAGACTGAAGGTAAAGGGATGAAAACAATCCTTCAAACAAATGGCACACAAAGGAAGGCATCAAAATATGCCTAGAGGCAAATGATAATGAGGACACAACATTTCAAAATGTTTGGGACAGACAGAGCAAAAGTAGTTGTAAGAGTTTGTACATAGCAATACAGACTTACATTAAGAAACTATAAAGAAGCGATAATCAAAAAAAGATAAACACATGCAGTTTGCACCAACATGGATGGAGTTAGAAGGGATCATGCTCAGTAAAATAAGTCAGAAAGAAAAAGAAAAATACCAGATGGTCTTACTCATAGCAGGAATTTCGAAAACCTAAATAAGAGACCAGGAAAAAGACTAATCAATACAAAGTAAAAATCAAAATCAACAAGCAACTATAAACCAAAGACACACTACGGGGCGGGGGGGAGGCAGGAAGGGACAGGGAAAGGAAGGACTAGAGTCAAAATAAGGGGGGAGGTGCAATTGTATGGGGAATATAACCAAAACGAAAATGCATACATTGTGCAAAGATGAAAAAAGATGTAAGAATTATATAAAGTAAAATATTTAAATAAAAAAAAGAAACTATAAAGAACCCAAGCAACTTTTCTCTCATCTCAAGGAATGAAAAAAAAGAACAACCAAAAAAAAAAAAAATCCAAAGTCATTACAAGGAATGAAATAAAAATTAGAACAGAAATAAATGAAATAGAAATAAAAAGTCCAAATAAAAAAGTCCAAAATATCAATGAAACCAAAAGGTGCTTCTTTAAAAAAATATGCAAAAAATAGACAAAGCTTCAGCTAGGCTCACTAAGTAAAAGGGAGAAAACTCAAATAAATAACTTTGGTAATAAAAGAGAAGTTATAAAAGGCATGGCAGAGATTCAGAGGATAATAAGAAATTACTATGAACATTTAGGTGCAAACAAATTTAACCACCTGATGAAATGGCCAGATACTTAGAATTAGACAAGCATCTGGCATTGAATAGGGAAGAAATAGAAAACCTCAACAAGCCAATCAAAAGTAAGGAAATTGAAATAGTAACTGAAACTCTCCCCCAAAACAAAAGTCCTTGACCAGGAGGCTTCACAAATGAGTTACATCAAATTTTCAAAGATGAACTAATACCTATGTTGCTCAGACTCAAAAACTCAAGAAAGAAGGAATTGTCACAAACACATTATATGAGGCCACCTTGCACTTATACCAAAATCAAATACAACACAAAGAAAGAAAACTACAGACTCATCTCCCTAATGAACACAGATGCAAAAATCCTCAATAGAATCTAAGTAAACCGCACTGATAGTGAAGGCAAAGATAAACAGCTCGGACTACATCAAATTAAAGAGCTTCTGCACAGCAAAAGAGACAATAACCAAAACAAAGAGAAACTCCATTGACTGGGAGAACATTTTTGCACACAACACTAATGATAAAGGACTAATCACAAATATCTACAAAGAGCTGATGAGACTCAACAAAAACAAAGAAAATAATCCAGTCAAAAAATGGGCAGAAGAACAAAGAGAAACCCCACCAACTGGGAGAACATTTTTGCACACAACACTAATGATAAAGGACTGATCACAAAAATCTGCAAAGAGCTGATGAGACTCAACAACAACAAAGAAAATAATCCAGTCAAAAAATGGGCAGAAGAGCTAAAAAGAAACTTCTCTGAAGAATAAATGCAAATGGCCAACAGGCATATGAAAAAATGTTCAACATCACTTGTCATCAGGGAAATGCAAATCAAAACTACCATGAGATACCATCATTCTCACACCAGTGAGAATGGCACATATTAAAAAAACTAGCAACAACAAATGTTGGTGAGGGTGTGGAGAAAAGGAACTCTTCTGCACTGTTGGTGGGCGTGCAAACTGGTTCAACCACTATGGAGAGCTGTGTGGAGATTTCTGGACCTACTAAACATAGAGCTTCCATATGATCCAGCAATTCCACTCCTAGGTATTTACCCAGAGGACACAGAAACATCAATTCCAAAGAGCACCTGCACCCCTATGTTTATAGCAGCACTATTTACAATAGCTAAGCTTTGAAAACAACCCAAATGCCCAAAAATGGATGACTGGATCAAGAAGATGTGGTACATATATACCATGGAATATTACTCAGCATTCAAAAAAGATAAACACATGCATTTTGCAGCAACATGGATGGCGCTGGAAGGGATCATGCTCAGCGAAATAAGCCAGAAAGAAAAAGAAAAATACCGGATGGTCTCACTCATAGCAGGAATCTAGAAAACTTAAATAAGGGACTAGGAAAATGAATAACTATAAGAAAGTGAAAATCAAAATCAACAAAAAACTATGAACCAGAGACACTCTATGGGGGGTAGAGAGCGGGAGGGGAGGGACTGGGGTCAGAATGGGGGGTTTGCAATTGTATGGGGGAATATAAAAATAAAATTTATTATTAAAAAAAAAAAAGGGCAGAAGAGCTAAAAAGAAATTTCTCCAAAGAGGAAATACAAATGGCCACCAGGCATATGAAAAAATGTTCAGCGTCACTTGCAATCAGGGAAATGCAAATCAAAACTACCATGAGATACCATCTCACACCAGTGAGAATGGCACATATTAAAAAACTAGCAACAATAAATGTTGGCGAGGATGTGGAGAGAAAGGAACTCTCCTGCACGGCTGGTGGGAGTGCAAACTGGTCCAACCACTATGGAAAGCTGTGTGGAGATTCCTCAACCTACTAAAGTCAGAGCTTCCATATGATCCAGCAATTCTACTCCTAGGTATTTACCCAAAGGACACAGAAACATTAATTCCAAAGGGCACCTGCACCCCTATGTTTATAGCAGCACTGTTTACAATAGCTAAGCTTTGGAAACAACCCAAATGCCCAAAAATAGATGACTGGATCAAGAAGATGTGGTACATAGTCACCATGGAATATTACTCAGCATTCAAAAAAGATAAACACAAGCAATTTGCAGCAACATGGATGGAGCTGGAAGGGATCATGCTCAGTGAAATTAGCCAGAAAGAAAAAGAAAAATACCGGATGGTCTCACTCAAAGCAGGAATCTAGAAAACCTAAATAAGGGCCAGGAAAACGAATAACTATAAGAAAGAAAAAAATCAAAATCAACAAACAACTATGAACCAGGGACACACTTTGGGGGGTGGGCAGGAGGGATTGGGGTCAAAATCAGGGGGTTGCAATTGTATGGGGAATATAAAAATAAAAAAAACACACACACACAAAAAGAAAAAGAATCTAAGTAAACCGAATCCAACACTGTATTAAAAAGATACAAACTGGGCCTCCCGGGTGGCACAGCTGTTGAGCGCTGGGTTGCGAAGCTGCCGGAAGCCTCTGCAATGCCAGTTGGATCCCCGGCTGCTCCCCAGCCACCGGAAGAGAGTCCCACATGGCACACAGACCTCTTCTGCCGCCCACTGCTCCCCTCAGCAGTGTACTTTGGTCCTGCCTGCTCTGCTCCCCGCTGTGGCTCTGGTGAATTCTATCGCCCTCCTGTGCTTCTGACTGTACCCAGTGCTTGCATAAATAAATAAAAATAAATCTTTAAAAAAAAAAGATACAAATCACTGTAATTTACCACATCAACAAAAAGGAAAAAAAAACAACACACGATCATATAATAGCTGCTTAGAAAGGATTTGATAAGATTTAGCATCCATTTATGATGAAAACCCTTGGAAAATTCAGGATAAATGGAGTTTATTTTAACATAATAAAAGCCAAATCTGACACATATTTGGTGAGAAACTGAAAGCCTTTCCACTGAGATCTGCTATAGGATAAGGATGTCCACTATCAACACTACTATTTATCATGGTATTAGAAGTCCTAGGTAGAGTAGTTAGGCAAGAGGAAGCAATAAAAAGGAATTTGTTTTGGGAAATTAGCAGTAAATCTATTATTATTTACAGATTATGTGATAAAATTAGCAGTAAAGCTATTATTATTTACAGATTACGTGATAAAATACATAGCACACCACAAAGACTCCATGGAAAAGCTAATGGAAACAATAATTCAGTTAAGCAAAGTGGCAGGATACAAAATCAGCATGCAAACATCAGTTGCCTTCCTATATATACATAATAACATAAAAGAAGAAATTAGTGGTCATATTTTTTTATAAATCCTTTTTTTTTAATTAATTAATTTATTTATACAAGCACTGGGTACAGTCAGAAGCGCGGGAGGGTGAGAGAATTCACCAGGGCCAGAGCAGGGAGCAGAGCAGGCAGAAGGACCGAAGTACACTGCTGAGGGGAGCAGCGGGCGGCAGGAGAGGTCTGCACGCCATGTGGGACCCGCGCTGGTGGCTGGGGATCGAACCGGCGCTGCAGAGGCTGCGGGCTGCTTCGCAACCCAGCGCTCAACTGCTGAGCCACCGGGTCAGCCCCAGTAAAGTCATATTGTTACAGGGCAACCCCAATGTGAAATGTGTTACCTGACTATCATTCCTTACCCACATGCTTAAAAGAGACTAAACTGTCTGAAGGCACACACAGAAAGGTTAATAAATGGTCTATTTTCAAAAAGGGAAAATAAAGGAAAAACTCAGGGAGAGAGAGATAAATTTGGTGAATGCATCCTACCAGTTCCTCTGAGCTGGGACCCCAATAGCACCCTGAAAGCCAGTAAAAAAACAAGCCTCCCCAAGGTCCATGTGTCTGGCCATATACCAAGCCTGGCAGCTTAACTCCACCCTTAGTTCCCAGTAACCTTCCCTTTGGTGGTGATGACATGATGGGATTTGTAGTCCTTGGTTTCTTGGATCTCTTTGGCCCAGGGTGGGGGTGGAGTCCATAAAACCTGCGTGGAGGTCATTCAGAACATCCTTCCCACCCCCAACAATTTGAATTACAATTGTATCAAATACACACACACACACACACACACACACACACCTGGGAATAAACCCAACAAAGGAGGTGAAGGACCTATACAGTAAAAACTCTAAATCATTGTTAAAAGACATAGGATAAGACACAAAGAAATGTGAAGATATTTCCTGCTTGTGGATAGGAAGAATCAACATTATCAAAATGACCACCTTACCCAAAGTAGTTTGTAGGTCAGTTCAATTCCCTCCCCACCCCCCAAAAAATTCCAATCACATTCCTCAAAGAAATAGAATAAATATTTCTTAAATTCAAATGGAACCACAAAAAAATCCCCTGAATATCCAAGACTCTCATTATTAAAAGGGGGATAAATAGAGGTATCACACGTGTGTACTTCAAACTGTATGATAAAGGCATAATAATCAAAACAACATGGTACTGGAACAAAAACAGCCACAGACCAATTGAATAGAATTGAGATCCAAGAAATTAAAAACAGCTAATATAAAACAAAGGTACAAAGTGCATATACTGTAACAAAGAAAGTCACTTCAATAAATGGTGCTGGGAACAAGAATGAAATTAGACCACTATCTTACACCATACATGAAAATCAATGCAAACTGGACAAATTGTTGGATGTAAGACCTGGAGCCATGAAATAACATAGACTGAAACATTGGAAAATATTTCATGACTTAAACTTCCGAAACATCTTTGCAGTCTCATCTCCAGGAGCAAGGAAAACATACTTGCGCTGACAAGGATGTGGAACAACTAGCGCTCTCATACTTTCTGGAATATAAATGGTGCAACCACTTTTGAAAATGGCTTGGCTATTTCTTAACATGCTAAATATAGCCTGTGGCTCGGTCATCCACTTGGAGGTTTTGCCCAAGAAAAATGAAAGCCTGTGCCCATAAGACTTGCACACAAATGTTCGTAGCAGCTTATTTGTAACATCTCCAAACTATTGGGAAACAACCAAAATGTTCATGGACAAGTGAATGGAGAAACAAATTGTAATACATCTTAGTTATGGAGTAAACTCAATAATATAAAGTAATAAAATATTGACACATGCAACTATGGGAATGAATATTAAAATAATTATTGTAAATGAAAGTAGTGAGGCAATATAGATACATACTATTTGATTTCACTCACACAAAAATCTAGAAAATGCAGACCACTGCAGAGTGACAGGAAATAGACCAGTATAGGGAGATGAGGAGGGTGGTATGGATGAAGCTGTGGAGAAGGACATGAGGACATAAGGGACACTTAAAAAGTGGCATGAGGCTCAATCCTTATTGCTCTTGCAAAGACTTTTTGGTGACTAAAATGATTTTTTCTCTTCCAACCACAGCTTAGGCAAATAATGATGTTCATTCCTCCATCAACCAACATAATTTCTTAACTGTGTGTAGGTGTCCCTGTATCACAGTTTTCAGATACTTCATTATTCTAAACAGGATAAACAATTCTACATTCCCAGTTTATGGAAAATGCCAGCCAATTTATCAGCTATCATCACTGCCCTCTGATACACAGACAAACAACTCTGACAAATATTTTACTCTAACATACACTGTATGAACCACCAATTATCTACTCTCCAGTATAATTCATGTCTGACTCACTTAGTGATCAGCAGTGCCACACCACAACACGTAGGTATTCTGTGGGATTAACTGGAATCCTTTCTTGGGATTTCAAGGTGCTCCTGGATGCTCATACAGGCAAAAGGATAGGGTTATTAATACAGTTTTTTTTTTAATTTGGGTGATGATAACTGGATAAGCCTTTGTTCTAGCAAATACTTTTGTAATAAGACTTTAGAGAGAGAGATGACTAGCTTCCCCTTTACAATGGGTACTCCTTCTTGTGGGTATAGAACATCCTTCAAGAGTGTTGTGGTCTAGGTGGCATGGACAATTCTGGCACCATGTGACATGAATATGCAACCTGAACTGTTGGGAGTCTCAGATTTGAGATTATCTTCCTAGTATTTCCAGCTGCCAAAACAGCCAGCTAAAATTTAGCCATGGGAAAAGAGAGTAAATAGAAAAAATTAGTCATTTATAATCCAGCTTTTCCTTTTCTTTAAGTAGGCTTTTTTCTTTTTCTTTCAAGCATGGAATCCTTTCTGGAAAAGACAGGAAACACATGAGACTGAGACTGGAAACCTGAACTTGCCTTGTCTGTAACTGCAAGCACTTGTGTGCCTTCTTCCTCTGTGAGAACTCTCAGGACTCCATGGGCACAAATTCCTCAGCCAGCAGTTGTCAGGAAGGAGGCAGATCTGTGTTCTGTCAGGAGGGATAGGAAGTCAAGTCATGACTCAGCAAATGGAGAGTATATTCCCTGCAGCCCTGGGCAGCCTACAGTCTGGCCATCCCTCCCGTGACCCACTGGGGAAATTTTTTCAGGGATTTCCTGCACCCTCAATTCCTCATCTCATATACCTTGCTTTTCTGTAGGGCCACATTTATTTCATTTTCTATTCCAAGCCAATTGAGTAAATACTAATATGCTTCTGCCAGGTGTGGAGTGCTTATGCTCTGTGTTTGGAATGTGAATCTAGTTGGGAAGACCCACAAATAAAATGCTAGGTGATACTCTCTGAGGATGGGGTGTGTCCAGGATGGGGAATCATCAAAGTTTCCTGTAAGGAAGGTCAGGAAAGATTCCTAGAGATGACAACACGACCCGAATAACAGCACCACAGAGGGTATCACATTGTAAGAAGAACAGGTGAATATCTTGCCAGGCTTGATGTATATCCAGCCTCTGTGTACCAAGGGTTGGTAGCACTGGGACCTGACCGCTCAGCCTCTCCTATTTCCTTCAAGCTCCCCTTGCCCTCCTGGGCTCCAGTCCTCTCTAACATCATGGCTAGTCCTGGCATCTCATTCCCCCAAATCTGACTTACCTTCAGACTTACCTCTGGGCACCAAGTTGCAAATGTCACTGGCCACTGACCCAGATACATACCCAGGCACTTCGGACAAATGTGTGCAGAAAGTCTTTTTTTTCCCTTCGAAACTCATTCTGCTTTCACTGAGAATTAAAAGATTTGAGCTCAAAAAGTGGCTTGCCAACACAAAAATCTTGAATACTTAGGTTTCACTTAACTAAGATGGAAAAAGAGGGACTGAACTGGATGGTCTCTAAAGACTCATCTTACTAATATTCTGCATTCTAAATAAACTTGATTATTTTAATCTCCCTGGTTATTTCCTGTTAGAGCTGTGAATGAACTCAGTTAAAAAGAGATATCAAAATGGGTCTAGTGTGATTTACTTCTTTGTTTTTAAATGTTTATTTATTTATGCATACAGGAACTTGGGTACAGACCAGAGGTGTGGGGGATGAGAGGATTCACCAGACAGAGTGGGGAACAGAACAGTTGGATTGACTGAAATACACTGCTGAGGGGAGCAGCACGTGAGTCAGAAGAGGTCTGCACCATGTGGGTCACCTCCCTCGCTGGGGATTGAACTCATGCTCCAGTGACTGCTGATAGCTTCATAGTGCTACGTCTTAACCCCTTGTGCCACCAGGCAAAATTTCCCCAGTGGGTCACGGGAGGGATGGCCAGACTGTAGGCTGCCCAGGGCTGCAGGGCTAGAATGATTTGCTTCTCTAGTTTGTAGTTATTTTTTCAAACCCTAAAAATTATAAATGTAATTACTGTAAAGTTCTCTGAAACATACAGCACTCTAAAGACCACAACTCAATCTTTAAGAATAAATTATATGAGACTTGTAACATTTTATTTGTTTAAAATGATACTATTCAGCAATCAAAAAAGATAAACTCATGCCATTCACAGCAACATGGATAGAGCTGTAAGGGATCATGCTAAGTGAAATAAGCCAGAAGGAGGATAATTTCACTTCTAAGAGGAATATAGGGGAACCAAATAAGGAATCAGGGAAAAAAATAAAAGTAATAGATGAAAAGAAACAAAATTAGCGGGCAACTATAAATCAGAGACATTCTGCAGGGGATAAGGAGGGAGAGGGATCAAAACTGGGGAAGGAATAGCACAAGGGACGATGTTGATGTTGCACAGGTGAATTATAGGGAGTACATCAGAGGAGAAAGCATACATTGTACATAAGTGAACAATGATGTAAAAAAATGTATATACATGCACACATACATATATACATGCACACATACATACATACATAAATGAATATTAAAAGAAAAAAACGAAGAGCCTCAGAATAGATCTAAATGTAACTTTTACATAAAACATCAAAATTTAGTGTTCCTCCGGTGAGCAGCACACTTTTTTAATGGTATCTGCATGTTTTAAATTTTGATAAAGTACAAATTAAAGTTTTTGAGTTAGTACGTATTATGACCTGGCTAAGAAAACGTCACTTAGTGCTAAAATCAAAAGTATAGTTTCCTTTGATTTTGTTGAGAGGTTTTTATGGTTTTGGCTTTTACAAACTTGTTTATGATGCACTGAATTGTTTGTGTTTGCCAGGGGGAACAGGGAGGAGGAACTATGTCTATGTGTCACTCTGGGATTATTCTGTAATTTTGACATTTAGCCCGAAGGGGCTAAGATTTCCCCAGTGAATTACTTTGGCAATATTTTGAAAAAAATCTTTTGACATAGGGCCTCCTCTGGTGGTGCAGGCAGTTGAGGGCTGCACTGTGAAGCTGTCTGCAGCCTCTGCAGTGCTGGTTTGATCCCGGCCGGCAGGCGAGGGTCCACAAGGCGTGGCAGACCTCTCCTGTCAAACCCGCTGCTCCCCTCAGCAGTGTATTTCGTCAGTCTGCCTGTTCTGTTCCCCGCTCTGTCTTTGGTGAATCCTCTCACCCTCTGGCCTGTACCCTGGTTCTTATATAAATAAATAAATCTTAAAAAAAAAATCTATTGACATAACATGTTTTTGCCTAGTCCTTGACCCATTGATCTATGTATATCCTTATGCTAATATCACATTGTAGCTCATTAGAAGACCTAAAATTAGTGTAATTTCTCAAAATTTGTTTTCTTACAAAGATTGTTTTTTTCTATTCTCAAACATTTGCTTTTCCAAAAATGTAAAATTATCTTATCAACTTATACTATTATGCTGCTGGAGTTTTTGTTGGGAATATGTTGGAGAAAAAAAAAGAACATCTTAATTAATTGAATTTTCAACAAAATGAGCTTAGCATACATTTTAACTTATTTAAATCTTCTATAATTTTTCTCAGTAATGCTTTATTAATTTTAGTACTGAAATCTTGTGAACATTTTGCTCATCTTCTCCTATTTCATGTTTTCATGGTATGGTGTATAATAATTTTTGAAATTACTTTTTAATGTTTGCTGCTATTTTGTTAAAATACAATGCACTTTACATGTTATCCTCATTACCTGATAATCCTTCAATATCATAAATTCATTTATTTCTAATAGCCTTTAATGGACTCTACAAACTGTATATACATAAAAATTATGTCATTTGTAAATTTTTATTTTATACTTTTTAAAAAATTCTGGCTCATATGACTAGGTAGGACCTCTGATATATTGGTGAACAGGAATGTTAGTGAGACTACAAATTCTCTGTTTTTGTTCATCTGAAAAGTATCTCTATTTAAACTTAATTTATGAAGAACAACATCATTGTGTAAAGAATTCTTGGTTGGTTCTTTTTTATGTTTTGGCACTTTAAATACATTTTTATTTTCTTCTGGTTTGCAATGTTTCTGTCAAAAAACAAGCAATAATTTTCATCTTTGTTCATCTGCATGTAATGTTCATTTTTTTCTCTTGTTGCTCTTAAGATTTTTTTCTTTATCTCTAGAATTCAGCAATTTTTTTTGATATGCTTTGCTATGTGTGTGTGTGTGTGTATTTGATATGTGTATGTTTATATTGTTTTCATTGACTTAGATTCTTGTAAAGGTAAAAATTCAGTTTTTATTACACTAGGAAAATGGTGTCCATGTTTTCAAATATTTTTTTGGAACTGCAAATACAACTATGTTAGTCCATTTTGTATTGTCCACAACTCAATGAAACCTTGAGTTTAACATTTTTTTTTTTGTCTTTTCTTTTTCCTGTTCTTATGTAGTAACTAATTTGCAATTTATTCCATCCAGGAACACTATTTTCATTTTAGACATTTTTTTATCTATATAAATCGTATTAACTATTTTTCATCTTCAATTTCTTATTTTATTATTGTTTACTCTTTTCTTTATATAACTCTTTCTTTACATAACTCTCTCTTTATACAATTCTTTATATATTTGTAATGACTTCATCATATTTATTGCATCCTTGTTCCATTATCCCTGGCATTTATGGACCTAACAGCTGACTTTTTTTTTTTTCTGTATTAACTGTCCTCTAGCTGAATTCTTATTTTTCTTAATCTATTTATCTTCAGTTGTTACTTATCTGCATACTTGGCCCAACACTCTCCTCAAGTGTATACATTTGACCCCCTTCTTCACTATAGTTTTCATGTGTTTCATCCCCCAGAGAGATTTTGATAGGATCTCCTCTTCATCTCCACAGCCAAATGTTTTGGCAGAGGCTCTCATTATTCTTTCATGTATTATTAGAGTAACCTCCTGACTGTACAGTGTCCAATCCTGGTCTCTTTCAATGTACTCTTTGCAAGATTATTTGTGTTACTTTATAAATTTCATCTCCTTTAGGTCACCCTCTTGATTAAGCTTCCCCAAAGCTATTATCTTTGAGGTGAAGCCCAGGCTTTGATGTAAGACCACACAATCTATACTAATATGATTGCTATTTTTTTTTTGCAGTTTCATTTATTTCTATATTGACATTAGAGATCCTCACTTTTCCCTATTCTGGTTAACTTATAGGTCTTTGTACATAATAATTTTTCTCTTTATTCTGCCTTATCAACTATATCTAAGTCCTATGCTCTCTTTCACCCAAATCTCTCTACACAATCATTACAAGCCAGATCAGCCACTGCCATGTACAGGAAGACTCACTTAAAACTTCTGTAGCAGGCTAGCCTGTGCCCTCTTTGTGCTCTCTTACACTGTCTCCTGCACCATCACTCATTTTTATAAGAAGCCGTAAGTACATGTTTGCATGTCTGTATCTCCTCTGAGTTATGGTTTTATTTAAGGCAGATTCTATCTCAAAGTAAACATGAGTAAACTTCCCTTGAAATTCCCCTTATAGGGATGGTTGAAATGGTTGAAAATCTGTCACTGGAAGCAAGGTCAAGTTTATGCACATTTGTGATTCATAGACTCATTTGTACTTGGTTTAGAGTACATTGAAATATAAAACATATTCATATAGAAAAATAGAAGTCAAATTGGGGAAAGTCCTGATGTCAGACAAAAGATCATGAGACTTTTACAGGATTTTTAAAAATAGCATAATCAGAACAGTTTTTGAAAAATCCATTTTGAGAGGAAGGGCAGTGCAAAAGGAAAGCGAAGGAAAGGAAAATACAGAGGACATTGGTTGTGCATATTGGTTGTGCATATTTTTCCATTCAACCAAAGTCTTTCCTCAACCATTTTCAAATGCATATGATGAATCAAAGCAAGTGCTCCAGAGGTACATAAACATGGAGAAGGAGAAGTATATAAAAAATGAATAAAAACCTGAAACTTTGTTCAGTGAAAAATGGGGGGAGATTGATGTCGGTATTTCCTGCTATGGTGCAAAGTCAGCAAAAGAAATCTTAGAAGGAGGGTAGGAACTGAACTCATGGGGACAGTTGACCATTGTTCCTTGTACTGTATAATCTATTAGCTGGTAAATCCTATTCTACAATTTCATATCACCTGTACCAATTGAAGCAATGATCATCAGAAACAGGCTGATATCTGTTCAGTTGAAAAATGGATCTAGCATCTCTATTGGCAGGGTATCCAGAATACAATAGAAAATCATCCAGTGAAACAAAAAAAGATCATATCTGAAAAAGACAAGGCCATCGTCATTAACATTGTGATGACGATCCACCTGTGTTCCAATGTGTCCCCTCATTTAAACTGTGCCAATCCTGTGGCCTCTCTGCTTTCTTGGACATGACATCCCTAATTTGTATTAATATTTTTCATAAAAACTCTATCCACCAACTAGCCTCACTTCTTAGCAGAATGCCTATGATATAGTATCAGCCCGAAACATAACTTTTCACTGACATGAATTAATTTTATGAAGAAAAAACCTCCAATTTAAATAAATGGCCCTAATTTTTTTTTTTTTTTTTTTTGGTGGGACCCTCGCCGGCGGCGGGGAACGAACCTGCACTGCAGAGGCTGCGGGCAGCCTTGCAGCCCAGCGCTTAACCCCTGTGCCACCAGGGGAGGCCCATAAATGGCCCTAATTTATATAGTTGAAACAAGATAATTAAATATAAAAAAATTCTAAAGTTTCCTACTTTGTTGAATGTGAAAGTACAGTGACCTTTTAAAAATACTATATTATGACTTAAAAATCAAAAACAATAAAAATAATTTTATTAACATTTCCAGTATATTTACCAGTATATTAATATTTATCAATATTAATACATTGTTATGAACAAAAGTCCACAATTTATTAGGTTTCCTTAGTTTTTTTTTTTAAATATTCATTGATACATCCAAAAGCTGGGGTATAGGCCAGAGATGTGGGGGGTTGAGGAGGTTGGGTGTGTAGGGAGGAGTGGTGAAGGGATGAGAGGATTCACCAGAGACAGTTTCTTTTTTTTTAAATATTTATTTATTTATTTATTTATTTATACAAGCACTAGCTACAGTCAGAAGCACGGAAGGGTGAGATAATTCACCAGAGCCAGAGCAAGGAGCAGAACAGGCAGACTGACAAAGTACACTGCTGATGCAAGCAGCGGACGCAGCAGGAGAGGTCTGTGTGCCATGTGGTACCCTTGCTGGTGGCTGGGAACCGGTGCTGCAGAGGCTGCGACAGCTTGATAGCCCAGCGCTCAACTGTTGCACTGCCAGAGAAGCCCAGAGACAGAGTTTCTAGCAAAACAGGCAGATTGACTGAAATACACTGCTGAGGGGAGCAGTGGGTGAGGCAGGAGAGGTCTGCTGTGTTATGTGGGTAGCTCCCTGGCAAGGGATCGAACTCATGCTGCAGAAGCTGCCGATAGCTTCGTTTTGCTGAGACTTAACCTCTTGCACTACCAGGGAGGCCCAGGTTTCCTTAGTTTTCCCCATTGCTCCTTTTCTGTTCCAGGACCTTATTCAGGACACCTTATAACATCAGTCATGAGTTCTCGTCGGGTTCCTCTGGGCTGTGTGAATTCTCAGATCTTCCATGTCTTTGATGATTTTTGACAGTTTTGAGAAGCACTAAATCAGGGGGTTAGATTCTAGTCTGTCCGTTGGCATTTGTTTGGTGTTTTTTCTCCTGGTTAGACTGGATTGATAGATTATTGGGAGGAAGAGCAAAGGAGTAGAATGCATTGTCAATGCATCATGTTAAGGGTAACCACTTTTGTCACTGCAAATGTGTGTGCACATGCATGTACACAAAATGTGTGTGCACATACATGTACACACAAACATGTATGAGCTTTTGGTCCATTATTTACTTTTATGATCTTATCATGTACCTTATTCTCTCTGAATACTTGAAAGTTTATTCTTAAAAGTCTTTCTAACACATAGACTTAGATATTTATGTTGATCTAACTTTGAATTTTTTTAGAGAAAAGGAAATATTTTGATTGATATACCAAAAGCTATCTGCCTCTGTAATCATGTTCAATTTACATTAAAATATAGAAAAATCTAAATTAAATTAATTTTTTATAATTTTTTTAAAGAACCTATTAAGTTAATTTTAAAATGAAAAATCTGAAATCATTCTTTCAAATTTTTTTTTAAATCATTGCCATTTTTTTGTTTTTGACGCTGTGTAAATGCTATGGCAAAAGCTTAAAAAAATCATAATGTTCTTTTTAATTTATTCTTTAAAGTTAGCATGCTTAAAAATAAATTCAGAAGCTCATTTCTCTCACTAGTCAAAGAAATAAGGATTTTTATAAGAAAATGTAAGTTTTTACAAACATGTAAATAAACCAAAATTATTGCAAGTTTAGCTTCAATGTGGATATACATTTCTTCTAACTGCAGGCGAAGTCACTCATCCTCCCACGCCCCTGCACTCCCCATCACGTGTAAGCACAAAATATTCTAACTTGATACTTAGGGAAAGAGGATGGTTTCTCTATCCAAGGAAGTAAGCACTCTGGGTTTTAAATGGAGCACACCTGGGTGAGCTGGTCTTCAGTTTATCAATCTGTTGTTTTGTGCAAACCTCTGCTCTGAGACTGACTACCTTTTCTTTCAACCCCATCCTCTATTAAATGCCTACCCACAATGTGGATTTCTGTTTAAAGGAAGACTCCTTAGCTCTCTAGAGTAGGGCTAGCCCTTTTGATAAATTTTAATTTTTCTTTGTGGAATTTCCATTGCTGTGATTGTATCTCTACCATTCTTGTAATTTTATTGATGCTGGTTTTGTGCAGGTTGTAAAGCATACAAGGGCAGAGACCACCTCTGTTGGTGTTCTTCATTTTAACCTTTATTAAAACGAATAAGTACACCCATCCCTCAAGTATTGTTGGTTCTGTGGATGCCAGACACACTGCCAGTTACAGAGGCTGCAAAATTGAGCAAGAGAGAACCAGAGTACAAGGTGATCCTACTTGGATGAGAACAACTGGGGCACAAAATAGGGTGGTTGTGATATGTGCTCAAAGTTGGGAAGAAAGACCTCATTAATGGAGAGGCATCTTATTTCTGCAGGCTTGAGAAAGGGGTCCGTGTTCAAAAGGGTGGGAAGAGGGGTCTTCATTGAACACGCATGGACGTTTGAAATAGGCTGGCACATCAAGTTCAGGTTTCATTAGAATTTCTTACTTGTACACACTCCACAAAAAGAAGTAAGGCCAGTAAATGGAAAGGTTGTTTGTAGTAAACTTGAGACTGGAGCAGTATGTGTGGTACCAACCAGGGTAAAAGGAAGCAGGAAGGAGGAAGACCTGTTTTGGGGATGGGCAGCATGACCAGATGGAGGCAGAGGAAGCAAGGTCAGTTTGCATGGAGTTGGCTCCCAACAGCCCCTGCAACTGGCACTTCAGGCCCTCAGATTGAAAGAGCCACCTTCGTAGCAGGACGTATTCTGGGCCCTACTTTTGCACATAATCTGCAAGGGGTGTCCTGCAGAGACATGTGGGGGCATAAAGGGGGCTGCTCCCTGAGACCATCAGGGTGGTTCTGGAAGATGGGAGCCAAGCATTATCATTGCTCCCATTCATTGGGCTCTTGGTCCCAACCCAGAACCACCACAGCTCATTTTGATGGTATTACAATTTGACATGCCAGTCCTGAGGGTGGTATTGTCATTCCCACTTTAGAAGCAGGGAGACTGGTGCTCAGAGGGAGAGGTGATTTATGTGAGGATGTATAGTGGGTAGAACTAGATCATTTACATTTAATTTTTTAATAGGAAAATATATCTGTTATAGGAAATGTAGGTTAACTTCTGTAAGACTACTTAAAATTTTCATCACCCATAAAAAGATTTATATTGATTTTTTTATTAAAAAAATTGTGTCATTGTTCATTTTTAAACAATATTTGCTTCTCCCTACCCCCTCAGGTGTAGTTGATCTTTTTGTTAAGATTTATTTATTTTTTTAAGGATTTATTTATTTATTTATACAAGCACTGGGTACAGTCAGAAGCGTGGGTGGGTTAGAGAATTCACCAGAGCCAGAGCGGGGAACAGAACAGGCAGACCGACAAAGTACACTGCTGAGGGGAGCAGGGGGTGCTGCAGGGGAGGTTGTGCGCCATGTGGGACCCTCGTCCACGGCCGGGGATCGAACCAGTGCTGCAGAGGCTGCGGGTAGCTTCGCAGCCCAGCGCTCAACTGCTGCCCCACCAGGGAGGCCCCTATTTTTATTTATTTATGCACACAAGGCCTAGAGTATAGGCCAGAGGTGGGGGTGGTGGTGAGAGGATTCACCAGAGACAGAATGGGGAGCAGAACAGGCAGATCTACTGAAATACACTACTAAAGGGAACAGTGGGTGAGAAAGAAGAGGTCTAAGTGTCATATGTGGATTAGCTCTCTGGCTGGGGATCGAATTCTGGCTGCAGTGATTATAGTGTTGAGACTTAACCCCTAGGTCACCAGGAAGACCCTCATATTGATCTTTTTGAAAGATCACTGTTTTAATTATCAGGTAAGTATAACAAATTAAGAGGATTCACAAAGGAGTCACCATAAGAATAGTAGAAATGGGGTACATTATTTCCAAGTAAGAGCAAAAGACAACTTTAAAATTTAGTGAAAAACAGGAAGAAATAAATTTCCAGGAGTAAGAATACTCAGAGATGGCTGTGGATTTTCTTGGAAGACATCAATGGAAACCTGGCATCATGACCAGGGAAACAACATTCTAAGGAGGTCAATTTAACTTAAGTTGATTTATAAACTCCATACAATTATAATCAAATTCTTAACCCACATTTTTGTTTGTGTGTGTTTTGTGTGCTTGTAACTGCAACATTAATTCTAATATATATGGAACAGCAAAAGGAAAAGATAAGTCAAATCATTTCCAAAGAATAAAATAATAAAACTGGGCCACTTACGTTATTAGATGCCAAAACATGTTTGTTAGAAATTTTCAGTAATTAAGACTGAAAGGCATTGGGTGTGGGAAAGGCAGATCAACCAAAAGAATACAATTGAGAATCTGGAAAACTTGATTTATGAAAAGGTACTTGGAGAATGGATTTTCATGTGGGGAAAAAAAAATAAGACAATGCCAGATACTATCAGACAAGGAGGGAACACACATGTGGTATGAACTGCATGGAGTGGTGGACTTAGTGGCAGCATCCCTCTGTGCCTCCAGCACATGCAGCTTGGGGATCCTATCTCAGTCTATCCCTCTGTGTCCTTCAAGGCATCCTGGCTCCCTCCCCATGTGTTTGCTTAGGAGACCTCAAAAAGTGTTTGCTTAGGAGACCTCAAAAAGTGACCTCAACAGGACAGATAGATGAAAAGGGTAGTGTTCTGAGACCTCTGGGAAGTTTCTTTTCTGCTAATGTCTAGCCTCAGGGAGAGGCATCTGCACTCCAGTGGACTGGAAGAGGGGCTCGAAGTCCTGTCTGCTGCTCCTGTCATTTTTTGGTCTCAGGAAAAGCTGACCTTGAGATAAAACTGATGCTGTATTTGATGGAACCAGAGACAGAAGTATCCAGTTTGTGCTGCCAAACTTGGTCTCTTGATCAGTCTTTCCCAGTGGAAAAAATAAGTTATTCATGTAATCAGACATTTTATAGTTACTATGTTTTAAAAAAAGCAAAAAGAAGCAAGTAACATGAATTTTCATAGCATGTTTCATTTGACCCAATATATAATTTCAACAGGTAATCACAATTAAAATGTAAAAAAAAAATGTGATTTTTTTCAGTACAGTCATGCCATCTTGTGTACACTCCCACCTCATGGCATTTGGGACATGCTGACCCTGATGCTCAGGGGCTGGTGAGTGCCAGTTGGAGAATGGGCTCTCTACCAGCTGGTCCTAAAGATATCACCTTCAATTCCTATTAAGAGAGCAAATCCTATATGTAGAGTTCAATCAGTGAGGAAGCATATTAGCAAACACAAAATAAAGCTAAAGATCAATGACAGAATAAGATAAAACTTTTGCAGTTTATCTGCAATTTATATACAGAGCTTCTCTCAATCAATAGGAAGAAAACAAAGTTTCCTGTTAAAAAAAGATGCTGCGCATAGTTATAAATACATCTCCAAATATAAATAGCATACAACAAAATTTATGATCCCTCTCTGGAGTTATCAGAGAAATACTAATAAAACAATAATGAGACTTTTTTTTTTTTTGCATAGAGAAAGTTAAAACATATCACAGTTTGAAAGTGGAGGGGAACAGAAAGAAAAGTGGAAAGGCCTGGGGGGACCAGGGTCAGGCTTCCACCCTCAGTGGTAGCCCAGACTATTCCTCCCATTGGCTCATTTCCACTTGTCTCCATCTCCATCTGCCTGAACAGTCAGACATGAGTGCGGGATGCAGGCTTTGCTCATGAAATGTGCCAGTCAAGGTGATGAAAGTGGTGGAGGCAGGAAGACAGTCGTGGACATCTGCCTGTACATATGCCCACAACCAATTCCCAAAGGCCTGGACAAGGATCTGGGAGGAACACCCTTCTGCCTCTGTGCATGGACCACATGTCTTAATACTTTCATTGATAGATTTACTGCCAACACCACCCCTGATAAAGTGCAGATGGGCTAGTATTAAGTTTGTTTATCTCTGTGTCTTCAGAGCATAATATAGCTAAGGATATTCACATAGTCAGCTGCTGGGAATGTAATAGCTGAATCAGGAACTGAATGAGTATAGGAAAGTGCAAATGGGGATATATGTCCTGGGAGCCCTTTATATTTTGTTGATTTTATTTTATTAATTTTATCATCTCTACAAATGTTCATAAAGTGATGACGTTTCTTAACGTTTTGGTTTCCTGAACAGTTCCTTAAAGATTCCAGCAGCCATGAGGTCCATTTGTGTGGAGCCAGAGGAGCCCAAAGCAGGAAACCGTGGATAGGATCTCTCACCTCCTAAACCCACTGCCCTTAGCTACCTCACTTCTGCTTCTTTGCAGACTGAGATATATGACCAACATACTCAGGAGATTTAGGGCAGCAGCAGGCCTGTAATTTGCAGTTATGTGTCTTAAAGGGTAGCTTAAAGGATAGATTGTTTCTCTTTAGTATGTTAAAATGCCTTCCCTTCCTATGAATTTATAAAAAGGTTAATTACATTTACACAGAAAACTTTCCTTGCTTATTTTAAACAAAAATAATTCTGTTTAGCAGACTTCATTGTAAATTGAAAAGAATATGACCATAAAGATAATCATAAATTAATATCAGTCCTGAATGTGTTGATTTCTTAACATTGAAGAGTCCTTTTCCTATGGAGCCAGTGGTGAAAAAGGCCCTGAGGAGCAGTGGTCCAACCTGTAAGTCATAAGCAGTGACAGGGGTTGCAAATTTGTGACCTTTTCCCCGGTCTGGACTCTATTTTAATTGCATGTCTACTTTAAGAAATATGCTGTAAATGTTAACAAGAAGGGCTGACAGTCCACCCAGAGCTGCCCCCGCCAATCCATTTTCTGCAAGCCTCCGCTTTCCTCTGTCTCCTTTGATGTGGGTTTTGGCATCAAGATATTTAACTAGAATGATTTGGGTTGGTGAATCCAAAAGCAAGTGGAAGAATTTGCTTTCTGGGTTGATCTTAAATGAATGAATTTCTCATTTAGAAAAAAGAATGCTGTAGGTGTTTTTATTTATTCTTCTTAAAATACTTTATAAAACAATTTTAATTGCACAATAATTTCCATGCTGAAAAAAGAGAGCCACATGAAGATTCATTTCTGTGTTGGTGAGTATTTTGTCTTTATTGAACTCAAACAAGGTAGAACTGATTTGTCAAGTGTCGCACAATATTAGTGCCAATGATGGTGTTGATGATGCTGCTGGTGATGATTTTGGTCCATGAGTCATATTTTGAGTCCTGTATGTATGTTATGATCATCAGATCCCCATCATCTACAAGGTGAGTTGCCATTAATCATTTCTTAGAAGATGGACAGCATATCAGAGAGATTAAATGATTTGCCACACCAATCACCACTTACAAGAGGTCAGGTGAAATTAAAACTAGTGACATAAATCAAGTTAATTGCCCAAGATTCTGTTGCACATTTATAAAGGATACAGGTATTTTGCCCATAGATCAATATTGTGTTTCCCATTTCCAAGATGGTACTTCCAGAAGAACATATATTTTCATTATTTTACTTGTGAGCTATACATTTATTTACCACCTACAATATTGCTAGATCCATAGCGAATCACAAATCAGTCCTTCTCTTTCCATTATAAAATGTCCATGTTCAGTAAATATTGTAATTATTCATTCAAATATGCTAATTTAATATTGTTTTTCTTTCTCAGCAAATACAGCTTAAGTTAAACCTGTGCCACTCTAAATTTCTGAGATCTTCCTGCCTTTATTCCATCCTTGTATACTTTCTAAAATATAATTTTAGAGTTTTTTTAAGAAATATTCCTACACGAATTTATATTCAATGCTTTTCTCTCCCTTCAGCTATAAAATGAAAAATTGTTTCCCTGATATTCAAGTTCCAAACAATTCATTATTTAGTTCTATGCTGCATAATGTTAAGGAACGCAAATATCCACTGCTCTGACAATTCCATGATTAAAACATCTCAGATCTGTTTTCTTTCCCAATCTCTGTTCAACTCCTTCGTGAGGGAAAGCTTTGAAGAGGCAGACATCTAAGCAAGGCATTTCTTTTGTTTGATTTCATCCTTGAGAACTGAGTGGGAACCTTCTTATTTAATGAAATATATCTCCAGCTTTCTTAGCCAGAGTCCTCCTTAAATTAAAGTGAAAGGGGTAAAGTTAAGAAAATTACTTTCTCATTATTTATAAATGAAATCTAGAATTTAGGGCTTGGGATATGCATTGAGCTTTCAGACATTTGTGGCTCTGTGATCTGAAAGAATCCCAGTGCTTTTTCTGCCCCTGAAATTAATCTCACTGTCTTGGAGCCCTATCCCCTCCCTCTGGTTTCCTCCAGAAAAATGCCACTCCACCTGTTACCAGAGAAAGCCAGCAGTAACATTTGACAACTTTCAGGAAGGTCTTGGGATGTAAATTCTAACACAGAAGCCAGGATCAGATACCACAATGTTTCCTTAGGAAATGTGTGTCCAGCACCTGACCTGCTTTCAGAAGAGGATCTTCTTCACTTGCCCTTGAAGTCCATCTATGCCTATTCAAAATTCAGCACCCTGAAAATTTGAGGTGCAGAGAAAGAAAACATTTTCCTGGTAGGTCAGTTGTTACCCCGCCTCCAGACATACTTTTAAGCCCCTGTCTCCTCCCTAAGAATTCTTCCATTGTGACTGAGAGTGTGGCATCATACTTCTTCAGCAGAAGACTCCACTCCATATTCTTGACTGAGCTTTCAGTATACCGTAGCACAGAGGACATCCACAGGACACAAATACATTCCCAGAGTTGGCTGCTCCACATGGAAGCACTGCAGGCAGAGTAGCAATGGCACACTCCAAGGTGGCCTTTAGAAGTCCTAATCAGGAGACAGGTCTCCTAATGCATTCTATAGTGATGATGTTTTCCCCTCTGTCATGCCATCTTTTGGTCCCTGCTCCCCATCTCCTGTGAACAGGAGAAGAGATACATGTATTCAGACCCATCCCCACTAACATACTTTGTTCCTACCAGATTCTCTACTCCCCAGAGCAATGGGTCTCTGAGAGGTCACAGATAGATAAGGTTGTGAGGTTAGAGCCCCAGTGTCCCTATAAGAAAAGGAAGAGAATGGAGACCAGAATGTCAATTAAGGACCAACCACAGCACTCTATAAACACTACATATAACTGTTTACAGATGCTCACATCTAAACGTTGGATTATCCTGAGGATCTATACACAAAACAGCTGAAATCTATAATCTTCAATAAATGTAAGGAATGACCTATTTCAAGTAACCATATGATAAAAAAGAAAATCTGAAATAAAAGTCTTGTAATTTCCTGAAACAATT
The DNA here is from genome assembly GCF_014898055.3 of Talpa occidentalis. NCBI lineage: Eukaryota > Metazoa > Chordata > Mammalia > Eulipotyphla > Talpidae > Talpa > Talpa occidentalis. The sequence continues at coordinate 56,369,333 of NW_023600993.1, forward strand.
TTCCATACGTGGTTTATTTTGGGTAACATTTTTTTTTTTTTTTTGCACATAATCAGCTCCATTAATATCTAAGGGTGTGGGACTTCTTTAGCTATATTTCTGACTTTGTCCTTTAGTTAATTTGTTATATTTATTCATTTATAATGGGGCAGAGGCTGATGGTAAATTAAGACAAGGTATTTTTGTTCAGTCTAGTTAGAACCTGGGGCTATAATGTTTCTTTGCCCCTTCTCCCTTTCTTTCTTCCTCTCCTGAGGGTGTACAACATCTGCAAATAAATTGCCTTAAAAGGAGAGCACTTAGATTTTTACAATAAGTGTTTTCAATAAAGTATAGAGGTAGAGGTAAGGAAGTTGAGGCCAAAAAGACTAGTGGACTTGCATCCACCACCCAGCTCAGAAGTAGTTGAAGCATGACTTATGCAGGACAGTCTTCATTATTATATAAAACAATCTTCCAAGATGTGGAAATGCCTTCCCTTCCTATGACTTTATAAAGCACATTCACAGTCCAAATCTGCTCTTGATAGAGGCACCACCTATACTAGAGTGTATGTGTGTGGGGTTACCATAGGAGTTAATACAGTTAGCATTTACTAATTGGTCATGCAGTTAGCAGACTGTAATGATGTCAAACTTCAAATAAAGGTATTTCTCACCATTTGATGTTGACTCTTTGTGGCTATCATGAAAATATATTCAATTGAGAGGACTTGTAAGCTGCTTTTCAGCTTCTATAGTCAGATTTTTGTTTTCACTAACCCTTTTTTTTTTTTGGTAGTGTGTAATCCCAACCAAACCAATCCCATCCAATCCATTTTTCATCTCCAATATTATAAAGTTCAGCTTGAGAAGTTTTGTGTCTCTTTTAAACTTTCCACATTTATGCTTAACATGCTTATTTTTCTATTAGCTTTTTGAATATATAGAATATAGTTATAGAAACTGTGTTAATGTCCTTGTCTCCTATTTTATCTTTTGTCATTCCTGGCCTGGTTTCATCATTATGGGTTGTATTCTTTACATAACAATTAACTTTTATTAGATAAATTTTACATTATGGGGTTTTGGGTATGTTTTGTTGCTATATTGATTTTTGAGAATTGTTCTGAGATGTAGTAAATTATTGAAAATAGTTTGATTCCTTTAGCTCTTACTTTAATTGTTATCTGATGCCAGAACCAAATCTACCACTAGTTTTGGCCACTGCTAATGACTTTGGGTACTGAAACCAATATCCTATGGATTATAAAACTTTTCACTCTGGCTAGTAGGCAAGCAAACTGTTGCTGTCCATCGCACTTGCTCCCTTACCCCAGTTATAGGCTTACCTATTCTATTTCTCTACCAGAAATAGAACATGGCACATGTTGACCTGGGAACTGGACATTGGCAATTAGACACAGGCTTCTCACCAATACCACCTCTCTGCATTTTTTTTTTTTTTGAGAAATTTGCTTGCCTTCCTTGCTATTAGAAGCTACCAAAGACATATCCTTAAAGTGAAATGTTTTGTGAAGATCATCTGAACAATGAATGTGATTAAACTCATGTAAACATTTATAAATTTTTTTTAAATTATTTCTTTTTTTTTTTAAGATTTATTTATTTATTTATACAAGCACTAGGTACAGTCAGAACTGCGGGAGGGTGAGAGAATTCACCAGAGCCAGAGCGGGGAACAGAACAGGCAGATTGATGAATAAACTGCTAAGGGGAGCAGTGGGTGCGGCAGGAGAGGTCTGCGCGCCATGTGGGACACTTGCCAGCGGCTAGGGATCGAACCAGCACTGCAGAGGCTGCAGGCAGCTTCTCAGCCTAGCACTCAACCGCGGCACCACCAAGGGAGGCCCCATTTATAAATTTTTTTGAAAGATTTATTTATTTATTTATTTATGAATACAAGAACTGGGGTACAGGCCAGAGGTGTGGGGCGGGTGTGAGAGGATTCACCAGAGACAGAATGGGGAACAGAAAGGGCAGATCGACTGAATACACTGCTGAGGGGAGCAGCAGACAAGTCAGGAGAGGTCTGCTGCATCATGTCGGTAGTTCCCTGGCCAGGGCTCGAACTCATGCTGCAGTGGCTGTGAATAGCGTCATAGGCTACATCTTAACCCATTGTGACACCAGGGAGGCCCTTTATACCATTTTAAGAGTAGGGGTTCACCCAATGGAAAAAAATTGTTATTTTGTGTTTGCCCAAAACAAAATCTCCAACTAAGTTCCTTTGGTTATTAAAACTACCACCTATCAATATGTAGTGATCTGGCTTTCTCTTCAGTCTCCCATTGCTCTCTGTGTACAAGGTGAGGTATAGGTTACACTTGGTTTGTGACCTGGTCTGGTCTACTGGGAAGAGCGTGAAAGAACTGAGCTCCCCTGCCCAGATAGTCAGGGCTGGTCCCCTCCCTGGCCTGTGCTCAGGCCCCTCTAAAGCAGGGCATGCTTGAGCATTTCATTCTAACTCCAGGTTCCTCAGCTCATATTATTGGCTTCTCCTTTGGCCAAGTTTTTATAGGATCTACATAGATGCTTCTGCTTTTACAAATGCTTTGGTTGAGCAGGCTTATGGGGTCTGTAGCATGTGCAATTCAGAGGCACTCTCTTCTTTTAAAAAAAAATCTGACAAAGTCTACCTACACTTCCTTCAGTTCATTTTCTTTTAATAAAAATATTTAGTCCCAATCATATCTGAATTTTTATTATTTTTTATTAACTTTAAAATATAAAAGTGATCTTAAATCACTCATTAGCTAAACCCATTTTTATGTGCTACAGCATTGTTTTGAGTATGTTATCGTGTTGTCAAATTACTTCCCAGGATACCGGTATCCTGCCCTGCTAAGCCTTCCTTAAGATTGGTGCTGGAATCCTGATTCCTCAAGCTTTCCCTGCTGTGCCAGAGCTGCCAGACTTTATGTGGACAAGACATGTCAGATATTCTGGAACATTCTGTGCATTAGGGTGTATAAAAATCACTGAACCATACACAGACAAGATAAGCATATATTTGTTGGTAATGGTGCCCATTGCATCAATGCATCTGTTTTTCAGAAAGAGGGCACTTTTTGGGCTTCCCTGGTGGCACAGTGGGTTGAGCACAGTGCTGTGAGGCCGTCCACTGCCTCAGCAGCACATGTTCAATTCCCGGCTGGCCAGGGAGATACCCACATGTATGGCAGACCTCTCCTTTCTCACTGGCTGCTCCCATCAGCAGTGCTTTTGGTCTGTCTGCTTGTTTTGTTCCCCACTCTGTCTCTGGTGAATCCTCTCTCACCGCCCCCATGCCTCTGGTCTGTACCCCAGCTCTTGTATAAAAAATAAATCTTGATTTTTAGATCAGGGACCTTTTGTGTGCTGCAACACACCTAGACTGCATAGGGCTGGGAAAGGGCTGTGCCTACAGCCAGAGGTGAGCCGAAAAGCCCCCACAAACAGGCCCCATCTGGCTGCCTGATCCCAGAGGGGGATCCAGTCAGTGCCGGGGCAGACCTCAGGCATAAGGAAGTGCCCCCCTGACTCTCCATCTTAGATCAGGGACCTTTGGCATGATCACAAGACACCTAGACTGCACGGAGCTGGGAAAGGGCTGTCTGTGCCCATAGCCAGAGGTGAGCTGAAGAGCCCCTACAAGCCAGGAACCACCTGGCCGCCAGAGCCCAGAGGGGGAGCCAGTCACTGCTGGGGCAGACCATGGGTGCACAGAAGTGCTCTCCCAACTTGCCATTTTAGATCAGGGATATTTTGTGTGTCTGTGACACACTTAGACTGCATGGAGCTGGGAAGAGCTGCCCCCACAGCCAGAGGTGAGCTGAAAAGCCCCCACAAGCCTGGCCCCATTCTGAGCCCAGAGGGTGGGTCCAGCGATTTGGAGCCCAGCAGGCGATCCTGCCACCACAGGCTAGACTGTGGGACCATAAGACCCTCCTTGGAATTAAACTAATAAAGAAGGAGGAGATTCTCTGTGACAGCGGCCACTAATGTATTCATAGTACTACTGCCCTACCAGAATTCAGACATAACAGTTTTTGACTCGATTGGACCACTAGTATCCAGCATCCCAGAAAGAGCACACCAAAAAGATGCCAGGTAGTACCAGCGGCACAGTGTCCCAATGCATAGGACAAATTAGAAAACAAGCAGCAGGGAGAAGAAAAACTACATACAACCAAGCAAGTCCTCAGGAAAAAGACACACCACAAAAAGAAAACCACCCACCAGATTGCAACAGCAGTGACTTGGAAGAACTTCTGAGCCTTCCAGAAAGAGAACTTAAAATTGCCGTGATTAAAAAACTGACAGAAGTCATTAAGAAAAACAATGATCAGAAGAACGAAATTGAGTTCCTAAAGAGGGAAGCGAAGGAAATGCAGGAGATCGAAGGATTAATGGAAAAGCTAAAGAACTCTGGGAAAAGCAGTGATAACAGAATAGATGAAATGGAAGAATGAATAAGCACTCTCGAAGACACAGAAATAAAAAGAACCAAAACAGAAAAGGAAAAAGTACGAATGAAAAAGACTGAAGAAATACATCGGGAAATATCTGACTCCATGAGGAAAGGAAATATAAGAGTTATAGGACTCCCAGAAGGAGAGGAGAGAGTCCTAGGAATAGAGAAAATATTCAAGGAAATAATTGAAAAGAACTTCCCAAACATGAAGAAGGAGCTGAAAATAGACATACAAGAAGCAAGAAGAATACCAAACTTCCATGATGAAAGGGAAAATACAGCAAGACACATAATAGTAAAGCTCCCAAGAATCCAAGACAAGTAAAAAATAATGAAGCTGACAAGAGGGAAGAAACAGATAACATATAAAGAAAAACCAATCAGGCTGACATCAGACTTCGCCGAAAAAACACTACAGGAATGGAGAGAGTGGAGGGACATAGTCAACAGACTCCAAGACAACAAGTGCCAACCAAGAATACCCTATCCTGCAAAGCTCTCCTTCCTCTATGAAGAAAGAATACGGAACTTCTCAGACAAAAACAAACTCTGGAATTTTATTATGACTAAACCCCCACTCCAAAATATACTACGAGGAGTCCAAAAGCCAGAACAAACAAAGGGATGAATAACAATGAAACAAGGCCAAAAAAAAAAAAAAAGAAAAGGAAAGGAAAAGAGTTATTAAGAATAAATAAATAAAAATCAGAGGAAAGACAAACAAAATGGCAATACACATGCTAACATATCAATATTAACTCTAAATGTAAAGGGACTAAAATCTTCAATAAAAAGACACAGATCACAGCCTGGATTAAGAAACAAACCCAACCTTTTGCTGTCTCCAGGAAACACATTTAACTACAAAAGACAAAAATAAACTGAAAGTAAAAGGATGGAAAACAATCCCACAAGCAAATGGACCAAAAAGGAAGGCAGGAACAGCTATACATATATTAGATAAAACAGATTTCAAGCTCAAAAAGGTAAAAAGAGACCCCAAAATTCACTACATTATGATCAAGGGGACAATACTTCAAGAAGAAATAACATTTATTAACATATTCTCACCAAATGAAGGAGCACCAAAATATATCAGATGACTATTATCATCTCTGAAAACAGACATCAGAGAAAACACATATGTAGTATGAGACTTCAACACACCACTATCAACAATGGATAGATCAATCAGACAAAAAATAAGTGAGAAGACTAAAGCTCTAAATAAGGATCTAGAGTATTTGGACTTAACAGACATCTATAGAACACTAAACTCATAAAAGTCTGAGTGCACATTTTTCTCAAGCACACACAGATCATTCTCCATGATCGATCACAAACTGTGACACAAGACAAACATCAACAGATACACCAAGATTGAAATCATACTAACCATCTTCTCTGACCATGAAGGCATCAAACTAGAAATAAACCACAAAAAGAAGGCAAGGAACTCTCCTATCTCATGGAGATTGAAACCTATACTACTGGAAGACCATTGGACTAATGAGGAGATCAAAGAAGAGATTAAAAAGTACTTTGAGTTGAATGAAAAGGAGGAAACCAATTTCCTAAATGTATGTGATGCAGCCAAAGTAGTAATAAGAGGAAAATATATAGCAATAGAGGCTCATATCAAGAAAAAAAGAAAGAACTCAAAGAAACAACCTAATTTCAAAGTTCAAAGAACTAGAAAAAGAACAACAAAAAAACCCCAAAACCAGTAGAAGAAAAGAAATAATAAAAATCAAAGCAGAAATTAATGAAATTAAAACAAAAAAAAATCCAAAAGATCAATGAAACCAAAAGTTGGTTCTTTGAAAAAATAAATAAAATAGACAAACCCCTAGCCAGGCTCACAATAAAAAAAATGGGAGAAAGCACAATTAAATAGGATCACAGATGAAAGAGGAGAAATCACAACAGACACAGCAGAAAACAAAAGAATAATCAGAAACTACTATGAACAGTTATATACAAAGAAGTTCAACAATCTAGAAGAGATGGACAAATTCCTACAACTCTACAATCACACAAAGCTAGTTAAAGAAGAAATAGAACACCTAAACAGACCAATTACAAGCAGCAAAATAGAAATGGTAATCAAAAAACTCCCCCCCAAAAAGTCCAGGACCAGATGGATTTAAAAATGAATTCTACCAAATATTCAGAAATGAATTATTGCCTATCCTTCACAAACTCTTTCAAAAAATTGAGAAGGAAGGGATAATATCAAACATGTTCTATGAAGCCAACATTACACTAATACCACAACTGAACAAGGACTACACACAAAAAAAAAAAACACTACAGGCCAATCTCTCTAATGAACACGGATGCAAAAATCCTCAATAAAATTTTAGCTATCAGAATCCAACAGTGTATCCATAAAGTAATTCACCATTGCCAAGTAGGATTTATTCCAGGAACACAAGGATGGTTCAACATCCGAAAAATCAATCAATGTAAACCAACACATCAACAAAAAGAAATATAAAAACCATTTGATAATATAAATAGATGCTGAGAAAGCTTTTGACAAAGTACAACACCCATGTATGATACAGGCCCTTGGAATTCTTGGGATACAAGGAACATGCCTCAACATCATACAAGCCCATAGCCAGTATCATTCTCAATGGTGAAAATCTGAAAGCATTTCCATTAAGATCTGGAACAAGACAAGGATGTCCACTCTCACCACTGCTTTTCAATATATGCTGGAAGTCCTAGACAGAGCAACAAGACAAGAGAAAGATATACAAGGAATCCAAATAGGGAAGGAAGAAGTTAAACTACCACTATTCACAGATGATATGATAATATACATAGAGAACCCAAAAATCCGCAGAAAAACTAATTAAACTAATCAATCACTTAAGTAAAGTGGCAGGATACAAAATCAACACACAAAAATCAGTAGCCTTCCTATACACAAACAATAAATCTGAAGAAGAAGAAATCAAAAAAACTGTCCCTTTTATTATTGAAACAAAAAAATCAAATACTTGGGAATAAACCTAACAAAAGAGGTAAAGGACCTATCCAAAGAAAACTATAAAACACTGTTAAAAGAAATAGAGAAGACACAAAGAAAGGGAAAGACATCCCCTGCTCATGGATTAGAAGAATTAACTTTACCAAAATGGCCATCCTACCAAAAGCAATTTACAGATTCAATGCTACTCCAATAAAAATTTCAATGACATTCTTCAAAGAAATAGAGAAATTATTGATGAGATTCATAAGGAATTACCAAAAACCCCTAATAGCCAAAGCTCTCCTGGAAAAAAAAAAGAAGGGAATGGAGGCATCACACTCCCACACTTCAAACTATACTACAAAGCCATAATCACCAAAACTGCATGGTATTGGAACAAGAACAAACACACTGAGCAATGGAACTGCGTAGAAAATCCAGAAATAGACCCACAGATTTATGGTCAACTAATCTTTGATAAAGGAGCAAAGAATATGCACTGGAACAAAGAAAGTTTGCTCAATAAATGGTGCTGCGAAAGCTGGGTCACTACATGCAAAAGAATGGAGCTTGACTACTACCTCACACCATGCACAAAAACCAACTCAAAGTGGATTAAAGAACTAGACATAAGACCTGAAACCATAAAATATATTGAAGGAAATATAGATGAAACACTACATGACATGCACCTCAAAGACATCTTTACAGATGCATCACCCAAAGCAGTGATAGTGAAGGCAAAGATAAACAGCTGGAACTACATCAAATTAAAGAGCTTCTGTACAGTAAAAGAGACAGTAACCAAAACAAAGAGAAACCCCACAGAGAGGGAGAAAATTTTTGCACACAACACTAATGATAAAGGACTAATCACAAAAATCTACAAAGAGCTGAGGAGACTCAACAAAAACAAAGAAAATAATCCAGTCAAAAAATGGGCAGAAGAGCTAAGAAGAAACTTTTCCAAAGAGGAAATACAAATGGCCACCAGGCATATGAAAAAATGTTCAACATCACTTGCAGTCAGGGAAATGCAAATCAAAACTACAATGAGATAACATCTCACACCAGTGAGAATGGCACATATTAAAAAAAAAATTCTAGCAACAACAAACATTGGCAAGGATGTGGAGAAAAATGTACTCTCCTGCACTGCTGGTGGGAGTGCAAAATGGTCCAGTAACTATGGAAAGTTGTGTGGAGATTTCTAAACCTACTAAAGATAGAGCTTCCATATGATCCAGCAATTCCACTCCTAGGTATTTACCCAAAGGACACAGAAACATTAATTCAAAAGGGCACCTGCACCCCTATGTTATGGCAGCACTATTTACAATAGCTATGCTATGGATACGACCAAATGCCCCAAAACAGATGACTGGATCAAGAAGATGTGGTACATATATACAGTGGAATATTACTCAGCAATCAAAAAGATAAACTCATGCAATTTGCAGCAACATGGATGGAGCTGGAAGGGATCATGCTCAGCGAAATAAGCCAGAAAGAAAAAGAAAAATACTGGATGGTCTCACTCATAGCAGGAATTTAGAAAACCTAAATAAGGGACCAGGCAAAAGGCTATTTGCAATAAAGTAAAAATCAAAATCAAGAGGCAATAATAGACCAGAGACACACTACAGTGAGGGGTGGGGGGAGGAAAGAAGGATTAGGTTCAAAGGGGGGGGAATTTTATGGGGAATATATCCAAAATGAAAATGCATACATTATGCAAAAATGAAAAGTGATGTAAAAATTATATAAAATAAAATAATTTAAAAAATAAATCTTAAAAAAAGAGGGCACTTTTTAAAAATGAGTAGGAATCTTCCCACATCCAATATCTAGAAAGCAGATCTTATTCATGGTACACTCCTTTATGCTGACCTGCCTGCTTCCCATCTGCACATGAAGACCCAGCTTCTCCCTTTCCCACAGACCCGTGGTGCAATTTGTCAGTTAAGGCAAAACTTCTTGTTCTGAGATTTTGACCAAACTTAACTTATGCAAAAGTAGATAACTTCCCACCTCCAAGAAAAGCCTCTCCTTCCTCTCAACCACCAGTATGCCTATGGAAACTTATGTGTCTCTTGCAGATTCACCAGGTCTTTTGAAATTCTAGGGCTTGGAGATGCTAACAAGTATTCTATGCAAAGAAATTTCACTAATGATGGACTAAATCATCATAGACAATTTTTTTTCTAGAATTCTGTGAGCATTTAATGTGCTAACATACAGTGGGACATTCAAGATTTGGACAAATCATGCAGTGGTAGCTTCTGGAAGCCATCATAAATCAGACTTGTATCTTATAGTACATTTCCAAACTCTGTCACTATACTTTACTTTGTATTTTTAATATATTTTTATGGACCTTGACATAAATTTAAGTCAAAATATAAACTATAAAATAAAATTAAGACATGTTTTAGAATACTGTAAGTATATTTTTTCATATATTTTAATCTTCAAAAATGTCAATTTTTTTAGTTTGTCTGATGAGCTAGGGTAGAAGCGGAACAGGAACTTTGAATCTGATTTGTTTTCTCTCTTGCAGTCTCCAAGGGATGCCCTGCATTGGGTTTAGTGTTCAAATCTCTTTATCCTTCTCTAACCATAACTGGTCCTCTCTGTCTCATCCAGGGTAAAATGGACCCTTTTGGTCAGGCATGTTGTAGACTGTTCCTCAGTTTGATATTTTCTCACAAGACAGGGATATAGATTCTGGGATGAAGGTCACAGAGGTGGTATCTCTCCCATCACATCACATCAGGGTCTCTGATATGAATGAGACTTAATGCTGTGAGTTATCCGGACCAATGGGCTAAGAGCCAGTCTGCAGGTTCATATTGCTGCTCTTGCTGATCTGGCCTTGTCACTGGTCACTTAGTCCATCTCTACCACCTACTGGGATGGAAGAGTTTCTAAAATATGTAAATTTCTCAATATACGTTAAAATCACAGCAAATAAATGTTTTGGGAAGATACTTTGTGGTTTTGCAGATACAGCAAGTCCTCAAAAAAGGTATTGATCAACATTGATTTGCTGTAATGTTGAGGAAAAATAAATGGTTCCTAGCATGGGCCATTGTCTGTGGGGTTTTCTCCCAGTATTTCATTTTCCTCCTATATCCAGGGATGTATACATTAGGCTAACTGGCTTATTTCAGTTATCCCAGTAGAAGTGTGTGTGTGTGTGTGTGTGTGTGTATGTGTGTTATAGAAGTGATACAGAACAACCCCGATATGAAATGTGTTGCGTGACTATGGGTCCTCACCCACAGGGACTCATTAATGCTAAACTGTAGGCACACACAAAAGGTTAATAAAAGGTTTATTTACAAGGGAAGGGGAAATGAGAAATGAATAGCTCAGGGAGAAAAAGAGGGAGATAAATTCGTAAATGCATCCTACCCATTCCGAGGACCTGGAATCCCAATGACCCACGGAGAGCTGGCAAAAAGCCAAGCACTGTGGGGCCAAAAGGGTGACCCCAGCTCACATGGCTGGTTATATACCCAAACAGAAAACATGGCTGCTTACCTCTGCCCTCCGGTCGTCACGACCCTCCCTTTGGTGATTATGGGATTTGTAGTTCCCAGTGTCTTGATGAAGTGGGTGTGGAGTCCACAAAGCCTGTATGGAGTTTGCTCAGGACATCCTTTCCCCCTAACGGAAGGGTATCTTGTTAAAGATTGTTTTCTGGGGCCTCCCTGGTGGTGCAAAGGGTTAAAATGCAACCTACAAAGCTATCCACAGCCACTGCAGCACATGATCTATCCCCAGTCAGGGTGATACCCACATGGCATTGCAGACCTCTCCTGGCTCCCCTGCTGCTCCCCTCAGCAGTGTACTTCAGTTGATCTGCCTGTTCTGTTCCCCACTGTCTCAGGTGAATCTTCTCACCCCCACACCTCTGATCTGTACCCCAGTTCTTGTATGCATAAATAAAGAAATCTTTTTTTTTTTTTTTTTTGAAGATTGTTTTCTCTCTTGCACCCTGAGCTATCCGGATCATCTCCAGCCACCCACTACCCTGCACTGGAATTAGTGGATTGGAAAATGAATTAATAAACATGTATTGCTTAGTATTGGAAGCATTTTGGGTTTTTAGGTTTTTCTGATCAGAAATATGGCATAGGAACTTAACTATAATTTATATCAACTAGCTTATGATAAACCTGATTTTGTTACACGTTGTTTCACTTAAAGTTGTGATTTCCAAGAATCTTTGAGACTTAAGTGAGGACTTCCTGCTTCCCGTTTCCCCTTACAGTCTCATCCACCAACATTCACATCCCCAGTGGTTCCTGCCAGTGTCTATTGGTGGTGTGATGTTCTAACACTGACACTATTTACCTCATTCCTTCTATATACAAATTAGAATTCTGTAAGAAGTGGACTATCATTATTTATTCAATTCTTCTCCCTTTGGGAGCTTGTTTGGCTCAGCTCTTGTGTCCTGGGAGATTCTCCAGACTTATCTTTCTTTTTCTCTGTGCCTGCCCTAGCATCAGCCTTTCTCCAAGAAGTCTGCTTTCCTTTGTGGGATAATGGAGTAAGAAGCAAAGATCACGATAGTTTGCTACTTTTGTTTTTGTCAAACCAATAGAGTTGAAACCTACTCACAGAGCTTTCCCTCCCCCTAATATTCCCTTTGCAGCTGCTTTGTTGTAAACCTTCCCCCACTGCCTCCAATTCCTGACAACCTCTTTAAGTTTTCCTTTCCCCATAACTTATCCTATATGCCATGCATTAATATGTAACCTTCTAGGTCTTGACATTTTCCATCCAGAAAATGCATTTATGATTCTTCTGTGCTGTTGTGTCAACCAACAATGTGTTTCCTACTGGTAACAGTTTTCCTGAAATTTATACCACTTCTTGTTTATTCCTTCATCAATTAAAGGAAATTTGGGTTGTTTCCATATTTGGGCAATTATGAATAAAGCTGTTACAAACTTTTGGGTACAGGTTTTTGTGTAAACATAAGTGTCCTTTCCCTTTGAGTGAACATTATCAATGATTTCCGCGTCATTTGGTTAAGTATTTGCTTTCGTAAGATACTCTCACATGATTTTCCAAAGTTACTCTGTAATATTATACACAGTAGCAATAAATGTTCTTATTGTTCTATATCCTCATGATCATTTGACTTCGCCAGCAATTGAATCATTCTAATAGTGTTAGTAGTTGTGGTTTTAATTTATATTTTCCTAACAATGATATTATGCATATTTTCAGATGCTTTATTTTCACTAGTTTATTTTTGGTGAAGTGTTCAGATAGTCTGCCTCTTTCAAATTTGGGTAGGGAAATATGCATGTGTAATTTTCACATATTAATTAATATAAAGTAAAATATAAAATTTATAATTTCCAGGTTATCTATTACTTCTTTAGTGAGTTTTGGCAATTTATTGACTTAAAAAAGAAATTGGTGGGCCTCCCTGGTAGCCCAAGACAACCTATGAAGCTGTCTGCAGCCTCTGCTCCCCAAGCAGGGAGCAACCCACATGGCGCAGCAGACCTCACCTGACTGCCCACTGCTCCCCTCAGCAGTGTACTTAGGTCAATCTTCGTGCTCTTTTTCCTACTCTGTCTCTGGTGAATCCTCTCACACCCTGCACCTCTGGCCTGTATTCCAGCTCTTGTATGCATAAATAAATAAATCTTAAAACAAAACAAAACAAAAGACAATAAAAGTAGCAGTAATTAACTTAAAAAAAAGAAACTGAGTTGTTTCATTTATGTTTTCAAGTCCATGGTCATCGAATTGTTCATACTATTTCCTGTTACCCTTTCCATATTCACTATTTGTAAGTTCAGTAGCAATATTTCCTTGTTCATCCATAATTTTGTAATCTGTGCTAACTCTATTTTCTCTCTTTTTCCCCACTTGGATAGTTTTCCTTGAAAATTCATCCAGTTTATTTGTATTGCTAAAGAACCAGTTTATGCTTTAATTGATGTTCTCTATTGTTTTTTGTATTCAATTTTATTATTTTCCTCTCCATTTTTATTTATTCTGTTTGCTCTTGGTAAAAAGTGCTCTATTTTCATTAGTTTCTTATAATATTAATATTACTCATTTTAGATGCTTTTCTTTGCTAACAAATATTTAAGGATATACATTTCTTACTGGGTACTGCTTTAATGCCAAAATTTTAATGCACAAACGTTCATACATTTTGTATTTTGAATTTCATTAAATTCAAAGATTTTCTGGACTCTGATTTTTTTGATTCAGTTATTTAGAAAATGTACTTTTAATTGCAAAATATACATAGATTTTCAAACCTTTCTTTTTTTTATAGAGAGACATTTTATTTATTTATTTATTTGTTTGTTTGTTTTATTTATACATACACTGGGTACAGTCAGAAGCACGGGAGGGTGAGAGAATTCGCCAGAGCCAGAGTGGGGAGCAGAGCAGGCAGAAGGACCGAAGTACACTGCTGAGGGGAGCAGCGGGCGGCAGGAGAGGTCTGCGCGCCATGTGGGACCCTCCTCTGGTGGCCAGGGAGCAGCCGGGGATCGAACAGGCGCCGCAGACGCCGCGGGCAGCTTCGCAACCCAGTGCTCAACCGCTGCACCACCGGGGAGGCCCTTCAAACCTTTCTTGCAATATGATTTCTCATTTAATTATATTAGCCCCCTTGATATGACATATTCTTTTAAATTTTTGAGGGTTGTTTTATGACCGCAAATTTGACCTATCTTGGTGAATGTTCTATGTGCAATTAAATATAATTTATATTCTGTTGGTAAGTGGTGTATTTTAGTAATAATAATTAATTGAGTTTGGTTGATACCATTGCTCAGGTAACATATAACCTTGTTGATTTTAGCCTATGCAATGTACAGAATTTTGAGTGAGGAATGTTGAGGTTTCCAGCAATAATGGTGGATTTGTCATTATTTGTCTCCTTTCAGAACTATCCATTGTTGTCTTATGCATTTTGAAGGTTTGTTATTTGGTACATATACAATTAAGATCATTTGACTTTTTATAGAATTTATCCCTTTATTATTATGTAATGATCATTTTTATCTTGTTCTGAAGTCTAATTTGTCTGAGATTAATATAACTACTCCAGCTTTGGTTTTTAGATACATACGTGGTATATTTTCATTCTTTTGTTTCTATTTATGCCTTCATATTTAATGTTTGTTTCTTACAGAAGTCATACGGGTTTTTTATTATTTTAATTTTAGAGTTAGTTTTTCCTCCTCCTAATATACACATGTCCTAATCATTCTCCACCAAACCACCCCTGCCAGTACTCCATTTACTGTGCTTCCCCATGCTCGTGGTCCTTCCTCCTGTCCCCTCTGGCAACTATTAACTTTTTTTCACCAAGTCTAAGATTTATCCCTGCCATATTTTGCTTGTAATGTTTTTTTAGTTGTTTCTATTCCACACGTGAGTGAAACAATCTAATACTGTCTTTCACTTTCTGACTCACTTAATATGAACATCTTGAGGTCCGTCCATTTTGTCTCTTATGCCACTATTTCATCTTTCTAAATAACTATGTAGTATTCCATTGAGTGTGTTTTCCACAATTTCTTTGTCTTTTCATCTGTTGATGTGGACATGTAGATTGGCAATTGTGGGCAGTGATGCTGTGGATATAGGCATATATAAGTTTTTTTCTTATTAGGATTTTCATATTTGGGAGGTCAACACCTAGCAGAAATATTACTGTGTCACATATGATTTCCATTTTTAATTTCTTACAGAATCACCATACATTTTCCATAGAGGCTGAAGCAACTTGTAGTCCCATAAGAGGCTCTTTTTCTCCAGATTTTCACCAACACTTGTTGGTTCCATTCTTTGTGATATGGTCCATTGTTACAGGGGTGAGATGATATCTTATTGTAGTTTTTTTTAAATTCGTATTTCCTTTATAGTAAGTTATTTTGAACAATTTTCCATGTCTGTAGAATATCTGAATGTTTTCTTTAGAAAAATGTCTATTTAGTCTTTTTGTTTACTTTTTGATAAAGTTGCTTTTTTGTTTTGTTTTGTTTTTGGATTTTAAAAGTACTTTGTATACCTTGGAAATTAGCCCATTGTCAGATGTGTGATGTGCAAATATTTTTTCCCATTCTGTATGTTGCCTTTATGTTTTGTGATGGTTTCTTTTTGTTTGTATGTGATGGCTTCTTTTGAGGTAGAAAAGCTTTTTATTTTGATGTAGTTCCACATGTTTATTTTTGTTTTTGTTTCCTTGACATTGAAGTTGTGTCCCAAATACATCTTTGTGGTCTATGTCCTGTAGCGTGTCCCTGATGTTTTCTTTTCAGTATTTTAATGGTTTCAGTTCTTCTATCCTCACCATTAATCCATTCGAATTAATTTTTGTGTAGGGAAATAAATATGGATCTAGTTTCATTTGTTTGCCTGTGGCTATCCAAGTTTCCCAATACTTGTTAAAGAGGTCATGGGTGATGTGGTGGTGGGAGATATTTTGGAACTACACATGAGCAGAGAAATCAAGTATTGTACAAAAATAAATAACAACGCAGAAAAATTTTTGAAAATAATAAAACAAATGAGGTTTTCTTTTCTCCATTGTTTGGTTGTGGCTCCTTTGTTAAAGATTAACTGCCATATTTATGCATGTTTATCTTTGGGCATTTTATTCTATTCCATTGGGCTGAATTTCTGTTTTTTCTAATACCATACTTTTTTTTTTCTAGTACAGTTTGAAGTATCATACTTCTTCCATTTTCCTTCTTTTCTCTTGGGATTGCTTTAGCTTTTTAGAGTCTTTTGTGATTCCATACTAATTTTATAATTGTTCAATTTCCTTGAAAAAAAAAGTTACTGGGACTTGGAGAACTAGTGCATTGACTATTTAAATTGCTTTAGGTAATATGGCCATTTAAATGATGCCTATTCTTCTTCTTTCTTATATGTCTTTAAACAGAGTGTTATAGTGTTCAATATGTAGGTCCTTTATCACCTCTGTTAAGTTTGTTCCCAGGCATTTCATTCTTTTTGGTGTGATTGTAGAAGAAACTGTTCTTATTTCCCTTTCTTATCATTCTTTGCATGTAGAAATGCAACTGATTTTTGTGTGTTGACTTTTGTCACTTTACTGTGTTCATATAATTTCTGTTAGTTTTTTGTTAGTCTTTGGATTCTGTATGTATGTTATCATACCATCTGTAAATAGTTTCACTATTTTTCTATTTGGATTCCTTTTATGTCTTTTTCTTGCCTAATTGCTCCAGCAAGGACTTCCAATATGACTTTGAACAATAGTGATGACAGTGGACACCCTTGTCTTATTCCTTGCGTTAGTGGGAATGCTTTCAGCTTTTCACCTTTGAGTGTGATGTTGACTATGGGTTTATCATATATGGCTTTTAAAATGTTTAGATGGGGCCTCCCCGGTGGCGCAGCGGTTGAGCACTGGGTTGGGAAGCTGCCCGCGGCCTCTGCTGCACTGGTTCAATCCCTGGCTGCTCCCTGGCCACCAGAGGAGGGCCCTGCATGGTGCGCAGACCTCTCCTGCCTCCCGCTGCTCCCCTCAGCAGTGTACCTCAGTCCTTCTGCCTGCAATGCTCCCCACTCTGGCTCTGGTGAATTCTCTCGCGCTTCTGACTGTACCCAGTGCTTGTATAAATAAATCTTTAAAAAAAAAAGTTTAGATGAATTCCATTTATTCACATTTTATTGAGTGGATATTTTTAAAATCATAAATGGATGTTGAGTCTTGTTGAATGTTTTTCTGGCATATATTGAAATGATTATATTAATTTTATGCTCCTTTTTGTTGATTTGGTGAAAGAAATTGCTTGAGTGCCATATGTTGAATCAGATTGGCGTCCTATGGATATAGCCTAATTGATCACAATGCATGATTCTTTTAACATATTGCTGCACTCAATTTAATAGAATTTTGCTGAGTTTTACCTCTATGTTCATCAGGGATATTGATCAATAGCTTTCTTTTTCTTTGTACTGTCCTTGTTTGGTTTTGTGATCAGGGTAATATTGACCTTATAGAATGTGTTGGGGAGTTTTTCACTCTCTTCAATTTTTTTGAGTTCAAGTAAGAATAATTATTAAATCCTTGTTGAAGTTTTGGTAGAATTCACTGGAGAAGCTATCTCTTTCTGGACTTTTATTTTTAGGGAAGTTTTTTATTAATCTTTGAATTTCTGCACTTGTGATCAGACTATTTAAGCTATCTATTTCATCCTTGTTCAGTCTCAGAAGGTTGTATGAACATAAAAATTTATGTTGGTGTGCGGTGAGGGCAGAAGGGGAATCTCGATCTTAAATATTCAAATAAATGTCAGTTTTGCTAAAGAGTAAGGTTGATTATCACTGCTTCCTCTCCATGTTTCTCCACAGAAAGCTGCATTCAATCCTTCAGTTATTTTAACCTCCCAGCCTGCCTCCCTGCTGCTACTCTCTGCCTCAGATCATGATCTGTGATGCATGAGTGTCCTGGGGCTAACTTTGGTTCCAAAGACTCATGCTCTGGGATTCAGTAGGGCCTGGAAGATAGAAAAGTCTATCTTTTAATTCGTGCATTCACACATTCACATTCATGTTTGATATGTTTGAGCTAATTACATCTTACTAGATGTTCTATTTTTGTTGTTTTTTTTTTTGTTTCTTATTTCCATTGCATATGCCTTTCCTGTGTCTAACTGAATAATTTGTAAGATTTCATTTAGTCTCCTCAATTGACTTATTCTTCCATTCTTCCATTTTTAAAGCATTTTATTTTAATTTTTTTTAAACTTTTTTTTTTTTTTTAAGATTTATTTATTTATTTATACAAGCACTGGGCACAGTCAGAAGCGCGGAAGGGTGAGAGAATTCACCAGAGCCAGAGCGGGGAGCAGAGCAGGCAGAAGGACCGAAGCACACTGCTGAGGGGAGCAGCGGGCAGCAGAAGAGGTCTGCGCGCCATGTGGGACCCTCCTCCGGTGGCCAGCGAGCAGCCAGGGATAGAACCGGAGCAGCAGAGGCTTCGGGCAGCTTCGCAACCCAGCGCTCAACTGCTGCGCCACAGGGGAGGCCCCCATTTTTAAAGCATTTTTAATGGTTGCCCTAGATTTTAAAATATTTGATGTTATAAATTTTGCCTACAGTAGTAATAAATTTTGCCTACAGTGGTCTTCACATATTTTAATTTATTCTGGGATTTTTTTTTGTGGCTAAATTCTAGCCTATACCACTGTGATTTGAGAAGATACTTGGTGTATTTGCTATTTCCAGAGACATGTTTTGTGTCACAATTATATTTTCTTTCCTTGAGATGATTCTTATATATATGTCCCAGAACTTCTGTTTTTCTCATTTTGCTTTTCATCTGTGTTCAGATGTCCCTTGTTCCTATGCCTGTGTGTTGCCTTATTTGTTTTTTGGTGGTTGTGGCACTGTGGGGTTTTGTAAAATCTTTTCTTAATTTAGTTAATGAGAAAAAGTTGTATGAATATTTTAAATTGAGGTAAAGAGTTTAATGTTCATGGTAGGAACATTTCTGATTTAAAGTTCTAGGTCTGTATTGCCTAACAGTGTGACCTTAGGGTAACCTGCCCAATATTTGTTGAAGTTCATATTACTTATTTTTAAAACAGCGGAAATAATGACTTTCCTTAGTTATTGCAAGGGCTTTCTATGCCTTAACCTTCTATGAACATTTAGGGAGTAATTATTACAGTATTGTTAGCCAGCCTATTCTATTCTTGTTGGAATACAAATAGTTACACCTGTAACAATAGTACAACTACAAGTTATATTAACTGAGCCCATGTAGCCTTAATTCTATGTAAAATAGTTACAATACCATCCCAAGATGGATACTGGGGCAATGGGGGTGGGATCTTTAATGAGGCTACATTCACAGTTTGGATATAGGAGGAGTGTGTGCTCTTTTATGATGAAAATATGGAGGAAACCCATAGAAGGTAGCATACAAATTGGTTAAAATGAATTAAATGACATTACGCTAGGAGAGTTGAGGCCAAGACATGCAGAAGAATAGGGGAAAAGAGCCTCCCTAGTGGCGCAAGAAGTTAATTAAGCACAACACTGTGAAGCTATAGGCAACCTCAGCAACTGCAACCTCTGCAATATGAGTTTGATCCCCAGCCGGACAAGGAGCAGTCAGCGGACCTCTCCTGACTCACCTGCTGCTCCCCTCAAGCAGTGTATTTCAGTCATTCTGCCTATTCTGTTCCCCACTCTGTCTCTGTTGAATCCTCTCACGCCCTTCACCTCTGGCCTCTACCCCAGTTGTTGTATGCATAAATAAATAAATCTTTAAAAAAAGGGAATAGGGGAAAATAGAAGTAAATAAAGAAAATGTAAAATATAAAGCTTAGATTAAATAAGGAACACCATGATAAATACAGTATCCATTTTATTTTGGCAATTATGCAAACTACTATGTGTGTAGATACATAGAGAAATGTAATATAATAGACCATAACAAAAATATCCCTTTGACACATTGCTCTGGGAAGTCCCAATGGGACACAGATAGAAGATGTCCCAACCAACACAGAGTGCTGGGTGGAAAAGCCAGAGAATGAAGCGCAGAGAGGTAGATGCCTAGCATTGTGAATAATTCATTAGGAGTCAGTCTATCCTTGTAGAAGTGGAATTTTTAGAGTTGTGATGGGAATTAAAGCTTTTGACCTCAGTTAAAGAACCTTCAGGAAAGTGAGGAAGTGTAACCATGTGGAATCCAGATGTGTTTCAGCCGATCTTGCACAAAGAAAAGAGAACAGTTAAACAGAAACCTCATGGAGACAGGCTAGACAAGAGACTAAGACAATGTTGGTGGTTTTTTCCTCAAGGCCTCAAAGAACTCCACGTGAACAATAAAAGAACATGAGAAACTTAAAAAATCTAATAAAACCTTTCTGAGTGAAATGCCAATTCTTTAGAGAAGGCAGTTCAGCTCTTCATTTTATCAGCATGATCTGTAATTATGCTGTCTTTTTATACAATATTTGTATGGTTTTGCACACAGACAGCATTTTAGTGACTTCTTTCCTCCCAGTCTTTCTTCTGGGAGTAGTTTTCCTTCTGCATGAAGCACTTGCATTAGAAGTTCCTTTAATGTAACATTTGATTTTTGTAGAGTGTTTCCATTTTTTGTTTAAAATATCTTTCATTCCACAAAATACAATTTTCTTTATACACACACAATTATTTTCTTTCACTTCTCTCTGATTTATATTAGTTGAATGTTTCATTTCTTCTATTGTTGTTAACTTTTATCTTTTCAGAGTGCCTCTGCCTGTTTTTCTTTCCTGCTTATTTTATTTTTTTTAATATTTTTTAAAGATTTATTTATTTATTTATACAAGCACTGGGTACAGTCAGAAGTGCGGGAGGGTGAGAGAATTCACCAGAGCCAGAGGGGAGAGCAGAGCAGGCAGAAAGACCGAGTACACTGCTGAGGGGAGCAGCCGGCGGCAGGAGAGGTCTGCGCGCCATGTGGGACCCTCGCCTGGAGGCCAGGGATGGAACTGGCGCTGCAGAGGCTGTGGGCAGCTTCGCAACCCAGCGCTCAACCGCTGCGCCACCGGGGAGGCCATCCTGCTTATTTTAGACTCTGATCAAACATGTGTTAAAATGTAAAGATTATCACCAGACACACCCAGCTGATGTGGACATGTGATGAATTCCAGTCAATGAATTACAGGTGAAGCAATGCATGTCCTTCCAGTGTGAAGGTTTTAATTGGCCATGAATGCCCTCTTGAAACCCTTCTTTCTTCTCCCAAGGTGAGCAGAAACACTCCAACTTGTAACACCTCCAATAAGTGTGCCTCAAAGCAAGGACCAAACCACCCATAGGTCTCTAGACTCATAATGAATTTGTAGAGGGATAAGTAATCACATTTGGTTGTTTCAGGGCTCAGAGATGTTGGTTCTTGGTCAATATAGTTGATGGCCAAGATATCATTGAATTGTATCACCCACATCCATGAATGATTGTTTTATGTATTTCATCTTTTGTACTTCCTTCTTTGCATACATCTTCTGTTTCACTGATGGTTACTTAAGTGCATGTAAATAACTTGCAATTATATTTTTATTGCTACAGTGTTCTTTTTTCTAACAGTTTTATGTTCATTGATCATTTTTTAATTGTGTCATTCATGTTTCAAGCATTTGTGATGTCTCCATTCTTTATTTTGTATCTGAAGTGCTCCAACTCTAGTCCTCAGGGATCCAATCTGTTATTTGTTGACTCTCATTCTAGTGGCTTGATTTCTCCTGGGATTTGTGAATTGGATTAGAAGTCATTGTTTAATCTTGGCAATGGCATCCCTCTGTGCCTAAACTGCTGATCAGAGGAGCATTCCCCCCATACTGCCATAGGGTCTTGACTCAGCCTTCTGGCCAAGCTTGCCTTTCTCCTTTGGGCTAGTTCTGAGGCACAGTTCCTTGATTGCTGTCGACATCTCTCCCGCCCAAGGCAAGTAGCCTTTCTGGTTCTTGCATTCCCTGCATCTCTGGCTCCATCAACCCTACTTCCTGGGCACTCCAGCATCAGCTCTTAGTGTGTGTTTTTTGCATGTCTTGTTTTGTTTGGAGGAAGCAGATAGTTGGAGATCTCCTTTAATATTCAAAAAAAAAAAAGAGAGAATGTTTCAAAGATTATGTCTATATCTCACTCTGTTGCCCCAGGATACTAGAGACTTAAAAAAAAAAAAAAAAAACTTACAGAGATGAAAAAAAAATAATACATGTATTACATAATAGAGTACAATTTGAAATTTTGTTGTATGGTTATATGCACAGAATCAGCACCACCATCAAGATAATGAACAAATCCATCATGCCCAAATATTTCCTTGTACCCCTTTCAAAGCCCCCACCCCTTACTTCACCTCTTTTTAGGCAACCACTAGTCTTTTGTTACCATTAATTAGTTTTCATTTTGTAGAATTTTATAGAGCTGTGTATAAAAATATACACAATATGTACATTTTTAGCTGCTTTCTCACACTCAGTGTAATTATTTTAATTATTTGGGAAGTAATCCATGTTGCTGAGTTGTATTCCACTGTATGGATGTATCAGTTTGGTTTTTTAATTAATCTAATGGCGCATATTTTGGGTGTTTAGCTTTTGTCTATTACAGTTAAAGTTGCTATGAACATTTCTTACATGTTTCCACATAGACGTGTGATTTCATTTTGAGGGTGGATAAATAATCTGGAATTGGAATGGTTGAGTATATCAAAGTATTTGTCTATTTAACTTTAGAAGAAACCAAACTTTTCCAATATAGTATCCAGTCTACATTTTTACCAATTGCATTAAACTTCCAGTTCCTAAATGTTCTTGCCAGGACTAGATATGGAAAGTCCTTTGTTGTAGTCATTCAGAAAGGTTTGTGATAGTATCTCATTATGGTTTTATTTATTTATTTTTAATTTTTTTTAAAGATTTATTTATTTATTTATACAAGCACCGGGTACAGTCAGAAGCGTGGGAGGGTGAGAAAATTCACCAGAGCCAGAGCGGGGAACAGAACAGGCAGACTGATAAAGTACACTGCTAAGGGGAGCAGCAGGCGCAGCAGGAGAGGTCTGTCACGCCATGTGGGACCCTTGCCGGTGGCTGGGAATCGAACCGGCACTGCAGAGGCTGCGGGCAGCTTTGCAGCCCAGCGCTCAACCGCTCCACCACTAGGGCAGGCCCTCATTATGGTTTTAATAAGCATTCCTCTATTGACATACGGCATTGAGTATTTTTCACTTGGTGTTTGTCATCTGGGCATCTTATTTAATAAAATGTTTGCTTACGTGTTTTGGGGAATTTTAAAATTGAATTATTTGTTTCTTGTTATTATGTATTTATATTTCTTTATATATTCTAGATTCAAAGTTTTTATCAGGTACATTATTTGCTCATTGGTGGTTAATCTCTTAATTTTTTAAACATAATTTTGCTTAATAAATCTTTTTTTTTTTTTTTTTTTTTTTTTTTTTTGGTGGGACTCTTGCCGGCGACTGGGGAACAAACTGGCGCTGCAGAGGCTGTGGGCAGCCTCACAGCCCAGCGCTCAACCGCTGCGCCACCAGGGGAGGCCCATCTTTTCATTCTTTTGGCTCATTCAAAAGAAGAGCTGAAATTTTTAATGTTGATAGAATCCAGTAGATCAATTACTTTATGAACTAGAGTTTCGGTGTTTTATCTAAAAACTCTGTTTAGCCCATGGTCAAAAGGATTTCTTCTTGTGTGATCTTCTAGATGGTTTATAGTTTTGGATTTTACATTTAATCCTTGAACAAAAGGCTTTTGATTTGGTTTTACTGAGTAACTATGAGCAAGCCATGCACTGAATTAGATTCTACTTACCTAAAAGTCTGATAAATGGGTTGGGGCTGGGGCAGTTGATGGGAAATAAATGTGACAGAAGGAAGTACAGGGCAAGGAAGAACTCAAAAGTACATCTTGTGCCATCCTGTAATAGATGTGTTAAAAGAGAATTTTTAAGGGAGAATAAATTACTGTTAAAACAACAACAATTGAAACATCAAAACTGCTTTCAGAGTGGTGTCATTTCAGAAAATAAACAACCTTTGAAAAAATCATGGTACTCATTTTTAGAGAAGAACAATTATGGGTGTGTTCACTCCCCAAGTGAGTTTATGGGTGCCTTACCACTCCCAGCTTCCCACATTCTACTTTCTTAAAAATGCCCACATTTCAGGGTAGGACTCTGAAGCAGCCTTAGTACACACTTAAAATTCGACCTCACCCAGGAGGGTCCCCCCCCCCCACAGTCTTTCCTAAGGGACTAAGTCATGATCTAACAAATCCACTAAATCCTTAGACTCTTCTGAGCCTTCCTGTGGCCTCCTCTGTGTGCGTGCAAGGCAACACAAGATTACATATTTGGATGTTGTTAGAACAGCTAAATAAGACTAATTATTTCTGCAGTGACATTTTGACTTGTATGAACATGATAGCAAAAATCCATATACATTTCTCAACTGGGACATCAGAATAATTTATATTCAGCTATTTTTATTTTTCTAAACAAGAAAAGAAAGGAAAAATGAAAAAGAAGAGGAAAGCTTGTTTCTTGCTTGGCTTATTTAAAAAGGTTAAAATTTCGCCAAAAAAACATGAAGAAGGAGTTTCTCCAATCTGTCTTTCCACAGGGCACCTTTTGTTGTGAATGCCACCAACAGGCCTTGGGCAGTACCTGACATTTGCAGGCTGGATGTGGTGCTGCGAAAGGGATGAAGGGAGGGACATTTACTACTCTGCTAAGCCTCAGAGACTGCCTAAGAATTACCAGTGGTTCTCATCATCCTAAATAATATCTTTTTTTAGAATTTAGAAAATTGAAAATAGAGAACTCAATTCATCTGCTTTGGGTCATGTTGTAAAATGGCAGAGCTGGGTCTGAACTCTAACAGTGTGGCTCTAAATCCACTGCCCGATCGGAGAGAATATCAACATTATCGAGTTAATTTTCACTATTTTGTAAGCATTTATTTCCAGTTAAAAGAAAAAAATGCTTTTTGGACTCAAAGTACCAGATTTGTGTCCCTCTATTCCACTATTTAATTGTATGATACTGGACATTTACTGCCTTGTACTGTGCTCTTTATCCTTATAAAATAATCTGTAAATATTTCCAACCATATAGCCAATGACATATCTTCCGTGTTAGACAGCCAAGCAGATAAATTTTTTATAATCCTCACTTTATGTGATCAAATTATTTTCTGTAATAATCATGGACTAGTCAGGAGTAATTACTGTTTTTCAGATTCATTCTCTAATGATAAGACAGTTAATTTATAAAAGAATGTTTCATTTTAAAATCCATTTATCAAATTTAGTAGAATATTTAATATATGAGCTACAATGAGTTGTTCCAAAGCAAAGAGATCCCATCTTCAAGTGTGTGCTCTGCTTCCTTGTTACATTTTAAACACAAATAAGAACAGCAGTTGACCACATGGAAAGACAGAGCTAAGGAAGGCAGGTATGGTGTCTCTACCTCTGGGATCACCACTCTGCCATTGCTAATTCAGAAAATGCTGTTTGCAGCTAGGTATGTGTCCTGCCCAGGGGTTGGACACACACACACACACTGCATGCAAATCAGACTTGAAGTTTTTCTAAGTCTTATGATTATAGCATATTATATTATAGAAGTGAGTGCTTGTGGCACTGACAAGATATTTTGTAGGGAGATTTTATCACTTTTAGAATTGCCCACAACAGTGGTGGTAAGAGCTAAACTGACTATTATTCCTTTCTACTGTGGATTTTTGGTTTTCTGCAGACAATATACCTTCAGCACCTAGTGGAGATGGAGGGGGGCGGGGAGAGGGACTCACTTCTCCTGCCCTGCC
The DNA here is from genome assembly GCF_014898055.3 of Talpa occidentalis. Classification (NCBI taxonomy): domain Eukaryota; kingdom Metazoa; phylum Chordata; class Mammalia; order Eulipotyphla; family Talpidae; genus Talpa; species Talpa occidentalis. The sequence continues at coordinate 56,395,156 of NW_023600993.1, forward strand.
CCTTGGTGTGACATTGCCCATGATTCATTTTTGTATAATTCCATTTTGCTAAAACCCTGTGTTACTGAAGGTCTCACAGCTTTCTTTTTTTCAGCTAAAAATAAATTGAGACAAACAAAATTAAGTGAGCTTATTAAAGAATCAGGAGTGAGGACACAAATCCAGGAACAGCCTGAAGATAGTTTGAGAGGGGCAAGCTGAGTAAATTCTGAACTGTTCAGTGAGGTTTATATTCAAGGATTTCTGCAGAGGCAAAGAAAATTTGAATAGGGGTCCTGTTAATGTCCTCTATCTCATGTTATCTATGCAGTGAGAAAAACACAAAGGGTTGTTAAAATTTACCCTATCTATTTAGAGCCTTATTTTCTGGAAGCAGGGACTTTTAGCAACATCTTAAATCTTGAAGTCTGTTTTCTTTTGAAGTTACTGATTTGCCAGGAGGCAGTACTTTTCAAGCAGCTATCTTGCAGGTGCCTCTTCACAAGACCAGGCCAACTGAGTCCTAACTCTTGCTTTGCACCTTTTACTTGAGGCCAGAGAGAAGGGTACCCTCAGGGTTGTTGATTTTATTAATCCTTTAACATGGGGTTTTTATTTCTCTGCTCCTCAAGTCACTGTCCTTGTAGCATTAGAGATGAGAGCAGGAGAAAGCTGTGTGCTCTTCATAGTGCTGGCCTGCTGTGTAGTAAGTTTGGGTATTAATCCTCTAGCAATGGCAAGTGGAAACTTTCAATTCTGGGACTAGAGAGGATTTGAGTGTCAACTTTTCTCTTCATGAATAAAGGCTCACCTTTACATCTATAATTAGGAAAAAAGTAGACTCTTAATTTGTTGCTGTTAGAGAGGGAAAACCCACTACATTGCCTTTTTTCTAGGAATGGTTCAAGTCAACAAAAGTGGATTGAAGATTGACTTTGCCAACTTAATGTCTGTTAACCAAGGTTTTATAACTTCTACAAAAGGAGGGGATGGATATTTACTTAGTACCTACCAGGTTGCACAGGGACTATTATTTCCTTTCATGAGAGATTCAGTAGAGGGCTTGTTTTCAAGGTCACCCGATTTAGCACAGAATAGAGTCATCCATATGACCAGACTCCAGACTGCCTGATGTGGATGGAGCCCATCCACATGTACAGCAGTGGCCAGGCTCAGGTGAAACCATGCAGTCAGCACATTTCAGCAGAAAGCTGCCCCTGGAAAGAACTCTGTGTGCTTCAGGGTGGGGCACAGGGTGATTTAATCTACAAAGCAGCAATCCTACTCTAGGCCTTAGGGGGTGACCCCACCCAGCAGGAGCAATGCCAGGCCACCATTACTCAGACTTCTCCTCCCTGAGAAGTGGAGTACACACCGGCTCTTCAGGCTGAGGGGCGGCAGCACCCCAGTCTGGCCCTGCTGATCACAGCAGACAAGCAGGTGCCATCTCTCAACGAGGCTGTGGAAGGAATTTGGTGGTGGGTGGTGAGACAAGAAACATATCGTGTAGCTCTGCACCATGATTTTATCTGTGTCCCCATTTGGATTGCCATGACCTATTTTTCAAAACAGAGAGGTGGGGGAGGGTTGTCAAGTTGATTTAATAATTGGTAATATTTTCCTGAATGTGTCATGTGACAATTCAGAACCCATTCTGATCTGGTCTGAGAGTAAATGATCACTTTCTAGATTGCCCATCTCCTGAACAAACCTGACAGGTTTTTTTTTTCCAGTGGCATTTGTTAACTATTCATAGTCAAACTTGATGTGTGATAATGACATACTAATAGTTTTAGAGAACACTGAATCAGCAGGTTGCACCCCCAGGGTGCAAAATCTAAAAATAACCCATGTGCTTTTAGAGTGAATTCCTTGAACTGGAACAAGTTGTGTCTTACTTCAGCATCTGGGATTACCCAGCTTTTTGCCACAAAGAAAGAATTTTGTCTCTAATTAAAAGGGACTCTCAGCCTTTGACAGCATGGATCATTCCCTGGGGCCTGTGGGGCCAGAGCAAATAGGTATATACCCTACACTACTTGGCTGTCAGGGATCCAATAGAGCCTGCCAGCTCAGGAAATAGGAACAGGGGCTGCCAGTCTGTTTTCTCTTCTCCTGTGTGTTTGCTAATATTGTTGTCTTATAGCAGCATCTATATTATTCCTGAGCCTCTGAGTTTGAAATTTGGGCTGGTATTCGAAAATTAAAAAGTTTCAAAATAGATAAAATGGGCATTTTATATTATATCTGGCAACTCAATTTTCATAGAAAACATCTTTTTTTAAAAAAACCCTCATTTTGCCCCAAAATTGTCTTAATTTTAATTATGGGAAAATAGGTAATATAAGCAGAATGATCTGAATAGCTTTACTTATTATAGGTTCTTTTAATTTCATTTATTTTAAAGGTTTATTTGTATTTATTTATTTATTTATTTTTGTGGGACCCTCACCGGTGGCCAGGGATCAAACTGGCACTGCAGAGGCTGCGGGCAGCCTCGCAACCCAGCACTCAACCGCTGTGCCACCAGGGGAGGCCCTTATCTGTATATATTTATACATACAAGAGCGGGGGTGCAGGCCAGATGTGCAGGTGTCGGTGCGTGTGTGTGTGTGTGTGTGTATTCACCAGAGACAGAGTGGGGAACAGAACAGGCAGATCGACTGAAAAACACTGCTAAGGGGAACAGTGGGTGAGACAGAAGAGGTCTGCTGCACCATGTAGGTTAGGTTCCTCCGGAGAGTGGTGGGGGAATCCAACTCATGATCACTTGATAGCATTGAGACTTTAACCCCTGCGCCACAAGGGAGGCCCAGTTATTTTCATTTTAAATGACATTGTCTAACAGCAAATGATTGTTTTATTTTGTTTTGTTTTTTCCCTCAGCTAAATTAGTTTGGAAAAATTATGTGTTCTCTTGAGTGTGTTTCTGTTTCTCACCTTACTTTTCTCACATTGTATTTAATGAATCTAATTTTTGTAGGGCCAGGAAGGGCACAGAGCAGGTTTTCTATGATTGGAGCAGATGAGTAAAGGAGAGTCCTGGAGCCCTTGGTGGCTTTCTCAGGTATTTATTGAAATTTTACATGTAGTGCTGCCACCAGGTACATGGCAGGCAGGGGTGGGGGGTTGGGGGGGTGATGGGCCAGGAGCCATTAGGCCTCTCAGCCCCCAGTGAATCTTTACTCTTTACTGGGCTCTGGCCATCTCTCTCTTTCCTCTGCTTCTCTTGGTGCATATAAATGCTGCAGCCCTGGCCCACAGAAGTAAACAATACAACTGAAGATAACAATGTAACAAAATGCAGGAACCTGCCATTAGGCATGCAGTCTTAATGGCAGGAGGGCAGAAAAGCCTGAAAATCATTTACCCTTTAATTTTTATATGCAAAAGTTCATTTTAAAACTTAATTTATAATTAAAATGAGTATTTAGGGCCTCCCTGGTGGCGCTGGGGTTAAAGACAGCACTATCAGGCTATTGACAGCCACTGCAGCATGAGTTCCATCCCTGGTCGGCCAGGGAGCTGACCCACATAGCTCAGCAGACCTCTCCTGACTCGCCCGCTGCTCCCCTCAGCAGTGTATTTCAGTAGATCTGCCTGCTCTGCTCCCCAGTCTCTCTGGTGAATCCTCTCACCTCCCACACCTCTGGCCTGTACCCCAGTTCTTGCATGCATAAATAAATCTTTTAAAAGTGTGTATTTAAAGTAGAAAATTTAAGTGTCGCAAACTTATATGGGCAAGTTGGCCTCATTTCCCCTCCACACCAGGCTCTGAGGCCACAGACTGCTCCGATTCTCTTGGTGTCCCTCTGGACGTGACCCCACGGGAGGTGACGTGCCTGGATGCAGCTCTCCATTTCTACTGTGACATCAGCGGTAGCATAAACTTTATGCACGTTTCTCATTCAGCTTCTTTCAGGAAATGTCTTTCAGATGTTTTGTTTCATCACTCGGAGACTATTTTAATGACTCTATTGTGTTTCATTGTTTCAATGACCTCTATTTAGCCACTATTTATAAACTACCACTGAATATTTAAGATGTTTTCCAGTCATTTTCTACCACACAGAATTCTAATTTGATGCTCCCATCTCCCTACACTTGTATGTATGTGTACACAGAAGTCTTTAAACATGGAATATCTGACAAAAGGGACACCTGTGAGTTTTCCACATGGTTGGAGTTGAAAGCAGCTAGAACTACCAGTGTTGCCAAAAGGGAACAGGGGCAGTGTGCTCTTTCTCCTACTGAGTATTTATGTCTGCAGTTTCTGCTTTCTAATCACTTCAAAAACAAACTGTTACCAAGCATGTTGGTGTCCGTAATCTGAGAGGAGGCACCAACATTCTGTTCTTGTTACAATTTCTCAAAGAGGAGCCAGGTTAGCTCACTCAACAAAGCGTTTCTGTGAATTTCCTTTCTGTGAATACTCTTTGCTCATTTTTCTGTTGTTTTCTTCTCACCCACTCTGTACATTTGTAACAGCACATAGACACTCTACTTCTCTCTTCCCTTTTCTCCCACAACTGGTAGGAAAAATTGACTACATGCATTTTACTTTATGTAATTGTGTACTTAAAAAAATTCTTTCCAGAATGTAATGAACCACTGGGTCTGAGGTATGCCTGGCACATAGCACTTGGTCATACAGCTCTGCTCAATGGGAGCACTTTAACCTTTTAAAGGATTTTTTTTTTTTTTTTAAAGAGTAGACTTCTAATTGCATCTAAGCACAATGATAAAGCAAAGGAAACTCTGGAAGATGGTAGCAGGGCAGAGAATCAGAAATAGGTCTCCAGAATAGGAAGAAGCCACAGGCAGGATTTCAGTGCCCCTTCCCTAGCAGAGGGCCAGCATCCAGTCTGGGCATTGCCCACCTTGCCCTGGTAAGAGTAGGTTGCCCAAACAGGAGCATCCCTCACCTAAATGGTGTTGAGTAACTCTGACAGCATTCTCAACCCTGATGCCACCTCAGGGGAACTGATGGGGAGTCCTGAACCAGGGGAAGCCTAGATCTGAAAACGTCTTTTCTATCTGCAGACAGCGTGGGCAGAGAAGAAAATGGTGACATTCAAATGCTCCAGGGGAATCTGTCCTCATACTCCAGACCCTCCACTCTGCTAAGACTTGACGGGTGTGGCCAATATTGGAATTCTACTACATCTTTCCCTCTGGACAGTCGGGCTTACCCTCCCATTCCTGAGATGGCATAAGAAGGACCAGTGGGAACCCCAGCAGCACCAGGTAAAAAGGGGAGACAAGACTAACTCTGAAAGTCTCTGAAAATTATACTGCCATTAGATTTATGTTGTGTAAATCAGGCCAAGAGCTGTGTGTAAACCTAGCCAGAACAACTGTCTACTAAATTAAGACATTAAACGGGACCCAGAGTCTGATTACATAACAGATAAAATGTGCAGGATACAATAAACATTACCAAGAGCTAGAAAAATCACAGCATGGATGAGAAAAGGTAAGCAAATGATGCCCACAACAAGAAGAATCATTCCTCTGAATTATCTGATAAAGGTATTGCGGGTTAAGTAGGGGAAGAAAGCGGCAGGCTTTTCCGCCCTCCCACTGCGCATGCGCACTCAGCCAACGTGTGGCGTGGCGCCGTGTGGCGTGGCGGCGTGGCGCCGTGTGCGCGTGTGGCGTGGCGCCGTGTGGCGTGGCGCCGTGTGGCGTGGCGCCGTGTGGCGTGGCGCCGTGTGGCGTGGCGCCGTGTGGCGTGGCGCCGTGTGGCGTGGCGTGGCGCCGTGCAGTATGGGGTGGTGCCGTGCTGAGGGCGGAGGAACGGAGTGGAATGGCAGAGCGCGAGGGAGGACGACGACGACTGAAAGCGGAGCGCATGAAGACACCAACAGGCCTGCTAGAACTGGTGATGGGCCTACCTGGGATGGGTTGGTTATGCGACGGGTATTAAAACAGACGTGGACATGTTCCTGGATGTGGATAGTGATGACAGTGTGCTAAGGGCCCCATGAGCTTCTGGTTGCCTGTTACAGATCCATCGAAGCCTTCATCTCTGGCCTGTTGGACAAAACCTGGGGCACACAGAAACTGCACACACCTGAGAAAAAGTGTGGGTCCTCGACCCAGGTTAACATGATTTCCACAGGCTAATTGTTGCCCCCCAACTCGTAGCAAGAGCACTAGGAGCTCTGTGGTCAGGCCTAGCACCATGAGCAGGGCTCGCCATACCCCTGGCCCAGGGCCTTCTTCCCTGCTCCCTCAGTTTTCCATTTTTGGAGGGTTTTATATTGTTATTAAACTTATGGGACTTTCTGTGTTTTTACATTGACTCTGGTGTGGGCCCTTTAATAAAACTAAGGTATACCATTGGTGGTAAGAAAAACAAAGGCAACAACAAAACAAATAAAACCAAGAACCTTACAGCAAACTGTTGGAAATTCCTTTGACATACATGAAAAAAGTAGAAAATATTGGTAAAGAAACGGAATTTATTTTTTTAAGATTTATTTATTTTTATACAAGAACTGGGAAACAGGCCACAGGTGGGGGAGGGTGAGAGGCTTCACCAGAGACAGAGCGGGGAGCAGAACAGGCAGACATACCAAAATACACTGCTTGAGGGGAGCAGTGGGTGAGACAGGAGAGGTCTGCCACACCATGTGTATATCTCCCTGGCCAGCTGGGAATTGAACCCAAGCTGCAGAGGCTGCGGACAGCTTCACAGTGCTGCGCTCAACCTGCTATGCCACTGGGGAGGCCCAGAAATGGAATTTATTAGCAGCAACAACACAGAACCAAAGGAAAATACAGAATTGGCAAGTAACAGAAATAAAAAAAAATCACTTACTCAAAGGGCTCGGTAGTAAATGGGGATGACAGAAGACAGCATGGGCAAACTTGAGGGCAGAGCTAAGGAATTCAACCAAACTGAGCACTAGTGACTGAGTAGGCTGAAAGACATGAGCAGAACCTCTGTGCAACAATAACAGCCTAAATATTTGTATGGAAGGTGTCTCAGAAGCAGAGGAAAAAGAGGCAGGGGCCAAAAGGAATTAAGGAATATTTTGTGAAAATTTCATGGGTTTTGTGAATGACAGAAACGTAGAGACCCAAATAGCTGAACAAACCCCAAAGGGGATAAGTACAAATAATTTAATGAATCCATTGTAAGTTCAGAAAACTAGAGAGAAAGACTCAAGGGAACATCAACTCAGTTGGTAGTGGCCCTTTCACCTTAATCACCAGGGCGGGAAGCAGGCAGAACATTTTTAAAATGCCCAAATAAAAAACTGCCAACCATAAATTTTATATCCATGAGATGATAGTCTTCAGGAAAAAATGGGGAAATAAAGGTCATACTTAGATTAAGGAAAAGTAAAAGAATTTGTAGCTTACATATATGCTTGAGGAGTATCTAAGGGAAGCTCTTCAATCAGAAAAGAAATGGTGAAAGATTCTTGGAGTAAAAAGAAGAGAGAAAGAACAACAGTATTGTTAGGGGGAAAGGATGTCCTGAGGAAACTCCATACAGATTTTGTGGACTTCGCCCCCCCACTCCAGACCGGAGCCATCAAGAGACTGGAAACCACAATCCCATGATCACCAAAGGGAGAGTTGCGAGGACTTGAGGGTGGAGTTAAGCAGCCATTTTTTTTGTTGGGTATATAACCATCCATATGAGTTAGGGTTGCCTTCTTGGCCTCATGGCACTTGGCTTTTCGCCAGCTCAGTGGGTCATTGGGATTCCAGGTCAGCAGAACAGGTAGGACACATTTACGAATTTATCTCCCTGTTTTTCTCCCTGAGTTAGTCATTTCTTCATTTCCTCTTCCTTTGTAAATAAACCTTTTATTAACCTTTTGTGTGTGCCTGCAGTTTAGCATTAATAAGTCCCTTTTAAGTGCGCTGGTGAGGACCCGCAGTCAGGCAACCTGTTTCATATCAGTGTTGCCCTTAACAGTATGAGTGGAACTATGGGTATAGAAATAGGTGATTGTTTTCATCATGAGTTTTTCATATCTGAAATCTAAACCATAATTTTAACAGTTTGATATTTCAATGATTTTTGAAACGATGCAGATACAGAATCTACTTAAAGTGAGTTTTTCATACTTCACTCAAAATGACAAAATGATGATATCTATAACTCACATGTAATTGTAATATATCAGTAGCACACAGTCACTTTGAACACTATACAATTAAATACACTCAACAACACTATAAATAAAAACTAAGATATCATTAAAAAATACTGAAAAAACCAAAAAGAAGGCAAAAATCAAGAAGTAGAGTAATGGGCCCAAAATAAACAAATATGAAACTAATAATACAGTGGCATGTGTACAGAAGAAATGCATCAGTAATTACCTTTATTATAAATTATCTAAATAGATCAATTTAAGATAGAGATGAACAGAATGAATTTTTTAAAAAGGATGCTTTTTACAAGAATTCAATTCAGAAAATAGGTAAAATATATGATGTGTAAACATTAATTAAGAAAATGTGCTATTAATAACTGGCAAAATTGAATTCAGACCAAAACAAACCATTACAGGCAAAGAATGATATTGCATATAATGAAGGAAAACACAGGGAGAGCAAACAATTCTAAATATGTACACATTAAACACACAGCCTCAAAATATAGGAAGGAAAACATCATCATTTCAGATTGCCAATAAGCTTAAAAAATAGAAGATGAAATTCTGTAAATACTGCTAACTGATGAGAAAGCAGTGGATTTGAAAAATAGAAATTTGGAAATACAGTTACTTAGTTTATATCAATGCTATAGCGTAACAACAATATTAAAATTCTGTGGTTAAAGAAAGAAAGAGAGAAGGAAGGAAGAAAAGAAAAAGAAGGGAAGGGAGGGAGATGGGAGGATAGAGAGAAAGATAGGGGATATAGGAAACATATAGACATCGGTCATAAACACAAAGCTTCTCAACAATATGTTAGCAAACAAATCTAATGACATCTACAAAGAATCATACACCATGACCAAATGGTATTTATTTCAAGAATTCAAGGCTAGTCCAATTTTTTAAATACAAGTACTGTAATCCACCCTTTTCATCAAAGTAAAGAAGAAAAATCGTATCGTCATATTAATTGATTCAGAGAAAAAGAGAAGATCCAAAATTCATGATAGAATGCTCAACAAGTGAGGATTAGAGGGGTACTTTCTGGATTTGATAAAGGACATCTGCATATCACCTATAGCCATCTAAACTGTTAAGGTGAAAAAGCTTACTGATTTTTCTGTAGGATTCAGAGTAAAGCAAGGATATCCACTCTTACCACTCTTAATCAACATGGGTCTAAAATGTCTAGGTAGTGTAATTAGGTGAGGAAATGGAAACAAAATCATCCAGATTAAAAAGGAAAAAAATAAATTTGCCTACTGCAGATGACATGACTCTCTGTATTGCAAATCATTAGGAATCTACCAACAAGCACACTCCTACAATCACTAAGTGAATTTGGTAAGGTTGCAGAACATAAGATTAATATACAAAAATCCATTACATTAATATATATAAAATAACAATTACAGAAAATACAGAGCTATTTATAACTATTCCAAGGAAAATGAAATCTTTGGGCACTTAACATGTACAAGGATCATATAATAAAAATTACAAAATGATGAAATCAGAGAATTGAATTAGAGAGGGGGGAGAGAGAGAGGTTTATGGATTAAAAAAACAAAATAGCAAAGATGTCAACTCTCTACAAATTTACTTGTATCTCTAGTGAAACTCCTATCAAAATTCTACAAAAGTTATGTGAGTATATAAATAAACTTATTTTACAATCTATATGGAAATTACAAACCTTAGAATACATGAAAAATCTGAAGAAGAATAAAGTGAGAAAAAACACTCTAGCTAATAATGTCTTATTACATAGCTACAATATTCAAGACTGCAGTATTGGGGAAAGAACAGATAGGCAAATCAATAAAAGAGAATAGAGGTATAGAAATAGACCCAAAAATATAACTAACAGATATTTGACCAAAATGGTAATACTTGAAGGAAAAAGGATAGTCTTTTCAATAAATTGTACTGGAAAAGCTGAATGTCCATATGGGAAAAAAAAGTCTAAGCAAAACAAAACAAAATGTAGACCTTATATTTAGCCAAACTTTATATATTTTAGAAAAAAAAATTTACTCAAATAGAATCAATTGTTTTTTGACAAAGCTATGAAAGCTTTTCAATAGAGGATGCGTAATTTTTACAGCACATGGTACTAAAACAAGTAGGCATTGATAGAAGAATCACCTTCTGCCAAAGTTTCCCACCTCATGCAAATTTCCTTGTATTTAACAATACACAACTTTCAAAAAATAAAGAAATAAATGTTCACATGGGTAAGACTTGAAAATAGTTCTCAGATAAACTGAACCGCATCAAAATTAAAAACGTTTGCTCTACAAAAGCCCAAGTGAAGAGGTTGAAAATGCAATCTATAAACTAGAGAACATATTTGCAAACTACATATCTGACAAGGGATTAGTAAATAGACTATTAGACCTCCACATCCCCATAGACCTTCCAGGAGATTCTGCAGATGCACCTGCCTCCAGCATGCCTCTGACAAAAATGCCTGCAAGAGGCATTTCTGGGCTCAGTCCATCATCTCAAAGAACAGATCACAGCCTCTGTTTCTCCAGCACCATCTCCTACTGCTTATGAGTCCAGTGTCCAGCCCAGCCTTTGGGCTGCTGCAGTCTCACCTCATCTTCCGTGAGAGGATTTCGTTTGGGATTTCTGGACACTGCAGATACCTTCTGAGGTGAGATAGCCAGCTACTTGTGGCCTCAAAAACTCTTCCCTTTTTCCAAACTCTTGTTTATTAAATAAACCTGGTTGTTCTTATACCCTGAGCTGAGTACAATTGACTGGTTTTGCAGTTGTGCATGAAGAAGAGAATCCACTGACAGTGACCTGTTCACACTCCTCTGGCACTGTCTCTTAGTACTGTTTGAGCACTGTTCCCCGCCCTGTTTAATACTGTTTTAAGTACTGTTTCAGTACTTCAGTACTCTTTTAGTACTATTTTAGACTGACTCTATTATTGACAAAGTCATCAAGGCTGCTCTTTATTGGCTTATAAAACATTGTGACTATTTTAAACTGTCCTGATTCTTTTTCACTTTTCCAACCTCCCTAGTTTTAACACAGCAAATGCTATGGAGTGACTGTCTATCTCCCTATCCTAACCCCTAAGGTGATGGCTTTATGAAGGTGGAAACATAATGAATTAATACCCCAATAAAAGAGTTTCCCAGAGAGTTTGTTGGCTCCTTCTACTTTGTGACAACAGAACAGAAGTAAACAGTCTGCAAATGAGAAGTGGATCTTCACTGAAATGTGGTCATGCACCATGCTGATGTTGGGCGTCCAGCATCAAGAAACATAAAGGAAAGAGATAACCTGTTGCAGCTAGTTTACTATCCAACAGTTATATTCTTGGACATTTAACACAAAGAAATAAAAACATGTTCACACAAAATTTATACAGGAATGTCCTTAGCAGCTTTATTTATAATAGTTAAATTGGAAGAAGCCCAGATGTCCATCAGTGGGTGGTTAAACAAGTTGTTGTGCATCTGTACCATGAAATACTTCTGAGTAATATAAAGGAATGGACTGTTTATACATGCAACAACTTAGATGAATTTCTAGGAAATTATCCTGAGTGACAAAAAAAAATCCCAGAAGGTTATATATCTTATAATTCCATTTATAAAACGTCTTTGAAATATCAAAATTCAAAATAACTGAAAGCTTATTTGTTTGCCAGAAGGTAGGGTTATGGGGGTCAGAAGTTGGGGCCAATGGGGAGGTTCCTTGTGATGTGGGACAGTTTGGGTTCTGGACTGTGATGGTGGATAAACAAATCTTTTAAATATTACTATTTAGGGAAATTGTATAGGGATCTCTGTTATTTCTTACAGTCACATGTATATCTACAACTTTCTCAATAAAGACTTGAATTAAAAGTGAAATGAAAATGAGATGAAATCTGAAACAAGGAGATATTGCTGGGAATAAAATATAAAGTCTGATATTAAAAATGTGTTCCTCAGATTTCTTTCTCTTTTGTTTTAATTCCCGAGCGCTGAACCACAAAGTGGGGCAAAATTATATCTGAAATCATACAATAAGTGACTCCAGTGTGATTTGGCCCCAACTCTGACTGTCTGTGAGGTTGTGTATACCTGGTAACTAAAGGGGGATCCTGCGGTGTGCCAGCCACCACTTTGCGAGCCTGGCTGTGGGCTCGTCAAACATTTTACCCAAACTTCCTATCACAATGTCCACTCAAAACCCATGTTTACCTTTTTTTTAAAACTTGATTTGAAACTCTTGGTCTTGTAACAGAAGTTAGAGTGTGCATGGGAAGAGGCCATAGAGAACAAGGATATTCTTGTCTGTGCATGACACGGTACACACTGATATCTCAGGCAGCCTATAGTCTGGGTATTTTTACCATGAGTGTTTCCCCAAAGTTTGACCTTGTCTGGGTGTGTTAGGAAAATCCCATTTCTCACCCTGCAAGTCACAGTTTCAGAATTTGCAGCACTCTCAACGCAGCATTGCTAAGCCTGCGCTGTGGGCTGCCTAAAGCCCAGCCTGCCTGTCTTTCTGGAGACAGAAAGAGCTGATGCTTTCTTTCTTCATCAACTTCCCCCAGAGCAGGACTCCTCCACTGTCCTCATAACTACAGGCAGTTTATGAAATGCAGACGCTCTTTGGTGAGGTCTCGGTGGGGATAAAGAGGCCACATTTCTGGGAAACTCCCAGGTGTGGCTAATGCCATTGTTCCATAGCCACACTCTGAGAAACAGCAGAAACTATTATCTGGCCAATAGACGTGTCCAGACAGAGTTGGAATGAAGATAGGGATTCTTTATGTCAGAGGATTTTCTGTGGGAAGGTATAATTTTGCTCAGGGAACAGATATGGGGAGAGAAAAATTTAAACCTTAGGCGGCAATAGGATACACCAGTAAGGGAAAGCAAGGACCTCTGAGTTTGATGGAGAATCATATGGGAAGTGCTAAGGTCTAAATAAAAGATATGATAATCATATCAATTTTCATTTCCATCCCCAAGTGGTTGTACTTCAATTCAGTTCTGACACCAACTACCAGTACTTCTGCTGATTCCATAGGTTTTAAGAGTGCAGTTCCTGTAGATGGCCTCACAACACGTGCCAGTCAGAGGCCTGGCGGACCACATGTGCTCTGACAGATGCAGATTTGAGGTTCCCATGATTCCTCATGACTGATACTTCATTAGAATTATTCACAGAATTCAGGTACTCATGATTACAGTTTTATTTTAAAGGATACAACTCAGGAGCAGTGAAATACAGGAAAACACAGAGCAAAGGCTGGAAGATTTTGAGAATTTACTCTTCATTATTCTTTTCCTGTTTTTCTACTTCTTAAGATTGATTTCTTTCTGATTTGGAAAACAGTGGCAAAATTTTGATTATAAATCCACACTCACATACTGGAAATTTTGCTCACAAATATGTTGCGTGAGCTTTGATATCTTTTTTTTTTTTTTTAAGATTTATTTGTATTTACTTATGCGTAAAAGAATTAGGGTGTAGGCCAGAGGTATGGCAGTGAGAGGATTCACCAGACACAGAGAAGGGATCTCTGTGAACAGGCAGATCTAGTGAAATACACTGCTGAAGTGAGCAGTGGGAGAGACAGGAGAGGTCTGCTGCACCATGTGCATTAGCTCCTTGGCTGGGGATCGAACTCGTGCTGCAGTGGCTGCTGATAGCTTCATAGAGCTGAGATTTAACCCCAGTGCCATCAGCGAGGTCCATGCTTTTTAATTTATTAAGCCCTTTAAGTAGCTTTATTTTGTTGTTCTTCTATGTTTAATAGTTAAACATTTTGGTTCTTTCTTTAAGTACATGTCATTGAACTCACAAAATGCAATGTAGCCCTAAAAATGTCTCAGGATAACCAGTATCTTTACCTTTATATATTCAGATAATATAGGAAATTTAGACCATCTGAATGTCTTTACTAATTTCTTTCTCCCTTACCTGGATATTACCATTCACACACCTTGCAATTCTGTTGTTTTCTTTTTCACCTCGCACAAATTAGTAGTATCATTTTTGTCTTATACAGGCAGAAATCATTTAGATTATTTCATGTACTACTTTCTTTGTTCTTACTGTGCCTTGTGCCTCTCATCTCCCATCTGGGATTACTTTGCTCAGCCTGAAGTAGATCTTTTAGAATTTTCTTTAATGAGAGTCAGCCAAGCAAACTCTCAATATTTATTTGTCCAAAAAGACTCTTTTATTTTTGCCCTCATTCTTGGAGGATATTTTGTTAGAACTCTGGTTTGGCAGAGAACACTGGGTTGGCATAAGCACACTGGAACATCACTCCATGCTCTGCTCCCACATTGCCCTGTAGAAATCCACTCACACTAATCCTCCCCTCTTTTACTGTCCACTTCCCAGGGTCTGCTCTTTAGACATTCTCTTTTATTTTTATTTTTATTATATGTTCGCTAGTATATATCTGGTGGGAATATCCTTAATTGTCCCTCTTTGGGATATAATGGGATTCTTGAATCAGTTCTGGAGAATGCTCAGAATTATCATTCAACCACTCACTGACCTTTGTCTTTTCCAAGGCTGTCCCATTATCTTTTGTTTTACGATTAAGTTCATGTTTACTTTCTTACTTTCCCTTTCTCTCAGTATTTGCTCTTTTTTGCTTGTCTCCAAACTCTACCTATTATCGTCCTCCTGAAAGAACTTATATTTGCTTTTTTAAATTGCTTAAAAGCAGTGCCCTTGTGTGTGACTTAAAATGAAATTGAATGCTTGAGATATTTTCCTCTTTCTGACAAATACAAGTGATGGGATTTAGGGTGACATATCATATGAGAGCCCCCTTTGGTTACTGTTCCTCAGCAATTTCCCTTTCCAGCATACACAACATTTAGAATACTGCTTGCACGCAGTATGTGGACAGCAGATGTAAACCTCCCTGATGACAGTATTTATGTGCCAATGGATGACTGGATCCCATATCAAGAATGATTCTGAGAACAAGCTCAGCAGTTCAGGATGTCAGGATTGATTCTGATTCTTGCACCTGTGATGGATGTTGGTCATCCATGTGCAAGCCCGGTCCTTTTCGTTCATGGATAACAATTTCTAGGCAGAGAAATGATTATCTTTTAGACATATCATCACTTAGAAAAGAGTAGAGGCTAACACCCCATTATTCATGAAGCTTAATTTAGTTGTCTTTTCTCTAAATTTCATAACTTGCTATGCATATTGCAGATGAATTACTATAATGTGACCCAACTATCAACAAGGGTTTCTTGGCATCAATGTGGGAATGCTTCTTGTACAGGATATAGTCTATTGTGTATGGGCCATGTTTGGAGTTAGTGCCATAATGGAGACTATTGGCAGCTCCTTAATATCCATTTTTTTCCTCTGCTTCTCTATGAATACTATCCTCAGTTATTGCAAACAACAATGTCCCAACTAAACAGCAATTTTTCCTTCCCCCTTCCATTAGATGTCACCAATGTTATTTAAACATGTGTCATTAGGTGGAAGTCTTAAACACTTTTTTTAAAGATCATGATCCAGCTAGAACAGGTATTACTTTGTCCACATTCCTTCTTATTTTGAATGTCAATCTATGGTTGGATCCAGCAGCCATTTTAGATTAAGACAAATTAGAAGAAAGTCACATTCAAAAGATAGGAGGTGTCTGACTATAGACAAAATCATGGAGCTTATCCATCAACTCACAGCTTTACCTCAAGACTTCTCTTATTTGAAAAATAAATTAACCTTTATATATTTGAAACTACTTATTTAGAGTTTTATATTTCTTGAAGGTAAACCTAATTTTTTGTTGGATACTTTGGAATAAAAAAAATGCTCAGTTTAAGAGTCAACAAGAAAAGTTGAACTTTATTTCTTTCTTTTCTCTCAGCTCATCCTGAGATACAGAAAATGTTTGCTCAGTGTGGTCCACAACCCAGGAAATTTCACAGCTCACATGCACAAAATTTGGATTTGGTAATTTCATGTTACAAGTTGCCTTTATTTTCTCTGAGTCCATTTCCCTTTTCTGGGTTATTCAGACCATCGTGACTAGCAGGCAGCATTATTAGGCATCTTAACTGAAATATGTTTATATGTCTTACTGTTTATATGTTTATATGTCATATACTCTTCTGATATTTATATTATGGGCATTATCTGATCATTGAGAAAGCAAGATCAAAGCAAGAACTGACTTGTTGAAGTTTACGAAACAGGAATTATCAAAACTAGAATCCACTCTGCTGCAGACCAGGTATCTCTCTTAATCCACAACCAATCTAGGTTGTTTGATGGAATCTTAGAATTCATGTATTATAGCTATCTCCCAGATGTCTCTGTGATAGGCTGGCACAAGGTGAATGAGACCTCAGGCCCGCAAAAATGCCAGAAACATCCAAAGTTCTCACCCCATTTGATTCAGTATGACAGGCTGTACAAAAGCCCATGTTTAGGATACATTAGCTTTCTTCTCATAGTTTCTCTTCCCAGAAGACCCATAGATGGGCAATTTTTTGTCGATCTTCTCCTAAGAATGCCATTCATTCCTTTTATGATGGTGTGCAATATTGAGGTTAAATTTTATTTTAGCAATTGTGTCTGAAACAAAACCAGACCTAGCTTCATGAAAGGAAGAAAAATGTTGAAACAATGTTTCCTTCTAAGTGGTTCTCTGTGCACTGGAAGGGTGGGATGGAGCACAGAAGATAATTTGATTTGTGGAACTGAGTTTGATCATGATCTTAAATAGTCTAGACAACACACATCTGGCTTATATATTATTTGCTATATTTCTCTTGGCATCTTCAAGCCCTTGTCATAATTTCCATGATGGTATTGGTCCATCTGTGGAGCTGTAGTGTACAGTTTGCCATGTAAGGAGGTTACAGGTTATGCATTTGGGAAAGAATAAGCTTTAAAACCTCTCTGTGTTCACTTTAACACTGAGAACACACTGGAATTCTTGGGCTGTAGAGAAAACATGAGATTAAGAGACCATATGCAACCTCCTTATTTTACAAAGAAGTAAGCAGGTGGTCTTCAAGCTTTGGTGTCCCAACTCCCAGTCTCATTACTTCCTTATACAGCTCCAAACCATTCTTCAGACATATTATTTATTCCCATGAAATATTTAATCCCATGAAATAAGGTCTAACCCACTTGTGAATGAATAGTAAGGCTTAAAAGTTTAAACTATTTGAGATCGTATAGTAGATATGTGGAAGAACTAGGATTCAACTCACACTAACCAAGAGTGACTCTGCTCATTTTCCCTCTCAATTTCCATGACTGAAACAGGATGAATTCACAGCAATATCTTATACTTTATTGTAGAATTGACTTTTATGTCCAGTTTGATATTCCTTATGTTGACATAAGCCTTGATAGCAGGACTTAAAACCATGGTGATATTGCAAAATTCACCCTTTTCAATGCCCCTTACATGGTTAATAGTTTTAGCAGCATCTGAGGCTACTCATTATCCTCTTCTGAGAAAGTGAAGGGCATATCCCGAATCCACACCAGTCACCTTCACAATCAGAGTAGCACAAGACAAAAATAGAAATGGATATTCTAGAAAGAGAAATAATATGATGAATCTGATCAATATATGTGTTATCTAATCCAATGTACTCTCCTTAAGTGTGTCTCAGTCTGTTGAAGAACCAGACACATAGCTAAGTGTTATCCATGAATCATTACATTTAATACATTAAACTACCAGACTGGCCTTTGATTAGTATTATTTTGTCATTTTGGATAAAGAGGTTGGATTCAAGAAGGTTGCAGTGCCCTATTGCCCTGATCATTTGATCCTTTCTTTTTAAACTACTCTTCCTTGTCAATGTTATTACTCAATTATTTCTAAAGGTGCAAAAGCAACAATATACAAGTCTATACCTACTACAACCCATAAGGGCTAAAAATAAAGAAATAGAAGAACATATTGTAAATGCTAGAGTAAAAGCAAAAACCTGGAGAGGAGTCTCGTGCAGCAGAACTGCAGAACATGACTGAAGAAGATCTCAAGGTAACAGTTCTAACAATGCTTATGGAAGGCAAAAGAAAACAATAAAGGATATAAAACAGGAAAAAAGATAATATTAAGCAGTTGCAATTAGAAGTAATAGAACTAAGAAATATATATTACAATAAAATTTAAACTCATAGTTGAAGGCCTCAGGAACAGACAAATGCAAATGTTGGGGAGAATTAAAGAACTTGAATATATGATGATGGAGAACACACAAGAAGAACAACAGAGAAAAAAGGAGTAAAAAAATGTGAAACTCACTTTGGGATAACCTAAAGAGAAATAACAGAACAGAAAGGGAAATTCACAGAAAATTAAATCATTGCTGAAAATTATCGCAATGTGGGAAATGAATCAGACATCATGACACAAGAGGTCCAAAGAGATCCAAACAAAATAATACCAGACAGACACACCAAGACACATAATAAATTTGTTGAAAGCTAACAAGGACAAAATAATAAAAACATCAAGAGAAAAAAATACCAATCAGACTGTCAGTTGGACTTTTCAGTAGAAACATTACAAGCATGAAGGTATTGGGAGGAGATATTAAAAAACTGATTTTCAGTCTAAATTCTTTATCATGCAAGATTAAAACTCAAAACAAAAGGAAATGATGTGTTACATCACACTCTTTTTGTAGCTGTGTTGCATACATAGCATCTAACAGGGAAGATCATTTAATTTTATTTTGTAAGAAGTTGATAGAATAAATTTCAATTTTCCAAAATTACCCTGTACTCTGTAGAATAGGTCATTTTGTGTTTATACAAACGTCATTTTATATAAATACCAGCATTTTCGGGCATTCTCTTTTTTACAGCTTTGTTAAGATTTTCCTGGAAATGAAGATGATTCAAACTCCATTTTTCACATCAAAGTGCTTCTTGAGCCAGGGACATCTTCTGTTTCATCTCTTGACATCAAGTGGGAGGCATGATTGTCAGTGAGATTGGACAGATTCAACTCCCCTTCACAAGTTATCAACTCATCTCTGATTGGGATTTTCCTTTTGTAGGCCCACAGGATGTTTCAATGATAATATCTGAATTCAGGAAATGAAGTTTTTACTCTTTTTTGTGGTATCATTCAAGGTATGATACCACAATGCATATTGGTTCACAAGATGTGCCCAAACTATTTCAATAGCCAGTGCCTTTGACCAAGGTTACGTGTTTTGGAGGAGACAAACAAACAAACAAACAAACAAAAAACCTTTTCCTTGATTTAGAAGAATTTGTCTGTCATGGTCTGGACTTGTGAGCTTCAGTCTTCATACATACTCTCTCACATCCAAATTCTTTACTGCACATGTGTTCTGTTTGGCTTGTGTACTCCCCTATGTCAATGTGTGTCATTCCATCTGTTATTGAGCTAACATAGTCATTGGCCTGTTTTTTGGTGATGTCTGGATCATACTCGTGTTGGTATTGTAACCAATCTCATTTTCATTATTTGAACTTTAGAAAGCATATTGACAACATTTGCATGGTAGAAGTTAAACTAGCACCATCTTAATGCAAAACTCAGTGGTTAATCCACGGACAAAATCAAAGACGGGCTGTTGATTATGACACACTTAAATTGCAATGAAGTTTCATCATAGGACTAACGTAATGAATGATCTATTGTTGGGTACCACAAATCATGGTTGCCCACATCAATGGTCAAAGGATGAACAGTGACAGCAACTATAAAAGCAAATAATATATGTTTCCCAGTCTTATTTTATGGATTTCTAGTTGGATTTTCTACCTCTCCTCTACTCTTCTGTTCTAATAGCTGAAAATGTGTTTTTTCATGGAAAGGGGAGTATCTTGGGATATGAGATTTTCTTTCTTTCTTTCTTTTTTTAAGATTTATTTATTTATGGATACAGAACTGGGGTACAGGCCAGAGTTGTGGGGTGTGAGAGGATTCACCGGAGACAGAGTGGGAAACAGAACAGGCAGAATGACTGAAATACACTGCTGAGGGGAGCAGTGGATGCGACAGGAGAGGTCTGCTGGGCCATATGGGTAGCTCCCTGCCCGGGCATCGAACTCGAGCTGTGGTGGCTGCGGATAGCTTCGTAGGTTGCGTCTTAACCCCTTGCGTCACCAGGGAGGCCCTGTATAGGAGATTTTCAAAGCTAAAACTGGGAAAGTTCAGGCAAACCCGGGCAATTTATTCCCCCTGGCTGATAAGACAGCATGCACCTTGCCCTTAACACATGGCAAGCTATCTGGGATTCCCTGCCCACTTCAAATATTCTACAACCATGTCACCAACAAACACCTGAACACAGATGAAGCTCAAAACAGAATTGTCCAACTGAGCCCAATCCACCCATAGAATTGTGAGGTGTGGCAATTAAGTACTTTTTAAATGTTAAGTTTTGGGGTCATTTGTCAGGGTGTAGTAGATAAATGGTACACACAAGAAGAGTGCACCAGGGGCAGAAAGGTCTTACTGTGAAAGTTTGCATCCTGAAAGAGCAGGATCATTTACTTGCAGAAGACTGTGCAGTAAATAATACACGTACATCTGTCTTGGGATGCTCACAAATTAGATATGTTCTTGATCTAAGAAGATCAAGACTCGTGTCTGCTAAGATATACTGTCACTAAGGGTGCCCTGGGACCATCTGCAATATCATAACCATGGTAAGATTCTGCTGTTTCTATGTTTCTACAGGAAACACAGAGTAAGAAATAGGTGATGCTAATTATGGCATTGTTTTGGAATTAACTGCAGCTGCAGATTAGATGCAACATAGATGAATGCTGGCAAATCATAGATGAATGTATTTGATTATGTAAAAAATGGGTGCCAAGTGCCTGCACTGGATTAACCATTGCATTTGTTGATGGATGAAATAAATAAACAAACAAATAAACAAATAAATAAATAAAACAAAATTCCATGTCTCTCCCGGAAGAGAGACATGTAAATAAGCACTTCCCACATTGTACTTGTGTGGGTGGGAGCTGGAGGGAGAGGCCGGATTGAAGGCAAATGCACTTTCTTGAAGCTTAGTGATGTCAGACCAATTGCTTCTCTGAGAGTCAGCATGTGCTATCAACTTGCTATTGACTTTTAGGACCTCTTGATGATGAAATGAGGTAAAGAATGTGGTGGAATCTTCCAGCATTATGTTTTGGAAACTGCAGGTTAAAAAATATAGAAAATAGAGTTTTCCTCTTCCACTTCCATTTCATTAAAGTGATGGTCAGATTCTCAATCTCAGTTATTCCCATGAATGTGCTTCACAGCCCATGAGATGTGCTCCTCACAGTGTGAATGGCTGCTTTCCTTCTTGGGGGCTCACAACCAACGCAGGCAACTGGGAGCTCTAGGGATATCCATATTCTAATAGAAAACGCTGTAACTCTTTCACCTGCTATTTTGGGAATTTGTCTTACCGTTGCATTCTTGTATATAATTGCTATTTTCTGGAATCACCTTTCAAGTTTCCATTGGTACATTTTGCAAAAAGTGACTATCCTCGAATCTCTGCTTAAAAGGATAAACATGTTTTAATCAATACTAGATCAATTTCTAGGATTCCAAGTGTATTCAACACACTTTGGACCTTGTTTAGAAGATCTGCACATTAATAAGAGACTATCCAAAACATCTGTGAAGCATGGGTAGCACTTGAAGCCTCTGATTTCACCTAAAACTAGCACCAACTTGTTTCTGACATTCAAGGCTTTTCAAGAAAGTACAAAGGCCAACAAAGCAGTGGATCAATAGTTATTCTAGATAACATCCTAGAAAGTTAAGAATTGGACACTAATTCTGCAGTTTGATTTTGTAGCTTTAGGTAGTTTTTATGGTAGAACAATTCCACATTCAATGCATTATCATTACAATCAACACAACCAAGGGATCTTTCATCACCACCATTTTTCAGCGTCATTCTGTAATTTCTAGGGAATGAAATAAAACACAAAAGCATTAACTTAATGAATTGCATTCCAAAAGGGAGAAGTTATTATTATTTGCAGATGAAACCATGGCTGTTCCTGGAAAACTATAGAGAAATTTGCAAAGTACTATAGTAATTGAACTCAGCAGTGTGGTTAGTTAAAAATAAACATACAAATGTAAATAATTTCCTTATGTGGTAGTCATAATCCACTAGACAACAGGGAAATAAAATAATTCTTTTTGCAAATATTTTTATTGAGTCAATAAAATGATTAATGATCAAATGGGATGTATAAAATAGGAAAACATAAATGTCATTAAAAACATACAGGACCTGTAGAAAAGACCTCAAAGATTGTTTTGGTCCCATGAAGAAAAGTCAAAGTTTCATGGTTATTTCAGGTTCTTGGTTACTTCTGGGAATGGTGGAAAGCACTTCCTGGCAGTGTGGGGTTGTGGTTGGCATGCCTACGACCAGGGCTAGTATCAGGACTAGGGCCAGTTATGGGAGCAGGGTGATCGCAGGAAAACTCACAACAAGTGTCCTGATTGTGGAGAGTATTGTAAACTGGCAGTAGGGGGTTGTTTTGATTTTTCCTTCAGTGTGCAAAGCAAAACAGCATAGTTCTCATCAGAAGTGGTTCTTGGTTTCCTTGTACAGAATATTTTGCTGTGGCTGTGTGGAGAATGAGGGAAAATGTTCAGAAGAAGGGCCCGTGGGATAGTGATGGTATTAATGCAGGATGTTGACAGGGGTAAGAAATATATGAGCAGATGTAATATATAAATGACATTGGGGAAAATGGGTCACCACTGAAAACATATTTATTTAACATTACACCATACACCAAAATAAACTATACACATGTTGAAGAGTCAAAAGCATGTCAATTTACTTTTGATTTTAAGAGGAACTATTATCAAGATGTTCTATGTCAGAAAATTCAAGAGTTCAACTAATGGTTGCATTTAAGATGCCACTCCTGTGAAACTAAATATAATATGAAGTGAGAAAATCCTTTCAAAATGGAAAAAAAAAAACACCTACAAAATGTGTGTGAGAATCCTACAGTAGCATAGACCACTGTGGCTTCATCATCTATCATTCCCTCTTTCTAGCTGAGCACAAAGTTATCTGGGAAAAAGTCCAATTCCTGGGCACCTTGGCAGCTCTGACTGTATAGTCACTAAGCTCTATTCAGTGATGGCATGCTGAGAGGACTCCTAGGAAAGATCCTTTTAAAAGAGGGCCTAGAACACTTTCTTTTACTATCTTCACATCCTTCTGCTGAAGTTCTGGAAAGTATTTGTGATGACTAGTGCTGCAGCAGCTGATATGGCTCATGAGGCACTACTGAATGTATAAACCATGTGCTGTAGATAGATGGAGATAGGTAAGCAGTTGGCAAGACTCTAACGCCATCACAGGAGCACTTAGCTGCTTTCCCTTAGAATTATTTTATTTCACAAATAATTAAATTTGTGTTGATTGAATGACTCACATTTCAGGTTTTTTGATACTCACAAGAGCCCCTTGTCTAAAAATAGTTAAATTTAGATGCTGCCAGAGGTGGGAGTGGGAAGAGGTTAGTTTTTGGGTCAATGAACAGAAATAGGACATGTGAGAAAACAAGTAGGTTGGCAAAGATAGTGAGTCTTGCTTTGAACGGAGAGCTACATAGAAATGACCACACACAGCACAAGTTACAGTTCTGAGGTCTGGAGAAAAGGATGAGACCGGATTGGTAGATCAAATATAAGGTGTACCAAAGTTATAATGGAAGGAATAAACTTATTTGGAAAGACATTTAAGAAAGAACAGAACCTAGGAATAAGCTGGAAATAGAAACAACAGAAAAGAAGTATATTGTCATGAAGGATGAGAAGGAAAGATACTGAAGTAAAAAAATTTCAATGATGTCAGTGGCTGAATGGTAGACAGCTACAGAGAAGGCTCTGTGCGCTGATCTTTAAGAGCACTGGCAGAATGGTTGGTTCTGCTCAGAAATACCATGAATTTGCAGAAAGCTTTAAGTTGGTTACCCCATGCTGGAGATGCCAAAAGGCACAACTGCACAGCATAAGCATTTTATGAGATAATCGATACATCAGTTTCATAAGTGTTTGGGAATTTGGGGCAAATGTTCCAAATATTTCATGTACCCAATTCACAGGACCAAATTTGTACCATATGATTGAAAACTTCTGAGCCATAAATTCCAATGTAAAATAACTGGCATAAAAAATAAATGAATAATTGTATTTTTATGTAGCCAAGGAAATAAAATTTTACTATATATCTTCAGTATAATAGTTATCATCTTTAATCTGAATTTTATGAGAGAAGGGAAAATTAAGTATTTGTGCCCCAAACTTGGCATTGGTGTGTATTATTTCTGAGTCATTGGATAAACGACCTGAAATCAATTTCACTGACTGTAAAATAAAGTAATAAATAGACCCTGAGAAATTAAATGGATTTTTCGTACTATATAATAAGTTAATGAGCATGATAGAGCATCACAATCTGTAAGATATTCTTTCGGGTAGTCTAACATTTTAGGAAAACCAAGACTTCTCTAATGATGGAATTTTTAGTACTTTGGGCAAAGATCTTTTAGGTGATATCAGTGAAGAAACTCTTCTCAAATCACAACCTGAATTCTTTTTCAAGTTTGAGATTTTCTATAAATATTAATAGAAATAGAAGATGGGGTGTTTAGAGCACTGTCCTCATGAGACAAACCCTGATAGAAGTCAGTGGATTAAGACTCCTTCTGCTGGACTGCCACCCATCTGGTTGCTACCAGCCATGTGTGCACTAGTGATGAGAAAAAATGCAGAAATAGAAGCTGTTTAGAAACTTTCATAGCAATTTAACACTATTATAAAGTGGTTGAACATTAAAACATATAAATGTGGTCTTGTACCCCAAATGTAATTTGTGAAGCACTAGTGTCAAGAAAACAGAATAAATTCCATTTATATTAAGATTCAATAGAAAACATTTTTTTTTTTTTGCAGTGAGCTTTTTTTTTAACATTGAAGCAATAAAAACCCTCACAATACTTACAAATAAATTTGACTATCAACTGTCATCTCTCTATACATACCTTTCTATAATATCAGAATTAAATTGAAAAATATAGAGAAACACAATAGACTAAAGGATATTCTGATTAAATAGAGCAAATAGAGGCGAGGTAGAAACCTGGAAAACTTTAA
Source organism: Talpa occidentalis (assembly GCF_014898055.3). NCBI lineage: Eukaryota > Metazoa > Chordata > Mammalia > Eulipotyphla > Talpidae > Talpa > Talpa occidentalis. Next base: position 56,420,431 of record NW_023600993.1, read on the forward strand.
AACCAAGAAACAATCTGGAAAATTCTATGGATTGATTACTTCAAAAAAGGAAGTAGAATTTATTTATGTAAACAGCAAATTGTTGGTAGTACGTAAATATTATGAATTATTTTGAAACATTGTTTCACACTTAAGTAAAAGTAAAAGCAGCAAGACAGCATGATGAAATTGTAGTGAAGTTTGTATACTTTAGGAAGATTTTTTTTTAAAAGATTTATTTATTTATTTGTTTGTTTATTTATTTATTTATACAAGCACTGGGTACAGTCAGAAGCGTGGCAGGGTGAGAGAATTCACCAGAACCAGAGCAGGGAGCAGAGCAGGCAGAAGGACTGAAGTACACTGCTGAGGGAGGGGAGCAGCGGGCGGCAGGAGAGGCCTGCCCACCATGTGGGACCCTCCTCCGGTGGTCGGGGAGCAGCTGGGGATCGAACTGGCACTGCAGAGGCTGCGGGCAGCTTCACAACCCAGCACTCAACCTCTGCGCCACCTCTCCTAAAGGGGAGACCCTTTAGGAAGGTTTTTTGATAAAGAAAAAGTGTAAACAGAAACAAAAACAAAAGTTACCTGTCTGGGCCAAAGGAATAAGGAATGTCCCATACTTTATCTGTGTGTAGTTGTCCAAAAAACCCAGGATGAAGAGTCATCAAACAAGCTAGATACCTTGGTAACTTATAGACCTGTTGCTACTTTAAAAAAATCTATAAATAGTCAATGTGGATGAGAACTAACCATGATTGTCAAATAAAATTATAAACCTTCCAAAATAACTTAACTATACACTTGCTTAAATTTTGATATATACCTCCCACTGCGTGGTGAAGATAAGAGCTTCAGAATCACTAATTGTTTTTGTATTTCTACTATAAGCAGTTTTTACTATGTTTTACCTTTAAAAAAGATAAAAAATAATATTTCTACATTCATTAACTATAAATATTATAATACCATTTTTGCTATTTTGAATTTCATTTTTCCCTACCAATATAAAGACATACACAACTAGAATTTTTGTGCTAAATAAATAACTGGTGGACCCGTGAATCAAAAAACACATTTTAGAGGGGCGGAGCAACATGGTGGCAAGGAGACACTGCGAGTAAGATCTCCCATTAAAAAAAGTTAATAGGGAGGAAAAGCGGCAGGTCCCAGTGAGAACCGGGACACGGAAGATAAACGGGTGACGCCAGCGATCTGCCCGAAGAAGAAAGTGGCCATAAAAGAGGACTAGAAGGGAGGGAAGCGCAGAACCCTGCTCCCCTCCCCCGCCCCCAGAGGCGGCACTCTCCGACCCGCAGAGAGGAGGAAAACAACAAACCAAAACGACCCACAAGAACAAAGGACGCAGCAAGCGGGACTGTGAGTGGAAAGGAACTATTGCAGCCACCACACCCCGTGAACGGGAGCTGAGGCGAACCCTGCAGGATTCACCGCGGCGGTGAGCGAACGGCTCCGGGCGCCATTAGAGAAGAACAAAGACCCCGGGAGACGCGCACACAGCCCGGGCTGCCGGTAAGCTTGCGCGGGAAAGCGGCGCCCTTGGCACGCTTGAAAAGCAAGTGCAGACCGGGATCACGGCTGCCCAGGTCCCCGCGCCTGCGACCTAGGCTTGGGAGAGGACCTAGGCTTGCGGGGAGACGCACGGAGGTCCTCACTGAGGTGAAGGTCCCTCCCTGAGTGAGCAGGAACCAGGCGCCCAGGCACGGGAGCTGTGCAAAAGGCGCCATTCCCGCGCCACTGAACTGGGCTACAGCCCGCGTCCTGGAACTGAGGGCTTTGAACTGAGACCCGGGGCACGAAAATTCGGGGCGTGGGTTCTCCACGACGGTGGGGCACAAGGCAGACACAGCACCCCAAAGCCGTTGAGGTGTACCCTACCATCCCCACTCTGCTCCCCGTCCCACGGGGTGGAAAATCAGCTCCCCAAGGGCTCTAGGAGAGATCTCTGGCGCCACCTAGCGACCTGAAGCCAGCACAGGCTCCTGAAGGAGCTAGTGGCCAGCTGGGGAGTTAGCCCACACCGGGCCCCTTCCGAACAAGTAGTCTGAGCCCACAGGGGGAGCGAGCACCCACAGCCGGGGCAGACCAGGCGCGCAGAAGAGTGTGCCTGAGACTGGACGTGCAGGGAGTGTGTCCCACATCACCATTTTAGAACAGGGACATTTCTTCAGTAAAGACTACCTGCAGAAGGCTTCCTCAGGAGCCAGAGGTGAGCAGGGGAAGTTCGCCCACGCCAGACCCCCTCTGGCCTGCAGTCCAAGCCCAGAGGGGGAACAGGAACCCACCGCTGGGGCAGACCAGGCGCATGGGGGAGTGTGTCCCCACATCGGCATTTTAGGACAGGGACCTTTCTCCAATAAAGACTGCTTGAAACTGACAGATGACTCCTGGAGGAACCAGAGGGGAGCAGAGAAGCCCACCCAAGATGCTGGCCAGTCCCAACAACACAGTGTCCCAACGCATACGGCAAATTAGAAAACAGACAGTAGGGAGGAGAAGAACCACACGCAACCTAGCAACTCTCCAGAGAAAAAGCACACCACGAAAAGAAAACCAGCCCCCAGATTGCAACGACAGTAACTTGGAAGAACTTCTGAGCCTTCCAGAAAGAGAATTTAAAATTGCCGTGATTAAAAAACTGACAGAAGTCATAAAGGAAAACAATGATAAGGGAAAAATAATCAACGATCAGAAGAATGAAATTGAGTCCCTAAAGAGGGAAGTAAAAGAAATGCAGAAGATCAAAGAATTAGTGGAAGAACTAAAGAATTCTGGGAAAAGCAATGAAAGCAGAATTGATGAAATGGAAGAACGAATAAGTGCTCTTGAAGACACAGAAATAAAAAGAACCAAAACAGAAAAGGAAAGAGAAGTACGAAGGAAAAAGAATGAAGAAAGACTTCGGGAACTATCTGACTCCATGAGGAAAGGAAATATAAGAGTTATAGGAATTCCAGAAGGAGAGGAGAGAGATGTAGGAACAGAGAAAATATTCATGGATGTAATTGAAGAGAACTTCCCAAATGCGAAGAAGGAGCTGAAAATTGATATACAAGAAGCAAGAAGAACACCAAACTTCCACGACGAAAGGAAAAACACAGCAAGACACATAATAGTAAAGCTCCCAAGAATCCAGGACAAGGAAAAAATAATGAAGCTGACAAGAGGGAAGAAACAGATAACATTCAAAGGAAAACCAATCAGGCTGACATCAGACTTCTCCGAAGAAACACTACGGGCAAGGAGAGAGTGGAGGGACATAGTCAACAGACTCCAAGAAAACAGATGCCAACCAAGAATACTCTATCCCGCAAAGCTCTCCTTCCTCTTTGAAGAAAGAATATGGACCTTCCCAGACAAACAGAAACTCCGGAATTTCATTGCAACTAACCCCCCACTCCAAAAAATACTACAAGGAGTCCTAAAGCCAGAACCTCAGAGGGACGAATAACAATGAAAGAAGGCCAAAAAAAAAAAAAGTTATTAAAAGAATAAATAAATAAAATCAAAGGAAAGACAAACACAATGGCAAATACAGATGTTAACATATCAATATTAACTCTAATGTAAATGGACTAAACTCTTCAATAAAAAGACACAGAGTTGCAGCCTGGATTAAGAAACAACCCAACCTTTTGCTGTCTCCAGGAAACACATTTAGCTACAAAAGATAAAAATAGGGGGGCGGGAGGGGAAGGTTTGGGGTCAGAAAGGGGCGTTTGCAATTGTATGGGGGAATATAAAAATAAAATTTAAGATTAAAAAAAAAAATAGGCTCAAAGTTAAAGGATGGAAAACAATCCTACAAGCAAATGGACCAAAAAAGAAAGCAGGAACAGCTATACTTATATCAGATAAAACAGATTTCAAACTCAAAAAGATAAAAAGAGACCCCAATGGTCACTACATTATGATCAAGGTGACAATACTTCAAGAAGAAATAACACTCATTAACATATACTCACCAAATGAAGGAGCACCAAAATATATCAGACAACTGTTGTCCTCTCTGAAAACAGACATCAGAGAAAACACATACGTAGTGGGAGACTTCAACACACCACTATCAACAATGGATAGATCAACAAGACAAAAAATAAGTAAAGAAACCAAAGCTCTAAATAAGAACCTAGAGCAATTGGGCTTAACAGACATCTATAGAACACTAAACCCCAAAAAAACGGAGTACACATTTTTCTCAAGCGCACACGGATCATTCTCCAGGATCGATCACATACTGGGGCACAAGACAAACATCAACAGATACACCAAGATTGAAATCATATCAACCATCTTTTCTGACCATGAAGGCATCAAACTAGAAATACACCATAAAAAGAAGGCAAGGAACTTTCCTACCTCATGGAGATTAAAAACCACACTACTGGAAGACCACTGGACTAATGAGGAGATCAAAGAAGAAATTAAAAAAATTTTTGAATTGAACGACAAGGAGAACACCAATATCCTAAATGTATGGGATGCAGCAAAAGCAGTAATAAGAGGAAAATATATAGCAATAGAAGCTCACATCAAGAAACAAGAAAGAACTCAAAGAAACAACCTAATCTCGAAGCTCAAAGATCTAGAAAAAGAACAACAAAAAAACCCCAAAACCAGTAGAAGAAAATAAATAATAAAAACCAAAGCAGAAATAAATGAAATTGAAAATAAAAAAACAATCCAAAAGATCAATGAAACCAAAACCTGGTTCTTTGAAAAAATCAATAAAATAGACAAACCCCTAGCCAGGCTCACAAAGGAAAAAAGGGAGAAAGCACAAATAAACAGGATCATCAATGAAAGAGGAGAAATCACAACGGACACAGCAGAAATCAAAAGAATAATCAGTAACTACTATGAACAGTTATATGGAAACAAGTTTAACAATCTAGAGGAGATGGACAAATTCCTACAACTCTACAATCACCCAAAGCTAGATAAAGAAGAAATAGAGCACCTAAACAGACCAATTACAATTAGCGAAATTGAAATGGTAATCCAAAACCTCCCCAAAAACAAAAGCCCAGGACCTGATGGATTTACAAATGAATTCTACCAAACATTCAGAGACGAATTAGTGCCTATTCTTCACAAACTCTTCCAAAAAATTGAGAAGGAAGGGACAATACCAAACACGTTCTATGAAGCCAACATTACACTAATACCAAAACCTAATAAGGACAACACAAAAAAGGAAAACTACAGGCCAATCTCCCTAACGAACACTGATGCAAAAATCCTCAATAAAATTTTAGCCATCAAAATCCAACAATGTATCCATAAGATAATTCACCACGACCAAGTAGGATTCATTCCAGGGGCACAAGGATGGTTTAACATCCGAAAATCAATCAACGTTATCCAACACATCAACAAAAAGAAATATAAAAACCATATGATAATATCAATAGATGCTGAGAAAGCTTTCGACAAAGTGCAACACCCATTCATGATAAAAGCCCTTGAAATTCTTGGGATACAAGGAACATACCTCAACATCATAAAGGCCATCTATGACAAGCCAACAGCCAGTATCATTCTCAATGGTGAAAAGCTGAAAGCAATTCCATTAAGATCTGGAACAAGACAAGGATGTCCACTCTCACCACTGCTTTTCAATATAATACTGGAAGTCCTAGCCAGGGCAATAAGACAAGAGAAAGACATCCAAGGAATCCAAATAGGAAAAGAAGAAGTCAAACTATCACTATTTGCAGACGATAAGATATTATACATAGAGAACCCCAAAAACTCCACAGAAAAGCTAATTCAACTCATCAATCAGTTCAGTAAAGTGGCAGGATACAAAATCAACACGCAAAAGTCAGTAGCCTTCCTATACAAAAACAATAAATCTGAAGAAGAAGAAATCAAAAAAAACATCCCTTTTGTTATTGAAACAAAAAAAATCAAATATTTGGGAATAAATCTAACAAAAGAGTTAAAGGACCTATACAAAGAAAACTATAAAACACTGTTAAAAGAAATAGAAGAAGACACAAAGAAATGGAGAGACATCCCCTGCTCGTGGATTGGAAGAATAAACATTATTAAAATGGCCATCCTTCCAAAAGCAATATACAGATTCAATGCTATTCCAATCAAAATTTCAATGTCATTCTTCAAAGAAATAGAACAATTATTGATGAAATTCATATGGAATCACAAAAAACCCCGAATAGCCAAAGCTCTCCTGAAAGAAAAAAGAAGGGAATGGAGGTATTACACTCCCAGACTTCAAACTATACTATAAAGCCATAATCATCAAAACTGCATGGTATTGGAACAAGAACAGACATACAGACCAATGGAATTGAATAGAAAATCCAGAAATAAACCCACAGATTTATGGTCAACTAATCTTTGACAAAGGAGCAAAGACTATGCATTGGAGCAAAGAAAGTTTGTTCAATAAATGGTGCTGGGAAAACTGGGTCGCTACATGCAAAAGAATGAAGCTTGACCACTACCTCACACCATACACAAAAATCAACTCAAAATGGATTAAAGAACTAGACATAAGACCTGAAACCATAAAATACATAGAAGGAAATATAGGTGAAACACTATGTGATTTGCACATCAAAGACATCTTTACAGACACATCACCCAAAGCAGTGATAGTGAAGGCAAAGATAAACAGCTGGGACTACATCAAATTAAAGAGCTTCTGCACAGCAAAAGAGACAATAACAAAAACAAAGAGAAACCCCACCAACTGGGAGAACATTTTTGCACCCAACACTAATGATAAAGGACTGATCACAAAAATCTGCAAAGAGCTGATGAGACTCAACAACAACAAAGAAAATAATCCAGTCAAAAAATGGGCAGAAGACCTAAAAAGAAACTTCTCTGAAGAGGAAATGCAAATGGCCAACAGGCATATGAAAAAATGTTCAACATCACTTGCCATCAGGGAAATGCAAATCAAAACTACCATGAGATACCATCTTACACCAGTGAGAATGGCACATATTAAAAAAACTAGCAACAACAAATGCTGGCGAGGGTGTGGAGAAAAAGGAACTCTTCTGCACTTTTGGTGGGAGTGCAAACTGGTCCAACCACTGTGGAAAGCTGTGTGGAGATTTCTGGACCTACTAAACATAGAGCTTCCATATGATCCAGCAATTCCACTCCTAGGTATTTACCCAAAGGACACAGAAACATCAATTCCAAAGAACACCTGCACCCCTATGTTTATAGCAGCACTGTTTACAATAGCTAAGCTTTGGAAACAACCCAAATGCCCAAAAATAGATGACTGTATCAAGAAGATGTGGTACATATATACCATGGAATATTACTCAGCATTCAAAAAGATAAACACATGCAATTTGCAGCAACATGGATGGCGCTGGAAGGGATCATGCTCAGCGAAATAAGCCAAAAAGAAAAAGAAAAATACCGGATGGTCTCACTCATAGCAGGAATCTAGAAAACTTAAATAAGGGACCAGGAAAATGAATAACTATAAGTATAAGAAAGTGAAAATCAAAATCAACAAAAAACTATGAACCAGAGACACTTTTTTGGGGGGTGGGGGCGGGATGGGAGCGATTGGGGTCAGAATGGGGGGGCTGCAATTGTATGGGGAATATAACAATAAAATTTATTATTAAAAAAAAAAACACATTTTGAAAAATTATGTGTACAAGGAATCCTAAAAGTGTCAATCATTTTAAATTCAAATGAAAGCAATATTATGGAAATAATAAAAATAGAACCAATAAAAGACAAAAAATATACTAAATATATTTAAAGTACTATCCTTTCCCTCAAGCTTCCATCATCACTCTCTGCAGCCAACTGCATGCTCCAAGACCTAGCTCAGAGGCCATGTCCCATCTGACAGAGTCCTCCCTTGCCTCCTGCACAGGTATACTGCTCCTGGTACTTGCTTCACTGCTCAGTTTAGCAAAGGTCTCTTTTTATATCAATATTGTCAGAGTGTATTTGCCTCTCCTACTCAGTGATATTCTCAAATGATTTCTTTCATTTTTTCTTGTGTTCCCTTTCTCCTTGTCTTTAAGTATTTTCTTTTTTTTCCCTCCTCCTTTCCTTCTTTCTTTCACCTGATTATCATTCACTATTGCCATGTCTGTCAAAGAGAAGGGTCCTTAAAATATTTCATTGTTAGATCCTTAAAATATTTCTAATGAATTATTCCACACACAAAGAGTGTTTATATAAACAAACTTCTTCTAGTTATTAGTAATGCCAATTTAAACAAATATATCACAAAACATGATAATTATGCTTAATATTATGCTTAATATTATGCTTAAATATTATATGCTTAAATATTAAATATTATTAAATTATGCTTAAATAAAATTATGCTTAATATTATGCTTAATATTATTATGCTTAATAGAAGATATGAACTAAATTGTTAAAATGATAAATTATATCTGGATAAAAGAAGTTGTGAGTATTTTTATCTGGTTTAAAAAAAATAAAGCAAAGATATACTATTTTAATATTAAAAAAAATAGAATGGTGAACTGTGGTGAACTGCTATCAAGGTGAACTCTGGGTCCCAGAAAGTGTGTGCCTGGGCTGTTAGAAGCCAACAATGCTGTGATTCCCTTCGGGAACTGAGTAAAGATAAGGAGGGTTCAGCAAACAAAGGTTAAGTCTGGCATGTAGGTAAAGAGACTAGCAGCATACAGAGACTCGGTGATCGTCAGGGACAGCACCCATCAACCCATCCACAGCATCACTATCCTTGTGGAGTGTGGCATAAGAGTGCTGGTCTCAGTCTGACCACTGATTTCTAATGTTCAGAGGAGCATCCCAAAGTGATGCCCACTAGTATCTGTGGTACAGTGACTCAATGCATAGAACAAATTAGAAAACAAACAGGGAGAAGGAAAAGTACAAATAACCAAGCAAGCCCTTTGGGTAAGAACAGACCACAAAAATAAAATCAGCTCCCAGAACTCAACAACAATGAGATGGAAGAACTTCTCTTCCTGTCAGAGAGAGAATTTAGACTCACCATGATTAAAAAACATAAAGAAGACAAAAAGGAAAAGAGTGATTTGAGAAATATAATTAATGAACTGAATTATGAAATTGAGTCTTTAAAGAAGGAAATGAAGGAATCACAAGATATTGAAAGATTATTGGAGGAGCTAAAGAACTCTGGGAAAAGCAACAAAAACAGAATTGATGAAATAGAATAACAAATTGGTACTCTTTAAGATACGGATATAAAAAGAACAAAAACGGAAAAGGAAAGAAAGTACAAAGGAAAAAAGAATGGAGAAACTTTTTGAGAACTATCTGATACCAAGAGGAAAGGAAATATAAGAGTTATAGGAATCCCAGAAGGTGAGGAGAGAGACAAAGGAACTGAGAAACTATTCAAGGAGATAATTGAAGAGAACTTCCCAAGCATGAAGGAAGAAGGATATGAAAACAGACATTCAGGAAACTAGAAGAACACAAAATTACCACAATGAAAAGAAAACTATAGCATGACACATAATAGTAAAGCTTTCAAGAGTTCAAGACAAGGAAAAATAATGAAGCTGATGAGGGAGAAGGAACAGATAACCTATAAAGGAAAACCAATAAGGCTGAAATCAGACTTCTCTGAAGAAACACTATGGACAAGAAGATAATGGACTGACATATTCAACCAAGAGTACTTTAACCTGCAAAGATCTCCTCCCTCTATGAAAGAAATATAAGGACCTTCTCACACAAACAGAATCTCCAGAAATACATTACTACTAAACCCCCTCTCCAAAAAGTACTAGAAGAAGTCCTAAAGCCAAAACCAACAGAGAAATGAATATGCAAAACAGACTAAGGTAAGGAATAAAATCACACATAAAAAAAAAAAAACAAACAAATGGCAAATACAGATGTCAGTATATCAATATTAACCCTAAATGTAAATGGACTAAATTCATCAATAAAAATACACAGGGTAGAAGGATGGATCAAAATATAAAATACAACCTTTTGCTGTCTCCAGGAAACACATTTAACTACAAAAAATAAACATAGACAAAGTAAAATATTGGATAATAATCCTACAAGCAAATGGACCGTAAAAGAAGGCAGGAACAGCTATACTTATATCTGATAAAATAGACTTCAAACTAAATAAGGTAAAAGAGACATAGATGGACAATACATTATGATTAAAGGTACAATACATCAGAAAGATATAACGCTCATCAACATATACTCACCAAATGAAAGAACCCCAAAATATATCAGACAATTATTATCAGCTCTGAAAATAGACATTAGAGAAAATACATATATAGTAAGAGACTTCAACACCCCACTCTCACCAGTGGACAGATCAATGAGACCAAAAATAAGCAAGGACGCAAGAGCCCTAAATAAAGACCTAGACCTCATGAGCGTAACAGACATCTATAGGACACTACATCCAAACAAATCCTAGTACATATTTTTCTCAAGTGTGTACGGATCATTCTCCAGGAGTGATCACATACTGGGTTACATGAAAGACATCAATAGATACATTAAGTTCAAAATCATACCAACTAACTTCTTGAACATAAAGGCATCAAACTAGAAATAAGCCATGAAAAGAAAGCAGGGAACCCTCCCACTTCATGAAGACTGAAACCCACACTACTGGAAGACCATTGGATTAAAGGGGGATCAAAGAAGAAATTTTAAAAAAATACTGTGAGATGAATGATAATGAGGACACAACTTTCCAGAATGATTGAGATACAGCAAAAGAAGTAATAAAGAGGAAAGTATATAGCAATGTGAGACTTCACATCAAGAAACAAGAAAGAACTCAAAGAAACAATTTTATTTCCCATCTCAAACAACTAGAAAAAGAAAAAAAAGAAAAACTCCAAAAAACAGTAGAAGAAAGGAAATAATAAAAATCAAATGAGAAATAAATGAAATAGATATTAAAAAACAACCCAAAAGATCAATGAAACCTGGTTCTTTGAAAAAACAAACCAGACTCACAAAAAAAAAAAAAGGCCAGGCTAACCAAAAAAAAAAAAAAAAAAGGCATAAGCTCATATCAACAGGTGCAAAAGAGACATTAACCAAAACAAAGAGACTCTACTTTGGAGAAAAAGTTTGCACTCCATAAAACTGATAAGGGACTGATCACAAAAATCTGCAAAGAACACACACAACTCAACAAAACAAAGTAAACAATCCAGCCAAAAATGGACAGAAGAGCTAAAAAGACACTTCTCCAAAGAGGAAATGCAAATGGCCAACAGGCATATGAAAAACTGTTCAACATCCCTTATAATCAGGGGAATGCAAATCAAAACCACATTGAGATCCCACCTTACACCAGTGAAAATGGCACATATTAAAATAACCAGCAACAGCAAATGTTGGTGAAGATGTAGAGAAAAAGGTACTCTCCTACACTGCTGGTGGGAATGCAAACCACCATAGTGATCCAACCACTATGGAAAGTTGTGGGGAGATTCCTTTAATTATTAAAAGTGGATTTACCATATGACCCAGCAACTTCACTCCTAGGACTCTACCCAAAACGACACAAAAACATTAATTCAAAAGGATACCTGCACCCCTATGTTTATAGCAGCACTATTTACAATAGGTAAGACAAGAAAACAACCCATATGCCCAAAAATAGATGACTTGATCAAGAAGATGTGGTACATATACACAAAGGAATACTATTCAGCATTCAAAAAAGATAAACCCATGCCATTTGCAGCAACATGGATGGAACTAGAAGGGATTATGCTCAGTGAAATAAGTTAGAAGGAAAAAGAAAGAAAAAATCGAATGGTTTCACTGATAGGAGGGATATAGGAGAATCAAATAAGGGATCAGGGAGAAAAATAATAACCAAAAAAAAAAAATCACAGGCAACTATAAATCAGAGATTCTCTGCAGGGAAGGGGGAGGGCGAGGGATCAAAATGGGAGGGAAAAGCGCAAGGGGCTATTTCGATGGTACAAGGGTGAATTGGTGGTGGGAATTGTATGGGGACTACACCTGAGAGAAGAAATCAAACATTGTACAAAAATGCACAATTATGTAAAATATATAAAATAAATATATTAATAAGTAAAATAAAACAATAGAATGTGTCCAAACTACTTTGTTATTGTTTTTATTGTTGATTTTTGCAAAAGTTTTCTGAATACAAAATTATTGTGAGGTACTAAAACGACAGTATGGCGAACTGGCATTTGAATGTGTATAAATATAAAGTTGGTCAATATGTTTGTAATAAGGGCACTAGCTTTGAATACTTCCAGGAAATGTCATTTAGATGTTAAGGTCCTTGAATTTTTCTGAAATCACATGGAGTTCATTACTCTCCTCATGTAACGTCACTGAAAAGTTGATAGAAATAGATGCTATGTCAGAAAATTTTGTGGCCCAGACAGTATGTTAATGACTAATAACTGATCTTCAAAACAGAAATCAGAGCACACCTCTGAAGGCGAAGAATAGGCGTGGAAGAAGTTGGAAGAAGGTCTCTGCATCCCACCATCCCACCATCTGGATTCAAGTCTCTGTATCTTATTCACCACATTGGAATATTTACAATAACAATAAACTAAATGAGCACTTTCATCTCTCCAGGAGTATGAGAATTTTTGAAATTTGATTAGTGCAGTAAATTACCTTAATTTGATTCTAAATCATCATGGAAATTTTGTTTCCTATTTTTATGTTGGAAAAGCATCCGTATGCTATTTTTTCCATGGAGTACAAATTGAGTTAGAAACTAATTTGTCCCTAGTTAAAACTACAATGAAAAAATGTGCTATTGTGTTACGAATTCTGGAAATGTGAATGTGCACATTGGAAATAGTGACTCAAACTAAAGCAATGGCACAGCTAAAATCCTGAGTCTCCCACAGTGATTTCTACCTCAAAACCCTAGGTTGGTAGAGCTAGAGGTTCGTGGTCATCTTTTCCATCAGGGGTCCTCATAAAAAATTAAGGACAGTTCTAGAATTTTGGAGGATAAATCAATTGCTATGGTACAAACTTAAATTTTTATAATGCTTTTTTTATATAAAAGAGTGCTGAGATGTGATACAGAAATCACAGCTCCCCATCCCTGTTGGGTCACTTTTGGGCAGAATGACATTCAGCATATCCTTAACTTGACCGAAGCTAAGCAGGAAGTTGCTAAGTCTGCTGCTTGCTGGAGCGGAAAGTTCCTGTGCTGTGCCGCTTGCCCACAGTGGTAGCCACGGCTACCTTGACCCCCTTCCCAAACAATAAAAAAAGTCTATGATGGATGGGGTGACAAGCTTCCTCATACAAACTGTAGAAAAACTTATCATTCCTTCTATTGGGGGCTCAGTCTTTTGGGAGCGATCCCACTGAGCCTGCCAGTGTGACAAATAAATCTCTCCCTCCACCTCTCCGAGTCCCGCCTGAAGAACTCATTTTCTATTAAGTGAAATTAGAAATGTCAACCCTCTATTGTTCATAGCACATGGTAGCTTGGATAATTGAAAGGAGGGGTGTCAAAAGATTTTGGAATCTTTCTCCAAAGCAGGAGTGGAGAATCACAATAATCTTATAGTGGGTGGGCGCCCAAGGAAGAGAGCGTTACAGCGCTGGAAAAAGTGTCTATAAGTCTTACTACAGAAACAAAGCTGACTCATCTGCAAAATAAGGACTTTTCCTGGGAGAGAACTGAAGTCAAAGGGTGTGTGTGTGGGGGGACGGGAGGGGCATACACTTTTATAAGGTTAAAATCTAAGCCCCCACTCCTTGCCTAGCAGTCAAGTTTGAGAGACTTGAAAAGATAAGGGAAATGATTAGGTTGCCATGGGAACCGGGCCTTAGACCACCATGACCAGAACAACCAGCCTAGCTCAAGGAATGGAGAAGCAGGGCCAAGAGATAACCTGTGTCAAAGAACAGACATCCCAGTAGATAACTGGTGCAAACTGGCACCCCAAATAAGAAAGCCCATGAAAACAGAGTATAATAGAGAGGCTTACACCCAGGGGTGGGGGAGGGGTCAAAATAAGGAAGGGAAGAGCCCAAGGGACTATGATGATGGACCATGGTTACTGTGGTAGTAGCAGAAATACAGGGACTGCCCCTGAGGGGAGAAATCAAATACTGTACAAAAATGAGCGATGTAAGAAAAAAAAACCTTCCCACACAGACTTATATCTCCTGACTTAATCCTGCTCCCTTGCAGGGTATTTCAATAAATCCACCTTCTCTGTTCTCCATTCTATTTCGGGTGAATTCTTTAATCTCTCTGCCTCTGGCGTCACCCCAATATTCCATCATTACATTGGGCACATGGCCAATATAAAAGTGGAGACAGAGAGTTTCCTACAGGGAGAAGCAGTACTTAGTGCGTAGCATTTGCATTTGCTTGCCTGGAGTTGTTGCCAAATGCAATATAAGACAGGAGAAGATTAAGATAGAAATTTTTAATGACGGGCTTAAGGTGGAGGATAGGCTAACATGAGTGGTTGATATCCTGGGGATTTGACACATAATAGATTCCCTCCTCCCTTTTGTCTGCTTTCACTAGGGGCAACAAAATGTGGGGATATCAGCAGAAACTTAAGAAACTTCCAATGGTGTGCTGTCTATTGGTGGGGTCAGCAGCCACATGTCCCTTAAGGTGTGCAGGGAAAAAGCAGTAGGACTGGGGACTTGGGCATATGGGAGATTCTTTCACATGGGAGAGGAAAACAGTGAAAGGCTCTACTCTGGGAAAAATTCATGACAGGCCTTGAATTACATCTGGATGGGGTCTAGGAACATCTGTAAAGGCTATACCAGGAAATTCCAATTCCAGTGTCCACTAACACTGAGGATTCATAAGACCTATAGAGAATATGCCCCTCCCTTTTATCCCCCGCTTCTGGCCTCACCCCAATATTCCATCACTACATTTGGCACATGACCAATATAAAAGTGGAGACAGAGTGTTTCCTACAGGGAGAAGCAGGACCTATTGCCACCCTTGGTTTGTTAGTATGGTTCACAGAACTCAGAGAACCTGTTTACTCTCCAGATCACCAACTTATGACAATGGATTGTTAACTGAAAATAAACTCTCAACATTTAGACAAAGAGTTCATTAGATTATTAAAGTAAGGATTTGAACCTGGGAAAACAGTCCAACAGATTTCACTTGGTTAGAGCTACTTCAGCAAACACAAGCTTGAATTTACATAGGTAGGAATTGATGTTGGTTCAGAGATGTGTTGGGTTCAGAGAGCAGGGTCCTTGGGTTACCTCTGAGAAAAGTTTCATTGGAGTTCCCCTTTCAGAGGCACATGGTGAATTTTCCCAAGAGGCAGAGACATTTAGTTATATCCAAAAGGGCAGGTTTATTATTAACAAGGGAAGGGAAGTAAAGGATGCTTGCACAGACACAAGCCGGCAGAAAGACCTGCCCCTAAAGGGACAGGATTGCTAAAAGAGAGGCCTGCATAGTAACAGGCATGCAGCCGTGGGAGGAGAGCTGCCTCTGCTGTGTTGCAAAGAGGAAAGACCGGTGAGATAAATACCTGTGTATTTACAAACAGGCAGGAGGGTTGCATCTTGCCAGCGCACAAATTGCACTGATACAGTATTTTTCTCTTTGAGAGGGTTTCATTCCTTTGTGAAATTGTTATCTCTTCTGCAGCTTCTCCTCTTCCTGCTCAGCTCCACCCTTCCTTGGGTGGGGCAGGGAACCTCCCCCTTTCCTGGGGACCACCCTGTTACAAAATCATCAACTGTTGTTAAATTATTTCTAGGATTGGTGCCTAAGGATTTTTTTCTATATTTGGTTTGACTAGATAGATTTGAAAGGACCAGTGATTTATTCACAATGGCTTCCAACCTCCATATCCTCTCCTCACCTTTGATTTGCATCTCTATTACTTGTTCAATGACTATGTTAATCATTTCCTCTGCCACTTCCAGTTTCTGGTCTTGTGGCACCAGTTTCTGGTCTTGTGATGCCTCTTTCCCAAATTGTCTACTTTTAGCCTCTATCAGGAACAACGAGTTATTGACATTAAGAGATTGTCGTTATTCTTAAATTTATGTTTTTAAGATTCATTTTCATTTATTTATGCATAGAAGAACTAGGGTGTAGGCAAGAGGTGTAGTGGGATGGGGGCGCAGTGAGAGGATTTAACAGAGACAGAGTGGGGAGAAGAACAGGTGGATCTTCTGAAATACACTGCTGAGGGGAGCAGCAGGCGAGACAGGAGAGGTCTGCACCACCATATGTGGGTTAGCTCCATGTCCAGGGATTGAACTCAGGCTGTAGAGGTGTTAGTGTGATAACATTGAGATTTAACCCCTATGCCTCCAGGGAGACCCAAAACTGTAATTATTCTTGACAGGAAGGACTTCTTTTTCTAAATTGTTCAGACCTAAAGACATTCCAATACTAGAGGAAGGCAATACAGCCATTTTTGCCTTGCTAATGAATGCATTCCAGAGTTGAAAAGACTGTGTACCCTAATGTTAAATCTTTTTTTTTTTTTAATTTGAAAAGACTGATTTTAACTTTAAACAAATTCCTGTATACAGGGTGGAGCCTGTGAAACTGGCCTTAGCCTTATCCTGCTAGACCAGGCACAGGATCCCTAGAAAATTTACAGTATGTTTATGGGATATTTAAGGACATGAATCAAACAGCCAGGTGAAGAGATGCATAGGGTGAGATCCCAAACAAAGGCGTTTCCACCCTTATGGAGTTTGGGGCTCTGCACATATTGCTTCCCCAACTTAGAAGCTCTCTGAATTCCCTCCTTCTGGATTTTTATGGAGGCTTCCTTAAATACGAATGAGTAATTAACCATTGGCCATTAGTGATAGAGTTGACCTTCAGCCCTTCTCTCCTCCTCTGAAGTTAGGGGTTAAGATTGAAAGTTGCGGGTCCTCCCCTGTGGCACAAGTGGTTGAGTCTTAGCCCTATCAAATTACAGCCAGCCACTACAGCACAAGTTCAATCCCTGGCCAGAGCATGTTCTGTTCTCCACTCTGTCTCTGGTGAATCCTCTTATCCCGCCGGCCCCTGCACCTCTGCCCTATACCCAGTTCTTGTATGTATAAATAAATAGAAATACATATTTAAAAAAAAAATTGAAAGTTGCAACCCTCTATTCATGTTGGTTGCCCTGGCTACCAGCAACCATGACCCTCATGTGCTTTCCAAAAGTCACCTCATTAGCATAAACATTGTACAACTGTCCCGGGCCAGGCAGGTTCATTGTTGACTTGGGCAGATGAAAAGAGAATTTTGGAGCCTTCAGGATCTCTAATATGTCTTTAATGATGAATCAGGGACCAGAATCACAGGCAGAAGAGCAAGCAGGGAGGCAGCAACTCAGCCCTTAGTCCTGTTGAATCTCCCCTTTTATGGCTCACACCTTGGCCCAGGATTCTGTATTTACATATGTGCATGCCCCATGCTCTCTGGCTTCTCTGCCAAGGTGTCCACAGTTATAAATGCATGCCCCATGCTTATGCTCTCAAATGCCCTCTGCAACAACATGTTATCATGTGTAGGTGATGAAACCTGGGAGGAAAACAAAGCCACAGGTAATGGCTGTAGGTTGTAGACAGGAGAATAATAGCCTGACTTACTTCATTTTCCCTACAGATGGCAAGGGGCTTGTTATGAATACATGTCACCCATTTAACCTTTATGGTTCTGAAACTGATACAGAGCAGCAAGGGGCACTAAAACTGGCCACTGACACTGCCCAAATAGTTTATTGGTCACTGTCTGAGTTCTTTACCCATGTGCAATTACATGACTACTCAGGTTCAGAGAACAACAATTATGGGATTTATTTAACAAATCGGGGAAAAACAAAGAGTTACTGAGGCCAAAAATGGCCTTCACTTCACCTGAAGCTGTGTCCAGTGTTTCCAAGTCCTAAAAAGGCATCACTGAGGACCTGGAACATGTGGCAGCCTGACTATAGGCCAGATTCCAATTCATGAAGACAACAGAAGACATAACAGGAGATGCTCCCCAGAACTGCTGAGATGCCCCCACACAGCAGCAGTCAAGAAACACTCAAAACAGCAGCTGCAGCGGCTGAACAACCCAACAAATAGCCACACTCACATAGGTCAGCGAGTTGCCTGCTCTGGGTCTTTGCATTTCCTGCCAGGCTGTAACAGCAGCAAAACCCAAAACTGGGAACAGTCTCAGTCACTTGGCTACTTGCAAATCCTCCAAACTTTTCCTCTCTGAGGTTGGCTGCCGGAGTCCTCTCCATGTCCTTCAGGGGCTCGCAACAGCCTTCTGGAAGATTGGTGCAATGGGAGCCAAAATTGCTGACCTCGGAATCGCTGAAGATCAGAAAATCCCAATCAACGCTGAATGCACAAACGCTGCATCCAGAACACTGAATCCTGGGGGCTGTTCTGCAGTTCCTTATATTTCTTATCAGAGTCCCCATTCCACAATGCGATACTTTGTTAGCATTTTCCCTGGGGCTGTCTAGCCTCACCAGCACCACCTCTCGAGGGCATACTACCTGTAACAGTCTTTGGTTTCAGCCACTGGTTATAAAACTATAACCAAGCACAAGAGAGCACAAGAGACTAAATAGTATTACAAAAGATGTTCCCATTGCTTTTATCAGGATATTCCAAGTGGTACTATCATAGGGCAACCCCAAAATGAAATGGGTTGCATGACTATGGGTCCTCAACCACGCATTTATTCTGATTGGGTACAGTCAGAAGCGCAGGAGGGTGAGAGAATTCACCAGAGCCAGAGTGGAGAGCAGAGCAGGCAGAAAGACCGAAGTACACTGCTGGGGGGAGCAGCGGGTGGCAGGAGAGGTCTGCAGCCATGTGGGACCCTCCTCCGGTGACAGCAGAGCAGCTGGGGATCAAACCGGCACTGTGGGCAGCTTCACAACCCAGGCTCAACCACTCAGCCACCAGGGAGGTCTTCAACTATGCATTTAAAAGGGACTTATCAATGCTTAAGTGCAGGCACACACAAAAGGTTAATAAAAGGTTTATTTACAAGAGAAGGAGAAATGAAAAAAATGAATAACCAGAGAAAAAGAGGGAGATAAATTCCTGAATGTGTCCTACCCATTCCGCTTACCTGGAATTTCAATGACCTGCTGAGAGCTGGCAAAAAGCCAACTGCCATGAGGCCAAGACAGTGACCCCTGGCCACGTGGTCGGTCTTATACCAAGCATACCAAACAAGGCTGCTTAACTCTGCCCTCAGGTCAGCAACCCTCCCTATGGTGATCATGGATTTGTAGTTCCCATTGTTATGATGGCTTTGGTTTGGGGTGGGGGTGGCGTCCACAAAATCTGTATGGAGTTTGCTCAGGACATCCTTTCCCCCTAATAGTTAGACAACTGTGAGCCAGGAATCTGGACTAACATCAAATAAAATTTTTCTTATAAATCACACTGTCATGGCAATATAGTTCTATTGGTCAAAGAGGAAGATTAAGAGAAATCTTTAAAAAATATTTTTAAATAAATGAAAATGAAAGCATGGTGTTGGTGAGGTCTTGTCTCATGCCATGAAAATTGAGGACATGAACCTTGAGGAATGCATTTTAAGAGTTTCTTCAATGACAGAAAAGGAGAAAAGCTCCCTGCAGTAACAAGGAGGGGGCACCTTAATAAGTACCCCTTAAATGTTAATTTCTAGGGTCTTTTATACCAAATATAGCTCACTAAGGAGCCTCATTCTGTTGAACACATGTTTGGGGGGGTAGCTTGCTAAAGATTAACACACAAGAAGCTAAAAATGCGGAATGCTTGCTAAAGATTAACACTCACAGCCCGAAATGCATGGTCATCATTCTCCTCCCTACTGCTCTTCTTCTTATCAAGCATTTTTTGGGGGGGATCTCCTGCTCCGAGACAGGTCTCCATTTCACAGACACAGGCCCTGTGCATTTCCAATTTTCTTTTTTTTTAAAGATTTATTTTTATTGGGCCTCCCTGGTGGCACAGCGGTTGAGCACTGGGTTGGGAAACTGCCCGCAGCCTCTGCATCACCAGTTCCATCCCAGGCCACCGGTGAGGGTCCCACATGGCACACAGACCTCTCCTGCCACCCGCTGCTCCCCTCAGCAGTGTACTTCGTCAGTCTGCCTGTTCTGCTCTCCACTCTGGCTCTGGTGAATTCTCTCACCCTCCCGTGCTTCTAACTGTACCCAGGGCTTGTATAAATGAATAAATAAATCTTAAAAAAAAAAAGATTTATTTTTATTTATACAAGAACTGGGGTATAGGACAGAGCCGTGGGAGGGTGAGAGGATTCACCAGAGACAGAGTGGGAAACACAACAGGCAGAAGTACCGAAATACACTGCTGAGGGGAGTAGTGGCCGAGACAGGAGAAGTCTGCTGCACCATGTAGGTATCTCCCTGGCTAGGCTGGGAATCCAACCCATGCTGCAGAGGCTATGGACAGCTCTGAACTCAACCTGCTGCACCACTGGGGAGGCCCTACATTTCCATTTTTCTACTCCCATTTTCATTCTGCATGGGGCCTCTACCCTGTCTATCTAGCCAGAATCTGTCTCAAAAATACAAGATTCCAGAATCTGTCTCCAAAGTATGAAAGTGAGGTTTCCAAAACACTGATGAAAGAAGTGAAAGAAAAAAAAATCTAACTAAATGGAAACATGCATTATATAACTTAATCTGAAAACTCAAAGGTATTAAGACATCATTTTGTCCCTATTTAATCCATGGATTCAATATACTGCAAATTAAAATCCCAGTAAGGTTTTTGGCATATATAGACAAATTGACAAAGTTGTGGGAAAGGGAAGGGAATTAATATAGGTACACTGATTCAGAAAAAGAGTGTCAAAGTGGGAAGATTCCTACAACACAGGTTTGGGACTTTCCATGCAACTACAGGAACCAAGACTATAATGTTGGCATGAGGATGGAGAGTCAGATCAGTGTGCGAGCAAAGTGTCCCCAAACAACTCTATATAAACACAATCCACTGACTTTTAACAAAGCTGTAAAGTAAGTCAAGGTGGGATAGATAGTCCTTTGAAGCAGTGTTGCCAGAAAAAAGGATCTTTACTCAGACCTAACATCTAACACAAAAATGCAATTCAGAATGCTCTGCTGTCCTAAATGTAAAGTGTGAAATTATAAAACATTTACAAAACACTATTGACCAAGAAATAATCAAGTTGTATATAATTGCTGCTGGGAGGTTCATTCCTAATTAGGAACCAAAACCTCATACCAGGGTGCCCAGAGACCCCAAACTGTTGAGGACACAAACCACTGTTGCCCTATGGGTCCATGTGTCAGTGTCCATTATGGCAAAGCAAACGGGATCTTAGTGTGTTTCAAGATTTTTAATTGGTGAGCAGTGCAAAAGGAGAGAGGGGAGAGTAAAGGTGAGGATTTGAAATAACTCCTGATCAGGCTTCAAAATCACTCATCTTCTGTGGGCAAAAGCTCAGCCAATCAGGCAGGACGCAGAGCAGTACAGGCAAGTCTTAACCGCAAAGTCACCAAGAGAACAAGGCCAAGGCACTTCTGTAGGAACCTCAAGCAAGGGGCTAGGCAGGTCCCAGAGACTCAAAGTGTACAATACAAGCTGAATCCACCACAGGGCTTAGACAACGACAGCCATTGTCTCTGAAGAGCCTGCCTGCCTGCCAAAACACTAAAATATTTTATAGTTCCTATGAAACTGCAGGAACTACAGGAGACCAAGGGTCAGAGGCAGTCTCCCCATATGTCTCTCTGTTTCCCAGTCCTCCACACCAATATATCTCCCTCAGTCCTTCCTGTTTCTCAGCAGGCCCCCATTTAGGAATTCTGGTCCATGGCATGTTCCTTAACATAATTAGGAAGGTGTTTATGTCACATTAGGACTTATGATTTGGGTGCACAACCACAGGATGGTCCTGCAGGGCCCTGGGGAAGGGTGTAAGGGAGTTTTAAAGGATCAAACAAGGAGACACTCTGAGGTTGGACTATTAGTGCTGACATTTTTGGATTGAGTTTTAATTCTATTTGTTTGTCCTGATTGGTGGGCAAATATTTCCAGGCAGAGGCTGCGCTGTGGGGAGGTCCTCTGTCATGAGCAGTAGGTGATCTCTCCCTTTTTCATAGTCACTGAATGGCTGAGTCAAGCTGTTTAATTTCTACCTAGAAGCCTCAACACGTCTTGTCAAAGGCGAGATGGAATCTGTTCTGCTCAAAATAGTATCCACAGAACAGAGGAGAAAATCTCTATGACTTGGGGTTTTGTAATGGTTTCTAAATGCAATATCAAAAGTAGGTCCCATGTGTTGTACCAAAGTTATATATTGATTACTCTGATTTAAAGAAACAGAGGGAGAAACAAAGGGAGAAAAACTCCCTTTTTCCTAAAAGCCTCCAATAAATAAGCAAATATCCAATGTGAAAGGTACACTTGCTGCATCAGAGACCAGAGGAAGGTCTCTATGCTTTTTTTCTTTCTATATAAATAAACATTGCTAAATTTTTCACTAACTTTGAATCTAAATAAAAAAAATCTTTTATTGCTGTAAAGTGCTCACATTCTCCCTCTGTCTAATTTTCAGTGAGAAATTTAGTGTGTAAAATGCAGTGCAGCAAATCCCATATTCCTCATCACCTCCATGCATAGGTATTTTGTCTTTTTCTCCTGTAAATCCATATTGTGTCACTTTAATTACTAGACTAGGCAAGAAGGACTGAGAGGGTAAAGAGGAACTCCTCCCTTCCCTACACATGAAAGAAAAAAAACCTGATAAGTTAGATTTCACCAAAATTAAAAAGTTTGCTCTTTTAAAGACACTGAGGAGAGAATGAAAAGAGAAACCAAGGACTGTGAGAAAATATCTTTAAATCACGTATCTGATCAAGAGCATGTTTCTAGACAATATCAGGATACTCAAAACTCAAGGATAAAAAAACAAAGTCTGCATCCAGCAAATGTGGGTGGAAAAGGAGGCCTCAAGTCACTTTGTGAAAGAATGGGTCGACCCATGACCTGCCTCTACAGGAAGGAGACTGGACATGCGCTGTACTCCTGGCCTTTTGAATTCACCACACAGGCATATGGCTTAAGCACTTTAAGTACATACTGTAGGATTGAACAAAACAAAACAAAAAAACAATAAAAGAAGGGTTACATTATTATCAGAGAAGAAGCTCCCAATTTAACAATGGAATAAAAATTAGAATGAATACTATATTGGGTTAATCAGAAACAACAGTATAAACACTCACTTATTTTAATATCTATATCTTTATGTATGTTAGTATTACTTATTTTAATATATTGATAAGTATTCTTTCATGCATAATAGCATATGGTAATACTATATTTTATGTGTCATATAAGCATATGTATATGTAGACACATACAAATGCAGAAATAAATGGTAAGTCTGCATGGACTGGCTCATATACACAGTATCCTAGCTTTGTCCACTCTAGGGCTGAAGGGTAATTGCATCTTGGTAGCAATAACCACAATTTGGTTCCTGTTTTCTATTAAACGCTTATTTTTAAATTTACATTTTAAATACATTTTTCCAATTATACATCAGCTTATGAAGTTAACACATCTAAAAGTATTTTCTTTGCTAATATACTATATTTCTTTATATTTAGGCATTTAATATCTGTAATAATTATTTATTGTGTTCTTAATAAACATATTTCAAATCTTTAAAAAAACTCTATTTATGTAGTATATTTCTCTTTGCTATTATAGTTAGTATTTTATTGTTTCCTTTGTTATTTTTAATTTCAGTTTGTGACTGTGACTGTTACTGTGGAAGAAAAATGTGTTTAATTTTTCATATAAGTTATTTGTCATTTTATTACACACCCACAGACATAAAGAATATGCAAAATAAAACAAATAATCCCTCCACATTGCTACTTACTTTACAAGTTGATGACTGCATATCAACTAGATGTGCACAGGTTTATTCTATATCTAGAACATTTCTAAACATGTAAATATATAACACAGCTGTTTGAGGAAGAAATGCAATATATATTTTATTGATGTAATGTTCTAATCATATGATCATATATATTTCATAAATGTAAGAGAGATTTGAAAATTATATTTTCATTTAAGAAAACATTGCACTGGAGATAGTTTATATAAATCATACTTGTTCTATATCAGCAGTCGCTTAGTCTTATATAGTGTTTATACCACATGAGTCCAATTTCTCTTATATACAATGTCAAACTTGTCTTCAGGACAAATGTGCCTCCAGAGTCACAGATTCAAATTGCTTGCATATTTTAAACTAGTCCCTCAAGAAAGATGATGGTTCTTCTGTGTTACCAGCACATGCTCAGACCATGTTTTCTCTTTCGTACAAAGAACAAGATTTTAAGTTCACATTCAATGTCAGTTTTGTTGTGAATGACAACATTGAACTTTAATGTTACAGGAACAAAAAGATACCTGAATTTACTTACTTTACTTATTAATTTATTTTCGGCTTCCCTGAATGGTTCCAATCTCCACCATCTTTGAAACAGAGGATAAATGAAACCTCATGCAGGGGTTCTTTTTGAAATTGCTGGCCTTGTTGACCTCCTGGGTTCTTCTTAACTCTAAAGTCTCTGAATGTGTACATAAGGAGCTAAATGATAACTTCTCTTTGATAAATATTTACAAACATATATCATATGTACTGAAGCATAGGCCCCAAGATGTTCAGAACAGCCCTTTGCAAGATGTGCCCGTTTGGCATGTAAGTAATTTTGAGTTTAGGTCTAAATCAGACCCCTGCAGGTTCTAAAAAGAACTATAATCACTCCTTTAGCTATCAGGAAGAATGAAAGTTGGAGGTATATACTGGCATTTTAAGCAGAAATAACTTTTCTATCACAGAAATCTACCTAAAGGGCAGAGCAAAAATCTAATTACAGAGCATTAGTCTTTTCATGTGAGTGCTCCTCTTCTCATCATGTGAGTTCCCTTACTCGATCCTTGAAACCCAAGCACTTATTTTATCCCTTAATTCAGGAAAGTTACCTCTATTATTCTTGAATTGATGTGGATTCCCTGTACATAACCTGCATAATATGCGGATTCCCTGCACATAATATAATTTGTTTTTAACACCCTACTAATCTCTCTAATATTAATTTGATTACTCTACCAACCCAGGAAGAAACCAGAATGGTTGGGGGAAATTTTCTCTCCTACCAAACAGCCTTAGAGAACTCATGGAATCTTCTGCAGGTTTCGGCAAAGCCACAGGTAATGATTGTGTTGACAGATATATCATATCAGGAGTTGCAATGTCTCCCCACCCTGTGAGCTATGACTCTGAGTTCTATGATGAATTATTCAGAAACAGAAGAGGTTTAGCAGTTCTGGGTATTTTTATTTTCCTCAGAAACATCAAGAGCAGGTGAAATAGTAAGATGTGAAACTAAGTGGTGATTCAGCATTAAATCACTACCACTGACGTAATTCTTCTGACTTGAGGAGTTTCTTAAATTATTTGTCCTCTTGGTAAGTGCAAACCCTTCCCTGAGACACACCTATTCTAATGTTCCTCTTTAAAGAATATTTCAGTGAGCATGATGGTAATGATTATCATAGTTTTTTTGATGTTTTGGGGAATTAGTTATGAAATATGTGTGACGCGAATAACATTATTCTATAGATATGTTGACTGAAAATATCTTTCCTTAAGAAAGTGATGATCTAGAGAAAAAAAGAAAAACAATTAACTGACATGTATGGAAACACTCTTTCATCCACAATGCTATGACAACCTGTTGTTGAATCATAGATTATGCCTGGGGTATATGAGGGCATGAAGATCAGGAACATTTATAAAATGAAGATGAAACAAGATTCAATTACTGAGGAATACATATATTTTATTCACATCTGGGAAATAAAGGGCACTGTAGGAATCAGTGAGGAACCAAAATTTAAACAGAGAAGCAAAATTTAAACAAAAATGTAAGCAAATTTAAAATTTCCTGGGAGAGTTGAAGTCTCAGTGTAGCCCTAGAATGAGGTTCCTGGAGGTGGGTGTTCTAAGAAGCCTTCTAAGATGACTCCAAAAGATTTCCACCTCTTGGAATAATGCCACTTAGCAGTGTCCTTTCCTCATGTATGTGCAGGACAGAGTGACTTGCTTGTGACCAATATATTGTGACACATCATAGGATGTCTCTTCTGATTATAGAACTGTGGCTTTGTCTTGCTAATGGAATTTCTCCATTGCCTTTTAGTTCTGTTTGTCTTGATTAAGAAAGCAGCCATGTTGGAGGGTTCAGATGGCCAAGAGGTTGCATGAACCTTGTCAACAACCATGAGCTCAGAGGTGGGGACTTCATAGATGAGTGTTGTGCAGCCATGCCTTGTCGAATACGTTCATGGACAGTTCTCGCAGAGGAAAAAAGAATTTGGAGCCTTCAGTAGATTTTGCAGTCCTTTAAAGCTGAGACAGGAGACCATACACACAGTAAGGCAGACAGAGCAAGAGACTCCAACACTGAGAGGGCCGGAACAGCAACTGAGCCCCCTTTACACTGTTAAGCTCCCATAGCCACACATCTGATGCATTATTGCAAACACAAGGCCCATCCATTGGTTGCTAGACATCCAAATGGTAGAAAAGATAGCATTTTAAGTCATGGGCTGTCCATTGTGTGGAAGGTGAAAAGTACCCTGATTTACTCATTTTCCTTACAATGAGATTTCAGATGACTACAGCTCAACTAATGCTTTGAAACAGCCTATAACATAACTGGGGCCTAAGGTGACAACTATCTTTGCTTGTCCTGGACTGAGACAATATCTGGCATACAGGACTTTCCCAGTTTTACACTTGGGATTTACAGCGATGCAAGATTTTCAGTGAGAAACAGGGGCAACTTCACGTAAATCCAGGCAAGTTCCTGCTCCTACACAGAGAATCAGCAAAACTGTGCTTGGTTTCCTGACCCACAGAAATTGTGTGATGGTAATGCCCACAATCATGAGTTCTGAATGGGAAAGGGCTATACTTGGTTAATGCTTTGTAAAGCTCTTTTCTGATGACAAGGTGGGGGTTTCATTCAATTTTTAAATAATGGACATGGAACACTTGATGTGTATCAGGCTATGTGCTCTGTTTGTAAAGTATCATCTGATTTTCCTCAAAGGTCCATATATTCTTTTTTTCTTTTAAAAATTTATTTATGCATATAAGAACTGGGGTACAGGCTATAGGTGTGGGGGGTGAGAGGATTCACCAGAGACAGAGTGGGGAACAGAACAGCCAGATTGACTGAGATATACTGCTGAGGGGAGCAGTAGGTGAGACAGGAGAGGTCTGCTGCGCCATGTGGGTTGCTCCCTGGCTGACTGGGGATCGAACTCATGCTGAAGAGCCTGTGGATAGCTTCACAGTGCTGTGCTTAAACCCTTGTACTACCAGGGAGGCCAAAAAGTCCATATATTCTTAATCTATATTTCAAAATGGGGAACATAAGGCTCACAAATATTTAGGAATATGTTTGTGGTCACGAGGCAGGAAGTGAGTCAGAACTTGGACTTCAGTCTATGAACATTGATAAAAGAGACAGTAGAATCAAATTTCAGGATGGAATCTTATGGTGCTGAGCAATTAATTCAATTTTCAAGTAGTGTAAGTTTTTTAATTGTAGAGATTTCAATGGATGATGTTCATCTTTCTTATTATTAGTTGAAAGTATTTCATTTAAGAAATCTTTAAGGGGAAAAAAAACAGCATTTGTTGCCAAATTGAATGTAAACTCATATCTGGCTGAATGCCCTCCACAGCAATTTCTTGAGCATATATTTATGCCAGGTCCTGGGTAGGCTATGAATAAGAGATGGGTGTTTAGCTATTTATAGCTGAGTAGTCACCTATAAGGAGATGGGTGATTGGTAATGCAGAGATGGGTGGGGCATGAATGATTCCTTAATGAACACGAACAATGTTGTGAGAGAAGAGAACAAATGCTGGTAAGAAAGTCATCAATGCAGTAAGGCTGAAGTTTCTTAACCAAAGGTGGGAGAGGGGGTAAGAGTAGAATGATCAAGTACACAGGATTGGAAATGAATCAAAATGTTTATCAGGGGCATTCAATAATTGTATGCATTACATGTGCAAATAAATGTGAAAATCCTGATGACTAGGAGGCCATAGAGGTTCAAAATGATCCCTGCAGAGAGGAAAAAAATGCAAGTGATGGGAAAACCAGTGGAAATTACTCAAAGAAATCCCAAATGAGAATGAGGCCAGAGAGTTTTATGGTTGAATTTTATAACAGAATCAAACTTAGGTGAATGTTTATACAAAAACAACAACAAAAAATTAAATTTTTATAATAATGTGATGACGTATTTTACTTCTCACATTAGTAGCATATAAATTTACATCTTGTGTTATTTTTCTATCCAAAAACTATATGACTCAACAATTGCACTTTGAATTTATCTCACAAGTTCACAAGTTTCCTGCCCAAGTGTCCAGACTCGGAAGTCTTGTTTGCAATTGCAAAATATTGCTAATGACCCCATAATCATTGATACAGACTACTGGAAAGTCATCATGGTGTGTGCACGCCAAGAAAATCAATGTGTATGTTAGAAAAAAACAAATGTATTGATATGTTGACATGAAAAGAGCTTGAGGGGATATTATTAAATTGTTTTTTGCTTCTTCATTGAAATATTTTCAATGCATAACATTGCATAAATTTAAGGAATATGAGGTTTTAATTTGATACATTTATATAACATTGAAATGTTTGCCATTGTACTGATAATTAGAATCTCTATCACTTTATATAATTAACAATGTCTTAAAAATCATGTTATCTGTTAATGTTTATGAGTATATATGATTATTTTTAAAAAGTAGCTAAAAAGATAAAGAACTAGAACTGGAAAGATGCAGAAGTAGGAATACAGACAGAGAGACCATGAAAAGCTCCAGAGGCTTATATAGGAAACTGGTGATAAATTCTCTCTAGGGTACAAGATTGTGAATTTAATATCAGCTGCAGACTAATAAATAGTTTTTCTTTAAAAATTAGATATGTTAGATATATACACTAAAATCTTAATAAAATGAATATAATACATAAACATCATTAATCTAGCTAAGAGTTTACAAAATGAAACACTCCTAAGACATTTCCCTGCTTGACCTTCATTAACCCTTCCCCTTTCTCTTCTTTCAACATGCCTTGAGTCATGTTCACAACATTTTACATGACACTATACACACATATACATATATGAATCTATTTATTTATTTATTTATTTATTTTTAAAGATTTATTTATTTATTTATACAAGCACTGGGTACAGTGGGAGGGTGAAAGAATTCACCAGACCCAGAGCAGGGAACAGAACAGGCAGACTAACAAAATACACTGCTGAGGGGAGCAGTGGGTGCAGCAGGAGAGGTCTGTCACGCCATGTGGTACCCTCGCTGGTGGCCGTGAATCGAACCGGTGCTGCAGAGGCTGTGGGCAGCCTCGCAGCCCAGCGCTCAACCACTGCGCCACCAGGGGAGGCCCTGAATTTATAAGATATATTCTCACTTTGCATATTTTTACACTTTTAGAAGAGTAGAAGCACACATATATATTATGCTTCTTTTTTCTATTTTCTCTATATCCCAATATCCAGTTGTTCTATAGTTTTTTTCCTAATTATTTTTTCTTGTGTTTTCATACTAACACATGTATTTCTAAGGCATTCATTTTCAGCACATACTATTCTATGCTTGAAGTAACACCAATTTGTCTGTGCCTTTGCCGGTTGTGGCACTTGTGGAGCGTTGCCTTCTGTTATTGTGATGTGTAAGGTTGCTGTGAGTATTCTGTGCATGTCTGCCTTCCTAGGATGGACACATATGTAGGAGCAGGATTTTGGTCTGCATGATGGTTTATTTTCTCATTTATTCAATACTGCCAAAATTTTCTTCAGCTTACAGAAATTCTTGCACATCAATGTTATTGCCCTTTCTCCATATTTGTAACAACATTTTTTTTTAAAAAGATTTATTTATTTATTTATACAAGCACTGGGTACAGGCAGAAGCGCGGGAGGGTGAGAGAATTCACCAGAGCCAGAGCAGGGAGCAGAACAGGCAGAAGGACCAAAGTACACTGCTGAGGGGAGCAGCAGGCGGCAGGAGAGGTCTGCGCGCCATGTGGGACCCTCCTCTGGTGGCCGGGGATCAAACCGGCGCTCAGAGGCTGCGGGCAGCTTCGCAACCCAGCGCTCAACTGCTGCGCCACCGGGGAGACCCTGTAACAACATTTTTATAGGATTTTTAAATTTAATTTAACAAGTGTTCATGAACCAGTGTCACAATAATCTTAATTAGCATTTCCCACTTATTGCAAAGGTTGAGCATAGTGATAGAAATTACTTTTCTCCATTCATATGCAATTTTCCTCTGTATCTATGCCATGGAAGAATATACTCTGTAGTTTTAATTTTTATCATTGTGAGTTTGGGGATTAAAAGGTGTTTATATGGACACTCCTCTACAAAGATATACAGATGGCCAACACACACATGAGACAAGACTTATCACCACTTGTCATTAGGGAAATGCAAATCAAAATCACAATGAAATACCGCCTCATTCCTGTGAGAGTGGCCCATGCCAAGGAGTCCAGTAACAAGTATTGGAGAGGGTGTGGAGGAAAGGGAACCCTTGTACATTGTTCTGGGTCAATTTACAGCCAGGGATTAGTCCAGCCCCTATGGAATGCAGTATGGAGGTTTTTCAAAATATTAAATGTAGATCTACCTTATGATCCGACAATCTCACAGTTTGGTATGTACTTGAAGAATGCAAAAACACTAATTTAAAGGGATATATTCATTGCAGCACTATTTACAGTAACCAAATTATGGAAACAACCTAAATGCTCAACAACAGAGTGGATTATGAAAATGTGGTATATACAGACTACATGGAATACTCTTTAGATCTAAAACTGATTAACTGTTGCTATTTAAGGCAACATTGATGGAACTGGAGAGTGCTCTACTAAGTGAAATAATTCAGAAAAAGGACAAATACAAGAGGAATTCCCTAATGTATGGAATATAGGGAATCTAAACAAAGGGACAGAAAATCAAAACAAACCCTCAATATCTGACTATAGAATTAAAGTTACCAGAGAGTGAGGGTGGAAGAATGGCAGCACAGGGAAGAGGGGGTCCAATGACTATGGTGCAGGGCGAGGTGCATTTTGATAGTGGGCATGGTGTTGCAACATAAACCTGAAGAGGTGTGACCTTATACCCCCCAAATTAGATATAGTGTTATCAGATATTGTTACTGCAATGAAAATAATAGTTAAATAAAGAAAAGTGATGTAAATATCACTGACTCTGTCCTTTAAAAATTTGCATTTTTAAATCTCCTTTGGACAAGCATGTTTTTTTCATATTGACATGTTTTTACCCAAAATAACATCTTATTGTACTAATTCCTAACATTTATATATCAAATGTTGTGTGTGTGTGTATGTGTGAAAATCATGTGTTTTTTCTTTTTATCCTTTCTCTTTGATCTATGAATCACTGGAATGGATCATTTACTCTATCATCTACCTTGCATTCCTGGGAGGAACCCATATTTTGACATTTTTTAAAATATTTTTCACTTAGATTAGCTAAAATTCTGTTGGGATATTGCCATCTTTGCCCATGCATAACTTTTATGTATTATTTTTGTTTTCCACGTACCTAAATTGGGATTTATGTGATAATTATAATATCTTCTTAAACTTACTTTTCGAGTTCTCTTCATTTTTAATTACCTGGAAAGATGTATATAAAAGTGGAATTTTATATTCCCTGGATATTTGAGGCAGTTGTTACAAGGTTGCTGTTTTCTGTTATTATCTTCAATTTTGTTTCAATTAATTGAATATCATAGATCTGTGGAGGTTTTCTATATCATCTTGCAATGAATATTATGCAATTGCACTTATGGAGGAAATTTTTCAGTCTATTTATTTAGAATTTTATTTATTTTTTAAGATTTATTATTTTTTTTAATTTATATGTTTTACATCATTGTTCATTTTTAAACAATGTTTGCTGGTGATAGCTAGATAGTGCTAAGACTTTAACCCCTGTGCCACCAGGGAGGCCCCAAATTTATTTAGAATTTTATTGACAGGTTCTATTGGTCCACACAGATGAAAAGCACCCTGTTAAACGTAATTATAAACCCTAGAAATAATGCAAGAAACAACCAAAGTAATGAGCAGAAGAGGTTGTGTGAAACCCTAGAGCTGGGGGAACAGTGCAACCTCCAGGCATGTTCCTTCTTATCAACATAACAAGGTGGCTTAGGCCCAGATTTGCCCATTCTCAAGGTTGCAGCTGAAATCAGCTCAGGAAGGTTCTTATTGTTCCAGACTTACATCATTGCTGAGGGGCACCATTATTGTAGTAAGGAGACCAAATAAGAGCTTAATAGTAAGCAATCAGAGGACATGCTCTTTTCCCCACTGAAGCCAAGATTGCCTCCCCAATGAAGAGGTGGTGGTAGAAAGGACTCTACCACAACAACAACTTGATCAGAAAGCCTCCTTATCTTTCCCCACAAGCCTGGGGCACTCTCTTAAGCCCAGAGTCAGCCAGGCAGCTAGGCCAACAATCAGAAGGACTTACCACAAGTGGTCTGGTCGGTGACTCCTTTGTCCCCTAGGGATCAAAACTTAGGCTGTGGGAGGCACCAGCGGTAGGTACATCACCCAAAACTAGAATCAGTCTATGAGGCCTTCCTCAAGTAAATAGTTAAACAAACATTAATACTATGGAATCTTGCCATTCTTTTACCATCAATCATAATATAATATCTGTCTTGAATCATGCTACACACACTTATGTAATAGGAAAAACTTAGGATCTGCTCCTTTCGATCACGACTGCCTCTCACAATTTTGTTTAGCAAAGTTTCCCCTTGTTATTTTGTGTCCATATAATAAACCATCATTACAGTTGTTGATTTTATTTGGAACCAATATTTGAATAAATTGCTGCCATATATGCACATTTGCATGATATTTATTTCTGGAATATAAACAAAAACATTGAAAGTATATTTTTTTAAAAAGTAAAGTCAAGTGAAGAATAAAATGAGAAGTCTTAATATATATCTTCTTAGATTCCAGGGGAGGGAACAGAAGGAATTGGTAGGGACAATATTCAGAAAGAGTAGAATGAGAGTTTTCCTGAATTGATGAAATTCTCAAATTGAAGAACCAGTATCGTTGATTGGAAGAATTTTGTTTTGCATTTTTCCAGTTTCCTAAAATGTATTTACTGTAAAAGGATGTATTTATCCCATGCAAACAGTGTTGCTGTTATTACTATATTAATCAATAATTTGAATAATTCTGTTTTTTTGTTTTTGTTTTCTGTAGAGGTGCCTTAAGTCACAGAGAGAAATGAATAATAGTAAAAAAGTGAAGCTTTCTTCTTTTGTTCTGTTGGAAATGCAAAGTAATCAGCTATTTCTAATAATATTTTGGCCCATAATATTAAGCTTTCTTTCTCATTATCCTTCAGAAATACACACTTTTCTGCTGGTGTATTCTAAAAACTTACCTTAGCGAAGCTGAATTCTCACACACACACCCAAACTATTGCTTTGGTAAGGGCTATATGTCTTCATTTTTCTTTTATCAAACCTCATATCTCTGTCTATTTTGGAAGAAGTGACTGCAGTGATCTTGAGTTATGCACTTCCTCCGACCAACATGGCATGTGCAAATGTGTCACCAAGTGAAAATCACAAAGTATGTTATACACATCACGACACACAGAGCACAAACAAAATATTTGGCCTCAATTTGCTTCTAATTGATTCTTTTTAGATAAAGTGCTTTTAACATATATAGTTATTCTGATACCAGATGTATTGAAAAAAGTAGCTTGTATTCTAAGTTACTATACATGGAAAATGCTATTGGAGTACAAAGGGGGTAGAGAAATATGGATATAAACATATAAAGAGAAAGAGAATGTTATTTGTGAAATAGTAGTATAAATTGATTACTAATTTCAATTATTTTACATTTGCTCAATAAGTAACAGCTAAACACTCTTGGTTTATAATAAGAGCATTTCAACAGTGATAGTTTGTTGTTCTTTTTTTGCCTCTAAGCTAATTTACAACTGCCTGATAAGTACCTGTATTTCTCTTTAGCTACTTTTTGTTGTTCATTAGATTGTTTAACGTGGTGATGTCAAAGTAAACATACACATTACAAAGGTTCATTCAACAACCGACTAGAAAAGTTCATTCATTCACGAATTAGATTTTGTCCCTCTACACTCTTAATGACATTGTTTTCAAAAATGCTATCAAAATGGGGACCACCTGTACTTGTTGAGGGTCATTTTGGTAGAACAACACTGGCATCTAGTGGCACATGTTATGGAAAGAAAATTGTCCCAGAGAAAGCCCATCAG
Organism: Talpa occidentalis; assembly: GCF_014898055.3. NCBI lineage: Eukaryota > Metazoa > Chordata > Mammalia > Eulipotyphla > Talpidae > Talpa > Talpa occidentalis. The sequence goes on from NW_023600993.1 coordinate 56,454,910, forward strand.
GTAGTCCTCATCTCTGATTTACTGGCCCTAATAATGTATTTCAATTATGTAAGTAACTCAATTCTAGGACTCAAAAAATATTAATAAGTACAAAAATACTGTGCTAACTTTTAAAAACAGAAGTGTTATTTATCACTTTTATCTTCTGCAGAGTAGTTAGCCGTAGAAAAAAGAACTAATGTCTTTATCATTGTACCACATCATCCTTTCTAATGCATGAGAATAGACTTTTAAGGAAAACTCTTACACCAAACCAAGCTGTTCCATGCCCTAGAGACACTTTGAATCTAGTAAGGATGATGGATGAAACATTTATCAATTTATATATTCAAAATATGTTTACTGATTACTTCTGTGGATACACTGTGGGTATAGTAAAGAAAGCAGGAGGATCAGAGCCCAAGGTCATCCCTATGACCTCATGGGGGGCAGATAACTCAAGTAACTGATTTTTTGTCCAACAAGATGAAAGGGGATAATATGGGTGAGAATCATAGAAACAAATCTCAAATAGTCAGACAGGAGAGGACTTTTGGCTGTAGGGTACAGAATATTCTAGGCCGTGGTGATGTCCCAGTGGGTCTTGAATGAGGGGAAGAGTTGGGTGATATGGAAATGGAGGAAGACCACTTTGATGGAGGAGGTTTCCTGATCACTGCCAGGAAACATGTCAGGAAACCTCGTGGTATAAATGGAAATAGACTAGCATAGTTTTTACTGGACTTTGTGTTGCTGGAAAGGGTGTGGAAACATCCTGATGGGCATAGAATGGGTTCACCACAGGAAGGGCAGTGGTCAGGGAAGGTTTACATGACTATTCTCTCAGGCACAGGTGGTCTTGAAATCTCCCAAGTCCTTTGCCATCCTAGGCTGGCTGGAACCTGTGACTTTCAACCCTTATTCCAACTTCCTCTGACCCATCATCATTCCTTTCCATTCCATTCCCACGGCCATTTTGTGAGAATCTGAAGGAACTGTGGTGATTCACATTTAATTTTCTGGGTAATAGAAATTTCAAACATCAATCCTATTATTGGAATGAAATTCTGATGAAAAGAAACCTCTATTATGTCATATAATTGTTTCAAAAATCAGGGTATCTTCTTATGTTTATCTTTGACTTTTTAAAGTAGATAAAAAAGTAAATAAAGAGCTGCAAAAAATCATTGTCACCAGAGAGAATTGTGTTTGTTTTTGAGGGATCATGTGATGTGATAAGATTGTTTTCTTAGATGATTCCAGCTTTAGGTGGTGAATGGTTGTGGGTAACAAACTTAAATTCAGGGAGGGCTGAAGTCACCCAGGAAGAAGATGAGGAGCACTGGACCACTGATACAGACTGCAGGGTTAAATGGTAAACACTAGGGCACACTGGACCTTGGTGGGAGGTCAGGGTGGAGTGAATTCCAGGTTTTATGCATGTGAACAAAAGCATGGATTTTCCTTTGAATACGTAGAAAAATAAGAGGAAGAGAAGGCCAGCCAGCATCAATAACCACTATGGTTAACCCAGTGCTCAGAGAGGTGGGCATGGTAGGAGACAGGTCACTCACAGGTCTTTAGTCCTGGGGCCAAACCATCACAAGCTATGGCAGCCATATTTGTTAGTGGCAGGGCCATGGCATCCTGGAGCCCTGAAGGCATTCATACTGAGGAGCATTATTGTACTGTGTCCTGGGTCCCATGGCAAAGTCGAGAACTGACATCCTCATCCTAAAAGGCATTCCCTCCCTGTAGGGTAAATGGTTTTTCAGGCTTTCCTGCCCTCCCACCATTAGGATTGCCCTGCCTGATGGGGTACCTGCAGTTGTTACATTGTTGCAAACTGCCTTACTTACTTCCGCGTGCCATGGGAGGAATATTAAGATAGTCACCAAGAGAAACAGAGAGAAGCAGAAGCAGGAGAGGCAGGAGATAGATGGGGAGAAAGGCCAGAGAAGCCCAGAGTGAAGACCTGCTGGGGGCTAGGAGGCCTGCCGGCTTTCTGCCCCCCCCTGCATTCTGCCTGCCATGTACCTAGTTGCTGCACTACATGTAAAAGCTCAATAAAAGCCTGAGAAAGCCACCGAGGGCTCCAGGACTCTCCTTTTCCCATCTGCTGAATCATAGAGAACCTGCCCTGTGCCCATCCTGCCCCTGCACTCCCCCTAAAAGGAGGGCTGGTAGCTTAAGTCCAGTCAGGTCTTAAGGAAGGACAGAGGCAGGGTCTGCTTGGAAGTACTTGGAGTTGTGTTGGGGCTTTCTGCTGCCCCTGGAAATCTGCCAGAAGCTGGGAGGTACAGGAAGACTCAGATTCATTGTTAGGCAGATGGAGGGTGGAGGGGGAGGTGAGTCTTGGTGGGAGTCAGAGAGGAGCTCCAGCACTTAAAATAAACTCCTTTACTGCTTACCTTAGAATGACTCCAGGGCCTCCCCTGGTGGCCCAGTGGTTGAGCGCTGGGCTGCAAAGCTGCCCGCAGCCTCTGCAGCGCTGGTTCGATCCCCGGCCACCAGGCGACGGTCCCACATAGCGTGCAGTCTGCCTCAGTCTGCCTGTTCTGTTCCCCGCTCTGGCTCTGGTGAATTCTCTCACCCTTCCGCGCTTCTGACTGTACCCAGGCTTGCATAAATAAGTAAATAAATCTTTAAAAAAAAAAAAAGAATGAATGAATGACTCCAGTTGCCAGTAAGAGAACTCCAGGCTGGGTCCCAACATGGTCACCAGGAATAAATGAATAACCACATGCTAGCAGTTTTGAGGAGACCATCCCATCCAGTCAGAAAATGCACCGGTCATACTGCCAAGCTTGTCACTAGAGGACCCCAACACTGGGGTGATGATGTCCCCTACAAGGGTCAGCCAAGTGCATCTCCCCTCACCCACCCACACTTCATTGAAAAGATTTGCTATTAGTTTCGGACTTTTCCTTGTTTTCCATAGTTATTATTGCCAACCGTTAGTTCTGCCTCAAACATGCTTCATAAGCACATTCCCATTGGTGTTCCAACATGCTTCACAAGCACATTCCCATTGGTGTCCCCTGTGTGAGGCCTTTCTCTCAACCCTCATCTGTGACTTGGAATGCCAGGCTGATCTCCCTGGTAGGTTTTGGGTTGGTTTTAGCCCTTCTGCAATTGCCATCCCACAGCACTGAATGGGTGTTATTTTGGAAACATAATCATAAATACTAACATCCTTATGTTATACTTTGAATAAAACACAAAGGACTTACTGGGCCTTCCCCTGTTATCCTGACCACACCCCATCTGTCCTTGCCTTCCTCCCTGTGATGACACCCTACCCAGTGGATATGGATTGCTGCTTCTGCTCTCAACACAACACCTCTCTGTTATCTTGTGACTTTTCCTTGTTATAGGGTAAATGATTTTCAGGCTTTTCTGCCCTCCTGCCATCAGAATTGCATGCCTGATGATGGATACCTGCATTTGTTACATTGTTATGTTATATTGTTTACTTCCGTGGGCCATGGCAGCAGTATTGACATGTATCAGCTAAAAGGAGAGGCAGGAGAGAGAAGGGGAGAGAAAAGGGCAGAAAGAATGCCAGGGAGCCCAGAATGAAGACTTGTCAGTGGCTTGGAGGCCTGCCAGCCTCCTGGCCCCATGGCACAACTGCTGCTATGTACCTGGTTGCTGTACTACATGCAAAAGCTCAATAAAAGCCTAAAAGGCCACTGAGGGCTCCAGGACTCTCCTTTACATGTGTGATCTGCTTGGATCATAGATGAACTAGCTCTGTGCCTTCCTGCTGCTACAAGTGACATAAGTCAGCAGGATGATTCAATGAAAATGGGTGTGGAGGCCTCCAAAGACCTCAGGAGGAATTGAGGAGCAGTCTATTTGTGACAACGCTGGGGATGAGCCATGACAGCACAGGAGATGACCAAGGTCCAGGAGCTGGGGGAAGAGCTAAAGATGCTGCAGGAGGACAGGGGGTGGACAAGGTCCAGGAGCTGTGGGACGAGACCTTGTGCAAAGGAGGAGACAGCCTGCGAGGACCAGCCCACAACCCGAGGCAGCAGAATCATTGGGGGAAGGAAGGACCACGATTTGGAGCTCACCAATGCTGACACAAGGAACAATGGATGGACTTGGACTGACAATCCTGCCAGAAGGCGGAAGAACTTTGGCAGGGAAATGTTATGTTCTGGGGACTATGGGGGAGGAGGGTATTGTTTGTACACCCCAGGAGATGGGAATCTGGGGGTGGCCAGTGGGTCACGGTGGCCAAAAGCAGCCTGTGTACTGCCTAGCAATCCTAGGGCCACAGCCCAGAGAGGAAGTGGCCAGAGCAGAGGAAGGGGCAGGCATGAGAAAAGTCCAAGAGGCTAAGGGAGGAAGCCCTTGCCAAGTTCTCTGCAGCCAGGCAGAGGAAAAGTCAACTTAGAAAAGTAAAACCTGCTGCTGAGATTGGGAAGCCTAAGTGGCTGTTAAGCAGCCTAAGTATGCTCAAGAAGGACCATGAGTCTCTTAAAATCACCTGTGGGTGATGCTCTCTTCATTGTCGGGTGAGGGTGAGGAGCTGAAGAACCTGTCCATGGGGCACGGGTGTGGAACATGGCTTGTGGTGGAGCCCAAGCAGAAGAGGGGACCCAAGAGAGGCCACATGTGGAGCTTGTATCCGCGGATTCCCGACCTATGTGCTTGTGCATGGGTTGGCCTGAGTGCAGGGTCTGCGGGTCACATTGGTGTCTATGAAAGCCCAGTGATGGCATGAAAACAAACAGAAAAACTTGAGGGTTGGGCGATTACCCCCAAAGTACAGAATTGCCAATCCAAGAGTGAGTAGATCCTGGGGGTGGATGTGGTGTGTGGCTTGTGGAGGAGACCACAGCCAGAGAAGGCCAGGAAGCCTGATGGCTGCTGGTGTGTGAGGGCAGATGCCTGAGTGGTTCCCCCCTCACATGAGCAGTGCCTTTGGCAGCCGAAGTGGTGGATCACCTGCTGGTGCCAATACTACTTTTTTGCAGGGCACTAGGTTGGCGCCCTGCCTGGAATTAACTTGTGTTCTACTGTATTTTTCATTATTCAGTTGTATTTTCTTTTGTGTGCCATGACTGTAGTGCTTATGTTTGTTAAGTGAAAATTGTATATAACTTATGTAGATTGTATAGCAGAAAACCCTGAGAAGGTGGATTGTAGGATAAATGCTTTTCAAGCTTTTCTGCCCTCCTACCATTAGGATTGCATGCCTGATGGTGGGTACCTGCATTTGTTACATTGTTATAAGTTGTGTTGTTTACTTCTGTAGACCATGGCAGCAGTATTGAGATATCCCCTGAGAGAAGGGGAGAAAGACACCAGAGAACCCAGAGTGAAGATTTGCTGAGGGCTTGGGCCTCCTGGCCCCCAGGTACCCCTGCCTGCCATGTACCTGGCTGCTGCACTACATGGAAAAGCTCAATAAAAGCCTGAGAAAGCCACTGAGGGCTCCAGGACTCTCCTTTACCCCGTCTGCTCTGCTCGGATCATAGATGAACCAGCTCTGCCCATCCTGCCACTACACTTGTTTACCCTTTAGCCCCTGTCAAAAGTCTTGATTTGAAAGAATCTTCCTTTTTCAAGTCAAGCAAGCTGTCCTTCAGCTCTAAGTTACATTCCTGTTTCCTTCCTCAATTCACGTGTCTCCAGAACCACCCTGCTTTTATTTTTAAGATTTATTTATTTATGCATACAAGAACTGGGGTAAAGACCAGGAGTGTGGGGGTGGTGGTGAAAGGATTCACCAGTGTACTGACAGGAGAGGCCACTGAGCAGGTTTTCTCACCCGGCAGACGGAGTAAAGGAGAGTCCTGGAGCTCTCAGGGGCTTTCTCAGGCTTTTATTGAGCTTTTCATGTAATGCAGCCTCCAGCAGGCCTCCAAGCCCCTGGCAAGTCTTCACTCTGGGCTTCTCTCTCTCTCTCTTCTGGCTTTCTTTCTCCCCTTCTCTCTCCTGCCTCTCTCCTGCTTCTGCTTCTCTTGGTGACTATTTCAATATCCCTCCCATGGCCCACAGAAGTAAAAAAGAGTTTGCAACAATGTAACAACTTCAGGTGCCCCATCAGGCAGGGCCATCCTAATGGTGGGAGGGCAGAAGAGCCTAAAAACAATTCAACCTACAATCCACCCCCTCAGGGTTTTCTGCCATACAATCTACATATATACAATTTTCCTTTAACAAACACAAACACAGCAGCCATGGCCCACAAAAGAAAATAGAACTGAATAATAAAATACAACAGAACACAATTCCAGGCAGGGTACCAACCTAGTGGCAAAAGATAATTATTGGCACCTGCAGATGATCCACCACTTCTGCTGCCAAAAGCGCTGCTCATGTGAGGGGGAACCACTCAGGCATCTGCCGTCACACAGCAGGAACCGTCAGGCATCCTGGCCTTCTCTGGCTGTGGTCTCCACCACAAGCCACACACCACATCCACCCCCAGGATGCACTCACTCTTGGATTGGCAATTCTGTCTCTTTGGGGTAATCGCCCAATCCTCAGGGTTTCTGTCTGCGGTAGCTCCAACACTCGGCTTTCATAGCTACCAGTGCAACACGCAGACTCCTGCACTCAGGCCAACCCATTGCACAAGCACATGGGTCAGGGATCCGTGGATACAAGCTCCGTATGTGGCCTCTTTTGGGTCCCCTTTTTGGCTGTGGGCTCCACCCCAAGCCACGTTCCCCACCCGTCCCCCAAGGACGGGTTCCTCAGCTCCTCACCCTCACTCAACAATGAGCAGGGCATCACCCACAGGTGATTTTAAGAGACTCACTGGCCTTCCTTAGCATACTTAGGCTGCTTAACAGCTGCTCAGGGCTTCCCAATCTCAGCACCAGCTTTTGCCTTTCTAAGTTGCCCTTCTCCCTCTGCCTAGCTGCTGGGCAGTACACAGGCTGCTTTTGGCCATCAAGGCCCACTGGCCACCCCTAGATTCCCATCTCCTGGGGGGTTCAAACCATACCATCCTCCCCAAGGGTCCCCAAAACACAACATTACCCTGCCAAAGTTCCTTCACCTTCTGGCAAGATTGTCAGTCCAAGTCCATCAGTCTTTTCCTGCATCAGCACTGGGCGAGCTCCTAATCACGGTCCTTACTTCCCCGACGATTCTACTGCTGCAGGGGTCGTGGGTTGGTCCTCGCAGGCTGTCACCTCCACTGAGGTCTCATCCCACAGTTCCTGGACTTTGGTCATCACCTGTGCTCCTGCAGCGTCTTTACCTCTTCAAGCAGCTCCTGGACTGTGGTCACCACCTGTGCTGCCATGGCACGTCCAGCATTGTCACAGGCAAACAGTCTGTTACTCCTTGGTCCCTCCGGAGACCTTCGGAGGACTCCATACCCGTCTGCATCTGATCATCCTGCCATCTTATGCCAACTGTAGGGGGCAGGATAGGCATGGAGCAGGTTATCTATGATCCTGCAGATGGGTGAAGCAGAGTCCTGGAGCCCTCAGTGGGTTTCTCAGGCTTTTATTGAGCTGTTACACATAGAGCAGCAACCAGGTACATGACAGGCAGGGGTGCTGGGGGGGCCAGGAGGCCGACAGGTCCTCTAAGACCCCAGCAAGTCTCCACTCTAAGCTTCGCTGGCTTTCTTTCTCCCCTTCTCTCTCCTGCTTCTCCCGTCTCTCTCCTGCTTCTCTACTCTTGCTTCTTCTGTTTCTCTTGGTGACTATCACATTACCTCTCCCAGGGCCCAGAGGGGTAAACAAGATAGCTTGCAACAATGTAAGAACTGCAGGAGCCCCATCAGGCAGGGCAATCCTAATGGTGGAAGGGTAGAAAAGCCTGAAAACCATTTAGCAAACCATTTACCCTACAAACAGAGACAGAGTGGGGAACAGAACAGGCAGGCTGACTGAAATACACTGCTGAGAGGAGCAGCAGGCAACATAGGAGAGGTCTGCTATGCCATGTGGGTAGCTCTTTGGCTGCCAGGGATCAATCTTGTGCTGCAGTGGCTGCAGATAACTTCACAGTGCTGAGACTTAACCCCTTGTGCCATCAGTGAGGCCCACACTTTGCTTTTTTTATGCTCCCTCTGAAGCTCTTGCTATGGGCCTCCCTGGTGGCGCAGCGGTTGAGCGCTGGGCTGTGAAGCTGCCCGCAGCCTCTGCAGCACCGGTTCAATCCCTGGCCACTGGGCAAGGGTCCCACAGGGCTCATAGACCTCTCCTGCCACGCCCGCTGCTCCCTTCAGCAATGTACCTCAGTCCTTCTGCCTGTTCTGCTCCCCGCTCTGGCTCTGGTGAATTCTCTCACCCTCCCGCACTTCTGACTGTACCTAGTGCTTGTATAAATAAATAAATAAAACTTAAAAAAAAAAAAAAAAAGCTCTTGCTATGCTGCCTCCAGTGGCACCATTTAGAACGCTTGGGATCCTGATGAATAACAGACAAAGGATGTCTCACCTAAGTGAGGAATTAGAAATTTTCAAACATAAAAGTAGTCTGCACCCTGCCCGTGAGGCTCCACTGTATCATCCAGATGCCAGGTACCTGCTTGAGTGCTAACTTGATGAAGTAGGTGAGCAGGCAGAGGGATTGATCAATCGCTGCACACAGGAAGCAGGAATCCATTAGAAATTTTTCAGGAAAAAGGTGATTCTGACTGGCAATGTAAGCAGAGGCCATCTCAGTGTCATGAGGGCTGCTAAGATGAGGTTGTTTGATGAGTTACCGAGGCAGCAGTGGTGGAGTGGAGGTCGAGGACCACCAGTTGGAATGGGAAACACTGCACGGCCTAAGGCTAAGAGGTCAGGAGTGCCTAGCAGGTTGCACTGAGGAGAATCCCCATCACATGCAGCGCCCTAGGTCTTCATCCCTCATGAAACATGGGTTACTGTCACCTGGAACATTTTTAAATTATAGTGAACTGTGAAGAGAATATTGTTCATTGTTTAAAGCAAGACATCATGAAATATGAAAGGAGGCCTCATCAAAGATTGAGCTGGGTCAGAAGGCCTAGCAACGTGCCATGGGCAAACTCAGACATGGAGAACGGAAGTAAAACCCGTGTATGAATGAGATGTACTTGCTGAGTCACTGCCCTATGAGTATGCACATGAACCCCAGACAGGAAACTCATCATTTTTATAGATGCAAGCCACTCCTCACAACTCCCTCCCTTCTGCCCTCTTTCTCAAAAATAGCTTTTCTTTTTTTTTTTTTTTATACAAGAGCTGGGGTACAGGCCAGAGGCGCGACAGGATGGGAGGATTCACCAGAGACAGAGCGGAGAACAGAACAGGCAGATAGAGCGAAGACACTGCTGAGGAGAGCAGCAGGTGAGACAGGAGAGGTGTGCTGTGCCATGTGGGTATCTCCTTGGCCGGCTGGGAATCAAACCCGCACTGCAGAGGCTGCAGACAGCTTCATAGCCTGTGTTCAACCACCTGTGCCACCCGGGAGGCCCAAAGATAGCTTTTCTCTTGACTTCTATAACCATAGATTATCACCTTGCTTAAAATTCTTGGTAAAGATGAACTTCCAGTAGGAATTTTTTTGTGTCTAGCTTCTATCACCTAACATTACAGTGGTAGACGTGTCCATGTGGTATATAGCTGCATTTCCACTGCTGGGTAGTATTCCAGCGTGCCACAGTTTACTTATCCATTCTGCTTTTGAAGGACACTTGGGTTTTTTTTTTAATACTATGAATATTGTTGTAATTTATCTTTTGCTTCATAGACGTATGAATTTCTGTTGGGTATAAAATTGGGTGGAACTGCTAGATCTCAGGGTTTGTGTATATTCAATTTAATTGAAAATTGGCAATTATGCCAAGTTAACGCCTCACTGCTGGTGTGCAAGTGTCCTTATTTCTCCATATCTTCATTCAACACTTGGCACTGCCTGTATTTTTTTAAAGATTTATTTATTTATGCATACAAGAACTGGGGTACAGGCCAGAGGTGCATGGGGGTGAGAGGATTCGCCAGAGACAGAGTGGGGAGCAGAACAGGCAGATTGAACACTGCTGAGGGGCACGGCGGGAGAGTCAGGAGAGGTCTGCTGTGTCATGTGGGTTGCTCCCTGGCCACCTGGGGATCGAACTTGTGCTGCAGAGGCTGCACATAGCTTCACAGTGCCATGGTTAACCCCTTGTGCCACCAGGGAGGCCCTTCCTGTGTGTGTGTGTGTGTGTGTGTTTGGCTCCTGGTTTCCTTACTGACTAAAGAAATGCAACCCCTTTCCATAGTTCACTGATGATGTAAATATCCACTTTTGAAGTGCCACGGCTCAGTGGTATCTGGGTCCCTCAAACCATTCATGAATCATAAGTCTTCCAGAGAACACATTGCCACAACTAAGATACTATGTTGGGAGCCTGGTGGGAAGAAACCAGTGGGCTCTCTGCCAGCAGCTTCATATAGTGGTTATGAAAGCTGTTGCCACAACCAGAAAGAAGAAAATACTTTATGTTTCTGGTGGAAACATTCATCCCATATCTCTTAACTCACTGAGATACCCACTATCCTAGAAGTAAAAACAAAAAGATGACCTAGTGAATCCTAAAGTGCATGACAGGTGTCTTTTTAGTAAACACAGCCAGTTCTAGGACAGAACATCTTAGAGAACTCAACAAATCTATCTCCATCCTGTGTTGGGAAGGTCCCTGTTTACCTTTACAATTAAATGTTTATCTGGGAGGCAGTACTTTGAGAAATGTGAAGAACCCCTTCTTCAGAACATTTCCTGTAATGGCTTGCCTATATATTAAAGATCATTTCATCAACCAATCACTATACCGGTGACTAAAAATTCTGGATTTTCAAATGCTTTTGCTTTGGCTTGAAAGTGCTCTACCACAGATGTGGAGTCAGCCATTTTCCCTGAGTTGAACACTTGCTGGTACTAGAGTGATGTTGCTTTTAGGCCCTTGCAGTGCTAAGAATTAAGGGAAGTGTGTTTTTTGTAAATCAAATCCAAACCAATACCACCACTCAACACCTTAAGATTCTTCCTTGGGGCCTCCCCTGGTGGTGCAGGTGTTGAGCGCCACACTGTCCGCAGCTGTCTGAAGCTGTCCGCAGCCTCTGTAGCATGGGTTCGAAACCAGCCAGCGAGGGGCCCACATGGCACAGCAGACCTCTCCTGTCACGCCCGCTGCTCCCCTCAGCAGTGTATTTCATCAGTCTGCCTGTTCTGTTCCCACTCTGTCTCTGGTGAATCCTCTCACCCTCCCACACATCTGGCCTGTGTCTTGGTTCTTGTATAAACAAACAAACAAACAAATAAATAAAAAATAATAAATAAATAAGTCTTTAAAAAAAAGATTCTTCCTTGTCTGTCTTTCTTTACCACCTATTTTCTTATCTTTGCCACAGGGAAGATAGGATTCCCTGACATTAACACAATTATACATTTTACACATCTATCTGCTCTCTCCTCTGAATGAATGCCTGATGGAGTTTTAGAATTGCTACACAAATACCTCTCCCCCCAAGACACATATCCTGAGGAAAATCAATATTTCCTTGTATTTAGGTCAATTTGGCTTTTAAATTTGCTTTATTTTCTATGTAAAGTAAGAGGCCACATTACCTATGCAGAGGAATAATGTGATAAAGTGGGGAAAACTTGGAGTAAAATGAAGAACTGAAAAAATTCTGTGGTAATTGGGGGGTGGGGAGTTGATAATGGAATGTATTATAGCTTTGATGAGCCCTGTTGAGTAAGAAGTTGAAGTTGGTAATGGTAACACATAGGCTGTCTAAATTTCCCAGCAGTATTCAGCTACTTACAGTGGAGGGCTATCCTCCCCACTCAAGAACAGCAATGACAACTGCAGCAGCTACACAAGTTAGTATGAACTAAAAAAACTAAAATTTGGTAAGCAAACCGTGTACTCTATCTCATAAAAAGGGACAATGGCACTTCAGTGCAGTTATGAATTTATGACTGAATGAATGATACAAATATGAGGAAACACTGATGAATAACATTTTTCCCTAATACCACCAATATTTTTCACTGAAATTTGAAATCATAAATATTACTTTTTTAGAAAACTGTGGTTCTATAAATTCTTATCCCCCTTGAAGAAAGACACCACCATATAACCAATGACTGTGAGGGTAAATAAATACCAATTTTCCTCCAGTGAAAAGTTTGCCTTCAGACTTTGGACATAGGGCAATTAACCCATCTCTGCATTCTGTGCAATTATCCTGAACTAAACAGTATGTTTACAAGGAAGAGATTATGTTCATTTGTTGATTTTCTCTGTGCTAAATTTTCACAGCTGGGTTGAAACAGTTGATGATGATGAGGTTGGTGGGAAACTTTTTTTGGGTGGAATATTAAGCATATTCAGAGAGTTCCAGGGGGTGCTTCTCTGAGGCCACAGAGAAAAGCTCCTCTGGGAGCTTTTTCAGGGTCACTCTTTTAATAGAGTCCAAAGACCCAACCTGGATGTGTTCTGACTTCTGCTTCTAGTTGTATGACTCTAGATATGTACCTAAACTTCTTTTTGTTTATATGCAAAACTTATTCATTTATGAATACTAATTGGTTTCATTATAAAATATTTTTGGTAGTATAAGGATCACCACAGTTCACTGGAGCATTACTAACAAACATATTTACATGGAGACCTTGTTTGAATACTTTCCCTTAAAATGAACTCAATCACTTTTCAGAGCAGAGCACTTTATTTTCAAGAAGGTAATGTTATTTGCAAGACCCCTTTAGTGATTCTAAGTTCTGTTTGTCTGTGGGAGCTACCCTTCAGTCCTGTATTAATTTTCTGGGCCCCCACTTAAGAGTTTAGCATCATAGAATACTCCAGAAATGAAAGAAAAATAATTAACAGCAAAAATAAACACATTAGAGCAATTTTCCTTCCTTAACATGTGCACTAAATGCATTTACTTTTCAAAATGAAAATATTTACTGTTTCTCCTAGGTGATTTTCATGAAACCCAGAGTCATCCAATTCAGAGAAAAACTCTCAGAAACTCAAGAGTCAACAGGCAAAGACAAAGTAGGAGAGGCCTGAGTAACAGGTAATTACAGGATAAATACATGGTGAGGATCTCTGTTATCAGGTCCTGACTTAACAACTAACCATGTGTCTGCAACATATTTGGAAAAAAGAAAGAATGACTTAATCCACTCTCTACAGGAGAGTGATGTCTACCATGTGGAAGGCAGGTATAGTTAGTGTCTGAAAATGCGTTAAGTTGTCAGGATGAGGCCATTTTCTCTCAGGCAGCTACCTGTGTCCAGTGTTCAAAGACCTCATAGTGTGTGACAAGGGCTCATCCATATATTGGCCACAGAGTTGATATCGGCACAGGTGGGTGTGAACATGACACCCTCTGGAGGAACAGCTTCACTGTGGTCTTCCAGGCAGTGACACTAAGTCAAGCAATTGGTGTCTCTCACTATTGTTTCCTCACTGTAACACCTTCGACAATTGAAAAGAAATAATTAAATTGAAAATTAACTTTAAGAATGCATTTTCTTCTTTCATTGAAATAGTCTAAAGCTCAAACTTTCATTAAGAATGGAGGTGATGTTGTTCTTCCTTCCAGTTCAACAATCTAGTGTTTATACACATTTTACCCAAACAGCTCAGGAACACTGTCCCCAGCCTTCCCTGATGCCACTAATATTCTTTTATTCTGCCTCCATCCACACATCCACCCTGGTTGAGCTGGTCTTCCATGCTTTCTTTTATCATTGCCCCAGTAACACTGTGATTTCTCCATATTGGGTGGTGAGCCCCTGAAAGACAGAGACTAGACAAAGTAGTATAAGTAGCTAGACTTATTGTAAGACAATATAAAGGGATGTTTGATGAAATTTCTAGGTTAGAATTATGTGAAAATATTCTCTAAGATGTCATCAGATCCACACTGGGAAACAGTCTGCTTTGGCCTCTTGAACTCCTGTATGTCTCATTGAATGAGACAAAATCACGAGATCTTCATTAGACCACTAGTCAGGATTACTTATGTAGCTGGCAGTTCTGAAAAGTGGGAGGTCAACCTGTAGGGACAAATCCCTGGTCCTGTGCTACCCTGGATCTGTCTAGAACCAAGAACACGCTTGCTCACTATTTACCCTAAGAGCAGTGATTCCCTAAGCTCAGGGTTCTTCAGCTGTAGTGCAACGTACTGCATGACAGCATCCATCTGCGCATCTGGGCCTGCAAGACCGGCATGTGGGGATAGGAGACCAGAGCAAACTTGTGGCTGTTTCTGCTGCGGCTATGCTGTAAGTGAGAAAATCTTTGTCTCTGATCCAGAAAACTCACATCAGGTAGGCACCCACGGAGCTAAGGCAGGCTGACTGTTAGCTTAGATGGTTGTTTTGGGGAACGTTCTGCCTCTAGTTTTCCTCCACATTACAAACTAAAGTAGGGAAAATAAATGTTTCAGTGATGAGATTTTGGATGCTAACAGAAACAACTTTTTGGGAGAAAAAGGATTTGCAGGATAGTGTAAGGTGATTGATAGCAGACATATTGATCAGAGAATATGGTTAATTGAGAATTAAATGCTGTAGCTAGCCTCAGTAACACTAAAGAAGGTAAAATCCTTATAGCCCATGGGTAAAAGGCGAGTACAGAGTTATATTTTCCTCAGGTCCATTTAAATGTACGGCATATTCACTACAATATTTACCTACATTTAAAATATGTTACATACGTGCATTTGAATCCAATAAAAAAAAAAGTTAACACTTCTAATTACATGGTGTTCTACTCTATTTTTTACTTTTTAGACATTGAGGATATAGTACATCATATATATGTTTTGGAAAATAGAGAAAAACAAAAATGAGAAACAAAAGTCACCCCAAATACCACTGACCCTTTAAAAATTACACAAAGATGCTCTTGAAACCCCTTTCTCTAAGTGGAAAATGGAGAGTTGGAAATATTTGTCTTTTTCTATTTGATTTTAGTTACATGAGCTTTTTGGTAAATACACTGTCGTGTGTGTGTGTGTGTGTGTGTGTGTGTGTGCATGAATTGGGTGTGCACACAATTGCAAAAATTGACCTGTTATTTATCTTTTAACTTTCTTGTATTGGTGCTCCTTACATTTTTATAAGTTTTACATTCTATTTCTAACTATGGAAATCTGCTGCCTTCATTAAGATTTTAATGATTCTCTATATTTTTTTCAGTTAAACTTTTTGCAGTTCTTTTTTAATGGAATATATTGTTGTGATTCTTAGGATATAGGAAATAGGAGGGGTAAAGGAAAACTATGTATTTTTTCCAAGTATGCAGTCAAGTATTGCAATTCATTTATTCAATAACCCATGCATATCGAGTATTTATCCTACATTTTTTTAGTCAGTCTCACAGTGATAGAGAGGCAGGGGTGAACAGATGCAAGCCTCCTGCATAGGAAGACATCCTAGGTCCCAGCAGGGGTCTATAGAAAGATGGCTCACTGAAATCAACCAAGTCAGAACCAGGATTAGCAATCCCTGCTCTCTCTGTCTGTGGGCACTGTGAACAGAGGGCTTTGAAGTTTGCTCAAAATGATCTCAGCCTGAGACGTTGGATTTTGACTCCTGACATTAACAGGAAGAACAGTGAGAAGACAATGGGAACTTCAGTAGGATTAAGAGCTTCCTGGAGGGACATGTGAATCTCCAGTCCATGGCTATATCTCAGGGAAGGATATAGATTTATGGGCAATTGTTCTTTAGAAAAGAAGTCATGAGTAAGATCATTGAGATGAGAATATAAAGAGGAAAGAAAAGTATTGCAACCTACAGGGGCTAGGCCAGTAAATGAGAGGCCAAAGAAAGGTGAGGATGAGACTGTTACCACCGCTTTAGAAATGAGGTGAGGATTCCACACCCAGTACATCTGCTGGTTGAAACCATATATTGTGATCTCATAATATATGCTTCATAGTCATTATGTTGTATACCTTAAACTTATACTATGCTATATGTCTATTTTGCCTCATTAAGACAGGTGAGACAATAGACTCAGCTGGCCCCAAGACAGTAAGAATTAGCATAACAAAATATGTCATAAATACATGTTAATTTTTCCCTCTCATAAATGCCCAGCTGATCTTACCTCTGTTCCATGAACATCTGCTGTGGCCCTTGATGGCTTCCAGAGTGGTGGAGAGGAGGACCTACCCTTGATTTTCTCCTTTATTTATTTTTTTTAAAGATTTATCTATCCATACAAGAGCTGGGGTATAGGCCAGAAGCCTGGGAGGGTGAGAAGATTCAACAGAGACAGAGCTGGGAGCAGAACAGGCAGACTGACCAAAAGCACTGCTGAGGGGAGCAGCAGGTGAGACAGGAGAGGTACGCTGCGCCATGTGGGTATCTCCCTGGATGGCCGGGAATTGAACCCACGCTGCAGAGGCTGTGGACAGCTTCACAGCGCTGCACTCAACCTGCTGCATCACAGGGGAGGTTCATTTTCTCCTTCAAAGGGAGCCATCCATTATACTATATTGGAAAGAATTTAGCAAAATGGTACTACCTACTTGCCAGAAAAGCCAGCAACTAGTCTTATGAGTACATAAAATTGTGATTCCACCCAAGAGGGAAGAATAGAAATTGGGAGTTACTGGCAACTTCTGCTATGATCAATTCATAAGTTGAAATCACCCAATGGGATGGTATTTGTAGATGGGGCCTTGGAGAAGTGTTTAGGTCATGAAGGTGGTTCTCTCATAAATGGTGTTAATACACTTATAAAAGAGACTTTACATAAGTCCTTTCCTTCTTCTAGCCGGTGAGAACACAGCAAAAATGCACATTTATGAACCAGGAGGAAGCTCCTCCCTGGCCATGTTGGCACTTAGTCTGAATTTCTTAGACTCCAGAAATTTGAGAAATAGGTTTTTGCTATTTATAAACTGCCCAGCCTATGTTATTTCAT
Source organism: Talpa occidentalis (assembly GCF_014898055.3). Taxonomy (NCBI): domain Eukaryota; kingdom Metazoa; phylum Chordata; class Mammalia; order Eulipotyphla; family Talpidae; genus Talpa; species Talpa occidentalis. Next base: position 56,471,782 of record NW_023600993.1, read on the forward strand.
TATAGCTATCTGAATGAACAGAGTTCATCTCAATTGTATCTTTCATTCATGTATATGTTAACGGGGACACGCGAACATTTTATGTTTTACCATAATTCTAGAATGTGACATGCCAAAACCACAAATCTTATTTTTTAATTAATTAGCTAATTAAAATTTTACATCATTGTTCATTTTTGTACAATTTTTGATTTCTTCTCTCAGGTATAATTTTCATAACATTCCCACCAACACATCACCCATGAACTATCACCATAGCTTCTTGTGCACTCCTATCCCCTGGTTTGACCTCGCCTTTCCCTCCTCTGCTGTATGTCTTGAATTTATAGTTTGCCTGCTAGCTTTTTTTTTTCTAACCCTTTGTTCCAAACCTACACAATTTTAAAGGAGTAAATGGATGAAAGAAAGAAAAATGGGTAGACTTTTTAGTATACCTTAACTCTTATATAGCTGGCACAGATTTAAAATACTACAACTACTTGGCTTTAAAAGTAAGCCAGAAAGAAAATGAAAATTACCAAGTGGTCTCACTCATGGCAGGAATTTAGAAAGCCTAAATAAGGGACCAGGAAAAAGACTAATTATAATAAAGTAAAAATCAAAATCAACAAGCAACTATAAACCAGAGACACACTACAGGGGGCAGGGGAGGAGGGAATAGGATCTAAACTAGGGGGGTGAGAATTGTATGGGGACTATAACCAAGATGAATATGCATACATTGTGCAAAAATGAAATATATATATATATATATATATATAGATGTATATATATATGAAAAAGACACTCACAGCAGCCACTATCAATATCTTCCATGTGTTAGACAACAATGGTTTATAGGGACCATTTCATCAAATGAGCCCTGATCACAGTTAGGAGAACTAATTGTTATATAATAATTGGGAGATTTTACATGGAATCCCATGGAATCCCTTCTGAAACAAAATAAGAAAATTCTTTTTAAATATATTTTATATGTATTTACATCATTCTTCATTTTTGTACAGTGTGTGCATTCTCCTCTCAGGTGATCCCTTGGGACTTCTCTAGATCATAACTCAATGTATGTCCCAGATTCCACATCATTCCTTTCTGGTCATCAATAGGTGTCTTCTGTTATATCCAGATATTATGTAAGCTTTGATAAAGTAAATAAATTCAGGTATATTTTCTGCAAAAAAAAAAAAAAGTAGTGGCACCTTGTGTACTCCTGCATTACAACTTGTGCACTTTCAAAATCTGCCTCCTTTACTAAGCATGCTAGAATGTAGAGATTCATAAAGAGGACTTATTTTTTCAATGTTTAAGAAGATATAAAGGAAGAAGAAGGATTTAAATTTATTCCATTAAAAAATCAAATCCTAGGGCCTCCCTGGTAGTGCAAGGGTTTAAAACACAACCTATAAGTTATCCGCAGCCACTGCAGCATGAGTTCAATCTCAGGCCAGGAAGGTGGGCCACATGGCACAGCAGACCTCTCCTGTCTTGCCCACTGCTCCCCTCAGTCAATCTGCCTGTTTTGTTCCCCACTCTGTCTCTGGTGAATCCTCTCACACCCTGCTCCTCTGGCCTGTGCCCCAGTTCTTGTATGCATGAATAAATAAATCTTTTAAAAAAAAATCAATCAAAAAATCAAATTCTAAAGGGCACAAACTAAAAAAAAAAAAAAATTCGCAATTTGATTGTACTAAGTTAGGAAGAAAATGAATAAAGATTTAAAGTGAAATATTTGTTATACATTTATGAAATTGGCAATAAATATTTAAGAGAAGCAGAGGTGAGAAAAAAATAGAATTTTCAAGGACTGAGTGCACAGTCCTTCTGATGGTGGTATAAAGTTTAACAAACCTGTCTATAGGACAAGTGGCTGCTACATTTCAAATTATTTTTCCAATTTATGAGTTATTTAGTCATCTTTTGGCTGCAGTTGCCAAAGTGTCAAGTTGAACTGGGTTAAATGAATTTTATGAACAAGATCCTGGGGCAGCTTCTCCTACAACGAGAGGGGGCAGGCCACATCATGTCTGTCAGAAGAGGCATTCATGCTGGTGATTCTTCCAGCATTTATGGATCCTGGTGTGCTGGAGCCAGGGTGTAGAAGAACCTACTTGGCAACTTATTGAAAATGCTGATCGCCTTGGCATTAGACCAGATGACACTTCATCTTCTTCAGGGTGGAGACCTGTATTCTGTATTTTAAATCAACATTCTTCATTCAGAGGCAGGTCATCTAAGAACACTGAGAAGTGTTATGCAGGATGTATAGAGAATGTAGGTGAGTATCTCTGTTACTGTACTTCAGAGCCTATCAGTCAGGGAGGAGAAGAGAAGCCATGGAAGAGTGTGGCCATGTCACAAAGCTAAGTGACCCAAACACTGAAGGCCCAGTGGGACCAAATATTCATGATGTAATTCATGTAGAATGCTGGCAAAGAAGTAGATTAATTGGTTATTTTCTCAAATTTCCTTGGTTATTAGCTCTCTTGACTTTCTTCTATATCACTGTACTCCAATTTTTATACATGCTTTGATAATGTATTATTTTTGCTGATTAATTAGAAGGAATCAGAATGTCTTCATGGTTAATTTTGCATTTGAATGACACTTATACTATATGTGAAATCCAGTGTGCAAAGACTCCTCAAAAGGCATGTTGTGGGTTTAATTGTATTCTCCTCTCCCAAAGATATGTTGAAATCATACCTCCATACCTGTGAATGGGACCTTATTTGAAAATAGTGTTTTTGCAGAAGCAGTCAAGTTCAGATGAGGTCACAATTAATTAATGGCTGAAGTCCTTATAAAAAGAAGAGAGAGGCATAAAGAATAGATAGTAATAACACACAGGGAGGATGGCATGTAAGGATTTAAGTAGAGATTAGAGAAATGTGCCTACAAGCCAATCAGCATCAAGGATTGTCAGTTACCACCAGAAGCATGGGACAGATTCTCTTTTGGGGTTCTCAGAAGGAACCAAGCCTTCACACACATAGATCTCCATTTTTTTTTTTTCAGAACAGTGGAGGAATATGATTTTATTTCAGCTGCATAAAAAAAGCAGTGACAGACAAAATAAAATCAAACAAATTCACAATATCACCTGTGGGGAAAGTAAAATAGTTTAACACCTTAAGCTACTGATAAAGATGTAAAATATAGTAATAAAGTAGAGACCTCAGCTAGCAAAATCGGCATAATATATAACACATGAGTAAACAAGACTTCAAGAGAACATAATATTGCAAGATGAGAACAACTTTCCAGAATATTAACACAAAACAATGGAAGACTATATCTCCCTATCAGATAGAGAGTCTAGGACTGCTATAATACAGAAACTCACGGAGACAGAAGAAAACTTAGGAAGGCAAGTCAAAGAAATACAAGAGAATTCAGAAAAGCTAATCAAAGAACAACAAAATTCAGGAAAACAAAGTAATGAGATCAGAAATAAAATCAATGAACAGAAGATATAAATCAAGTGTTAAAAAAAATCACAGAAATTCAAGTGGTAACAAGCACAATAAATGAGATCAAGAATTCTACAGAAAGCCATGGGAGCAGAATAGATCAAATGGGGGATCAACTCAATGATCTTGAAGCTAGTAATGCACTAATGGCCTAGGTGAAGAAGAATGAGAAAAGACATGTAAAAAAAAAAAAAAAGCAATCTAAGAACTGCATGACACCACTAAGAAAGCCAATATATAAGAATAATGGGTATCCCATAAAAGGAACAGTGAGAGAGGAGAATAGAGAGATTCTTTGAGGGAAACTCCTCTCACCTAGAGAAGGGATAAAATACACAAATCCATGAAGTTAAAAGAATATTTTATTACCTAAATGTAAACAGACCAAGCCATAGTAATGAAACTATAGAGTCCAAGACAAAGAAAGAGTATTGAAGGCAGCAAAGGGGGGACAACACATAACCTACACAAGTATCATGAGTTACTCTTACACCTGATTTCTATGAGGAAATCCTATAGACAAGGAAAGAATGGGAAGATGCACTCAAAATACTGAAAGATAAAAGCTATCAGTCAAAAATATTATATCCTCCAAGAGTCTCATGCAGATATGAGGGAGAAATGAAGGCCTTCCCAGACAAACAGAAGCTGAAGGAGTTTGCAATCACCAAGTTTCTCCTAAAATAAATGTTTATAAGAACACTCCACTTATTTTAATGTCCGGACACAAAGAAAACTAAAAAAAAGTCAATAAGAAAATAAATAGAGCAGATTCTAAAGATAAATTGGCTGTAGCAAATCATTTATCACTCTAAAGGTAAATGGGAGGAAAACACTAATTGTAAGGCACAGAGTGATGGATTGGGTCAGAAAACAAAACCTAAGTTTCTCTTCTCTATAGAAGGCCCATCTAAGCTCTAAAGATTAAAAACAGGCTGATTTGATTGGAAAAAAAGTGATTGGTTAGGAAACAATCCAAAAGCAAATGAGGCCCTAAGAAAGCAGGGACAGTCATACATTTCACATAAAATTAACTTCCAATTATAAGATGTAACAAGAAACAGGGATGGACATTATGTAATAATTAAGTCATCAATGTGTCAGAAAAAATGTGGTATATATACACAATGGAACACTCCTCAGCTATAAAGAAATTGAACTCTTTCCATTTGGGACAACATGGATGGAACTGAATGGGATAATGCTAAGTGAAATCAGTCAGAAGCAGAAGACAAAATACTGGATAATTTCACTTATATGTGGAATAGAGAGAAACAAAATAAGTGGTCAGAAAAAGACCAAACCAATAACCAGCGCTTGAAATCTGTGAAATTGAAGCTGTAGGATGAAGAGAGGAAGGAGGATGAGAAAGAGGGGAGGGTGTGCAATGAACTAAAGTGGAGGATTGAGGATGCCTTGGTCATGGGTGTGGTGTGGTTTGGAGACATTATCTGAGGAGGTGTAATCCTATATATTTGAATCATGAAGTTTTGATACCTCAATAAAAATAGTAAAATTAATTTTAAAATGACTATGTGCTTATATCAGTGTTCTGGGACTGCTGTAACAACTTTTCTCAAGTTGGGAGGCTTAAAACAACAGAAATGTACTGTCATTAAGTTCTGGAGTCCAGAAGTTCAAAATCAAAGTGACAACAGGATTCTGCTGCCTCTGAAGGCTCTAGAAAATGATCCTTCCTCACTTCTTACAGTTTCTGATGACTCCAGCCATTCCTTGTACTTCCTTGGCTTACAGCAGTATCGCTGTAATTTCTTCCTCCATCACGATATATGTTCTCCACTCTAGGTCTGTTTTCTCTTTAGGATGTCATTGGGTTAGGGTATAATATAAATTTGACAACTATCATAGGTAAGGCTATATTTCCAAATAAAATCACATCTGTAGTTTCAGGTGGATATGAATTCGGTGGCAACCCTGAACAGTTTCCTCTTTTGGGTAACATGACAAGTCCTCACTGAGGAGGGCACAAATGTACAAAGTTGAGAGTCATTAAATTCTGTCACTGGAAGCCTCGCTTTTCCAGGGTACCCTGAGAACCAGTGTATAGATGTTTAGGCTGTCAATTCTCAACACAAGTCATGATGGCTTTGGTCAAAAAAGCTTTAGGTTTTTTATTTTTTGAAAATATAGATGTAGTCAGTTCCCTAACATTTGTGCAGATAATACTAGTGGAAAATAAACTTTCACTTTTCTCAGTTTTTCCTTCAGTTGGAGGCATGCCATGACTCTTGTCTGCTAAAGAAGCTCTAAGCCACCATTGTGAGGGCATTTTCCTTTCCTCACAGAGCTGGAAAGAGATTTGCTCTTTTACTGCACCGCCAATACTGCAGCAATAGGACAACAAGTCCTTCCACTGAAGGGAGAAAGAAAGTCCACGGGGCATATGATGGTCCTGAAAACCTCTAACTAGATTCTGGATCCATCAGATAAAGAAGTGCCCATGTATGGAGCACTGCACTTGGGGTCTGTTCCCCTGCACCCGAAGGCTTTTCTTTCTGATGTACCCTGCTCACAACGTTCACCAGCAACTGTGACTTCACAGGATGACCTGCAACAATAAAAACTCATCTGACTCCAACGTCAGTAGTGCCAAGTTTAGAAATCTGGGTCTAGGGCATGAACCTAGAAATTAGACAGCATGCTCTACCTTTGTTATCACTCTAAGGATTGTGCTATTTTTTCAGTCATATAATTCTTTCCTCATGTACATTGCCCATACCCATTCTGAAGAAGTCTGTATTAAGATGAATTTGAACTTCAGTTGGCCAACCTCCCTGAAACTGCAGCCCAATCTTTTCTGAATTAGTGGAGAATTCTGTGTTTTGTTTTTTTTTGGTTGTTATTGTTGTTTTTATTTGTTTATTTATTTTTTTAATTTTCAATAGACCTTTTCTTTTCTTGAGTTTTTTTCATAGTCATTAAACAGAAGTTCTTTGGTTTAGGAATTTTTAAGCCTGCAGTGTTTCTCTCAGAGTCAATGTCTTACTGATGGAGGGCTCCTCATCAGAATGCTCGAACACAGTCACCTAACTTGTGACAAGAGCTGTTGGGGATGGGCTAAGATGTCCTTTTCACTAATACCACTTCAATCAGTACTTCTATAATGGATAGCTGTCTTCATATCTCTCTTGGGCTCATATCCAACATATATTTTATTGGTGACATTTTGCTTTCCCAGAGGTGTGTGTGTCTTCTACTGTAATTTTCTTCTTGAGTAATCATGAATTTCTTTAAGATGTGTCCATTAAATGAATGAATTTGTAAATTGTATTCAGAAAAACTAGAGAAAACAGAATTGCAAGATTTCTTTATTTTTCCCTTGATACATGTTTATTTTAAAGCTATTTGGCTTATAATGAAAAACAGGACAGAGGCTTGAAAGTGTCAAATCATTAGTGCTACATTTATGACTTCCAGCATCTAAAGATGACAACCATAAAATAAAGTATTGGAGGGAAAGAATTTACAATGTTTACTCTTTCCAATTCAGATATAATTATGGGATTATTTACAAAACAAAATGATAAAATGTTCTCAGCTCTTGGACCAGGTCCAGTTATCTTTGTTTCACAGAAAATTGAAGTAAAAGCCTGTGTGGGTGGCCTTGGGAACATGCTTGTGGTCTTTCTTTGCTCTTTGACTTTTGCCATGAACTCCCAATACACATTATTATTAATCTGGAAGCCAACTTTTAAGGTTTCATGGGACTCAGCATATGCTGGTCGTGATCGTCACACCATCCTTCTTTCTAATGCCCTGTCGGTGCAGTCTATGGTCACCTGAAACCATAGTATCTTGGGTGGGTTTTTTTTTTTTTTTGCTTCTTTTTTTAAAGATTTATTTATGCATACAAGAGCTGGGATACAGGCCAGCAGTGCGGGGGGTGAGAGGATTCACCAGAGACAGAGTGGGGAGCAGAACAGGCAGATCTGCTGAAATACACTGCTGAGGGGAGCAGCGGGTGAGACAGGAGAAATCTGCTGTGCTATGTGGGTAGCTCCCTGGCCATCTAGAGGATTGAACTCATGCTGCAGAGGCTGCGGCACTTTCATAGTGCTGTGCTTAACCCCTTGCGCCACCAGGGAGACCCTATTGGGGTTTTTAATTGTCATCATTAGTCTCTCACTATAACTACATGACTTCTTACCTTCACACATATAGCCTTAGCTCTTATCATCTCCCCTTACTGGCCATCACCCTTTGTCCTAACATATTTCTTGTGCAGCTGAGGGTAAAGTGTGTACCAAAACTTTCATCACTGTGTCCTTCTATCTTGTTTTTTACACTTTCCTTTATTACAACTAGTTGAGGAAAAACAAAAACAAAAACAGATCACCATCAATGATCTTGCCTCATCACTCAGTCTGGTAACGAAGTGTCTCTCTCCACTGTCCCTTTGAATTGCTGAGATAGCTTTTTCAATGATTAAATCAACAAATCAATGTGGGGAAGTTTGCCTTTCCATTTAACTGCTATTCTTAAGTTATAGAAATTTCCTCTTACTATAATTTCCGAGGTGGTCCTCTCTCAGTAATATTTTTCTTCTCCTTGATTGACCCTAGTTTTCCTCATGTTGTTTGAACATGATTTGCCAGAGTGCCATAAGTGACATTCTTCTCTCTGTCCACAGATTTTGCATGATTAATTTTTTCAATTATTGTTAAAAAAAAAAAAAGAGTAACTATCCAGGTATTATGAACTGAGTTGTCTAAACCTCCATGACTCTATTTTGAGTAAGGAAGTAAATAAAGTTAAATGAAGCCTTCAGGGTGGGACTCTAATCCAATAGGATTAATGTCCTTATAAGAAAATAATTCAGAGCTCTCTTGGCCATGTGAGGACACAGCAAGAAATCAGTCATCAGCAAATCAAAAATACTACTCTCACCTTGGACGAAATCTACCAGCACCTTGATGTGGGCTGTCCAGTCTCCAAATTGTAAAAAAACACAACTGGCTGTAGCCATCCAATTAGTGCTATTTTGTTATGGAAACTTTAGCAGACTGATACTCTGGACCATTGCTAAGCACCTAAATCACACTTGTACTTATCTATATTCAGGATATCTCACTATAGTGTGCCATGAGCATGTGAGCAGAATGATCCTCTGAACTGGGCTCTCTTTACTTTTGGCTATGTGAGGACATACTCCCCTTCCTAGTGAGGAATTCATGTCCTTTTCTTAAAGTAGCCTTGAAATATTTGAAAGCAGGGATTACTTTTTTTAAATTCCTGAAGTTGTTAGTGAAATATGACTTTGTTTTTACCACTTTATTTGTCCTTTTTTGCTCAAGCATGTTCATTGTTTATTAGTCTTTTAGTTTAATTTTATGATTAAATAAAATTTAATATTATTTTTACTTGCAAAATACACATGACAACTGTTTTTAAGTTCATTTCAGTGCCAATTAATACAACCATATTGCTGAGCATACATCTTCAATGTGCATCTATAGAACCATCTATAGAACTCTTTACTAGGGGCCTCCCTGGTGGGACAAGGGGTTAAGCATCAGCACTATGAAGCTATCCACAGCCACTGCAGTATGAATTTGATCCCTTGCCAGGGAGGCTGACCACCATGGCGTAGCTGACCTCTCCTGTCTTGCCCACTGCTTCCCTCAGCAGTGTATTTCAATCTGCCTGTTCTGCTCCCCACTCTGTCTCTGGTGAATCCTCTTACTCCCCACACTTCTGGCTTGTACTCTAGTTCTTGTATGCATAAATAAATAAATCTTAAAAAAATAACTCTTTACGAGATTTTTAACTGAAAGTATTCAAGATTAGTCACTTTTAAGATCATTGTATCATGCTATCATTTAACAGTTGTATACATATATAGTAATCAAATTAGGGTCATATTAGAATAAAAACAGTCTCACACATAGCTCAATATAACCTAATTTAGATCCTAGAAATAAACCCACATTTATATCGACAGTTAATCTATGACAAAGTAGTTGAAGATATACAATTAAGAAAGAAGTGTCTCCTTAACAAATAGTGTTGGGAAAACTGGACACTGACATGAAGAAGAATGAAATAAGACCACTCCTCAACACTATATACAAAAATGAGCTCAAAATGGATTGAAAACTTGGATGTAAGAAACTTATGTGTATGTATGTGCCAAAACCACACCTATACATATCATAGTTAAACTGCAAAAAATAATTTGACTACATATTTTATCATTATTGATTTGTTTTTTTCTATTGATCTGTTTGTTTACATTTATGCCAACATTAAAATTTTTGTAATTATTATATCAGTAAAATAAGTCTTGAAGTTTGGTTATGTAATCCATGCAACTTTGTTTTTCTTTTACAATATAATTTTGGTTGTTCTACATCCTTTTAATTTTCTCTGTACATTTTAAAATTAGTTTGATGAATTTTGCTGTTTTCAGCTTAGAAGACTGGCACATGAACTTGTAGGTTTTTACCCTGAATACATTTAACACTTCCAGTGCAGAAGCACTTAAGTTTATAAATTATTATTATTGGTATTGAAATACATTAAATCTCTTGTTTTGTGATTATATTTTGCCAATCTTGATATTAACACATATAACTTTGTTATAGAAAAATGGCAAAATATATCTTCACAAAATGTATTACATTATATTTAATAGTCCAAAGAGCTGGATATAAATTTTGGGGGGATTAATTAAAGAAGGGCAAATTGTAGTGCCTTTAATGTAAGCATTATAACATATGGTTAGTTATAACTTGCCATAGTCTGAGAAAGTTTTGTGGAAAGAGATTGCTGTGATATAACAGATGGAAAATATCAGTAGGAACTATATAGAGTAATTCAGGCTCAGCATGCATAGGATCACATTTCATTGCTAGCACTTGCTGATTTGTTGTATAGCTACTTTTGGACATCACATGATTGAATCTCAGTATCTTTATCCTGAAATATTTAATTAGGTTTTTTTTTTCTAGGGACTGGATGACATCATGGGTACATTAGCTGTGCTCTCTAAGCTGTGAATAAGACACAAAAATAAAAGATTGACCAGAATATAATTTTTATCATTTGATAATTGGGAAATGATTTTAAATATAATTGCTTCCTCACAGTGGTGCCAGTATGGTATTGTCATACCAAAAAACCTATCCTAAGGAAAACCTCTCAGTGGTTCTGAGTGTAAGTTACACAGTATTTTCAAACACTAAAATCCAGAGAAGACATTAGGAATATCAAAGGCAAAGCTGATGACATAAATTGTTGGAACAGTACAAAATGAATGTGTGCTCAAAAAAATCTAGGAGTATCATAAGTGCTGGAGTATAAAAGTTTTTCCTTTCTCCAAAGTCTCTCCTTTCACCTGTCATGTATTCCTCACTTAGAGCTGCTCTTGTTGTGTCCCATAGGTTTTGGTAGTTTTCATTTTCATTTGTTTTCAGATATTCTGTTTCTTTCTTTTTTGATATCCTCATTAAGCCCTAGTCATTCAAAGCTGTATTGTTCAGTTTCTACATATTAAAGGTTTTTCCTGCTTTCTTTTGTGTTTGATTTCTAGTTTGAAACCATTGTGATCAGAGAAGATACTTTATGTGGTTACAATCTTTATTAATTTGGAAATTTTGTGACTCAATGTTGTTTTCTGGAGAATATCTCATGTGCACTTGACAAGAATGTATACTCAGGTTATTGTGGTGTAATATCTGGCAAATGTCTAGTCAGATCACCTGTTCTAATTACTCATCTTAGACAATTGTCTCCTTGATTTTTTTTGGGGGGGGGTTTGGACCATCTGTCCTTTGATATAAAGGTTATTGAAGTCCCCATTCTACTGTCATGCAGTGTGAATACTGTCTAATAGGTATAACCAGTGAGGAGGCAGAGAGTAAGCATTTCAGCAACAAAGACAAAAAACAAGACATTTAAGTTTGAATGAGAACAACTGAGTCACTTGAAAAACATTTAAAATGCCATGATGACATCTGAAGAGATTTTGTGCTTTACTCTTGGTGCATAATGTGAAAGTTTTTCAGAATTTCACTATATTCAGTGGATTCCATGAGTTGGAGCAAATAGTGAACACTGTTTGGATATTAGAAACCAGCACAGAATGTACCAGATGGTGTATTAAATAGATTAAACTCAATCCAACCAAAGGTAGGCAAAGAGAAACACCTGGAGAGTGTCACCCCAGAAGTCTTATGTGGAAACCCCTCAGAGCTGTGCTACAATTTGACCTGTGGTCCTGGAAAGAGAGAAATCAGTGGTGCAGAGATACACTACCGAGGTGAGGTACATATGGAGGAACTGGGGAATACACAGTGGGCTGGGTTCACAGTGGGAAAAAACAAAATAGTGTTCTGGATTGTGCTCCCCCTCCCCCACAGCTCTGGACTGGTGCTGACTTGTGAAGCATGCTGATGGTGTAAAGACTGCAGAGATTCAGAATCCCAGAGAGGTGGGATATTGGCAGAGCCAATATATGAACTAACCTCCTCAACTCTTTCAAGCAACTGTACCATTCCAGGTACTTTCCCAAACCCCTGACTCAAAAATTGCAAGATCAATTTTCCCCTAACTGAGATGTATGGTAGTCCAATGGCCAAGCTTTTAAAATCATGCAAAAAACAAAATATAACAAAATGTAAAGTATAAAAAACAAAATATAACAAAACAAACCAAAACAAAAAACCAAAAAACCACAGTGCCACCTGCTGGGAAGGTGGAAGATCTGCAAACCTCTAAGGCACTGCTAAGAACACTCTTTAAAAATGTAGCAAATTACAGCAGCACTGTTTACAATAGCTAAGCTTTGGAAACAACCCAAATGCCCAAAAATAGATGACTGGATCAAGAAGATGTGGTACATATACACCATGGAATATTACTCAGCATTCAAAAAAGATAAACACATGCAATTTGCAGCAACATGGATGGCGCTGGAAGGGATCATGCTCAGTGAAATAAGCCAAAAAGAAAAAGAAAAATACCGGATGGTCTCACTCATAGCAGGAATCTAGAAAACTTAAATAAGGGACCAGGAAAATGAATAACTATAAGAAAGTGAAAATCAAAATCAACAAAAAACTATGAACCAGAGACACTTTTAGGGGGGGGGGGGCGGGAGGGGAGGGATTGGGGTCAGAATGGGGGGGCTGCAATTGTATGGGGAATATAACAATAAAATTTATTATTTAAAATAAAAAAAAATAAAAATGTAGCAAATTAATACAAAGTAAAAATCAAAATCAACAAGCAACTATAAACCAGAGACACACTACAGGGGGGGAGGGGTGGGGAGAGGAAGGACTAGGGTCAAAATAAGGGGGGTGCAATTGTATGGGGAATATAACCAAAATTAAAATGCATACACTGTGCAAAAATGAAAAATGATGTAAGAATTATATAAAATAAAATATTAAAAATAAGTAAATAAATAAATATATATCAAACTCTTTAGGAATAAAATGGGCAGACAGAAAAACAGCACATGGTACCTTGAACCGTCAAGGGAATCATTCACAACAAGGAGTACAGCTTCCCAGAATCCAAACATGAAGACATTTGAGATATTTTCTTCCTCTCAAGTACAGAGTTCAAAATTGCCATGACAAAGAAATTAAAATAAATGAAGAAAACACTGAAAAAATGACAAAAATCTGCAAGAATACTCAGAAAACAAATGAATACACTGAGAAATGAAATGAATATAAGATAGAAATTGAAGATTTATAAGAAAATTACAGAGGTGCAAGATGTAAAAAAAGCAACAAAGATGGAAAAAAAAAAATGGGGAAAGCTATAATGCAGAAGAGACCAAAAAGAGGATCCAATCAGTGATCTCAAAGGTGATAATGCATAAAGAATCCAGGTGGAAGAAAAATGAGGAGTACAAACAAATAAAAATGAAGACTTATTTTGAGAATTATCTGATTTCATTAGTAAAGACAACATAAGAGTAATGGGTGTTCCAATAGAAAAAGAGAGAGATGAAAACAAATAAATTATTCAAAGAAACAATATATGAAAACTTCCCAAACCTGGGCAAGGAAATAGATACACATGTCCATGAAGCTAAATAAACAACTGATTATATAAATATAATGAGACCTATATCATGACACATTGTCGAGTCCAATAATTCAAAACAAAGAAATAATTTTGAAGGTGCTAGGGATAAAAAAACAAACAAACAGGTAACTTGTAAAGGCATCTCCATAAGTCTTATATCTGATTTTTCTGATGAAAAATGACAAGGAGAGAAAAGGATTATGGTTTGAAAATGCTTAAAGATTAAAAGTTGCTAGTCAGTAATACTTACACTTCAAGACCCTTCTTCAGATATAGGGGAGAAATAAAATCCTTCCCAGATGAGCTGTAGGAATATGAAAACACTGGACTTACTTTATAAGATATTTGAAAGGAGCTCTCTTATCTAAGTAGAAGGTAATGCCCACAACAAAAATGAACAAGGGGAGGGGCCTCCCCTGGTGGCACAGCGGTTGAGCGCTGCCCGCAGCCTCTGTAGCGCCGATTTGTTCCCCAGCCACCGGCGAGGGAAAAAAATGAACAAGGGAATTGATAGAATCAGAAAATTACAGATAAAATGGCTGGAGTATATCCTATTATCAATACACTAAGTGAAAATGGACTGAACTTACCAAACAAAATGTACAGTGTGACTGCTTAGTTCAGAAAACAAATCATATTTTCTGTAGTCTCCTGGAAACCAATCTGTCTTTCAAAAGATAAACATAGATGCAAAGTAAAGGGTTGTAAAACAATCTTATAAGCAAATGGAATCCAAATATAAGACAAGGAGAACCATACTTATACCAGATAAAATAAATTTGCAGCTAAAAATGGTCGCAAGAGTCAGGGATGGACATTACATAATGATTAAAGAAAGATATATCAGAAAGTCATAACACTGATCAACATCCATACACCAAAAGAAGGAACATCAAAATGTAAGACAAATGGAATCAAATATGTAACAGATATTGGTAGCAACACAACAGTGCTAGGGGACATCTCACATTCACCAATGGATCAATTGACCAGAGAGAAAATAAAGAAGGAAAGAATAGCCTTACAGAATTAATTAGGCTGTATGGGATTAATACACATTAATTGGGCATTGCACCCTAATAATCTGAGTATACACTCTTCTCAAATGAATATGAAGCTCTCTGAGGACACATCATTGGATTACAAAATGTAAAATTAGTGAAGACTGAAATCATATCAAGTATCATTTCTGATCAAAATGGCATTAAGCTAGAAATCAACCACAAAAAGGAAGCAGGAAAAACCTGTGATATTTGGAGACTGAATAACATATCCTGAATGACCACTGAGTTAATGAGGAAATCGAAGAAGAAATTAGAAAATACTTGGAAACAAATGAAAATGAAGGCATGAACAACCAGAACCTATGGGACACAGCAAAAATAGAGCTACATGAGAAATACATGGTAATACAGCCCACATCAAGAAATATGAAACAGGGCCTCTCCTGTGGCGCAGCGGTTGAGCGCTGGGTTGCGAAGCTGCCCGCAGCCTTTGCATTGCCGGTTCGATCCCCAGTTGCTCCCTGGCCACCAGAGGAGGGTCCCACATGGCGCGCAGACCTCTCCTGCCGCCCGCTGCTCCCCTCAGCAGTGTACTTCGGTCCTTCTGCCTGTTCTGCTCCCCGCTCTGGCTCTGGTGAATTCTCTCAGCCTCCCCGCGCTTCTGACTGTACCCAGTGCTTGTATAAATAAATAAATAAATCTTTTTTAAAAAAAAGAAAAAGAAATAAGAAACATCGCAAATAACTAATCTCACCATTCACCTTAATTAAGTAGAAAAAGATCAAACCAAACCAAAAGCAAGCAGAAAGAAGGAAATGAAAACAATGAGAGTCGAAATAAATGAACTAGAAATAAAGAAGACAGTTCACAGTTCAATGAAATTAAAGTCTGATTTTTAGAGAAAGAAAAGAAAGAGAAAAAGAAACCCTTCAAATTTATTGATAAAAGAAAAAAAAAGTGGGGATACTCTAATAAAAAGAATCAGAAATGAAGCCAGAGGAGGTACAACAGGCATTTCAGAAATACAGAGGAATGCACAAGATTACTATGAACATTTGTATGCATGTCAGTTGAATAACCTACAAGAAATGGAAAAATTCTTAGAAATATGCAACTTTCTGAGTCTACATCAGGGAGAAATAGAAAATGTGAATTGACTAATTACAAACATGGAGATTGAAATAATAATCAAAAGCCTCCCTTCCCAGCCCCCACAAAAGCCCAGGACCAGTTGCTTTCACTAGTGAGTGCTATTGAATCTTAAAAGATAAACTACTACCTATTGTTTTCAAGTTCTTCTCAAAAAATTGCAGTAGAGGGTAGAAAGCTTCTAAACATATTTTATGAGGCCAACATTACCTGATCCCAACTACCATCCGTTGGTAGTCGAAACAAAAAAAAAAGTCCTGTAGTCTAATGGAATATAATTGAGAGCCCAGATATAAAACTACACTTATATGAACAGTTAATCTATGACAGTGGACCTACTAAACATAGAGCTTCCATATGATCCAGCAATTCCACTCCTAGGTATTTACCCAAAGGACACAGAAACATCAATTCCAAAGAACACCTGCACCCCTATGTTTTTTTAAATAATAAATTTTATTTTTATATTCCCCCATACAATTGCAAACGCCCCATTCTGACCCCCTCCCTCCCCCCCCTCCCTCCTCTCCTCCTCCTCCTCTCCTCCTCCTCCTCCTCCTCCTCCTCCTCCTCCTCCTCCTCCTCCAAGAGTACACATTGGAGAATTGAATGTTACATCAACAAATGTTTTTGGGAAAATTGGACACATGCAAATATATGAAACTAATTCATTGTTTCATACCACAAAACAAAATTAACTCAAAATGGATTAAAGCATTGAATGCAAAACCTGAAAACATAAAACACATAGATGAGGCATAGACCAATCACTCCAGGACATTGACTACAGTGATGTCTTTGGAGAATCTTGACCCTAACATTTCTTCTCAGGACTATTGATCATAACCCTCCATTTTGAGTACCTCAGCTCCTACAAATGGTGTCATTCACACAATGCTATGGGAAGGTATTCTGTACAAGGATTATAATAGATTTATTTTAAAGGAAATGCTTCTAATTTTCATTGAAACTTCAAGGGAAGTGGAAATTTATGCCTAGAATATCTTGCATTTTAAAATAGCTACCCTATCGCCCTTTCCATCTTAAATATTACTTTTCACATGAAACAGTCAGAATCAATAGTCTTCTTTCAGTTTAGAACACTGACTTCCGGATGGTCCCACTGATGTGAGGGTAGAGTACAGTGTCCAGGTCCATTGCAATTGCAGCTGAAGTTCCTAAAACATTTGTCAACAAAAATTGTTCTCTGCTCTTTTCTTGGACTTCAGAGAAATATGAACTGCTGCTGCTCTTAGAAAGAGGGAGCCCTAATACTCAGAAAATGGGTACAAGAATCACCTCCAAGCCAGATACACTGACCTGTATCTCAGGTGACATTTTCAGGTAAAATATTGAAAAGATAATAACATTTTTAAATTAGGTTTTAATATTTATTTTTAATAAGTATATTTGACACATAACATTGTACAAGGTTAAGACATATGACATATTCATTCAGTACATTTATATATTGTAATGATTGCCACTATAGTGATAATAAGCATCTTTATCCTAACATATAAATATCATTCTTTTTAATGGTTGGCATAGTTAAGTTCTAGTCTCTTAGGAAGTTTAATGATATAATACAATATTGTGTGTACATCCACTGTGTTATGTATTTAATGTCTAGGACTTACTTATTACTGGCTGCAAGTTTATACCTTAAACGGCATCTCTCTTATTCTCTGGTAACCAATATTTTACCCAGTTTTTATGAGTTCAACTTCCCTAGATTTCACATATAAATGATATCATATACTATTTGTCCTTCTCAATCTGACTTATTTCATTTAGCATAATGAATCCAAGGTTCATGTTGTCACAAATGACAGGATTTCCTTCTTTTATGACTGAATGACTCTCATATATATGAATATATTCCATTATATGTGAATATAATCCTATATATATGAATACACTCCATTCATACTTGTGTATATATGTGTGTCACATTTTACTTATCCATTCATCTATCTATTGGCACTTAGGTTATTTCAATATCTTGACTATTATAAATAGTTAAATGATGAACATGGGGTTGTATATATATTTTTGGTTTAGTGTTTTCACTTTCCTTGGATAAATGCCCAGAATTGGGATTGTTGCTTTCCGCACCAATTTCCATTGCAAACAGAAGTGAGGAAGAAACAATTCCTAAGGGAGGAGATTGTTGACTAGGGAATGTTGTACAATGCTCTGGGTGATGAAGAGCAGGGCTGGGAAGCCTGCAAAACAGAAAGAACCTGTGCAGAGGGGGGAGTATATCTAGATAAGGGAAGGAAAGCTTTTCTACCGGATGTGATCCATGAAGGGAAGGAGCAGGAGATTTTAAGGTCAGATGAGGTTTTATGTGTCTGTTTTTGTTTTTGGGATAATGTGACTATGTTTTTGTTCTGGGAGGAAGAGTCAGAGGGAGTAAGTATGAAGTGAAATTCATAAAAAAACAAGACATAGAAGATCAGAACACTGATAACAAATTAGATTCCACATAGAATTGAACTCATTTTGAAAATTCACTTAACATGTCATAAAAAGAGAACACTACTTTCCAAAGCCATTATAAGCTAATGCCATCCATACAAGAGAGTCCAGAAGTGAACTGTCTGAAAATATTTGCTCATATAAAAAATATCACCACATGAAAAATGTGTTTGTGCTTGCAGGGTCCTCAGAAGTGCCTTGGTCTCATTATCCATTTGTGTTTTAAGGTCTTATCAAAACCTTCTCTTTTCTGCTTAATTTCACTATGAGTCGATTTAGAGTGCTGTAGAACGTGGATACTTATATAGTATCAAGGCCAATATGGTCTCAAAGCCAATAGTATTACAATAATGGATGTTTCAGTTACTGCAGGAACTGGAATCATAGTTAGATTAATGGAGGTCTTTGAATAAACAACTTTCACTTTATTTGAACTACCAAAAGCCCCTTTATCTGTAATTTAATCTGTGCTGGATGCATACAGAATACAGCTTTGTTGCTGAGATTTATGGTACATCTGCCAAATTGAAAACACAGAGGGTACCTAAACTCCCCACTTCACTTGCTGGCTTTTCTTCTCACCTTACCTGGAGAAAAGGATTGCATCCAAGTGGAGTTACAACACTTAAAAGAGTGTTATACAACTGCAAGGAAAACTGGGGTTAATCCTCATGCCACCAGAAATGGCCGACAAGTTGTTGCAATAACTCATCTTCTCTACATCATGAAATCCACGGAAGTAACATTTGGTGCACAAGATTAGCCTGGAGGAAAACATTTTGCAAAGGGTGGGACACCAGGGGAAAACAAATTGTTGACAAGGGGTTTCCTTTGAAGAAATTAGATCCATTTTCATTGTTAATAGCATTCATGTGAGTTGGATGAATTTTCCATTCTTACGGTTGTCCAGTTTAAGAGAAGAGATGCAAATGATTCAAGGTGCTTGAGTTCTCAGCAGGCCCAGAAAATCCAGAGAATAAATTGGGAGAGTTCTTATGTGTTCTTGATTGCAAACACAACTTAACTGTCTTGAGTCACAGGACTGGCAGCTGATGGGGTTCAGAACTTTCTCATCTCCATTATGTCATAACAAGCATGAGCTTGGAAAATGGTTTCCTAATAGGAGACTAACTACATCTCTCAACAGATGTGCCTGACAGAGAGGCCCTTTTCTTCTCTTCTCAAATCGTGTATTTGCTTTCTTCTAAGTGACTTCTGCTCTTCTCTTGTCATTGTCCACACAGAGTCACCACTGTCCCCAGAGCCTGTGTAGACCTATGGTCACCTGGCCTGAGAGAATCCTGCACTGGAAATCAAAGACCAGGATCTTGTGCAAGTGCATATCTCCTCAGCATGTGGTCCATGCATGCTCCATATGAAATGCTCCAAAATGTAACCCAGATGTATTTGATTAAATTTATTTATCCTGGGCTACCCCTGGTGGCACAGTGGTTGAGCGCTGGGCTGCGAAGCTGCCTGTGGCCTCTGCAGCGCTGGTTCGATCCCCAGCCACAGGCGAGGGTCCCACATGGCGCGCAGACCCCCTCTGCCGCCCGTGGCTCCCCTCAGCAGTGTACTTCGTCAGTCTGCCTGTTCTCTTCCCTGCTCTGGCTCTGGTGAATTCTCTCACCCTCCCGCACTTCTGACTGTACCCAGTGCTTGTATAAATAAATAATTTTTTTAAAAAATTATTTATCCTAAACATGAAGCTACTTAGGGGCTTCCCCTCGTGGCGCAGGCGGTTGAACATCGCATGTGAAGCTGTCCGCAGCCTCTGCAGTGCTGGTTCGATCCCGGCCGGCCAGGGAGATGCCCACATGGCATGGCGGACCTCTCCTGTCTTGCCCGCTGCTCCCCTCAGCAGTGTATTTTGTCAGTCTGCCTGTTCTCTTCCCTGCTCTGTCTCTGGTGAATTCTCTCACCCTCCCACGCATCTGACCTGTACCCTGGTTCTTGTGTAAATAAATAAATAAATCTTCAAAAAAAAGTGAAGCTGCTTTGGGGCCCACTGGTTATTTTCCTGTCTACCTGAACCACCCTGGCTAAGAAAAGTAAAGGGAAATAATGGTGCCTGAGTTGAGGGTAATAAGTTCAACATTTTATCTATACAGGAGACCAAGAAGTAGCTGGCAGGTGCCTCCCTGTTTCGCTGAGGTTTCAATAAGGTCAACAGGTGGGTGCTGTCCACCATCAGTAGAGTGGTCACTCACCTGCAACTTCATCTGAGCAATAAAATTTCTTCCTAAAGCACTTACCACAGGGACATTATATTGCCTGAAATCACTCAAAAGATTGAACAAGTTACTTCACAAGGGTGGACATCCTGGGATGTTACCAAAGCTCTAACTACGCACTATCAAACAAGCATTTGAAGTCCATGTCTCCAACCTATGATCCAGAATTACTTTTGGATTCTATCATCGCATAAAGATACACCCTAAATTGGCATCTACTGTTTGTGAGAGGCTGATTCTGACTCTTGGAACTTCATTTTGTTTGAATGCAATTCTATTAATTCTTGGGCCAAAACAATGTATTTCATTTTCACTTCTGTGTAGATATATATACTGATTAGCAGTGTTTAACTTCTTAGAAGAGAAAACATATGCCATGTGACTGATATCATATATTTGCCCTTTCCTAAGTGACTTGGAAAATGTGAGAAATTAACAAAAAACTGGTAGTTATTTAATGGAAAGAAAATCTGTAACTTCGAGGATGTTTCAAGGAAGAAGACTTCTGTATAAGGGGATTGCAGGTTTGGATGCAAAGTTGTGTGAGGGCTGTGCTGGAAGGAGACCCCCTTACTGACCATGCAGGGAATGCAACATTTCATCTTTCTGTTCTCAGGCAGGAAACCACCCAAACTCTCTCATATAGGAAATGTGGCAAGTTTAAATATGCAGACAAAGAAAAGACATATA
This sequence comes from Talpa occidentalis, assembly GCF_014898055.3. Taxonomy (NCBI): domain Eukaryota; kingdom Metazoa; phylum Chordata; class Mammalia; order Eulipotyphla; family Talpidae; genus Talpa; species Talpa occidentalis. Next base: position 56,492,878 of record NW_023600993.1, read on the forward strand.
CAAAGAAAAGATATATATCTTTTTATTTTATTTACTTTTTGAAAATTGTATTGTTTAAAAAATTGTTTTATTGAGGTTCCATTGGTTTACAACATTATACAAGTTGAAGGTATACAGCATTATAGATCAATATCCATTTGCACAGAATTAAAAAAATAAGTAAACCTTAAACCTTAAACATATGTTAACCATGTCACTGTTATAATAATATCTTACATATAATTTGAATACAATTACTGTAAATACTCTTTTTTTAAAGCTTTATTTATTTATGCATACAAGAACTGGGGTACAGGCTAGAGGTGTGGGGGATAAGAGGATTCACCGGAGACAGTGGGGAACGGAACAGGTGGATCCACTGAAATACACTGCTGAGGGGAGCAGCGGGTGAGTCAGGAGATGTCTGCTGCAACAAGTGGGTTAGCTCCCTGACCAGGGATCAAACTCGTGCTGCAGAAGCTGTAGATAGCTTCATAGGTTGGGTCTTAACCCCTTGCGCCATCAGGGAGGCCTGTACTGTAAATACTCTTAAAGAGTTAGACAGTAATATGAGCTGGGGTTATAGGCCCTCCAATAATGTACTCCTCTGAAGGGTCCATTTTGAAACAAGCACTTTCAGGGGGCATAGACATAAAGGAAAATGCTGACACATAAATGCAAACATGAATATACAAGCACACAAACAAAAGGGGAGGGTGAGAATTTGTAAAATTTGGAAACCATACAGTTTGGGAAACAATTTTTTAGACAGGGAATCAAAAATATTGAACCTGAAATTATTCCTTGTGTCTTGAACCATGCCTGAGGAACCCAGAAGTTTCACCCTAATTCAACACCCCGTACATTTGCATAATGAAGTCAGTTTACCTCGTGTCATGACCTCTCTGATTTTTGCTTCAGATGTGCCATTTCTAAAACTCACAACACATTCCAATCTGCATCTCCCCGCCAACATTATTCTTAATAGTCAAGAGGTGGAAGCAACCCAAGTGTCTATTGCCAGGCGAATGGATAAATAAAATATGGTTTATATATGCAATATGTTGAATAACAAAAATCCAAAAAAGTTAATTTTGCAGATCTAACTGACTTAGATCTGGGGCAGTATTCCGGCTAGCAAATAGAAAGTTGCTCGAAACAACTGAATAAAATGCAACGATTTTATAGCTAGAAAGAGGTAAGATAAGAGAAGAAGAAATTATTTCAGGCTTACTAAACCTGACCTTGGGGAATGGAAAAGGGTTTTGTGACAGATTATCTCATTTCCCTTTGGAAAATGGGAAGGATTATCTCATTAGTGCTGACCAGAAAATTCCACACTGACCACTCAAGACTATGTTCCTGGGGGAGGCTGAAACTAATTATGACTGCTGTTTTTTTCCTTAACAAATGGACTATTACTCAGCCACTAACATAAAGGAAATTCACCTTTTATGACATGCTAATGTAGTCAGTCAGTCACAAAAGGACAAATATTGTATGATTTTACTTATACAAGTTACCTAAACTAGTCGAACTCACAGAGAACAAAAGTAGAATGGTGATTGCTAAGTGCTGGGGGAGAAGAAAGATAAAATTAGTGTTTAATGGGATAGAGATTCAGTTTTGCAAGATGAAAAATCTCTGGAGTTGGTGGTGGTAACAGTCCACAATGTGAATGTATTTAATATTACTGAACTACACAGCTGAAAATGGCTAAGATGATTCATTTTATGCTATGTGTAGAAACACAATTAAAAAATAAAACATTAAGGCATTAACAAATGTATCTGTACCTGCTTTGTTCAGAAGTCTTTGCTAATTTAAGACTACCTAATTATGGGTTAGGGCTTTATTCATAACCCTCTCCTTTTGGATTTGTTCTGTCTGGACCCCTCTGCTTGAAATGTCAAGCCTCAAGTCTGGTTCCGTTTTCCTCCTTGGTCGGGGTGATTATGTTTTCTGACCCTAATTGCTCCTCCTCTTGTCACTCCCACAATGCCTGATAATCACTTAGCAGTTTGAGTGATGCAGTCACAATCACTGAGAACCTGAGAGATTATCAGGCCAAATGATCTCATCTTTCTTTTTAAAGGTGAGGAAACTCATTCTCATTGTACACTTATTTTTTTTAATTCTGTATCTCTCATTCAAGTATTATCTGTACCTAATTATCATTTCATTGTTTTTTGAAAATTTCATCAATATAAAGAAGATATTATTGTATCTATGTAGGTTGAAAATAGGTTCTTATGCTTTTCTCTTCACATTACTTTCTCTTTAGAATGAAAAATCAGAGATACCTGGAGTGTTGTAACATTGACCCAGTGAAGTCTTAAGAGCGATTTTTAGTACAATGCATGGATGGGCAACTTTCATCATGTATGTGATCTCTACTGGGAAGCTTTTATTTTTTTTTTATTTTAAAGACTTATTTATTTATGTATACAAGAACTGGGGTACATGCCAGAGGTGTGGAGGTTAAGAGGATTCACCAGAGACGGAGTGGGGAACAGAACAGGCAGTAGGCGAGCAGTGCTGAAGGGAGCAGTAGGCGAGTCAGGAGAGGTCTGTTGCAACATGTGGGTAGCTCCCTGGCTGGCCGGAGACCACATTTGTGCTGCAGTGGCTGAAGATAGCTTCATAGGTTGTGTCTTAACCCCTTGTGCCACTAAGGAGGCCCTCTACTGGGAAGCTTTTAAAGAAACAGATCCTCCATAGAGATTTGCAAGGAACATCTGAAAGAAGAGGTTGAAAGCCTTGAAGATAAATCTGAGTATGTGTGGAAGTTGGAAATGGGCATAAGAGGTATGTTGAAGGTGGGAAGAATGATGTGGACAAAGGTGGAGAGAGGGTAACGATAGAAGAATTACAAACACAAGTGCTTCCCATTTAGCTATGTGAGTTGGGTTGATGACAAATGAAACTGAAAATGGTGGCATTAAACCTATGCTAAGAAGTTTGCTTTTGCCAACATTTTTCAACATGTGGTTCATGGACAGGATCACTCAATCTGCTTTACTTGGATATTTGTTGAAATGGAAATTCCCAGTCTTAGTCCTAGAATTGTATGCATCAAAGGCTTTGTGTTTTTGTTTTTAAAAATCAACATTTTTAAAAAAAATAAATAGGGGCCTCCCCTGGTGGCACAGGCGGTTGAGTGCCGTGCTGTGAAGCTGTCCGCAGCCTCTGCAGTGCTGGTTCAATCCCGGTTGGCAGGCGAGGGTCCCACATGGCACTGCAGACCTCTCCTGTAGTGCCTACTACTCCCCTCAGCAGTGTATTTCGTCAGTCTGCCTGTTCTGTTCCCCGCTCTGGCTCTGGTGAATTCTCTCGCCCTCCTGTGCTTCTGACTGTGCCCAGTGCTTGTATGAATAAATGAATAAATCTTAAAAAAAAAAAAAGAGGGATAGTAACAGGTCTTTCCATGAAACTTTTTTAAAAAGTTAATGAGCTCATGGTATATGGTAACTTGGCTCTGTGAGAAGGAAGAAGGAAAGTCAATGATATTCAGGTAGACTGGTTTAATGATTGGAATGGGACAATATATTGTGAGACTTGGCTAAAATGAGATTTAGGATGAACTGGACTCCCTCTTGTCCATGCCCCTTTATCCTACAGGCAATCAAAAGTTGATGACTTATTTCTTTGGAACTTCAAGAAAGAATGCTTGAGGGACTCCCTTGTGTGCAGGCAGTTGAGCGCGGTGCTATGAAGCTGTCCGCAGCCTCTGCAGTGCCAGTTCGATCCCCGCTGGCCTCGTAGCAACCCACATGGTGAACAAACCTTGCCTGTCTTGCTCACTGCTCCCCTCAGCAGTGTATTTCATCAGTCTACCTGTTCTGTTCCCTGCTCTGTCTCTGGTGAATCCTCTCACCCTCCTGCGCATCTGGCCTGTACCCCAGTTCTTGTATAAATAAATAAATCTTAAAATAAATAAATAAATAAATAAATAAAATAATAAATAAACTAATTCCCCAGGCAATCACCAAGAAAAGGATAATTAGAAAACTGGGTAAATAGGAAAACTATTTTTTAAAAAATTCAATTTTGGCTGCACCCAAAGAGAACACCTCTTTCCACAGTGTGGAAAGGGATTTGGTATCACGGTGTGGAAGGGATTCAACCTGGAAGAAAAGAACATGTGATATTAGGGAGATTCCACAGTCCAAGGGAATATTGGCTTGCAATTGGAAATGGAAACTTTGAAGTCTTATTTTACTTATGACTTTTGCAAGAGTTTCCACATTTGCAAAAAAAGTTTGCTAGAAGTAAAACACACAACTACAAAGTCATTAAAATGGAAACAGAACGACAACTGAGAGCTCAGGTGCTTAGTGGCTGCTGAGAATTTCTTTAGTCTTTTTCCTTCTAGTTAGTCATGGGGTATGTGAAAATGTTCCACTAAATTTCTAATCACATGAAAAATTTATAGCTTAGGAATTTTAAATCAAGTCTACATCTACTTTCCTTTGCAAGAGATAACTCTCCCTTAAAAGGAAAAGAGCTATTTGGGTGTTAATGAGACAAATACAAAGTCAGAGAACTTCAGAGAAAGGGCACATGGTGCTGCAATGGTGAATGTGGATTGGTTTCTCCTATGAGGCTGGAAGACTGTACCTTGCAGAGGAAAGAGAAACCCACAATTTTAGGGGGAGCTCTCTGGCTTGAGAGAATCATGTGGGCAATAGCAGGCACAGAGGATGTGAAGGCAAAGGGTAGTGAGGACGCTCAAGTGTCCAGGGACAGGGATTTGAACTTTGTCTACACATGCTGGAGAGAGCCCTGTTTTTAAATTTATTTTAATTTTATTATATATATATTTTACATCATTCTTCCTTTTTGTACGATGCATGCTTTCTCTTCTCAGGTGTAGTCCCCATAAAATTCCCATCACCAATTCACCAGTGCACCATCACCATATACCTGTGTGTAAGAACACATTCCCTACTCTGTTTTTATCTCTCTCCCCCGCCCCTCCTCTGCAGAGTGTCTCTGATTAATAGCAGCCTTTTAATTTTGTTTTTTAATTTATTATAATTAATTTCCTGGTCCCTTATTTGGTTCCCCTACATTCCTCCTATAATTCTTAGTCATGTCATGCTGTGAGTTGAAATTCTAGTGCTGTTGTTTTATGTAAACTGAAGAATGGAGAGACTAATTTCAAGGTGGTTACACTGGCCTATCTGTTTTTCAGTCCATAAGTTTCTCAGGAGACTATAAGCGGGGAGTGGATTTTAAGGAAGTGTTGAGTTAGAACTAGGAGGATGGGACACCAGGTCAGTATGAACAGAATAAAGTGAAAATCAACATCAACAAGCAACTATAAACCAGAAACACACTATGGTGGGGGGCAGAGGGATTATACATTTTTATCACTGCAGAAATATTTTATTGAAGTGTTCTTTAAGTCTGCTGAATTTTTAACACCCAGTTTAATTTTGATATACTTAATTCTTTTTTTAAATTCTATTTTTAATTAATTTTTTTCTTATATCTTTATAGTCCTCATAGTTCTCTGGCCGCCATTTTTCCTTGTGTTCACCCCTCCCCTATTTTGACCCCCCTCTTTCTTCTTTGCTTCATTTCTGTGGTTTGCTTGATAGTTTTGTTTTTTTCTTGACTTTTCACTTGATTTCTCTATATTTCACATGTAAGTGATACCTTGATTCTTTATTCCTCATTCCCTCTACTGACTCTGATCTTCACTGAGATCACTGTCCTTGTTCCGGGAATATTAAAAAAAAAAAAAAATAGCTTCGGTGTGGTGAACTCTTGACTCTTATTATCTACATGTTTTCATTTCACTAATATTTTGAAATTATTTTCTTCATAAGAACAATATTCTGTGTTGCCATTTAGTTACTTTCAAGCCTTTGAAATTATCACTCACTCATTGTTGTCTTTTCTTTTCTGAGATGTCAGCCTTCGCTATCACTATTGATCCCTAATTGTGTCCTTTTTTTAATTATTATTATTGGCTAGTTGCATGTAAGATTTTTCTCTTTGCCTTTTGTTTCTAACATTTCCAACATAATATGTCCTGGTGTGAATTTCTTTTTTATCCAATGGGATTCTTAATTGATGAATTGGTACCTTTTATCAGATCCTGGATACTTGTTGAAGGAGTAATTTTTTCAAAATCTATCTCTTTTTTTTATTAGTGTTAGATCATTTATTTATTTATTTTATTATTATTATTTTTAAATTTGATTTTTATATTCCCCATACAATTACAACCCCCTTATTTTTACCCCAAGCCCTCTTTTCCCCGCCCCCCACCCCCATAGAGTGTCTCTTGTTCATAGTTATTTGTTGATTTTGATATTTTCTTTCTTATAGTTATTCTTTTTCCTGGTCCCTTATTTAAATTTTCTAGATTCCTGCTATGAGTGAGACCATCGGTATTTTTCTTTTTCTGTCTGGCTTATTTCGCTGAGCATGATCCCTTCCAGCTCCATCCATGTTGTTGCAAATGGCATGTGTTTATCTTTTTTGAATGCTGAGTAATATTCCATGGTGTATATGTACCACATCTTCTTGATCCAGTCATCTATTTTTGGGCATTTGGGTTGTTTCCAAAGCTTAGCTATTGTAAACAGTGCTGCTATAAACATAGGCGTGCAGGTGCTCATTGGAATAGATGTTTCTGTGTCCTCTGGGTAAATACCTAGGAGTGGAATTGCTGGATCATATGGAAGCTCTATGTTTAGTAGGTCCAGAAATCTCCACACAGCTCTCCATAGTGGTTGGACCAGTTTGCACTCCCACCAACAGTGCAGGAGAGTTCCTTTTTCTCCACAACCTCGCCAACATTTGCTGTTGCTAGTTTTTTTAATATGTGCCATTCTCACTGGTGTGAGATGGTATGTCATGGTAGTTTTGATTTGCATTTCCCTGATTACAAGTGATGTTGAACATTTTTTCATATGCCTATTGGCCATTTGCATTTCCTCTTCAGAGAAATTTCTTTTTAGCTCTTCTGACCATTTTTTGACTGGATTATTTTCTTTGTTTTTGTTGAGTCTCCTCAGCTCTTTTTAGATTTTTGTGATTAGTCCTTTATCATTAGTGTTGTGTGCAAAAATTTTCTCCCAGTCGGTAGGGTTTCTCTTTGTTTTTGTTATTGTCTCTTTTACCGTGCAGAAGCTCTTTAATTTGATGTAGTCCCAGCTGTTTATCTTTGCCTTCACTATCACTGCTTTGGGTGATGTGTCTGTAAAGATGTCTTTGATGTGCATATCACGTAGTGTTTTGCCTATATTTCCTTCTATGTATTTTATGGTTTCAGGTCTTATGTCTAGTTCTTTAATCCATTTGAGTTGGTTTTTGTGTATGGTGTGAGGTAGTAGTCAAGCTTCATTGTTTTGCATGTAGCAACCCAGTTTTCCCAGCACCATTTATTGAACAAACTTTCTTTGCTCCAATGCATATTCTTTGCTCCTTTGTCAAAGATTAGTTTACCATAAATCTGTGGGTTTATTTCTGGATTTTCTATTCGATTCCATTGGTCTGTGTATCTGTTCTTGTTCCAATACCATGCAGTTTTGAAAAAAAAAAACAAAAAACAAAAAAACCAAAATCTATCTCTGCCCAATTTACCCCCTCTGCAATTCCAGTTACATATGGTATTGGCCTGTGTATTCGTTCTCTATATTCTGCCTTCATTTTTCTATCTTCCAAATGTTGTTTATGTTCTTTGATCCATTTAGTTTACTCTTTATCTTTTCAACCGTGTTTATTCGCTTTCTTTTGAGATTTTAAGTTTTAGTATTTTCAGTTCTAGAATTTCTGTTTGGTTATTTTCTAAATCTGTTATGTCACTTTGTTCTGGATTGTAGTTTCCATATTAAACGTTGGCTTTCATTCTTTTGTACACTTGTAATTTGAGTTGTTTTATAAGGATTTAATATGTCTTAAATCTTTGCAGTTCCTTTCTGCTGTCTGTTTCCATACCCATTCTTTGGTTCTCACTCATTTTTCTTGTTTTCATGAGTGATGGTTAGCTTTTGCCCCTTTATAGACACTGATCATATAAATGTTTGTAGGAAAGATTGGAGTCTAGGTTTATGATTTCACCTTCTCTAGATTTTGCTTTTTGCTTCTTCCAAGATCTCAGGCAAACTTACTCTGTTTTCAAATTACAGATTGCCTAATTTTGTGAAAGCTAGTTTCAGGTCATTTTATAGTCATGTTTACTCACTGTAACCCTTAGAGAAAGATACAGACCTTTCAACACTCCATGGTAAGGAGGGATACTTCATCAGATCTCCTGGCTTCACTTCTCTGTGAATTAGGAGGCTGCACAGTGCATCTCAGCTTAACAGGTTCTTCTTTTGATGGCCAAAAACAACATTAGGGGAAAATTGAAGATTTGAACCTTGAACTTAACTCCCCGATTCTGTGACTATATTTTAATGTGGTAATTGATAGCTGTCATGTTAGTGTTCTGGTGCTTTTGAAAAGGAAAGAGAGAGAAAGATGGAGAGAGAGCAAGAAAATGCTTGGTTAAATGGAGGGACTTTTAGAATTGGGTAATTTGAAATAGGAAATAGAATTTTATCCATTTTGAACCTCAGAGAATATAAACACAGACATGAAGGACTGTTACAGAAGACCCAACATTCCTATTATCTAAGTTCTAAAATGATAAAGGAAATAGGGTGACAACTAGGCCAATAATTTTTAAAAGAAATATGCAATCTCATTTGCAGCTATTGCATGAGACATTTTCCAATAGCCATTAGGAGAAGTGTGTTAATATATTCCACTATGGTTTTGTTGAGTTGTGGATTGTTCAGTCCTTTGACCTTGCTGAGATGAGTTTGTATTTCTGGACTTCCCCTCACCCCCATTTTATTGATTCATTGGAACTGTCTCTGTGATATTCATATATAATAGGGACAGTGTAATTTCTTCCTTTCTGAGGTAGATACTTTTAGTTCTGCTTTTTCCTTGCTGTGGTGGCTAGACTTCTTACTTTGTTGAATCAGTGGTGAGAATGGACATCTTTGACTTATTCTGAACCTTAATGGATACCCAGTAAGACTTATACCATTAAATATGTTAATGCTGGTGTTTTTACACATATTGTTTATCAAACTGATGAAATATTTTTTATTCCTACTTATCTGAGAATTTTTATGAGAATGTACTAAATTGTATCAAATACTTTTCTACATCAATTGATATTGATAATATCATAGGATATTTCTTCCTTAACTTATTTATATGATGGGTTAAAATGATTGGTTTTCAAATACTGGGTTAGTGTAGCATAATAAGTTGTACTCAGTGGAGGAAATAAGTTGTACTCAGTGGAGGAATATTATTTTCTAATTATGATGATATTCATATTGTTGCTGTTGTTGTTGTTTATGGGTATTAGAAAGTGTCCATCAAAGAAACAAACTATTTCAGAAAAATAATGCTAAAGACATGGATTTTGTGTGACCTGGCATTAGAGGGGCATAGCTTTGCTCAAAAGACATATGGTTGCTTTATAATCCAAGAAACCTAATGAGAAGAGGGATGGTTCTGTTGTCAGACTTGTCAAAATATTGAAGTCCACTAAATTCCTTTTTTGTGTTGTTTAACATAATTTTTCTTAGGTTGAGGTTGATTTAAAAAGGCCAATTGAGTGGTTTTGGGAGAATTATAAATTTGATTTAAAAAAGGCCCAACAGATACTTCCATCTGTATATAGGAAACCCCACACAGCATACCCAAACTACTCATCATTGCAAAGCACAAATAAACCTAAAAAAAATAAATAAAGATAATAAACAACTTTCAAGCACATACAATGTATCAAGTATATTTATATTTCTTATTGCATGTTTGTACACACATGCATATGCCTATATAACCTATAAGGATACAGGAGGAAAATAAAAACAAAAACAAAGAATTTAAATCAATGTCAAGAAATGACAGAAAGTTTAAATAAAATACATATAAATATCTCCTTGAATATTTGAATGCAGTAACATTGCAATTGTTAGTTTTGAGATCAGACCATATACTTATGATCTGACCAGTATATTTATTTCAATGTGCTTGTTCAGGTATAAATTGCATTTCCTATATATTTTGTCACTTTATATACATCACTGGTTTAAAACACTTGACATCTATATGCATTTGAAAGCTATATAGACATATGAACTTCTTATTTTTTTATAAATATTTTGTTTAAAATGCATGTACCTTTTTATATTGATAAAATATGAGTGTATCCTTTGGCACATTATAATTGTGTTAAGTATTAATAATATTTGACAATTCTGGCACAATAAAACATATAAAAGGCAGTGGAAGTGTTTCAGGGCAACCCCAATATAAAACAGGTTGCCTGACTGTGGGTCCTCACCCGCACACTTAAAAGGAACTTAAACTGCAGGCATACACAAAAGGTTAACAAAAGATTCATTTACAAGGAGAAGGGAAATGAGGAAATGTACAGCTCAGGAAGACAAAATTCTTAAATGTGGGAGAAAAGAGGGAGATAAATTCTTAAATGTGTCCTACCCATTCCACCAACCTGGAATCCCAAATGACCCACCAAGACCAAATGCTGCCTGGCCAAGAGCATGTGCCAAGGGAGCGAGACTCACTCACATGGCTGGTAATAAACCAAAGACAGAGAAAATGGCTGCTTAACACCGCCCTTAGTTCCTCGCAAACTTCCTTTGGGGATCATGGGATTTGTAGTTCCCAGTGTCTTGATGGAGTGGGGGTGGCATCCACAAAGCCTGTATGGAGTTTGCTCAGGACATCTTTTCCCCCTAACAGAAGTGGCTTTGATTAAGACCAAAAATACATTGCTTTTTTAGTAGATATGCTCTCCCTCATGAAATGAATGCTGGCGCAGCAGAATCATTGTTCCCCTAAATAATTGCAGAGGTCCATGGACATCAGCTTGAGAGCTAAAACTGTATGCTTACTCTGTTCCTGTCACCTTGCTGAATGCTTACATATGGTTTCCTAACTTGTGTGTAGAACAGTAGTATAAGTTTAGTACTATTGTAATGTTAATTCAAGATAAGAAAAATGAAGAACAGAAGGGTTAAATAATATGCCCAAGTGCATAGAATTGACAAAGATGGGCTTAGAATTTGAGTGCAGCATTTGCAGCTCTAGCGATCTTGTGTACTCTACATGAATGGATTTCCTCTTCAGTGCCTCAGTTCAGAGCCTGATCCAACTTGCACAGATCAGTGCTACCATAAAGAAGGGACTGTTGCTCTAGATTGGGTGCTGTCAACTGTTTAATGGGCTTGCTTTTCCCCCAATTCTTTGGTTTGTTCAGTCTTCATTGTTCCTTTTGTTCTCATTAAATACTTCTGGGAACTGTCAAACACCTGCTATGATATTTTATAGCAAGTAAATATTATTCTTTATACAGAAAATTTAGATTCAAAGAGCTGAGGTAATTTGGTCAATATCCAGACCCCTCCTTCCTTCTGAAATGTCCATGCCTTTATTACAAATACTCTTAACATACTTTATAAGAGGTTGCTGGGTGGTGGACTTGTTAAGAAACACATCTAATCTTTTTTGTTTTCTGATCTAATTTCAAACTTCCTGGGAATTTGTATTTTCCTTTAAAGCTACTCTGGAAATCTAAGTGTAATTAAATAAACACCAGAAAAAGGAACAAATGAATAAATAAAACTAAAACCCATCCAATCTTCCTCTTAGTACCTTTAGCCATAAGCTAAACACACTTTGAAACCTGTGAGACTCCAGCAACTAGATTTAATTGGCAACTTTCCATTGTAAATTGATTTATTTGTCATTTTCTGACAAAGAAATAATGTGCCAAATCAAAATAATTCTTTTAAAAAGAATTAATAATCAAAATAATGTGCCAAATCAAAATAATTCTTTTTAAAAAGAATTATTTTCAAATTCCCCTAAAAGGTCTTGAGAATCCTTGTGACATTGTCATTTGAGATGATACTGTGTTGTATTGTGAAAGTTCTGAAGATGGAGCCCTGATGGTCTACCGTGACCTGAGCTCAAATCTGAGCTACAAATGTGCAAGGAACCATGTCCCCCAAATCTCATGATCCCCCAAACCAGTGAATACCAAGAATTTAAAATGTTAAGCAAATTGAGAGTAACAAAGGCAAGCCCAAGGCCCCTAACCTCTCCATAAGACAGAAGACTGGAACTTGACAACAAAGAAAGGAAGTGACAGATATTTTCATTCTGTGGTACTTTAAGGGGAAAAAATGAGTTTCAATGTTACCTTATTTTTAATCAAAAAGTATTCTTTTATTTTGTTCTTATGAATGTTAATACATTCTGCAACAGAGAACTACAAAATTCAAATATTATTTAATGTTATTTTATCTCCTATTCCTGGAATGTTGCAATTGCATAATTATTACAGAATAGTGTATTTTATAAAGCACAAACAACAATCATGCTCAGAAATTGAATATTTAAGACATTTTCATATTGGTTGTAGGAACCACTCAAGACTGAGTTAGTTAACTTATACAGTGTCCATTACATGGTATAGATAAACCATAGAATTTAGCAGCAAAGCAGGTGGTTTCAGATCTTTTATAGCCACTAACATTGTGTAACTTTTGGCAAAGCAGTCAGTTTTTTTTTTTTTTTGGCAAGTAATAATGTATCTTCAATTTATTTTTTAAATTGCCTTTTCTTTTTTATTGAGGTAAAACAACACTATATGATTCAGAATTATAGGTTCACACCTCTTCAGATGTATGTTGCCATGCCACATTCACCACCAAGTACCAAGGTCCTCCACCATGGTCCATTGGGCTCCCTTTGTACTTTGCTTCCCAAATTACACCTCCATCTTTGGTTTCCTCAACTCTGGCAGTGAGATTTCTAAGGTTGTTTTGGCATGGTTTTATCTGTTGCTTTGTTTTGTTTCTATCTATTCACAAATGAGTGAAATCACACAGTTTTCTTTTTCTCTTTCTGACTTATTTTGCTTAACATAATCCTTTCCATGCTGTCACAAATGGCAAAATTTCATCTTTTTTTTTGATTCTTAACAGTAGCTCATTGTGTGTATACGCCACATTTTCTTGACTCACTCGTCCGTCCTTGGGGACTTAAACCAGTCTCTGGAAGCCTCATTTTTTTTTTTTTTATAACAACAACAACAAGCACAAAGAATTATAAATTTGTCCTCAGCAGATATCACAGCAGTAGCATCTTTATATAATGTTGGAAAGAGTAAGATTAGCAATATAAGTTAGAATTTGAAAGGCTGTGCTTTTAGAAAGGTCACACTCATTCAGTTTTGTACTCAGTTGCATTTAAGTGGAATGAATCTTGCCTGATTAATTGGTTACTGCACCCAGATAACCAAACTGGGAATTTCTCCCATCAGTGCAAATATGCTTATTAGGCTTCTAATATGAAATACTACTGTGATTCTTCCCTCTCAAGCACAAAAGAACTAGCTCCAGATGACTGTCTCTGAGCTCTCTCATGTGCACTGTAGCACTCATAAATCACTTTTTACTTGGATTATTAGAAAAGATTTCCCCAGTGGACTCCATGCCTCTACGATCTTTCCATATTTTTTTTTAAAGATTTATTTATTTGTTTGTTTGTTTAATTATACAAGCACTGGGTACAGTCAGAAGCGCGGGAGGGTGAGAGAATTCACTAGAGTCAGAGCGGGGAGCAGAGCAGGCAGAAGGACCGAAGTACACTGCTGAGGGGAGCAGCGGGCGGCAGGAGAGGTCTGCGCGCCATGTGGGACCCTCCTCCAGTGGCCTGGGAGCAGCCTGGGGTCGAACCGGCACTGCAGAGGCTGCAGGCAGCTTCGCATCCCAGCGCGCAACCACTGTGCCACCGGGGAGGCCCGATCTTTCCATTTTTTTTTTTTAATAACAAATTTTATTTGTATATTCCCCATACAATTGCAACCCCCCCTTTCTGATCCCAATCCCTCCCCTCCCGCCCCCCACCCCCCCCAAAAGTGTCTCTGTTTCATAGTTTTTTGTTGATTCTGATTTTCACTTTCTTATAGTTATTCATTTTCCTGGTCCCTTATTTAAGTTTTCTAGATTCCTGCTATGAGTGAGAACATCCGGTATTTTTCTTTTTCTTTTTGGCTTATTTCGCTGAGCATGATCCCTTCCAGTGCCATCCATGTTGCTGCAAATGGCATGTGTTTATCTTTTTTGAATGCTGAGTAATATTCCATGGTGTATATGTACCACATCTTCTTGATCCAGTCATCTATTTTTGGGCATTTGGGTTGTTTCCAAAGCTTAGGTATTGTAAATAGTGCTGCTATAAACATAGGGGTGCAGGTGCTCTTTGGAATTGATGTTTCTGTGTCCTTTGGGTAAATACCTAGGAGTGCAATTGCTGGATCATATGGAAGCTCTATGTTTAGTAGGTCCAGAAATCTCCACACAGCTCTCCATAGTGGTTGGACCAGTTTGCACTCCCACCAACAGTGCAGAAGAGTTCCTTTTTCTCCACACTCTTGCCAACATTTGTTGTTGCTAGTTTTTTTAATATGTGCCATTCTCACTGGTGTAAGATGGTATGTCATGGTAGTTTTGATTTGCATTTCCCTGATGACAAGTGATGTTGAACATTTTTTCATATGCCTGTTGGCCATTTGCATTTCCTCTTCAGAGAAGTTTCTTTTTAGCTCTTCTACCCATTTTTTTGACTGGATTATTTTCTTTGTTGTTGTTGAGTCTCCTCAGCTCTTTTTAGATTTTTGTGATCAGTCCTTTATCATTAGTGTTGTGTGCAAAAATGTTCTCCCAGTTGGTGGGGTTTCTCTTTGTTTTTGTTATTTTCTCTTTTGCTGTGCAGAAGCTCTTTAATTTGATGTAGTCCCAGCTGTTTATCTTTGCCTTCACTATCACTGTGTTGGGTGATGAGTCTGTAAAGATGTCTTTGATGTGCAAATCACGTAGTGCTTCGCCTATATTTCCTTCTATATATTTTATGGTTTCAGGTCTTATGTCTAGTTCTTTAATCCATTTTGAGTTGATTTTCGTGTATGGTGTGAGGTAGTGGTCAAGCTTCATTCTTTTGCATGTAGCGACCCAGTTTTCCCAGCACCATTTATTGAACAAACTTTCTTTGCTCTTTCCATTCTTTTATCATGTATGTAGATAGTAGCCTGAACACTCAGACCCACTTCTTTTGCATGACTTCTTATTTGTCATTTCGACAAATGCTAAATTATTTACTTTTGCATCCAAAGCAAGTCACAATCTGTTTATAGCCTGTTGTATCAAGTCTCATCCTCTGCTATCTTTTTGGTTGAATTCAGCCACATGACCACACTTTTGTTTACTATCACATGCCATTCACATTTATCTATTTTTTATATTTTATTTGCACTATTTAAGAGACTATCAATACTCTAAAGCCACAAATACTTCTTCATATAACTTTTTTATCTTTCACAAAAAATTATGTTTCCTTATTTCACACTTTCTGAAGAATGCATAATATAAATTACAATACCTTTCTTGACCTGAATGGACAGTGGAGTATCTTAGAGACTAATGGAGTGATTTTTGGGGAACATCAGATGGTATTATTCAGATATGCATTAATACCCTAGCCTGCCTTTCAATCACTGATAATTTTGCTCCTACTTCATGATTCCTTTAAAAAAAAATAGAAATATAGGAAACTTGTAAAATTATACTAACATCTACTCAACTTTCTCATATTCCCTAAGACAAATTTTAGAATATAATTCTTACTGTCATATTTCAACCATTTCGTGAGAAATAATGCTTAGATTTGATGAGTGTGTGTGTGTGTGTGTGTGTGAAACAGAGAGAGAGAGAGAGAGAGAGAGAGAGAGAGAGAGAGAGAGAATTTTCAGTCCTGCAAAGGACTCTTGAGTTCATTTACTCACAAAGTCATATGGAACCAGGGAAACAAGAATATATCTGTTGAATTAAGTAAAACAAAATGACAAACAACAAGTCATGAGTCACAGAATATAATACATTAGTACATTAGTTCTTCTAATTAATGACTTTTTAGCAATATGAACTCTCTTTAGGATGAAAGGGAGCTAAGCACAAGGTGGATGGAAATGGACTTTATTCAGAGGGGTGGAGAGAAGGAATCCTGCTTCTCCTGAACGGCTTTCATTTGTTAACTGAAACAGTTGAATTCTCTGTTAAAAAATATAAAAGAGTAAAATTTAGTAAGAGGAAAAGCAAAATCTGAATTTATTGCTTGCTTAAGTAAAGTAGTGCAACATTGGTCAGACACAGTGCCACTGAGCACAGCACAATGCAGACCTTAGATGAAGTGTTGGGGCCAGGGAATTGAGAAGGTTATATTGGTTAAGTTTATGAGTCTGGGCTTCCAAGCTTAGAAGCATGGCTTTTAGCACTCTGATCAACTGGTTTGGTTAAAAGTACTTACTGTGGCACTGGGGAGAGGCTGTTAATCACACAAAACTTGGAGTCACTAGTTGGTTGGTTTTCTATGGTATGCTCACTGTCATAGATTTATTAGATTAAGGTGTGTTGCCAGAGATTGATCAAACAGGATTAACAATGGTATTTATTTGTTACCATGGCTATAAAGCAGCCAGTATTTTCTTAGGAATAAGGGGCTATTTACTTTTTACTATACTATGCACGTGTTTTGATATTTTATATATTTAAAGGCTCATGATTTTTTATATCGAGGAAGATAGAGTAAAATTCTTTTCTCTAGCTCTATTACCTATAACTCAAAACACTGGTCATTTTATTTAAAACAAGCATATATAATATGAAAGGTTAAATGGAGATAGTAGGCTGGCCAGAGATCTCAAGATCTAAGATTTTCTTTAATCTCATATATCTCAGAATTGAAGATGATGAAACCAGCAACCCAGAAATGTCAATTGGCAAAGACCAAACCCCTTGCTTTTCCCAACAAAATCTATTTTTTCTATTTAAAGAACCAAGAAGTGGCCAAACTAACAAAAATAATACTTTCAAGCAAAACAATAATCTAGTCAAGCGAAATACCTCCCCACCCCACACACCACCATAAACACAAAGATCTACATCCTGACCCAGACTAAGCAAAGACAAACCATGGAATTTATAATTCCACACTCTCCAAGTCCCCACCTGTATGATGCGAGGATGAGAAGGGAGCTGGGATTTTCATCACTGCAAGGGTGTAATAAAACCCCTTAACTCCTTATTAGTAAGTGATAAATTAAAGAAAGTAACTAGCCTCAGGGCTGGATGGGATACAGCAAAAAAAAAAAAAAAAAGAAAAATACATTATTTCTATCACCAGTGTCCTGGAAGTAAAGGAGAAAGAAAACAAGGTTGGAAAAGTACCTGAAGATATAATGTAAGAACAATCCCCACACTTACCAAAATACATGAACCTATAGATTCAAGAAACTGCATGAGTACCAAATAGAATAAACCCAAAATAATTAATGCCAAGACACATCATAAACTTCTGCAAAAAAGACACCTTAACTAAAACAAAGATACCCTACTGAATGAGAGAAAATATTTGTATACCATATATCTGACAAAGTACTGATACTGAAGATATACCAAGAACTCATAAATATATATATAAAAACAAAACAAATAATCCAATGAAGAAATGGACAAAAAAACTAAATAGAGACATCTTCAACAAAGACGTTAAAATGGACAGCAGGCACCTGGATAAATGTTCACAATCACTTATTAGATAAATGCAAATCAAGACCACAATGAGATACCATCTTACACCTGTGAGAACAGTCCACATTGAAAAGACTGAAAACAAGTGCTGGTGAGGATGTGGAGAAAAGGGAACTGTTCTACATGCATGGTTGGAATGCAAACGAGTCTAGTCTCTATGAAAAGCTGTATGAAGTTTCCTCAAAACATTAAACATGGATCTGCCATTAGACCCAGTAACTTCACTCTTAGGCATCTTCCCCAAAAATTCAAAACACTAAATCGAAAGGAAAATTTCACTCTCATGTTTGTTGTAGCACTATTTATTATAGCAAAGCCATAGAAAACAACCTAAGTGCCTCAGAGCACATGAATGGATAAAAAGATGTGGATATATACACAATGGAATACTAAAAGACAAACTCATGCTATTTGTGACAACATGGACAGAGCTTGAAAGGATAATGCTAAGTGAAATAAGTCAGAAAGAGAAAGAAAAATACCAGATATTTTCACTAATATATGTAATATAAAATAACTAAATTAATAGTTAAATAAACACAAGCTGAAAAATTAACACTTAATAGCTGACTACAGAACTGAGACACCAAGAGGGAGGAGGCAGGGGCGGGGAGAGAACACAGAGGGAAGGAAGCACAATGGTCTTTGGTGATGGAATATGGATGCGTGGGTGGTGGGTGTGTTATAGGGCAACCCAGATATGAAATGGGTTGCCTGATTGGGTCCTCACCCACGTGCTTAAAAGGGACTTATTAATACTCAACTGAAGGCACACACAAAAGCTTAATAAAGGGTTTATCTACAAGAAAGGGAAATGAATATTTCAGGGAGAAAAAGAGGGAGATAAACTCATGAATGCGTCCTACACATTCCGCTGACCTGGAATCCCAACAGCACGCTGAGTGCTGGCAAAAAGCCAAGAGCCATGAGGCCAAGAGTGAGACCTAAGACCCATATGTCTGGTTTTATACCAACACTGGCAGCTTAACCCCACCCTCAAATCCCAGTAACCCTCCCTTTGGTGATGATGGGATTTGTCATTCCCAGTGTCTAGATGGCATTGGTCTGGAGTTGGGGTGGAGTCCACAGAAACTATATGGAGTTTGCTCAGGACATCTTTTCCCCCTAACAGGTGCACTATGGTGATAACTGATGACAGTATCTCAATATTACTTCAGTTAAAACTAAATAACCGAATACATTTTTAAAAGGTTGAGAAATTAAATTTACCTCCCTCCCAAAAAAAAGGTAGGTAAAAATGCTGAAGGTTATAAAAAGAAATAAAATATCACCTATGTGTGAGAACAATGTATATGACTGTAGATTTCATATCAGATCACTGAGGACAGAAGGAAGTGGCACATAGCATTTCCCAAGGGTTTAAAGGGAAACTCTCAACACAGAATCCTAAATCACATAAAAAAAATCCTTAAGGAATGGAGTGACTCAACAAAATTCTCTAAACAAAAAGGATATGATAACACACAATTCTAGAAACATCAGAGAGAAAGCAAACACGTGGAAGAAACAAAAATATGGGTAAATACAGGATAATTATACACACACACAAAATTAGTTCATAAATAAGAGAAAACATGGGTGTTAGATGAGTTGGATTCATCAGCATCCATCTTTTGGGGAAAAAATTTCTTACAGATACTTACAACTCATTCACCTTTTCCCTTTTTCCTACTTGCCAATAGTTCCTGCAAGAATCAAATTCCAGAAGAGTTGAGACAGCTGGTAAGAAAAGCTTGGTTTCATCTTTGCTAATGTCACACTTTTTATATCATTATATCTGAGACAATAAGATTGGGGTGTTCAGTTTCAATATCTAGTGTCAAATTAGCTTTAAATAGGTTGACAATTTTCTGTAGGTTACATTACTATTCAGGAAGACTGATACATTTTCTTCTTGAACTGAAAAGAATGCTAGCGTATTGAGGTTTTCATACCTGTTGTAGGTACTTTCAATATTTGTGGACATAAGCAGTTCTAGTGTCAAAAACATATTTTTGTTATTTGAAGCAGAAGTCTTTTTAGTGTGGACACATGCTATTGTAAATTGTGCTGTAGCTAGGAGAGCAGGTTTCCTTTTGAATTCGTGTTTATTTATCTTTTTGGTAGATTCCTAGGAGTGGAATTGCCGAGTCATATGGTAAAACCATTTTTAGTAATTTGAGAGTCATCCACACAGCTTTCCACAGCGACTGTGAAACGGGCGGAGAGACCTCTTTTGAGGGTTGGAGTGGAGTCTCTTTGTGGTCGCCAAATGAAGCTGTGGTGAAGGCCACACGAGAGGCCACAGGGTTTCTGAGACCAGAAAGCCACCAAAAAAGCCCCAAAGGGCCAAAAAGACCAAAAACCAAAAGCTAAGGGACAGTGCCCGATAAGAGGACAGGTCACTGTCTGTGGGTTCTCACCTGCGCGCACAATTCCGAGAGACCTCAGGCTCCAGGAACTACAACCAGGGGCTTTATTTACAAACGGGAAATAACAAGCTCACTGTCCCCACAGTGGTGGCTGCCTCACCCAGGTACCAACAACAAACAGCTCTCTGAGGACCAGGCCCGGGGCCTTTGGTGCTCCTTTCAGGCCACGTCAGAGACGGGACCGAGGCCCAGTCCGGGACAGAGTCCTTCGGCTTCTCTTCCTCCTCGGAGGGCGGCTGCTGGATGCTTCTTTTCTTCTCTCTTCAGAGGCTGGAACCATCTACTTTTCTTCAGGGGTCTGGTGTGGCCAGTGACACCAGAGTTGCTAACTGAAACAGGGGCTCGGGGTTGTCTCCTTTTTCTGGGGGATCCCTCAGCTCCCTCCAACCCTGGCTTAGATCCTCTTTCACCCACAAGTTTGATTGGACCATTTACCACCAATCAGCTCACAGCTCACACCTGATTGGTCCATTACAAACAGCCGTTACCCGTTACCGAGCTCTGAGGAGCAACTGCCACAACGGACTTGTGGTGGAGCGGCAGGTTGGAAGGACGTCACTGCCCTGCCGGCTCCCACCACGAAGATGGATGGGTTCCAGTAACAGCTAGACCAGTTTGCATTCCCACCAGCAGTGTAAGAGGGTTTCTTTTTCTCCACATCTTTGCCAGTATTTGTTGTTGCCAGTTTGTTTTTTGTTTTTTTAATATGTCATTTTTACCATTGCAGTTGGTATCTCACTGTGGTTTAATTTGCAACTGTCTCATTATAAGTGATGTTGAACTTTTTTTGTATACCTCTTGGTCATTTGCACTTCTTCTTTGGAAAAGTATATGTAATCTTTTCTGCACCCCTCTCCCCTTTTTTTTGACTGGGTTGTTTGCTTTGTTTTTGGTGAGTTGTGTAAGCTCTTTATAGATCATTGATATCAGTCCCTTATCAGTTGTATGGTGGGCATATATTTTTCCCATTCAGTAGGGTGTCTCTTTGTTTTGATTATTGTCCCTTTTGTTGTACAGAAGCTTTTAAGTTTGATGCAGTCCCCGTTGTTTATATTTGCCTTCTTTTTCTTTGCTATTGGAGATGAGTCCTCAAAGATATTTCTGAGGTTTATGTCATTGAGTGTTTTGTAAATGTTTTCTTCTATATCGTTTTTAGTTTCAGATCTTACATTCAAGTCTTTTAACCATTTTGAATTGGTTTTTGTGTGTGGCGTGAGGTAATAGTCTAATTTCATTCTTTTGCATGTGGTAGTCCTGTTTTCTCAGCATCATTTATTGAAGAGACTATCCTTATCCAGTGCATATTCTTTTCTCCTTTGTTATAGTTGACCATATATGTGTGGCTTTATTCAAGGGCTTTCAATTTGATACCATTGGTCTGTGCATCTGTTTTGTTCTAGTACCATGCTGTTTTTATTATTATGGATTTATAGTATAGTTTGAAATGTGGGAGTGTAATAACTCTGTTATTCCTCCTTTTAGTCAGGGGAACTTTGGCTATTTGAGGGTTTTTGTGATTCCATACAAATTTAAGCAGTATTTGTTCCACTTATTTGAAGAAAGCCATTGAGATTTTAATTGGGATTGCATTTAATTTGTAAATTGTTTTGGATAGGAAGACAATTTTGTCAATGTTGATTCTTCCTATCCATGAACAGAGAATATCCCATCTTTTTGTGTCTTCTATTTATTTTAACACTATTTTATAGTTTTCCTTGCATAGGTACTTTACATCCTGTGTTGTATCTAATTTTTGGTGAGTTTGCAAATGGGGTGACTTTCTTAATTTCTTCTTCTTATTGTTTGAATATGAAAGCAATTAATTTTTGTGTATGTTTTGATCTTGTACCCTACCCTGACACTTTGCTGAAATGGTTTATCGTTTTGATTAGTGTGTGTGTGTGTGTGTGTGTGTATGGACTCTTATGGGTTCTCTATATATATTACTATATCATCTGTAAATAATGACAATTTTAGTATTTCTTTCCCACTTTGGGTTTCTTTTCCACTTTGGATATCTTTTATACCTTTCTCTTGCCCAATTGCTCTAGCTAGAACTTCTAATACTACATTGAATAGTGGTGGTGAGAATGGACATCCTTTCTTGAACCAGATCTCAGTGGGAAGGCTTTCATTTTTTTCACTATTGGGAATGATACTTTCTATGGAATTGTTATGAATGAATTTTATTATGTTAAGATATATTCTATTTATTCCCTCTTTTTCATGGGTTTTCATCATAAGTAAATGCTGAATCTTATTAATCTTACACAACATCTATTGAAATGATCATATTGTTTTACTTTTCAATTTTTTATTTTTTAAATATTGGCGAATGACATTTATTGATTTTTTGGTGTTGAATCTTCCATGCATCCCTGGTATAAATACCACTCGTTTATGGTATATAATCTTTTTAAAGTGTTGAATTCAGTTTGCTAAGATTTTATTGAGGATTTTTGAGTTCATTCAGGTGACTGATGTGCAGGTTTCTTCATTTGGCTTTGATATTAGTGCAATGTTGGCTTCATAAAATGTGTTTGGGAGAATTCCTTCTTTCTCTGAGAAAGATATGTATTAGTTCATCTTTGAAGATTTGGAAGAACTCACTTGTGGTGTCATCTGGTCCTATGCTTTTAAATTTCTTGGAAACATTTTGATGACTATTTCAATTTCCTTGCTTGTGATTGGTTTGTTTTGGTTTTCTATATCTTCCCTATTCAGACTTAGATGATTTTATAATTCTATGAATCTGTACATTTCATGTAGTTTTGTCACATTTTTTGCATATAAATGTACATCAGCAATATCTAATTATCCTCTTACTTTTGGCAGTGTCTATTGTAACTCCATCTTTCATTTCTCATCTTATTTATTTGATTTTTCTCCCTGTTTTTCTTAGTGAGCCTAGGTAAAGTTTTGTCTATTTGTTTAATTTTAAAAGAAACATCTTTTGGTATCATTGATCTTTGGACTGTCTTTTTTATTTCAATTTCATTTATTTTTGCTCTAGTTTTTATCATTTCCTTCCCTCTACTGTTTTTTGTTGTTGTCATTGTTGTTCTTCTTTTCCTAGTTCTTTGAACTAAGAGAAAAGTTTGTTTGGATTCTTTTTAGTTTCTTCATATGGACCTAGATTCCTATATATTTCCCCTTAGTACTGATTTTACTGTGTCCCATATGTTTTGGGGTTGTGTATTCATTTTCATTCAAGGTATTTTACGATTTCTTCTTTCATTTCTTCATTAACCCAGTGGTCCTTCAGTAGTGTGTTGTTCAGTCTTTACATATTAGAGGATTTCCTTTTTGGTTGATTTCTAATTTGATACCTTTATGTTCACAGAAGATACCTTTTATCTATTGTAATCCTCATAAACCTGTTGATACTTATCTTGTGACCTAGAATGTAGGTAGTCTTGGAGAATGCTGTATATACATCCATTAAATCCATGTGATGTAGTTCTTTGTTTAGGGAAATTGTGTCCTTTTTTATTTTCTGTGTTAATGATCTGTCCATTGGTGACAGTGGGGTGCTGAGGCATTCTCCAATACTTATATTTCCTCCAATGTCATTTTTCAGATGTAATATTAATTACCTAATATATTTTTGTACTTCTTCATTTGGTGAATGAAGATGAGTGTTATGTCTTCCTGTTTTACTGTTCCCTTAATTGTTATATAGTGTACTTCCCTGTCTCTTGTTTTCTTTATAAGTTGGAATTAATTAATTAATTAATTAATTTATATAAATAAAATGTCACTGCTTTCCTTTGATTGATGTTTTATTGTAGAATTTTTTTACATATTTTTCTTTTCAGTCTGTTTATCCTAGAAACTTTGATGTGCTTCCTGGAGACAGCAGATAGTTCAATTTTGTTTCCTGATCCAATTTGATACTTTGTATCTTTTTATTGGTGAATTCAGCATTTAAATTTAGAGCATTATTGCTATGTGAAAGTTCACTACTGTCCTTTGTCCTTAGTTTTGTGATTCTGTTCAATTCCTTTCTCAGTTTGTGTGTGTGTGTGTGTGTGTATGTATGTGTGCGTATTTATTTCTGTCTTTGGCTTAAATGCTAAGGTTTCTTTCAATATTTATTTGGAGGGGTTTAGTAGTTGCAGACTCCCTAAGATGCTGTTAGTCTGAAAAGGTCTTTATCACTCTGTCATATCTGAAGGAGTTCACCCCAAGAGTGATTGGGGCCGAGATGTGTGCATGTGGTTGTGTTTGGGTTTGGGCGGGTTCGAGGGCCTAAGCCAGGTTGTGGGTTTTCAGGCTCATCATAAGCAGAAGGCCAGTTGGGGCTGACTCCAGGGATCCAGGCATTTGGTGGCTTCTGTGTCTGTGCAGGGTGGCAGGGCAAGCCCAGCGTATGACGTTGCAGTCTCACCCTGAGGTGGCAGGATAGTTGGAACTGGTGCCAGGGATTGGGTTTCCTATTCACTTAACTTTGAGGTAAACATGTAGATTGATAGATATGATAAATAGATAAGCATACAAAGTATACATAATTGAATGCATTGATGTCATTATTTTGAACAAACTTATATGGTAGATCAATTATAAGGAAAATTAAAAAAATATTTTACATCCACTTATTCTTAAATGTTCTCCCTTTCTTTATGTGCATCTGATTCCATTATTTTTCTGATTTACATTATTTTCATCTCTTAAAATGACTTCTTTAACATTTCTTTCAAGGCAACCATATGAGTAAGTGATTTCCTCAGTTTGTCTGAGAAAATCTTTGTTTCTCATTCACTTTTGAATAGTAATTTCATAGGGCATAGAATTTTGGTTTGATATATATATTTTTTTATCCCAATACTTAAAATATTTCATCCCACAGTTTCAGAAGTCAGATGTAATAATTACATTTGTTCAACTATAGGCAAGAAAGATGTTTCCTTTAGGTTCTTTTGAGATTTTTCTTTATCTTTGATTTTATGTAATTTTAAAAACTTATGCTTATGTGAACAGATATTTATTTTTATTTTTTTTTTTTGGCACTTATCAAACTTTGTGTTCTCCAAGATTCTAGGATCTACAGTTTGGTGTCTGGCATTAATTTGGGGGAAATTCTCCACTGTTGGTTCAAATATTTTTTTTTTTTTTTTTTTTGAAAACTTTTTTTTTTTTTTAAATATTAAATTTTATTTTTATATTCCCCCATACAATTGCAAACGCCCCATTCTGACCCCAATCCTTCCCCTCCCGCCCCCCACCCCCAAAAAAGTGTCTCTGGTTCATAGTTTTTTTGTTGATTTTGATTTTCACTTTCTTATATTCATTTTCCTGGTCCCTTATTTAAGTTTCTAGATTCCTGCTATGAGTGAGACCATCCGGTATTTTTCTTTTTCTTTTTGGCTTATTTCGCTGAGCATGATCCCTTCCAGTGCCATGCATGTTGCTGCAAATTGCATGTGTTTATCTTTTTGAATGCTGAGTAATATTCCATGGTATATATGTACCACATCTTCTTGATCCAGTCATCTATTTTTGGGCATTTGGGTTGTTTCCAAAGCTTAGCTATTGTAAACAGTGCTGCTATAAACATAGGAGTGCAGGTGCTCTTTGGAATTGATGTTTCTGTGTCCTTTGGGTAAATACCTAGGAGTGGAATTGCTGGATCATATGGAAGCTCTATGTTTAGTAGGTCCAGAAATCTCCACACAGCTCTCCATAGTGGTTGGACCAGTTTGCACTCCCACCAACAGTGCACAAGAGTTCCTTTTCTCCACATCCTCGCCAACATTTGTTGTTGCTAGTTTTTTTAATATGTGCCATTCTCACTGGTGTGAGATGGTATCTCATGGTAGTTTTGATTTGCATTTCCCTGATTACAAGTGATGTTGAACATTTTTTCATATGTCTGTTGGCCATTTTCATTTCCTCTTCAGAGAAGTTTCTTTTTAGCTCTTCTGCCCATTTTTGACTGGATGATTTTCTTTGTTGTTGCTGAGTCTCATCAGCTCTTTGCAGATTTTTGTGATCAGTCCTTTATCATTAGTGTTGGGTGCAAAAATGTTCTCCCAGTTGGTGGGGTTTCTCTTTGTTTTTGTTATTGTCTCTTTTGCTGTGCAGAAGCTCTTTAATTTGATGTAGTCCCAGCTGTTTATCTTTCTCTTCACTATCACTGCTTTGGGTGATGTGTCTGTAAAGATGTCTTTGATGTGCAAATCACGTAGTGTTTCGCCTATATTTCCTTCTATGTATTTTATGGTTTCAGGTCTTATGTCTAGTTCTTTAATCCCATTTTGAGTTGATTTTTGTGTATGGTGTGAGGTAGTGGTCAAGCTTCATTCTTTTGCATGTAGCGACCCAGTTTTCCCAGCACCATTTATTGAACAAACTTTCTTTGCTCCAATGCATAGTCTTTGCTCCTTTGTCAAAGATTAGTTGACCATAAATCTGTGGGTTTATTTCTGGATTTTCTATTCGATTCCATTGGTCTGTATGTCTGTTCTTGTTCCAATACCATGCAGTTTTGATGATTATGGCTTTGTAGTATAGTTTGAAGTCTGGGAGTGTGATGCCTCCATTTCCTTCTTTTTTTTTCAGTAGAGCTTTGGCTATTCGGGGTTTTTGGTGATTCCATATGAATTTCATCAATAATTGTTCTATTTCTTTGAAGAATGCCATTGAGATTTTGATTGGAATAGCATTGAATCTGTATATTGCTTTTGGTAGGATGGCCATTTTAATAATGTTTATTCTTCCAATCCATGAGCAGGGGATGTCTTTCCATTTCTTTGTGTCTTCTTCTATTTCTTTTAACAGTGTTTTATAGTTTTCTTTGTATAGGTCCTTTACCTCTTTTGTTAGATTTATTCCCAAATATTTGATTTTTTTGTTTCGATAATAAAAGGGGTGGTTTTTTTGATTTCTTCTTCTTCAGATTTATTGTTTGTGTATAGGAAGGCTACTGACTTTTGCGTGTTGATTTTGTATCCTGCCACTTTACTGAATTGATTGATGAGTTGAATTAGTTTTTCTGTGGAGATTTGGGGTTCTCTATGTATATTATCATATCATCTGCAAATAGTGATAGTTTGACTTCTTCTTTTCCTATTTGGATTCCTTGGATGTCTTTCTCTTGTCTTATTGCTCTGGCTAGGACTTCCAGTATTATATTGAAAAGCAGTGGTGAGAGTGGACATCCTTGTCTTGTTCCAGATCTTAATGGAATTGCTTTCAGCTTTTCACCATTGAGAATGATACTGGCTGTTGGCTTGTCATAGATGGCCTTTATGATGTTGAGGTATGTTCCTTGTATCCCAAGAATTTCAAGGGCTTTTATCATGAATGGGTGTTGCACTTTGTCGAAAGCTTTCTCAGCATCTATTGATATTATCATATGGTTTTTATATTTCTTTTTGTTGATGTGTTGGATAACGTTGATTGATTTTCGGATGTTAAACCATCCTTGTGCCCCTGGAATGAATCCAACTTGGTCGTGGTGAATTATCTTATGGATACATTGTTGGATTCTGATAGCTAAAATTTTATTGAGGATTTTTGCATCAGTGTTCATTAGGGAGATTGGCCTATAGTTTTCCTTTTTTGTGTTGTCCTTATTCGGTTTTGGTATTAGTGTAATATTGGCTTCATAGAACGTGTTTGGTATTGTCCCTTCCTTCTCAATTTTTTGGAAGAGTTTGTGAAGGATAGGCACTAATTCGTCTCTGAATGTTTGGTAGAATTCATTTGTAAATCCATCAGGTCCTGGGCTTTTGTTTTTGGGGAGGTTTTTAATTACCATTTCAATTTCGCTGCTTGTAATTGGTCTGTTTAGGTGTTCTATTTCTTCTTTATCTAGCTTTGGGTGATTGTAGAGTTGTAGGAATTTGTCCATCTCCTCTAGATTGTTGAACTTGTTTCCATATAACTGTTCATAGTAGTTACTGATTATTCTTTTGATTTCTGCTGTGTCCGTTGTGATTTCTCCTCTTTCATTTATGATTCTGTGTATTTGTGCTTTCTCCCTTTTTTCCTTTGTGAGCCTGGCTAGGGGTTTGTCTATTTTATTTATTTTTTCAAAGAACCAGCTCTTGGTTTCATTGATCTTTTGGATTGTTTTTTAGTTTCAATTTCATTTATTTCTGCTTTGGTTTTTATTATTCTCTTTCTTCTACTGGTTCTGGGGTTTTTTTGTTGTTCTTTTTCTAGATCTTTGAGCTTCGAGATTAGGTTGTTTCTTTGAGTTCTTTCTTGTTTTTTGATGTGAGCTTCTATTGCTATATATTTTCCTCTTATTACTGCTTTTGCTGCATCCCATACATTTAGGATATTGGTGTCCTCCTTGTCATTCAATTCAAAGAATTTTTTAATTTCTTCTTTGATCTCCTCGTTAGTCCAGTGGTCTTCCAGTAGTGTGGCTTTTAATCTCCATGAGGTAGGATAGTTCCTTGCCTTCTTTTTATGATTTATTTCTAGTTTGATGCCTTCGTGGTCAGAAAAGATGGTTGGTATGATTTCAATCTTGGTGTATCTGTTGATGTTTGTCTTGTGCCCCAGTATGTGATCGATCCTGGAGAATGATCCGTGTGCGCTTGAGAAAAATGTGTACTCCGTTTTTTTTGGGTTTAGTGTTCTATAGATGTCTGTTAAGCCCAAATGCTCTAGGTCCTTATTTAGAGCTTTAGTTTCTTTACTTATTTTTTGTCTTGTTGATCTATCCATTGTTGATAGTGGTGTGTTGAAGTCTCCCACTACATATGTGTTTTCTCTGATGTCTGTTTTCAGAGAGGACAACAGTTGTCTGATATATTTTGGTGCTCTTTCGTTTGGTGAGTATATGTTAATGAGTGTTATTTCTTCTTGAAGTATTGTCCCCTTAATCATAATGTAGTGACCATTGGGGTCTCTTTTTATTTTTTTGAGTTTGAAGTCTGTTTTATCTGATATAAGTATAGCTGTTCCTGCTTTCTTTTTTGGCCCATTTGCTTGTAGGATTGTTTTCCATCCTTTGACTTTGAGCCTATTTTTATCTTTTGTAGCTAAATGTGTTTCCTGGAGACAGCAAAAGGTTGGGTTTTGTTTCTTAATCCAGGCTGCAACTCTGTGTCTTTTTATTGAAGAGTTTAGTCCATTTACATTTAGAGTTAATATTGATATGTTAGCATCTGTATTTGCCATTATGTTTGTCTTTCCTTTGATTTTATTTATTTATTCTTTTAATAACTTTTTTTTTTTTTTTGGTCTTCTTTCGTTGTTATTCGTCCCTCTGAGGTTCTGGCTTTAGGATTCCTTGTAGTATTTTTTGGAGTGGGGGTTTAGTCGCAATGAAATTCCGGAGTTTCTCTTTGTCTGGGAAGGTCCATATTCTTTCTTCATGGAGGAAAGAGAGCTTTGCGGGATAGAGTATTCTTGGTTGGCATCTGTTTTCTTGGAGTCTGTTGACTATGTCCCTCCACTCTCTCCTTGCCCGTAGTGTTTCTTCAGAGAAGTCTGATGTCAGCCTGATTGGTTTTCCTTTGAATGTTATCTGTTTCTTCCCTCTTGTCAGCTTCATTATTTTTTCCTTGTCCTGGATTCTTGGGAGCTTTACTATTATGTGTCTTGCTGTGTTTTTCCTTTCGTCGTGGAAGTTTGGTGTTCTTCTTTCTTCTTGTATATCAATTTTCAGCTCCTTCTTCTCATTTGGGAAGTTCTCTTCAATTATATCCATGAATATTTTCTCTGTTCCTACATCTCTCTCCTCTCCTTCTGGAATTCCTATAACTCTTATATTTCCTTTCCTCATGGAGTCAGATAGTTCCCGAAGTCTTTCTTCATTCTTTTTCCTTCGTACTTCTCTTTCCTTTTCTGTTTTGGTTCTTTTTATTTCTGTGTCTTCAAGATTACTTATTCGTTCTTCCATTTCATCTATTCTGCTTTCATTGCTTTTCCCAGAGTTCTTTAGTTCCTCCATTAATTCTTTGATCTCCTGCATTTCTCTTACTTCCCTCTTTAGGGACTCAATTTCCTTCTTCTGATCTATCACTTTTTTAATCATGGCAATTTTAAATTCTCTTTCTGGAAGGCTCAGAAGTTCTTCCAAGTTGCTGTCGTTGCAATCTGGGGAGTGGTTTTCTTTTTGTGGTGTGCTTCTTTCCTGAGGAGTTTTTAGGTTGCGTGTGGTTCTTCTACTCCCTACTGTCTGTTTTCTAATTTGTCGTATGCGTTGGGACACTGTGTTGCTCGGACTGACTGACATCTTGGGTGAACTTCTCCGCTCCCCTCTGGCTCTTCCAGGAGCCATCTCTGTCTTCTGGGGGAGCTTTCTGCTGGTTTTAGGCAGTTTTTACTGAAGAAATGTCCCTGTTCTCAAATGGCGAAGCAGGATGCAGTCCCTGCACCTCCGGTTTCAGGCACACTCTTCTGCGCACCCGGTCTGCCCCGGACGTGGGTGCCTGCTCCCTCTGTGGGCTCAGACTGCTGGTCGGAAGGGGCCTGGCGTGGAATAACTTCCCGGCTGGCCACTGGGTCCTCCAGAAACCTTCTGCCCTTTTCAAGCAGACTTAAGAAATGTCCTGTTTTATAGGGTGTTAGTGACTTTTTTTTTTTCCTGGTCGCTAGGTGGCGCCAGAGATCTCTCCTATTGTCCTTGGGGGGCTGTTTTTCGCCTCCCCCCACCCCGTGGGAAAGAGAACAGAGCGGGAATGGTAGGGTACACCTCAACAGCTTTGGGGTGCTGTGTCTGCCTTGTGCCCCACCGTCGTGGAGAAACCACGCCCCGAATTTTCGTGCCCCGGGTCTCAGTTCAAAGCCCTCAGGTCCAGGACGCGGGCTGTAGCCCAGTTCAGTGGCGCGGGAATGGCGCCTTTTGCACCCGGCTCCCGTGCCTGGGCGCCTGGTTCCTGCTCACTCAGGGAGGGACCTTCACCTCAGTGAGGACCTCCGTGCGTCTCCCCGCAAGCCTAGGTCGTCTCCCCGCAAGCCTAGGTCGCAGGCGCGGGGACCTGGGCAGCCGCGATCCCGGTCTGCACTTGCTTTTCAAGCGCGCCAGGCGCGCCGCGTTTCCCGCGCAGGCTTACCGGCAGCCCGGGCTGTGTGCGCGGCTCCTGGGGTCTTTGTTCTTCTCTAATGGCGCCCGGAGCCGTTCGCTCACCGCCGCGGTGGATCCTGCAGGGTTCGCCTCAGCTCCCGTTCACGGGGTGTGGTGGCTGCAATAGTTCCTTTCCGCTCACAGTCCCGCTTGCTGCGTCGTTTGTTCTTGTTGGTTGTTTTGGTTTGTTGTTTCCTCCTCTCTGCCGGTCGGAGAGTGCCGCCTCTGTGGGCGGGGGAGGGGAGCAGGGTTCTGCGCTTCCCTCCCTTCTAGTCCTCTTTTATGGCCACTTTCTTCTTCGGGCAGTTCGCTGGCGTCACCCGTTTATCTTCCGTGTCCCAGTTCTCACTGGGACCTGCCGCTTTTCCTCCCTATTCACTTTTTTTAATGGGAGATCTTACTCGCAGTGTCTCCTTGCCGCCATGTTGCTCCGCCCCCTATGGTTCAAATATTTTTTATGGTCCTTTATTTCTTCTCCTATTATTCTCATTATGCAGCTGTTAGATCTTTTGTAGTTGTCTAACACCACATGGTTAACCCATTCCGAATTCTTTTCACACTTAACTTTCTTTAAATTTTAGTTTTTGAGGATTCTATTGCTATAAACTTTAACTTGAACAATTTTTCCTCAGTCGTATTCCATCTGTTAGTATGTCCAATGACGGCATTCTTCATTTTTGTCGCAGTGTTTGATCTCTAGCATTTCTATTTGGTTCTTTCTTAGGATTTCTACCTCTCTGCTTACATTCACCATCTAATTTTTAAAAAGTTGTCAGTTATTTACATGTCTATATACCTTTTACTCTTCTAGATGTGCATGTTTCACTTACCCTCCACCAATCCTCCCATGCAAAATGTCCTATCTCCTTTCTTCATCTAAATCCTCCTCCATCTTCTCTGTTCCCTCTCTGAATTAGAATATGTTTCATAGTCTAGTGGTGACCATTTATTTTTGCATGCTTTCATCTTTATCTGTAGAGCCCATAGCATAATAATCACATTTGCTTAAAATTCCAAGTCTGATGATTTAATGTTCCTGTTGTGTTTGTTTTGTCTCTTCAAATTGTTGGGTTTATACCACCCCCTTATTATGCCTGTAATTTTTTCTTGAGAGCCAGACATCATGTACTTAGTAAAAAGAACTGCTATAAATAGGTATTTAGTAATATAGCAAGGAAAGAAAGAATCCTATAGTTATATGTTTAGGTCACACTCTTAGTGACACTGTGCCTCTTGATTGGGATCTTTATAAGTGTTTCTGTGTTGTTTTGTTGTTTTTTTTTTTTCCTCCTCCAGGAGGAATAGGTTAAGTAGGGGAATCTGGTATTGTATATTTCCATTTCCCCTGTTCACTTTGTTGCTGATAATGCTATATAACAGGTTAGCGTGTGGTTAACTGGTTTCCCTTAAAGACAAACTTTATTAAGAAAAACAGTCTCATTTATTTCAAAATGGTTCATTTTCCCCTTTCCTCACTGAAATCATGAGAGTATTTTTTTTTTTTTGT
The DNA here is from genome assembly GCF_014898055.3 of Talpa occidentalis. Lineage (NCBI taxonomy): Eukaryota > Metazoa > Chordata > Mammalia > Eulipotyphla > Talpidae > Talpa > Talpa occidentalis. The sequence continues at coordinate 56,525,530 of NW_023600993.1, forward strand.
ATATACTGTGAGATCATGGTTGTTTTTCCTGAGGTTAATCTTAGTATTGTGGAGGTATATTATGATGGGATTCATTTGGAGTTTTTAATCTCTGTTGTCTGCACTAAAATTCCTACAATTCTTAAGTTGCAGTTCAGGTTTCCTACCCAGGCGCTGGTCCCTACAGCAAATTTTTTGGGTTTGCACTTGGGTAAACCATGCCTCTTGTATTCAGATGTCAATCTCTCCTATTTTGGAAACAGTGGTTTGTCTGTGTCTTCTCCTTTTATGGCTCCAAGTATAGTTTTGATTTTTTTAATACAAACTCTTAAATAATGACAAATTAATTCCCCACAGAATTATAACCACACATTCCCAGACAGTATAAATATATGGTTGAACTAACACCAACACACATCACTACTTTGGCAATTACATAATAAAACAAATTATCAAGTACCTAAATATTAAGTTACAAAGATCAGAAGGCATAAAAAGTACTAGATGTCTGCTCAATTCATTATCAGAAACCCACCTTTTTTTTTTTTTTTTTGCAAGAGTTGGAAAGAGAGTAACAAAAATCACACTCCATACAAAATTAAGTTGGTAAACAACTTTAGGTATATATGAACAAAATAAGAATTTCAGAAGTTGCATGATTAAGAATTGTTTTAGCTGCAATAATACAGCATCTCTACATTTTAAAAATAGTTCGTAAAGACCATATTCTACATGTTCTGTACAATGCAAAGCAACATTTTATTAGAAATTCTTTTTTTTTTAAATTTATTTATTTACACAAGAACCGGGGTACAGGCCAGATGCGCAGGAGGGTGAGAGGATTCACCAGAGACAGAGTGAGGAACAGAACAGGCAGACTGACTGAAATACATTGCTGAGGGGAGTAACAGGCGACAGGAGAGGTCTGCCACAACATGTGGGATTCTCACCGGCTGGCTGGGATCAAATCCGCGCTGCAGAGGCTGTGGACAGCTTCACAGTGCGGTGCTCAACTGCCTGCACCACCACAGAGGCCCTTATTAAAAATTCTTAATAGACTTTTCCAATTATTTTTTCAACCCTTCCCCATTGCCTGTTAAGTTGTGACCCGAAGCACAAACATTAACTGTAAGATCTTTCTTCTTGGAGATGTTAAAGAAATGTAGATTTTCAAAATGGAGTTTTTCATAACAGCATAAAATTAGATTTATAGAAAGACATTAAATAATCACTAAGACTTGGTTAAAAGAAGGGTGTTGTACAAACCTGAGACCTACTGGTACAAATGTAGGAGATGTAAACATAAAGTGAGCAGGCAAACAACCACATAGGCCATATTTTCCATGTTTGAAATGACTGAAGGAATAAACCACACAAGATCCAAAGTGTTCATAGTTTCTGGAATTTTAGTTCCATATGACACTAAAAATATACAAGTATTGTGTTGTGTACTGACACTTAATCTTCTTAATTCTTGTATATTGGTAAGATTCTGACATGGGGATGGAATTAAAGATAACCCACTACTTCATGATTTCAGGAGTGGTTAATTATACAAATGATAAGTACATTTTAAATGCTGAATACCCAAGCTGTTTTGCTAAGCGTCCAAATAAGTCAACCATATTCTAAGCATAGATGTTGCAGTTCTGTCAAGCCTGTGGTTTGATAAATTGCTTTTCAGTATTCTTATGGATGCTAGATTAGACTTATTCACCAAGACAATATTTACATGTATGACAAATTACATCCTGTTTCAAGTTCCATTTCCACAGTGATAGCATCAGGCACCCCAGTTTTATTTAATACAACAGTTGTTTCTATGAACATTAGGTCTTTGCAGCTAACTCTATTTAGGACAATACTTTTCCAACTACGAAAGTTGCTTGCTGTTAAAAGCTCCATGTGGCTTTTGTTTTATGAACTGTATTGTATCTTCATATTTAATTCCATCTTTATTTTTTTATTAAAAAATAATTTTATTTATTTATTTATATAAGCACTGGGTACAGTCAGAAGCACGGGAGGGTGAGAGAATTCACCAGAGTCAGAGCGGGAAGCAGAACAGACAGACTGACGAAATACACTGCTGAGGGGAGCAGCAGGTGGCAGGAGAGGTCTGCGTGCCATGTGGGACCCTCGCCCGGTGGCCAGGGATCGAACCAGCACTGTATGAGCTTTGGGCATCTTCACAACCCAGTGCTCAACCGCTGCACCACTGAGGAGGCCCTAATTCCATCTTTAAATGATAGGGCAATTACTGGAGCTCTCTAAAGGACGTTAACACAGTGAATAGCAAAACAACAACCAGGAATTTCACAGAATTTAAATTTTACAAAATGAAACCAGTCAACAATAATCTGATTGATGATGGCAACCAGAGAACATGGTTGCCTTTCCTCACAAAAGCAGTGTCATATATGCTTCAGTGTATATGCTTCATATACTCTTAGTATTATGGTAACTCCATACTTAAGTTTCTTTATAAATTTCTTTATAAATTTGGTACTCCTCAAGTACCAATGCCAAATATTATAAAAGGTCACATTGGTTGGATTGTGAAATATAAGAAATATCATGTATATATACACAATGGGATACTACTCAGCAATCAAAAATGATGAACTCATGTCATTTGCAGCAACATGGATGGTGCTGGAAGGGGTAATGTTAAGTGAAATAAGTCAGAAGAAAAAAGATAAACACTGGATGGCATCCTAATATGTAGAATATAAAGTAACTAAATTAATAGGCAGATAAAGACAAGCTGAAAAACTACACTTGATAGCTGATTACAAAACTGAAACACCAAGGTGGGGAGGGGATAGGAAAGGGGAAAGAACGAAGAGGGAAGGAAGCACAATGGTGGTGAAATATGAGTGAGTTCGTTGGGGGTGTATTATGTGGTAATACTTGATGGGGGTAACCAAATATTATTTCAAATAAGCTAAAGAATAACTAATAATTATAATAAATCTCATGTTATTGTATGTGACTTCCAAAAGAACTGGATGGTTTGTGCAAATCATGTTAATTTAATTGAAAATCACTCAACAGCATTATGAAAGCATTTATACTGAACACAGTAATAACAAAATATACTGCTTCAGCATACTCTTCTTGAAATTCTCAGTGCTTTGAATAATGAATTTGGGAGTAGTGGGAAAAAATGAACCTCCTAAGTGGCAGCAATTCTTCAATCCAGTAATAGAAAGGGAGTGCAATGAGATTTACCTCATCCAAGTCACAGCCTTGTAAAATGCTCTGCAGATTTCAAGTCAACAATTCTTTTTCCCAGTTAAATACTTTTATGGGATTTCTTGGTGGAGTAGTAATGAATTCTACATTTTACTTACTTGCATAGGGGTCATGCAATGTCTGTCAGCAATCTCCACTGCCTGGAATCTTTCTTCCTGCTCTTTAGAAATTTTATAAGTGTGTTATCAGAACACCATAGAACTTATTGAAGATTGTGACCTATTTATAGAGCTGGTTTAAGACAGGGTTATACAGGTAGCACCAGTGGCAGCTGCTGCAGGGCAGGGCACAGTAGGTCTTTTCAGGGTAGCTGTGTCATTGAAGGTGGCAGCAGTGGCGCCAGACTCAATCTGTTCAAATTTTTACTTTGATAGGACTGAGTGATTTCTTAAGCTCCTTTGAAAACCAGAAGTTCTGTTTATTAAATTTTTATGTATATTATGCAGCCACCTCATTTGTTTTTTAATTTACCTTGTATAAAGTATCCCACAATTAAGTTTTTTGGGCGGAGCAACATGGCGGCGAGGAGACACTGCGAGTAAGATCTCCCATTAAAAAAAGTTAATAGGGAGGAAAAGCGGCAGGTCCCAGTGAGAACTGGGACACGGAAGATAAACGGGTGACGCCAGCGAACTGCCCGAAGAAGAAAGTGGCCATCAAAGAGGACTAGAAGGGAGGGAAGCGCAGAACCCTGCTCCCCTCCCCCGCCCACAGAGGCGGCACTCTCCGACCGGCAGAGAGGAGGAAAACAACACACTAAAAACGACCAACAAGAACAAACGACGCAGCAAGCGGGACTGGGAGTGGAAAGGAACTATTGCAGCCACCACACCCCGTGAACGGGAGCTGTGGAGAACCCCGCAGGATGCGCCGCGCGGTGAGCGAACGGCTCCGGGCGCCATTGAAGAGAGCCCCGCCCCCGGGGAGGAGACCAGCACCAGCACACAGCCCAGGGCTGCCCGGTAAGCTTGCGAGGAAAGGCGGCGCGCTGGAAAAACAGGCGCGGATCGCGGTCAGGATTGCGCGGAACAGCGGCGCGCTGGAAAACCAAGTGCGGATCGGTATCACGCACGGAAAAGCAGTGCAGTTGAAAAGCAAACGCGGATCCAGATCGCAGCTGCCCAGGTCCCTGCGCATGCGACCTAGGCTTGCGGGGAGACCCGCGGAGGCCCTCACTGAGTGAGCAGGCCCAGGCGCCCAGGCACGGGAGCGGGATTCAAAAGGCGCCATTCCCGCACCACTGAACTGGGCTACAGCCTGAGTCCTGGAACTGAGGGCTTTGGAACTGACACCCGGGCACGAAACTAGGGGCGTGGGTTCCCCACGATGGTAGGGCACAAGGCAGACACAGCACCCCAAAGCCGTTGAGGTTTACCCTACCATTCCCGCTCTATTCCCTGTCCCACGGGGTGGAAAATCAGCTCCCCAAGGGCTCCAGGAGAGATCTCTGGCGCCACCTAGCGACTTGAAGCCAGCAGAGGCGCCTAGAGGAGCCAGTGGCCAGCTGGGGAGTTAGCCCACGCCGGGCCCCTTCCGACCAGTAAGTAGTCTGAGCCCACAGGGGGAGCGAGCACCCACAGCCGGGGCAGACCAGGCGCGCAGAAGAGTGTGCCTGAGACCGGACGCACAGGGAGTGTGTCCCACATCACCATCTTAGAACAGGGACATTTCTTCAGTAAAGACTACCTGCAGAAGGCTTCCTCAGGAGCCAGAGGTGAGCAGGGGAAGTTCGCCCACGTCAGACCCCCTCTGGCCTGCAGTCCAAGCCCAGAGGGGGAGCAGGAACCCACCGCTGGGGCAGACCAGGCGCACAGGGGAGTGTGTCCCCACATCGGCATTTTAGAACAGGGACCTTTCTCCAGTAAAGACTGCTTGAAACTGACCGATGACTCCTGGAGGAACCAGAGGAGAGCAGAGAAGCTCACCCAAGATGCCGGCCAGTCCCAACTACACAGTGTCCCAACGCATACGGCAAATTAGAAAACAGACAGTAGGGAGGAGAAGAACCACACACAACCTAGCAACTCCCCAGGGAAAAAGCACACCACAAAAAGAAAAGCAGCCCCCAGATTGCAACCACAGTAACTTGGAAGAACTTCTGAGCCTTCCAGAAAGAGAATTTAAAATTGCCGTGATTAAAAAACTGACAGAAGTCATAAAGGAAAACAATGATAAGGGAAAAATAATCAACGATCAGAAGAATGCAATTGAGTCCCTAGAGAGGGAAAACAATGGTCAGAAGAATGAAATTGAGTCCCTAAAGAGGGAAGTAAAAGAAATGCAGGAGATCAAAGAATTAATGGAAGAACTAAAGAATTCTGGGAAAAGCAATGAAAGCAGAATAGATGAAATGGAAGAATGAATAAGTAATCTTGAAGACACAGAAATAAAAAGAACGAAAACAGAAAAGGAAAGAGAAGTACGAAGGAAAAAGAACGAAGAAAGACTTCGGGAACTATCTGACGCCATGAGGAAAGGAAATATAAGAGTTATAGGAATACCAGAAGGAGAGGAGAGAGAAGTAGGAACAGAGAAAATATTCAAAGAGATAATTGAAGAGAACTTCCCAAATGTGAAGAAGGAGCTGAAAATTGATATACAAGAAGCAAGAAGAACACCAAACTTCCACGACGAAAGGAAAAATACAGCAAGACACATAATAGTAAAGCTCCCAAGAATCCAGGACAAGGAAAAAATAATGAGGCTGGCAAGAGGGAAGAAACAGATAACATTCAAAGGAAAGCCAATCAGGCTGACATCAGACTTCTCCGAAGAAACACTACGGGCAAGGAGAGAGTGGAGGGACATAGTCAACAGACTCCAAGAAAACAGATGCCAACCAAGAATTCTCTATCCCGCAAAGCTCTCCTTTCTCTTTGAAGAAAGAATATGGACCTTCCCAGACAAACAGAAACTCCGGAATTTCATTGCAACTAAACCCCCACTCCAAAAAATACTACAAGGAGTCCTAAAGCCAGAACCTCAGAGGGACGAATAACAATGAAAGAAGGCCAAAAAAAAAAAAAGTTATTAAAAGAATAAATAAATAAAATCAAAGGAAAGACAAACACAATGGCAAATACAGATGCTAACATATCAATATTAACTCTAAATGTAAATGGACTAAACTCTTCAATAAAAAGACACAGAGTTGCAGCCTGGATTAAGAAACAAAACCCAACCTTTTGCTGTCTCCAGGAAACACATTTAGCTACAAAAGATAAAAATAGGCTCAAAGTTAAAGGATGGAAAACAATCCTACAAGCAAATGGACCAAAAAAGAAAGCAGGAACAGCTATACTTATATCAGATAAAAGAGATTTCAAACTCAAAAAGATAAAAAGAGACCCCAATGGTCACTACATTATGATCAAGGGGACAATACTTCAAGAAGAAATAACACTCATTAACATATACTCACCAAACGAAGGAGCACCAAAATATATCAGACAACTGTTATCCTCTCTGAAAACAGACATCAGAGAAAACACATACGTAGTGGGAGACTTCAACACACCACTATCAACAATGGATAGATCAACAAGACAAAAAATAAGTAAAGAAACCAAAGCTCTAAATAAGGACCTAGAGCAATTGGACTTAACAGACATCTATAGAACACTAAACCCCAAAAAAACGGAGTACACATTTTTCTCAAGCGCACACGGATCATTCTCCAGGATCGATCACATACTGGGGCACAAGACAAACATCAACAGATACACCAAGATTGAAATCATATCAACCATCTTTTCTGACCATGAAGGCATCAAACTAGAAATAAACCATAAAAAGAAGGCAAGGAACTTTCCTACCTCATGGAGATTAAAAACCACACTACTGGAAGACCACTGGACTAATGAGGAGATCAAAGAAGAAATTAAAAAATTCTTTGAATTGAACGACAAGGAGGACACCAATATCCTAAATGTATGGGATGCAGCAAAAGCAGTAATAAGAGGAAAATATATAGCAATAGAAGCTCACATCAAGAAACAAGAAAGAACTCAAAGAAACAACCTAATCTCGAAGCTCAAAGATCTAGAAAAAGAACAACAAAAAAACCCCAAAACCAGTAGAAGAAAAGAAATAATAAAAACAAAAGCAGAAATAAATGAAATTGAAACTAATAAAACAATCCAAAAGATCAATGAAACCAAGAGCTGGTTCTTTGAAAAAATCAATAAAATAGACAAACCCCTAGCCAGGCTCACAAAGGAAAAAAGGGAGAAAGCACAAATAAATAGGATCATAAATGAAAGAGGAGAAATCACAACGGACACAGCAGAAATCAAAAGAATAATCAGTAACTACTATGAACAGTTATATGGAAACAAGTTCAACAATCTAGAGGAGATGGACAAATTCCTACAACTCTACAATCACCCAAAGCTAGATAAAGAAGAAATAGAACACCTAAACAGACCAATTACAAGCAGCGATATTGAAATGGTAATCAAAAACCTCCCCAAAAACAAAAGCCCAGGACCTGATGGATTTACAAATGAATTCTACCAAACATTCAGAGACGAATTAGTGCCTATCCTTCACAAACTCTTCCAAAAAATTGAGAAGGAAGGGACAATACCAAACACGTTCTATGAAGCCAAGATTGCACTAATACCAAAACCAAACAAGGACAACACAAAAAAGGAAAACTAAGGCCAATCTCCCTAATGAACACTGATGCAAAAATCCTCAATAAAATTTTAGCTATCAGAATCCAACAATGCATCCATAAGATAATTCACCACGACCAAGTAGGATTCATTCCAGGGACACAAGGATGGTTTAACATCCGAAAATCAATCAACATTATCCAACACATCAACAAAAAGAAATATAAAATCCATATGATAATATCAATAGATGCTGAGAAAGCTTTCGACAAAGTGCAACACCCATTCATGATAAAAGCCCTTGAAATTCTTGGGATACAAGGAACATACCTCAACATCATAAAGGCCATCTATGACAAGCCAACAGCCAGTATCATTCTCAATGGTGAAAAGCTGAAAGCAATTCCATTAAGATCTGGAACAAGACAAGGATGTCCACTCTCACCACTGCTTTTCAATATAATACTGGAAGTCCTAGCCAGAGCAATAAGACAAGAGAAAGACATCCAAGGAATCCAAATAGGAAAAGAAGAAGTCAAACTATCACTATTTGCAGATGATATGATAATATACATAGAGAACCCCAAAAACTCCACAGAAAAACTAATTCAACTCATCAATCAGTTCAGTAAAGTGGCAGGATACAAAATCAACACGCAAAAGTCAGTAGCCTTCCTATACACAAACAATAAATCTGAAGAAGAAGAAATCAAAAAAACCATCCCTTTTTTTATTGAAACAAAAAAAATCAAATATTTGGGAATAAATCTAACAAAAGAGGTAAAGGACCTATACAAAGAAAACTATAAAACACTGTTAAAAGAAATAGAAGAAGACACAAAGAAATGGAAAGACATCCCCTGCTCATGGATTGGAAGAATAAACATTATTAAAATGGCCATCCTTCCAAAAGCAATATACAGATTCAATGCTATTCCAATCAAAATTTCAATGTCATTCTTCAAAGAAATAGAACAATTATTGATGAAATTCATATGGAATCACAAAAAACCCCGAATAGCCAAAGCTCTCCTGAAAAAAAAAGAAGGGAATGGAGGCATCACACTCCCAGACTTCAAACTCTACTACAAAGCCATAATCATCAAAACTGCATGGTATTGGAACAAGAACAGACATACAGACCAATGGAATCGAATAGAAAATCCAGAAATAAACCCACAGATTTATGGTCAACTAATCTTTGACAAAGGAGCAAAGACTATGCATTGGAGCAAAGAAAGTTTGTTCAATAAATGGTGCTGGGAAAACTGGGTCGCTACATGCAAAAGAATGAAGCTTGACCACTACCTCACACCATACACAAAAATCAACTCAAAATGGATTAAAGAACTAGACATAAGACCTGAAACCATAAAATATATAGAAGGAAATATAGGCGAAACACTACGTGATTTGCACATCAAAGACATCTTTACAGACACATCACCCAAAGCAGTGATAGTGAAGGCGAAGATAAACAGCTGGGACTACATCAAATTAAAGAGCTTCTGCACAGCAAAAGAGACAATAACAAAAACAAAGAGAAACCCCACCAACTGGGAGAACATTTTTGCACCCAACACTAATGATAAAGGACTGATCACAAAAATCTGCAAAGAGCTGATGAGACTTAACAACAACAAAGAAAAGAATCCAGTCAAAAAATGGGCAGAAGAGCTAAAAAGAAACTTCTCTGAAGAGGAAATGCAAATGGCCAACAGGCATATGAAAAAATGTTCAACATCACTTGTCATCAGGGAAATGCAAATCAAAACTACCATGAGATACCATCTTACACCAGTGAGAATGGCACATATTAAAAAAACTAGCAACAACAAATGTTGGCGAGGGTGTGGAGAAAAAGGAACTCTTCTGCACTGTTGGTGGGAGTGCAAACTGGTCCAACCACTGTGGAGAGCTGTGTGGAGATTTCTGGACCTACTAAACATAGAGCTTCCATATGATCCAGCAATTCCACTCCTAGGTATTTACCCAAAGGACACAGAAACATCCATTCCAAAGAACACCTGCACCCCTATGTTTATAGCAGCACTGTTTACAATAGCTAAGCTTTGGAAACAGCCCAAATGCCCAAAAATAGATGACTGGATCAAGAAGATGTGGTACATATATACCATGGAATATTACTCAGCATTCAAAAAAGATAAACACATGCAATTTGCAGCAACATGGATGGAGCTGGACGGGATCCTGCTCAGCGAAATAAGCCAGGAAGAAAAAGAAAAATACCAGATGGTCTCACTCATAGCAGGAATCTAGAAAACTTAAATAAGGGACCAGGAAAACGAATAACTATAAGAAAGTGAAAAGCAAAATCAACAAAAAACTACGAACCAGAGACACTTTTAGGGGGGCGCGGTGGGAGGGGAGGGATTGGGGTCAGAATGGGGGGGCTGCAATTGTATGGGGAATATAAAAATAAAATTTATTATTAAAAAAAAATAAAGTATCCCACAATTAAGTAATCTGACTTTGACAAAATGAAAAAGAGAGAGCAGGAGCATACACTTGCTGTCCTTTCTGAAACAGCCAAGCTGCTCCTATTTTCCTGTCTTTAGGCACACTAACTTGTTGATAACAAACAACTCCCTTTGGCTTTAAATCTGATGTCCTGCTGAAGGTCCACATGGTTTCTCTTCCCATAATTCCTTAGTGAAGGTGCCAAATAAGTGCTGGCTTCATGTGCTCTCACTTCTTCATGGTTCTAAGTTTTGAAATCTTTTTTGGCAGAAAATCTTTATTGATACTACAGTATTACAAGTCATTCCTCACATGAAGGATGTCCCATGCCATATTCACATTGCTTTTCCACAGAATACCTAGCTCCATGCCTTGGTAAAGAAAGACCCTCTAGACATCTCACATTTATGGCATCATGGAAATTTCCTGGAAAAATGAGCAGATAAAATTGTGTAACAAATAGCTTTGGAACAAAAAATGAATGTTTACATTGATCCAGGTCTTCAGAGTTTTAAATGGAAATAGCATATTTGAACACATTTAAATAATTTTCTAAGCAAAGTGTGAAAAATGTTTATTTTATTTTATGAGGTACCACTGTTTTACAACACTGTATGTGATTCAGGGGAATAAGCTCACATCTCTTCAGATGTATCACCAGATCACACACAACACCAAACCAGTCATAGTCCATCACTTTAGAAACACTGGATCTCCTCCTCCTTTTTTTCCCCACTCATGTCCAACCTCCCCACTTAGAAAACTCAATTATGCAGTCATATTTCCAGGTTTTGTTTTTGTTTACTTTTGTCATGTCCTTTGTTTTGTTTCTTTATATTCTATGCATGAGTAAAATCATCTGGTACTTGTCTTTTTCCTTTTGATATATTTAATATTTCGTAACCCCTCCAGGCTCATCCATGTTGTCACCAATAGCGAGAGTTCATCTCTTTTAATATCTCAGAAATATCCCATTGTGTATACATACCACATCTCGTTAATCCATTTATCTATTGTTGGACACAGGTTATTTCCATAACTTGCTATTGTAAACAGTGCGGCAATGAATATAGTTTGCATATATATACCTTTGAATTAGTGTTTTTGCATTCTTCAGGTAGATACCTAGAAATGGAATTGTTGGATGATAAGATATATATGTGTGTATAGATTTATATATATATTTAATATTTTAAGGAGACTTTGTACTGTTTTCGAGTGAGGGTAGATCAGTCTACATTCCCACCAACAGTGGGAATACAAGTGTTCCATTATCTCCACATTCTCACTAGTGTTTGCTGTTACAAGTTTTGATTTGCATTTCTCTGAAAATAAGTGATAAGCTTTTTAGTCATGTGCCTTTTGGTCATTTGTATGTCTTATTTGCTCTTCTGCCCATTTAAATTTTTTTATTTATTTACTTTTTCAGTGGTGTTCCATTGTTTTATAACCTTGTTAATATTTTAACAGTATAATATTTCTGCTTATTTTTGATTGGTGTATATTATTTTTCTGTTGAGTTGTATGCATTCTTCATATTAGCCCCTTATTGGAGATATCATGTGCAAACATTTTCTCCCATTCAGTAGAGTATATATTTTTTTAAGATTTAGTTTTGTTTATGCATACAAGAACTGGGGTAGAGGCCCAGGTGTGGGGGCTGAGAGGATTCATCAGAGACAGAGTGGGGAACAGAATAGGTGGATTGACTGAAACGCACTACTGAGGGGAGCAGCAGTCAAGTCAGGAGAGGCCTGCTGCACCATGTGTGTAGCTCCCTGTCTGGGGATCGAACTTGTGCTGCAGAGGCTGCGGAAAGCTTCATAGGTTGCATCTTAACCCTTTGTGCCCCCAGGGAGGCCCGAGTTTATTTTTGTTTTAATTATAGTTTTTTTCCACTGTACAGAAACTTCTTCATTTAATGTAGCAACATTTGTTTATTTTTGCTTTTTTCCTTTGTCATTGAAACATAACCAAAACCACCCTTCAATCAGTGACAACACGAGGAAACCACAGTGTAAGAAAAGATCTAAGACAGGACTACTTTCTCAAATGGTATGAAAGTTTGATATAGATAGATAAGTAGATAGATAGATAGATAGATAGATAGATAGATAGATAATGTTGTAGATAAAATAACTTTGTAGACAGATTGACATGTTTATCTATGATCTTTAGCAGAGGAATTTGACTAGTGTAGGTTTTTGTATTTCATTATTTCCTAGCTCATTTTTCTCATAACATGAATAATATATTGTCATCATCTGTTCAGTAACAGTCCTTACGAGATGATGAGACCCCTAAGAGAAACAAACATATCTTTCATTTTTATATTCACAATTGTTACTTTAGGGTCTACAATATTTGCTAAGCAAATGAATACATACACACACCCACATGTGCATACATATGCACACACAGATGCTCACATAAGAATCTAATTTGATTGCAATGGGAAGGTTTCTGATAGAACTTTCCTTCTCTGTGTCATGGATTTCAACTTCCTAGATCTCATAAAATCCCCCTAATAGGATTCCATGGACTAAAACCCTGAAATAGCTGCCAGTGGTGTTGATATGGGATCTTTCTTGGCTGTGGGAAACCAAACCATCTCACTTAACATTATGTGGAAAGGTTGAAACACTTTTTATATTTTAAGTGAAAAAAATGCTTTTATGAGAGTTCTAGAAAATAAAAAGTAAGTAATTCTTTTTTTCCCAGGGCACACTAGCCTCCCTTCACAAATATAAACATTGCATCTTCTAGTTAATGTACAATGTTGGAGTGGTGGTTCATGAGTTCGAGTGTAGCTACCACACAGAGTGGTTCTTTTCCTGGCTCTAGAATTTATGTACATTGAGTAATTATTTGACATTCTGTGCCTCACATTTCCTACCTGTGAACTGGGTATATTGATAGGACCTACCTACCTGGTGTTCATAAGTCACCAGGTGAAGTGAGTGAAGTGAAGATATGTACAACACATGGAGCATGTCTATCACACATGAACCATTCTTCTGATCAAGGTCTGGTTTTGGTTAAGGGGAGAAATATACTCTTCCATACTCAAGGTGAGATGCAAAACTTATGTTTTCTGACACAGTAGATGAGACTCTACTATGGTCAGACCATAGTGGTTTGAGTTTTGAACATTAGATTGGGAAATTGCTGGCAATCCTACAAGTGCAAAGGGAGAAATAAAAAAAACCCAAAACTTTATTTTGTCTTTTTTCCCTGGCTCTGTGAAGTGCAAGGTAATATTAATCATCTTCATCCAAGTATTAAGCTAAAAAATAAATCCACTAAGAAAATATGTTTATAATATGACTTCAATGTAATTTAGTGTGAGTCATGTATTCTTAAGGAATGATTTAGAAACAAGTATCTTTTTTAACCTGAAGATTATAAAAAATTTTAAGACTTTAAAATTTCATTTTGAAAATGGTTTATTTCATTTTTGAGAGAATTATATAATTTTAAAATGATCCTGAATTTAGACTTAAACTATTCATTATTCAAGCAGATTGAACCAATTCAACTGTTCTACAATTGTCCACTCTAAGATACAATTATTGGTGCCTCCATGGTGGCTCAAGGGGTTAAGATACAACTTACGAAGCTGTTCACAGCCTCGGCAGCACAAGTTCAATCCCTGATCAGGGAGCTACCCACATGGCACGGCAGATCTCTCCTGACTCGCCCGCTGCTCCCCTCAGCAGTGTACTTTGGTCAATCTGGCTGTTCTGTTCCCCACTCTGTCTCTGGTGAATCCTCTCACCACCCCCCACCCCCCGCACTTCTGGCCTGTGCCCCAGCTCTTATATGCATAAATAAATAAATCTTTAAAAAAAGCAAGGAAAAAGAGCCTTAAATGGGAAATAGGATCACATGACTTAATAGACATTTATAGGGAATTGCACCCCCCCAAAAGCTGAATGCACATTCTTCTCATTTCAACATGGGACATGCTCCAGGATAGACCATATGTTGGTCACAAAACAAGTATGAATCAATTCATGAGGATTGAAATAATATCAAGTATCTTCTCTTATACAATGATATCACACTAGAAATCATCCACACATAGAATGCTGGAAAAAAAACTCTCATATGTGAAAAACACAGTATTGAATGAATATAGAGTTAATAAAGAAATCAAAGAAGAAATTGAAAAGTGCCTTGAGAAAGCTAAAAATGAAACACAGCCTACTAAACCTATTGGACAAGGCAAAAGCAACACTAACAGGGACACATATAGTAACACAAAGGCACATCAAGGACCAAGAAGTAACTCAAATAAATAATCTTATTACCCTCACTTTAAAGGACTAGCAAAAGATGAATAATCAAAACTAAAAGTCTACAGCAGGAATGAAGTGATGAAAATCAGGACAGATGTAAACAAAATAGAAATTAAAAGACAGTCCAAAAGTTTATGGAACCAAAAGTTGGCTCTTTGAAAAAATAAACAAAATAGACAAACCTCTAGCTAGGCAGATAATGAAAAAAAAGGGTGAAGAGTGAAATACTAATCCAGAAACAAAAGGCAGAAGTAAAAACAGGTATCTTAGAACTTCAGAGATCATGAGATAACGATGAACATTTATATGTTAGTATGTTAAATAGAAGATGATGTATTGTTCCCTAGAAAAGATAGGCAAATCCTTATAAATATACAATACAGTACTAAATCAGGAAAAAATAGAAAACATGAACAGAAATGAACATGAACATGGAATTGAAACGGTAATTAAAATTATTCAAAACCCAAAAGTATAAGGCCAGATTATTACACTAGTGAGTTCTACCAAAACTTCAGAGACAAATTAATACCTATTCTTCCCAAATTATCCCAAATAAATTGATAAAGAATGAATAGTTCCAAACACATTTGATGAGGTTAATATTAGCCTGATACCAAAACCAGTCAAATACACCAGAGAAAAAGGAATCTACAGACCAATTTCCCTGATGAACAGAGTTGCAAAAATTCTTAATAAAATCTTTGCAAAACAAACTCAGCAATACAATAAAAATAGGATGCACAGGAGCCAAGTGGGATTTATTCCAGGGACAAAGGATTGTTTAGCATCTGAAAATCAATCAATATATTTTTAGCCCATCAATAAAAGGAAAGACAAAAATCATAAGATCATATCAATAGATGCTGAGAAAACATTTGATTAGATTCAATATCCATTATGATAAAAAACCCATTTTATGATTAAAAAATGGGGGTAGGGCCGCCCCTGTGGCTCAGGTGGTTGAGTGCCATGCAGAGAAGCTGTTTGTAGCATCTGCAGCGCCTATTCAATCCTGGCCAGCCATGGAGAGTCTCACATGGTGAAGCAGAGGTCTCCTGTCTCGCCTGCTGCTCCCCTCAGCTCTGTATTTCATCAGTCTGCCTGTTCTCTTCCCCACTCTGTCTCTGGTGAATCCTCTCACCTTCCTGCGCATCTGGCCTGTACCCCGGTTCTTGTGTAAATGAATAAATAAATCTTTTTTAAAAATGGGGGTAAATGGAACATACCTGAACAGAGTAAAAGTCATTTATGACAACCTACAAATAAAATCATACTCAATTTTGAAAAACTGAAAGCTTTCCCACTAAGTTCTGATATAAGACAAGAGGTCCACTTTCACTAATGCTATTCAACACAGTATTGGAAGTTCTAGATAGAAAAGGTATTCAAATTGGGAAAAAATAAATAAAACTATCATTATGATCAGGTGATGTGGTAATATGAAAAGTAAGTCCTAAAGAGTGCACTAAAAAACTATTTGAAAAAATAAATTAGTACAGAAAAGTGAGGGTTACAAAATCAATTTAAAAATTACTTGCAGGGCTTTCCTGGTGGCGCAGTGGTTGAGTGCTGCATTGTGAAGCTGCCTGCAGCCTCTGCAGCCCCAGTTTGAGCCCCGGCCACCAGGCGAGGGTCCCATATGGCACACAGACCTCTCCTGCGCCCGCTGCTCCCCTCAGCAGTGTTCTTCGGTCCTTCTGCCTGTTCTGTTCCCCGCTCCGGCTCTGGTGAATTCTCTCACCCTCCTGCGCTTCTGACTGTACCCAGTGCTTGTATAAATAAATAAATCTTTAAAAAAATAATAAAAAAATTACTTGCATCAGGCCTCCCTGGTGGCATAGGGGTTAAAACAGCACTATTTACAATAGGTAAAACCTGGAAACAACGCAAATGCCCAAAAATATATGCCTGGATCAAGAAGATGTGGTATATATACACAATGGAATATTATTCAGCAATCAAAAAAGAGAAATTCATGCCATTCGCAGCAACATGGATGGAGCTAGAAGGAGTTAGGCTTAATGAAATAAGTCAGAAGGAAAAAAAAAAATCAGATGGTTTCACTTATACCAGGAAAATAGGGAAACCAAATAAGACATCAGTGTAAAAAATAATAACAGTACAAAACACAACAAGGCAAAACCAAACAATTATAAATCAGAGACTCCTGCAGGGCATGAGGAAGGAGAGGGATCAGAGTGAGGAAAGGAGGAGCACAGGGGACTGAGGTGATGGTGCACAGGTGCATTGGTGAAGGAAATTCTATGGGAACTATAATTGAGGCATTGAGGGGAAGCACATATTATTTAAAAATGAACAAGGATGTAAAAATAAAATAAAATAAAATAAAATAAAATAAAATAAAAAAGACAGCATTATCAAACTGTCGCCAGCCACTTCAGCACAAGTTGGAATCCCAGCTGGCCAGGGAGGTGACCCACATGGCACAGCAGACCTCTCCTGCTCACCCACTGCTCCATTCAGCAGTGTGTTTCAGTCAATCTGCCCGTTCTGTTCCCCACTCTGTCTTTGGTCAATCCTCTCACCCACCACACCTCTAGCTTACACCCCAGTTCTTGTATGCATAAATAAATAAATCTTTATAAAAAGAAAAATTACTTGCATTAATATGCAAAATATATACTAGAAGATGATGAAGTCAAGAAAGCAATCCCATTTACAATTACATAAAAAATAATGGAATAAGCATCAGTAAATAAAACAAGTGCAGTGAAGGACTGTACAATGGAACTATAAGATTACTAAAAGAAATAAGACAAAAGGAAATGTAAAAATATTCCCTACTCTTATATTCAAAGAATTAGCATTGTTAAAATGGCTATCTTACTCAAGCAACATACAGATTCAATATAATCACTATCAAAGTTTCAATGGCATTCTTCAAAGAAATAGAATAAACATTACTGAAATTCTTATGAAACTACAAAAAACTCTGAATAGTCCAAACAATCTTGACCAAAAAGAGGAAGTATAGTGATATCAAAGTGCCAAACTTGATACTATATAACAGAGCTATAACAATCAAAAGAGTATGACACTGGTACAAAAATAGACACACAGAACAATGGAATAGAATTGAGTGAACAGTAATAAATTCACATTGATATAGATAGGTAATCTTCAACAGAGTAGCTGAGAATATACATTGAAGAAAGGGAAGTCTTCAACAAATGATATTGGGAAAACTAGACAGCAAAAAAGAATGAAACTAGACCCCTGTCTCACAGCATACAGAAAAATTAAATGGATTAAAGACTTGGATATAAGACTTGAGACCACAGAATACATTAAAGAAAGCATAGGAAAAAACTAAAATATATGCTTCGGTGATGTCCTTGTGGATTTTCTCCAGCAGTAAGAGAAACAAAAAAATATAAACAATTGGTACTGCATCAAACTAAAAGCTTCTATGCAGCAAAAGAAACTATCACTAAACCAAATATATATCACTAAAAGAAAGCATATAGCCCAAACAAAAAAATGGGCTAGAGATCTAAGTAGGCACTTCTCCAAAGAAGACACAAGATGGCCAACAACATATGAAAAATCTTAATCACTTATTGTCAGAGAAATGCAAATCAAAACCATAATAAAATACCACCACACACCAGTAATAATGGTCCATTCAAAAAGATGAAAAACAAGTGTTGGTGTGTTGTGTAGAAAAAGGAAATGTTTTACACTGTTAATAAGAATGTAGTCTGGCCTAGAGACTATGGCGATTTCTCAAAATATTAAGTTGATCTATTATATGATTCAGCAATCCCACTCCTAGAAATTGTGAATTATTCAAAAACACTAATTCAAGGGGAGTTATGCTCTCCTATGTTCATTAATGCATTGTTTATAATAGCCTAGTTATGGAAACAACCTAAGTGTTCAAATACAGATGAGTGGATTGGAAAATTGTGGCATATATAACCAATGGAAAACTAACCACCTATAATAAGAGATATACTCTTGCCATTTATGACAACATGGATGTAACTGATGGATACTGTGCTAAGTGAAATGAGTCAGAAGGAAAAAAATACCAGATGGTGTCATTTCTATTTAGGATATAGAGAAAAAATGGGTCCGATCCAACCAAACATACCAAACCCTAAAATCTTACTATAAAATTGATGGTACCAGATGAGGAGGTGAGGGATAGTTTAGAGTAAGGTGGGTAGCTGGCACATAGGACTATGTGCAGGACTGGGGGTGCCTTGGTGGTAGATGTGATGTGCACAATTTTAGCTATTTTCAAGCTCAGTGACATCAAGTCCATCCATGTTGCTGAGCAAGCATTTTCACCATTCATCTCCAGAAATATTTCCTCTTCCTAAATTGAAACTCTGTACCTCTAAACAATAATTCTGTCTTCCCCCCTTTCCCTAGCCTCTAGCAATCATCTCTTCAAACAAGTGGAATCTTACAATATTTGTCTTTGTGTGACTAGTATAGTCTACTCAACAACCCTCTTCAAATTTCATCTCCCTTGTACATATGTCAGAATTTCCTCCTTCTCGAGACTAAATAATATTCCACTGCTTGTTTATACCAAATTTAGTTTGTCCATTTTTCTACCAGGATAACCTGGTATTAACTTCAGTGTTGTTATTAACCTCATGTTATAGGTGGATAAACAGAGACTTGGAGTAATAAGTGTGTAGGGACAGGAAGGGCACAGAGCAGGTTTTCTATGATTCAGCAGACCATTTGGCAGACCGGGTAAAGGAGAGTCCTGGAGCCCTTGGTGGCTTTCTCAGGCCACCAAGCTTTACATGTAGTGTGGCAACCAGGTAGACTGTAGGCATGGATGGCAGGGGGCCAGGAGGACGGCAGGCCTCCAGGCCCTCGACAAGTCTTCACTCTGGACTTCTCTGGCTTCTTCCTCCTCTTCTCTCTCTTGCCTCTCTCATGCTTCTCTTGGTGACTATCTCAATATTCCTCCCATGGCCCACAGTAATAAATAAGACAGCTTACAACGATGTAACAACTGCAGGTGCCCCATCAGGCAGGGCAATCCTAATGGTGGGAGGGCAGAAAAGCCTGAAAAACATTTACCCTACAAAGTGCCTTGTTCTTGGTTCCACAACTAAACGATAGTATTGATATTTTAAACAGTTCTCTTTCCTGTCAAGCTCAGAAACAACCCACTCATACACAGTTTAGAGGGCTCAGGCCAAAGGTAACTTATGTGAATTTTTTTTTTTTATAGTACTTTTTTCTTTTAAGATTTATTTATTTATTTGTACAGTCAGAAGCACGGGAGGGCGAGATAATTCACCAGAGCTAGAGCAGGGAGCAGAACAGGCAGAAGGACCGAAGTACACTGCTGAGGGGAGCAGCGGGCGGCAGGAGAGGTCCGCGCCATGTGGGACCCTCGTCTGGCGGCCAGGAATCGAACCAGCCCTGCAGAGGCTGCAGGCAGCCTCGCAGCCCAGCGCGCAACCGCTGTGCCACCAGGGAAGGCCCAACTTATGTGAATTTGTTGTCTTTGTATTACAAAGTAAAACAAAGCACATTCCTCTCATGCAATTTTATCTGTGATGCACATATTGTCCATTGCTCTTGGAGGGTGTTTGTGTTTTATATATATATATATATATTTAATATTTATTTATTTATTTATTTATACAAGCACTGAGTACAGTCAGAAGTGCGGGAGGGTGAGAGAATTCACCAGAGCCAGAGCAGGGAGCAGAACAGGCAGAAGGACCGAAGTACCCTGCTGAGGGGAGCAGGGGGTGGCAGGAGAGGTCTGTTGCGCCAAGTGGGACCCTCGCCAGTGGCCGGGGATCGAACCGGCGCTGCAGAGGCTGTGGGCAGCTTCGCAGCTCAGTGCTCAACCACTGAGCCACCAGGGGAGGCCCTGTATTTATATTTTATATTTATAGTCAATTATGGTCATTAAAACAAAATCAATCTGTGGATATTATTATAAAAACCCTTCATTTCTTTCTTTTCCTTGATTGCTAAAGTATCAGTAAACTAGACTGAAATGCTTAAGAGAAAGCCACAACCAGAAGGATATCTTAATGTTAAAATGCCATCTTATGTGAGTATGTTTGTTTCACTCTTCATAATTGCTTAGACATGCTGAACTCTTTATCATACCAAAGACATTAGATATCCATTTATTTATTACTGAGTGAGACCTGCAGTGAGTGCTCTGGGTACCAAGAAAAGGAAAATGACACTACTGAGCTTGGGAAATCTCATTCTAGATTGGGATTTATGTGTACTCCAAACAGCTGCACAGATGAGCACGGAGTGTGGGGAGCAACGAGGGTGCTTACTTAACCCATATTTCAGTTTGAAGAGTCAGAACACTTTGTGGAGGAAGTGAAACCCAGAAAGGTGAACACACACACACACACACACACACACACACACACAGTACAATCCCCAATGCAATTTTACCTGTGATGCACATATTGCCCATTGCTCATCAAGGATGTTTGTTCTTATATTTTAATATTTGTAGTCAAATATGTCATTAAAACAAAATCAACTTGTGGATATTATAAAAACTACTCTTCACTTCTTACTATTCCTTGATTGCTTACAACCCTGGGACTGGGTTCTCTCATTATTTTTATTTTACAAATGAGGATATGAACTCATGCCAGATGACAGATAATACAAAAGCAGACCTATAATCAGTAAAGAAGAGGAAAATGTGAGAGGCAAGGAGAGCCTGGGGCAAGAGAAAACTTGACCTTTCCTGGAGAAAAAGGGTTGACTGCAGCTCATCACGGAGTGATGAGCATTTGGATCTTCCTCAGTAGATGGCCTCAGTGAATGTCTGGGGAAACTTCTACATTGTATTTGCAAAATACTGGTATTCATCCTTGTGTGCATTTCCTTGATTAGAATATCTACAGCTTTAATCAGATTCTCAGTGGAATTAAAGGTTCACAGACCCAGAAAGAGATGGAAAATCATGTACAGATCTTAACCAGAAGAAAAACCTTAGACATATTCCTTGTGGCAAATTTGAAGCAAATTGCAGTCAAGAAGGATAACCCTATGCTGCATCTTTGTGGTAGCAAATGAGGCGATCCAAGCTGTCTAATATTCAATGAATTGTAGTTATTTGTTCTTGAAGAATTGTCCCTTTTTATCTAAGTAGTAAAAAATCATGTGTACAGTGATGTGTGTAGTATTTATCATTCTTTTGATGTCTGAAGTAGTATCTATCCAGTCTCTTTGTCATTCTTGCTACAAGTTCGATGGCTTTATTTATTGCGCTTTTTGTTTCATTGACTTTCCATAATAATTTTGTTTTCAACTTTATTGATTTGTGTTTATTTCCTTTGTTCTGTTTGCTTTATTTTGTTTTTTGTTTTGTTTTGTTTTTGTTTTTGAGGTGGAGCTTAGATTACTGAGTTAAGACCTTCCCCTTTTATAATGTCAGCATTTATTGTGATAAATCCGCTTTTCTGCTGAGATTCACTTTTCCATTTGTTTCAAACATGTTCATAATGGCCTTTTGAAGTATTTTTATGATTTTTTGGAACATTCTAACATCTTTATCATCATATTATTTGCAGCTATTTTTTTTTTTCTTTCAAGTTGAGATGTCCCTAATTTTTGGTACGATGAATGATTTTCTATCTAGACACTTCCAAAATCTGGACACTTGAGGCATTTGCAATGAAAACCTGGATTTTAGTAAACTCTGTGCCTGTTTGTAGTGACTTCCTTTGACACATCTTCAACTGGGAAAGCAGGCCTCTGCTTTGCTGCCAGGTGGGATGTAAATCCAGCTTTTCACCAAGTGGGGGATGGGACTCCTAGTTTTGCTGCTGGGGTGAGGGTCCTCAATATCCCTCAGACCACTGCTATCTCACCCTAGCCAGGAAGGTTAGGAAGGCCCTCTTGTGACCTCCCGGGGCTGGGGAGTTGCTCTCTTTAATACTGGGTGGTGTTACGGGGACTATAACCAAGATGAAAATGCATATTTTGTACAAAAATGAAAAATGATGTAAAAATATATTAAATAAAAATAAATAAGCTCTTAAAAAATACCACAGACAAGAAAAAAAAAAAATACTGGGTGGCGGCTGGTGAAATTCCTCATTTTCAAATGTCTTATCTGATATCATTCATGGGGAATGGGGAGAGGTGAAGGTGATGGCAGATGTTGTCTTCACTGAACTGGGAGATACTGGGAAGGTGAGGATATAAATTTTTGCTTCTTGCTCTGCTCTTATGTAGAGGCGGGCACCTCCCTACAGAGTCAGAGTGCTGTGTAATGTGGGTGAAGGGCTAGGCTCCCATCCAGGCCTTTCTGATTTGGGTGGGGTGGAGTCATGGAGTTTTCTGAGATGTTTGTCAGGGAGAGGGTGAATATTGTCTGAAAGTTTTCTGTTGTCTTCTCTTGTGCACAATGCTTGTTGGGAGAGTCACATTTACTCACTCAGCCGTCCCCTCCCACCAAATGCTACCGATTTTGCTATCTATCCCTCTCATGTTTTGAATCTTGTCGATGGAAATATAGCTCTCTTGAATGAATTGTTTTCTTCCATTGCTCAAACCCTGTGTTGTCCAATTCACCAACCCCAGGTGGCCACTGAGTGCATGAAATATGATTCATGCAAGTCACTACAGTTTTAATGGTATTTAATGTCAATTTCTTTAAATTGTAAAGACTGATGTTTGTTTCTGTTATCGGAAACTTAGAAGAATCTTTGAAAACATTGAGGGGCTGAATCTACTTTTCAACTGTGAATTTTAGAAACTCTAAAAACAGTCTTTAGGTGAGAGTTTAGCTCTAAATTGAGGGTTTTAATGACTCATCAAAAAACTGTGTAAAATATGACCTCATTTGCTTTTTTAAAATGATTACATGTGGAAATGATATTTTTGATGTACTGTGCTAAATCAAATTTATTATATTTATTGCAACTGTTTTTTATGATTATCTGATGTGGCTATATGCAAATTTTGAAATTACTTGTGTGACTTTCCAACAGTTGTCTCTGTTTCACATGCCCTCTGCCTGCCATTGGTAATGAAATGCCATCCCTCGTGCCTGTTTAAGGAGCACGCACCAGTGCTCTCCTGCAGTCTGTCCTCTCTGGTTCCCGAGCACGACAGCTGGGAGGTTGTACCACCCACCACTCCAGCACATACCTGGTGGAGGACTTTGCCTTGAGGGCTGTTCTTCTGTCTCGTCTTCCTGCATCTAAGCCTTTCTTACTGACCCTCACCACCAAAACAAAACCCTGGACTGACTGCTTGTCATTTAAGAATCAGCTCAAGTATTACACTTTCCAGTTGGTACCTGCTACTGACTCCCTGGCCTGGCAGGTCTCATTCTGACTGGGCTATGTCCACCTTTTGTTTTATTTCCCCATATTAACCCCCAGAGAAGATATTACGATGTAAGCCTGCTTTACCTCAATAAACAATTTATAAAAATAAATAAATAAATAAATAAATAAATAAATAAATAAATCACAGTTCTTCTCTACTCAAGCTCACTGTCCCCCAAACCCAGAAAATGTCTAAGGAAATGCTTGGATAAATCAATGAAATGAGCCATAGTGCCTGCATTGCTTATTCACAGATACATAAAAACTCTCTTGCAGATTAGACTTCACAATAGTTTGGCCAGGGCTCTCTTTTCTGTATCTGGAAAACGAACCACAAGCAGGCTAGTGTCAGAGCACAGTGAGGGCTGGTGACCTAAATGTCTTGCTAGATGACTTCACACTATGGGGCTTCCCAGCAGCAACCACAGACCTTCATTCCAGCGTCTCATTTCTATCTGCCACTGGGACGGCCTTTTATTCTGTTTCCATGATTGTTCCCAGGCTCTTGACCAACATGGTCTCATTCAAACAGGTACAATCCAGCCTCTTTGGTCTAAGGTCCGTTTGACTTTTTCTCAGGCAGTCTTATAAACCTGTGACCTGATTCCTTGACTGGAATATAAATTTATGTTAATTATATTTCCTGATAGGGCCTCCCTGGTTGTACAAGAGGTTAAGCACCACACTGTGAAGCAATCCACAGCCTCTGCAGCACAAGTTCGATTTCCTGCTTGCCAGGGAGCAACACACATGGTGCAGCAGACCTCTCCTCACTCGCCCGCGGCTCCTCTCAGCAGTGTACTTCGTTCAATCTGCCTGTTCTGTTCCCTACACTGTTTCTGATGGATCCTCTCACCCCCCGCATCTCTGGCCTGTGCCCCAGCTCTTGTATGCATAAATAAGTAAATCTTTAAAAAATCATATTTCCTGATAATGAACTTATTACATGTGGAAAAGTCTCATCACATCTCTTAATTTTCAAAAAGTTTGTTTAAATGTTTAAAATTATATTTTCTGAAGAGCAAAAAATTGTTAAGTTTTAATGAAAGTTTGATTTCTTTCATACATAGTTTATCTGGCATCAAGTTAATTGCTGGAAGCTCAAAGGCTGTGCCTGACCAGCCCAGGCCTTGCTCTTTCCCATGGATATTATTATGCGAACAAGAATGTCAAAGCACTTGACCAAGTGAGGAGGGAAGAAGGTCACTCTTATCTATGTGAAGGATGTGTGTATCTTATTGGGATAATGTTCACAGAAGATAAAACCTGAAATAGAATAAATATTTATTTGTTTATAGTTTTTTCTTCTATAATTACCATGGTGACCTCTTGCTTGATAAAAACATCAACAGAGTGGGAAGAAGATAGGTTTCAGCTGTGTTCTCAACAAAATCAACGTGCAAAAAGCTAGTTTTCTTGGGTCACTCTAGTTTAATATAATTATGTGAATTTTCTGAATTAAATAACCTGATTTAGTACTGCAAGATAGAGAAAGACTAAATTTCATTGCTTTGCCAGAGAAATCCCTCTTTAGGTCCTTCACCACTTTCTGGCATTCAAATAGTTTCCTGTTTATATTTGTTATTTGACTTTTCATTTGCATTATCAGTAGTCATTCTGGATATGTTTGAAATTCGTAATCGTTGGCACTCCTACTGGGTTGCGTGGTCTTCAGCTAGTGACTCAACCTTCTTGGATGTCAAGTGAATGTTATTCTTTGTAAAATTTTAACCATCTAAATAAGGTCAGATACACTGACCCCTCTATCATTTTCCCTAATGTTCATAAGTCACATGCCCAGCATTCTCTGTTCTGGTGTGGGCATTGCTCACGCAGCAGTGCTTCTGAGCTGAGTATGAATCAGAATGACAAAGAAAGCAAACATGACAAACTTCTGGGACCTTCCCAGAGGATCTGATTCACTAGATGTGGGAACAGGACGTGACAGTTTTCATTCCTAATCTGTTCCTTAACTGGTATTTCTAACCTGCAGCTACCACATTTTGAGAATGATTCCAACTGGACAGTTTTCTCAAGGAAGCAGAAAATGTGACTTGAATAACGTTTGGCCCCTAGATGCTTATCTCTCATCTCTGAGCCGCTTTCCAGTATTTCTGTCAGGCTCCTTTGATGTTGGTGATGAGGTCAAACATGTGCAGAGTTTCCAAACTGTAAAGGGCAATCAATATAGGAAGGCAATGTGACTTTCAACAGAATATGTCTGTTTCAATTATTTAATCCTAAAGTTGCCTTCATTGTTTGCTTCCTTTCTCCTAGACTCTGTCTTGATAGACATCTGTAGTAAAGGGAGAACATGGACACAGAGTTCTCTCCTATCAGGCTGGTGCTTTAGCTGAACAGGATTGAGAGACCATGACATACTACTCGCCTCTCCAAACCGCCCATATCCCTTAGCAAATTTTTCCAAGTGAATGTGAACATTGGGCTGGGATTTCACAGGTCTGGCTTGATACTGTGGAATAATAACAAGGGTTTGTTTAGAGAAAAAAAATCAAAAACTTTATATTTAAATACAAACTACTGTCAAGTAAATCCTTTCACGTGAAATTCAAAACCCTTCTACTCACTTGTTCATGTTTTATTTCTTTTAGGAAATTTGGGTAGATTCCTGCTTATGTGCAACATAGTTATGCTGTGTTTTTAAAAAATAATAATGCAAAACCTTATATTTAAGCCCATTAGTCTTCACCATGAGTATTTTTATTCTACCTCTAGAATCTTGATTTTTAAAAAAGATTTATTTTTATTTATTTATGCATATAAGAACTGGGGTGTAGACCAAAGGTGTGGGGGTGGGGTGGGGTAAGTGGATTCACCAGATACAGGGTGGGGAGCAGAACAGGCAGATCTATTGAAACACACTGCTGAGGGGAGCAGCAGGAGAGACAGTAGAGGTCTGCATTCCATGTGGGTTAGCTGCCTGGCTGGGGATTCAACTCATGTCACAGTGGTTGGCGATAGCTTGATAGTGCTGAGACTTTAACTCCTGTGCCACCTAGGAGCCCCCTAGAATCTTGATTTTAATAATTTCAATTTTTTTCTTTTTTTAAATTTTTTTTAAAGATTTATTTATTTATGTATACAAGCACTGGGTACAGTCAGAAGCGTGGGAGGGTGAGAGAATTCACCAGAGCCAGAGCGGGGAACAGAACAGGCAGACCGACGAAATACACTGCTGAGGGGAGCAGCGGACGCGGCAGGAGAGGTCTGCCCACCACGTGGGACCCTCGCCTGTAGGCAGGGATTGAACCGGTGCTGAGAGGCTGCAGGCAGCTTCACAGCCCAACGCTCAACTGCTGCACCACACCAGGGAGGCCAATAATTTCAATCTTTGAAGCTAAATCATTTCATTAGATTTCTTTTTGAGTCTTCAGATTTGGCAATCTTGCCCCTCTTCTGTACTCCCTCCAAAAATTGAAAAATTCAAGTAGGACCTGAGCAACTGGGAGTAAAGCTCTGCTCCATTTCTTCATCATCACCGTCATTGTTATGGGGTATGATATCTCAACCTATGTAAAGGAAACTAACTCAATAATACACCTTTAGCCTCCAAAATATACCCAACAAATGAGTTCAAAACCTAGCAGAGCAAATGATTCCATATTGATGACACTCCTTGTTCTGCCCCTTAAGAAAGCACATGGATACCAGTTAATTTGTGCAGGTTACTGGTGATTATCATTATATTTTCCTGTCTAGCAAGGAATATGAGAATCTTTTTCTAAATTTTGCCAGGGACCACTGTAAAGCTTCCCTGCTCACAGATTACTGTATCTGATGCTATGCTTTTGGAAAATTCAACATGCTCTGTGAGTGATAACCCAATTCTGCTTTTAAGCAGGATGATAAGAATAGCATAGTCCTGGTGTGTGTTCTACAGTTTTTGAAAAACCAATGTGACTACAGCTATTTCTCTTCACATTGCAGTGAGTTTGATACCATTTTTTGTTTTTCCCTGAGGGAAATAATTTGGACAAAACACCCAGAAGGGGAAGAGCCAATACATGAATCAGGTCTTTTCACCCCTGACCCTGCACTTATTCAAAGGAGTAAGTAGAACTGGGTTGGATGATTCTCTTTTTCATATTAGTTCTGAATAACAGTAAATGAAATGAACTTGAACTTTAGGAACTGAAACATTACTCAATTCATTTTTGTTTTTATTTATGTTTTCATAGATTTTTATGGTTCATTTCATCATCTTGCCAAACCAAACCAAGGTTTCCATAAAACCAAAATATATTTGCTTAGTATATAAATACAAAGCCAATAGTATCATTTTATAACAATAATGGATTTGGAATGCTTAATAATTGGAATTCCTGCCAGAATCATAAATTGCTGATAATAATAATAATAATAATATTTTTATTACTTGAAAAAATAAATTAACATTTATGCTGTTTAATAAAAAAAAAAAAAACTGAAAATGAGTTTGTAAGGGCTGGAGTTTGTTTCAGATAAACATCTAATTTTTTTAAAAAAATTTTTGATACTGTCCTGTTTTCAAAAACAGGCTTACGATCTGATCAGTCCTGTGAAGTTTTCTCTTCCTGTTTATACTTGCATACTGAGACTGCTTGGCACTAAATCTTCTGTTGATTCTGTTAGGGGGAAAGGATGTCCTGAGATAATCTCATACAGGCTTTGTGGACTCCACCCCCACTCCAGACTAAAGCCATCAGGACATTGGGAAAGACAAATCCCATCACCACCAAGGGGAGGGTGGCTGGGACCTGAGGGTGGAGTTGGGCAGCCAGGTTGGATATAAAAACCAAACACGTGGGCCTTGCTGGCTCTCTGGCTCGCGATCGCTCGCCTCCTGGCTTCACCGCTCCTGGCTGGCGGCCAACTGAGAGCGCCATTTTGGGATTCCTGATCGGCGGATCGGGTAGGACGCATTTAAAACTTTGTCTCCCACTTTTCTCCCAGAGCTGTACATTTCCTCATTTCCCTTTCCGTTGTAAATAAACCTTTTATTAACCTTTCACGTGTGCCTGCAGTAGAGCATTGATAAGTCCTTTTAAGCACGCGGGTGAGGACCCACAGTCAGGCACCCCGTTTTGTATCGGGGTTGCTCTACAACAGTTGGCAAAAAATGAAAGGGGGGAATTGTTAGGGGAAAAGGATGTCCTGAGATAATCTCATACAGACTTTGTGGACTCCACCCCCACTCCAGACTAAAGCCATCAGGACATTGGGAAAGACAAATCCCATCACCACCAAGGGGAGGGTGGCTGGGACCTGAGGGTGGAGTTGGGCAGCCAGGTTGGATATAAAAACCAAACACGTGGGCCTTGCTGGCTCTCTGGCTCGCGATCGCTCGCCTCCTGGCTTCACCGCTCCTGGCTGGCGGCCAACTGAGAGCGCCATTTTGGGATTCCTGATCGGCGGATCGGGTAGGACGCATTTAAAACTTTGTCTCCCACTTTTCTCCCAGAGCTGTACATTTCCTCATTTCCCCTTCCCTTGTAAATAAACCTTTTATTAACCTTTCACGTGTGCCTGCAGTAGAGCATTGATAAGTCCTTTTAAGCGCGCGGGTGAGGACCCACAGTCAGGCACCCCGTTTTGTATCGGGGTTGCTCTACAACAATTCAAGCTACTAATTCCTTTTTCAAAATTGTATTACTTTGTATTGAGGCGATGCTGGTACACAGCACCATATGTGATTCAGTGGGATGGACTAACAACACACTCGTACCAGAGTTCTCCACCATGGTCCACTGGGCCTCCTCCCAACTTTGTTCCCCATCTCCCCCGTCCCCTCTGATAGCCTCAGTCCTACAGCCAGGGATTGCTTTGGTTTGATTTTGCTTGTTTCTTTTTTTATTTCTCTATATTCACATATGACTGAAAGCACCCAGTATTTATTTTTCTCCTTCTAGCTTAGTTTAACATAACACCCTCCATTTCCATTCATGTTGTTGAAAGTGGCAAGATTTCATCTTATTTTCTTTTGATCGCTCAGTAGTATTTCATTTGTATATATAAAAGATCTTCTTAATCTATTCATTAGTCCTTGGACACATATGCTATTTACATATTTGGCTATAATAAATAAGGCTGCAATGAACATAGGAGTGCATGTATCTGTTCAAATTAGGAGGGATAGATACCTAGGAGTGGAATTGCTTAATCATATGGTAGTTCTATTTTTATTATTTTAAGAAAATTCTATACTGTTTTCCATAGGTGCTGAAACTATGGAATCTACATTCCCAACAGTGTATGAGGGTTCCTTTTTCTCTATATCTTTACCAACACTTGTTGTTTCTGGTCTTTTTAATATGGACCATTGTCACAGGTGTGAGGTTGTATCTCATTGTGGTTTAGATTTGCATTTTCCTGACAAGTAATGATGAGTGATATTTTCATTCCTTGCTTAAAGATTGGGTTGGAAGACTTAAAATTGTGAATGGCCATGTTACCCAAAGCAGTATACACATTCAGTGTAATCCTTATCAAATTTTAATGACATTATTTAAAGAGGCAGAACAATTCTGAAATTTATGTGGAACACAAAACACCCTGAATGACCAAAACAATACTGTCAAAAAGGGCTTACAGTGGATAAATAAAAGAAGAAAGTATGGACAATATATAAGTGTTGGCAACATAATTGGAGCCTAAAATAGAAAACTAGGGAGTAAAATTTGGAAATGGTGTCAGGCCTGTGTGAAGACATATAGAAAGGAAAGTTCCTGTTCTCATACCTGTTTATGTAATCAGGAAACGACCACTAATTCAAATGTCCTATTGGAAACATGAAAATAAATTGCTTAGTGATTTGAATATTGGAATTATGTTGGTTCCTGTGAAAATCTTTACCACATTTGGAAATATATACTAATTTAAGACAGCCTTTGCCTTTGTATTCTGCTATCTTAGTGGCTAATTCACTACCTCACTAGTAATGACACGACAGAACAAATGAAGTGGAAATAATCTCTGTCACTGGATTAGAACACAACAGCCTTGTTTTTAAATAATATTCTTGTGGAATCTTTGTCTTCCTGGGTTCATCAAATTACCAGTCTGACTATGCTGTTTGTTTGGTGTCTGATGATTATTGTGGCTTAACAGTGGCTGTAGCAGTGGCTTAACAGGAGAGTCTCTGTACTCTACCTTTAAAAACAACAAAAATTTTCACCTTTTAAAATTCAATATGATAATTATAACCCACCCATCCTTTTGTGACAATTTCTGATATTATTTTCCATCTAAAATATCTAAAGAGCAGAATTTAAAAATCAATCCATTAAAAAAATAATAAATCAGTCAACAAAACTAAACAAAAACAAAAAAAAATACACTCAACCTACTCTTAAGAGCACACAAATTAATTCTAACATATAAATAATAGCACTTAAATATGAAAAATTAAATATGTGGAAGTATGTGTTTTACTAAATATTTATGATGAGAATTATTAAGCATTGAGCAAAAGTGGAACATGACCATAGGATACTGTTACAGTGATGTGACTGCTTTTCTAGTATAAAGAAACATTTATAGAATAATATAAGCACTTCAATTTGAGCCACAATAGAAATGAGTTAATGCTGTGCAAATATTTCAAGTACATTAGTCTAAACAATTTTCCAAATGATTACAGTTTAAGCTTCAAAAATACGTATTGTATATAATTTACATAACCAGCATTTTACCAGGTACAGCTTGTAAAATGTAGAATGGTTCAGTTTTTTTTAAAGTTTTACTCCATAATATGTAGACATTATGTTAGGAGGAAAATAAATTGCTTTCACAATTTTTTTTAAATATTTATTTATTTATGCATACAATAACTGAGGTGTAAGCCAGAGGTTCGGGGGGTGAAAGAATTCACCAAAGAGAGTGGGGGGGCAGAGCAGAACAGGCAGATCTACTGAAATACACTGCTGAGTGGAGCAGTAGGCAAGACAGGAGAGGTCTACTGCACCATGTGGGTTGCTCCCTGGCTGGCTCAGGATCAAACTCCTGCTGCAGTGGCTGGCTACAGCTTGACAGTGCTGTCTTTAACCCCTGTGTCACCAGGGAGGCCCATTCACAGAGTTTTTTTTTACAATTTATTTTTATTTATGCATACAAGAACTAGGTACAGACCAGAGATGCAGGGGGGTGAGAGGATTCACCAGAGACAGAGTGGGGAGCAGAACAAGCAGATCTACTGAAATACACTGCTGAGGGGAGCAGTGGGGGAGACAGGAGCGGTCTCCTGTGCCATGTGGGTCGGCGACCTGGCCGGGCATGGAACTTGTGCTGCAGTGGCTGCCAATAGCTTCATAGTGTTGAGACTTAACCCCTTGCACTACCAGGGAGGCCCCACAAATTTTTTTTTAATAAATAAATGACTATACATTAAACAAAACAATTCAGCAGGTGTCATGGGTTCAGCTGTGGTGTTTATTTCTCTGTTAACAGAAGTAATTTTTGTTCTGTTTCTGGAAGTCCCCAGTTTCCATGATTCAGCATTTGTCCTTTCCACTGGCCACCTAACACCTGCAATGCGTATCTCCTAAAGACTAACATTAACCCTCTCACCTCCTACTCATCTTCCCCCAAGATAAGTCTCAGAGAGTGTTTCAGAAAAATGATGGTCAGGTACAGGCAGGCCCTGAATAGCTAAGTTAGGTGAAAGTCTAACCTTTAAATAAATACCTGTGGTGTAACCTTGGAATTTTTCCCAGAGAATAAGTCACTTGCAGGGATATTGAATTCAGAGGAGAAACAAACAAAAACAAAACAAAACTTGACTTAGTCATGTCACATAGCAATTTCAAATTTAGGTAATATATTTTAAGTAGTAACATAAACTTTTCAAATATTCCACTATCTATTGAAATTTCAGTGTATTCTTTTCTGCAATTTTTGCTCTACTTATTTTAAGTGAATCTTTGGAATTGATGAAGTGAGTTTTATCAGTCTCTGTTTTTATTATGAGAATGATGTTTCTCCTGCATGGAATTCATTTCTGATTTTTTGGTAACAGGTGCTTATTTTAAAGGAAAGTATAAAGGTTATTTCAGAAATCACATACTTGGTGAAAATGATCCAGAACACTGAAAAAAATTTGACTTGAGGTTGAGACATCAACTCTTACCAAGAATTGAAATATATATACTTTCTCTGTCCTTATTCAGGAAAAACACTTTCCTCAGCTCATCAAATGACTTCTACAATCATGTTCAGAAATATTTCCACATGAATGTAATGAAGAAAGCAAACAAAAATGTTTCATTAATTAGGAAAACTTCAGAGCTTTTTAGGAGTATTTAACTATTGCTAAAATGTAGAAATGGAGGTTGGTTCAGAGCAGAAGCAGACCATATAATTGAAAAGGTAAGGCTGAATGTCATTACTTACACTGAAAAATAGGACTCTAAGAATTTGTCAATTTCTCTAGATTTTCCAGTTGGTATAAAGATATACATACTAGTCTCGATGATACACTGTGTTTTTGAGGGGTCTTTTGCAACTTATCTTTAATTTCTGATTCTATTTATTAGAATAGAGTATTCTAGTTTAATAGAATAAGATATATCAAAAAGATATATATCTTTCAGTTCAGTATAGAAATATTCATAACAGGATTCTATATTTTTATTCAATCAAAGAGGATATTTATTATTTTACTGCAGTCCCATATATGTAAGCATAATTTAATAAAACTGGCAGGCCTTGAATTGCCACTTCTACAAAAATAACATACAAAAGGCAAAAGTATATGACAAAAGGTCTTCAACATTACTAATCATCAGGAAAATGAAAATCAAAACAATGAAATATCTATCACCTCACTCTTGTTAGGATGGCTAATGGCTATTGTCAAAAAAAATGAAAATATACCATGTGTTGTTGAGGATCTGGAGAAATGGAATGCTTCTTTGCTGTTGGTAGGAATGTAAAATGGCAAAAACATTATGGAAGACAATATAAAGATTCCTCAAAAATTAAAATTGTATTTGGCCAAGCAAATCCACTTCTAGGAATATATCCAAAATAAATGAAATAGGGATTTGGAAGAATAGGGCCATCCTAGATATAGAAATATCTAAAATAGTCAAATCTATAATGACAGAAGTAGATTAGTTGTTTCCTTGAAATTGGGATATTTGTTTCTATTACTTGATTCA
The DNA here is from genome assembly GCF_014898055.3 of Talpa occidentalis. Classification (NCBI taxonomy): domain Eukaryota; kingdom Metazoa; phylum Chordata; class Mammalia; order Eulipotyphla; family Talpidae; genus Talpa; species Talpa occidentalis. Next base: position 56,559,657 of record NW_023600993.1, read on the forward strand.
TTGAACAAGTGAGTGGGTCTGATTAGGGGTGTGTTTATTTTATTTTTTTAATTTATTTTTATTTATTTATACAAGAACCAGGGTATAGGCCAGATGCGCGGGAGGGTCAGAGGATTCACCAGAGACAGAGTGGGGAACAGAACAGGCAGACTGACAAAATACACTGCTGAGGGGAGCAGCAGGCATGACAGGAGAGTTCTGCAATGCCATGTGGGACTCTTGCTGGCCTGTCGGGATCGAACTGGTGCTGCAGAGGCTGCGGACAGCCTCATAGAGTGCGGCTCTCAACCGCCTGCACCACCAGGGGAGGCCCTGATTAGGGGTATGTTTAAAATATATTTATCATATCACTCCAACAAAAACTTTGTTTTGACAACTTTTGAGTATAGACAAGGATAAAATAGAGCATTTAGAGCAGGAGAGAAGAAAGTGATAGAAAGGAACAGCAGTAGAAAAAGAGGTTAGTAGAAGCCTTGAAAAAATATATAAACAGGGCCTCCCTGGTGGCACAAGGGGTTATGCACAGCACTGTGAAGCTGTCCGCAGCCTCTGCAGCACAAGTTTGATCCCCTGCCAACCAGGGAGCTACCCACATGGTGCAGCAGACCTCTCCTGTCTCGCCCGCTGCTCCCCTCAGCCGCGTATTTCAGTCAGTCTACCTCTGGCCTGTACTCCAGTTCTTGCATGCATAAATAAAGAAATCTTTCAAAAATATATAGACATACTTTTAAGAGTGATGTTAAGAGATTAAAAAAAAAACTCTTGATAAAAAAAGCGAAAGAAAACAGAGACTCAATCCACATATTGAGGAATAGAGAGGTTGTGATAAACTTCTCCCCTCAAAACAATTATAAAAAGTAATATTTACTCATCTGAAGACCCAGGCACTCCATCCTATCAATAGATCCTCAGAACTTCCTCAGTCAAACTCAAACTAAGATCGGTGACTGCTGGGGGTAAAGTGGGATGAAGCAAAGGGGAGCATTATTGGCAAAATAGATATCCCGGTCAGCAGAAAGGACTGGGGGTCGAATATCAGAATCACAATGTGGCAACAGAGAAGCATTGCAAATTTCCCTTGAGGACTATGGCCTGTGGATGAAGACCTGACCCAGGATGGTGGAAACTCTTTAGATATACACCAGGTAAAATGGGAAATCCTACTTTGTATGGGCAATAAAAGCTCCCTCTTCACATGTCTCCCAGAAGAGATCAAAGAGATGCCAGGCTGAGCAAAGTTGGATGTTATAAGCAGCCCAATAGCAAAGAGGAGGACTTATGAGGTAACTCCCAAATGCCTTGGAACAGTAAACAAATGGTGTGAAGATATTGAAACCTTGGAGAAGTGGCAGCAGAGGTAGGGGCAGGCTGGCAACAGCCGTTGTTGGCAGCCATAGTGACAAAGTGGCACATGCTGGCCTGCCAGTCAGGCACCACATCTCCTGCCTGTCAAGCACAACTTAGTCCTAGAGTATGAACCTGGCAGTTCAGACCTAGTTCCTCTCCCTATGGGGAGACTCAGGCTTCATAGATCGCAGTCTATGGTAGAAATGAACAGCAGGGAGCTGGGGTGGGAACTTAATACAACCCAGGCACAGAAGACAACTTCTTGTGGAATGAAAGAAGAGGTAGTAGCAGTGACCAACTTTACTCCTTAAACTTGTAAACTTGTATTGAATAATAAAGTCCCAGATGCCCTTCCTGCCTACATCTCCTGCAATGTAAACTTCTTAGTTTTTCTTAGAAGAGAAACAAATAAAACTAAATTCCCAGCTCCCCAACCACATACACACAACATGCATGCACATACACGTGCATTCACACAGCAAATAAGACAGCAAATGTGCCTAGGAAACAAGGAACATATGAACACAAGCTGGAAAAGCAAAATAAGAAAAATAGAAGTCCTGGGTCAAATATAAAGGATAGAGAAATAGAGGACCTAGTAGAAAAATATTTCAAAATTTCTATACTTCATATAGAAATATTAAAAAGGTAAATGAGCTACTAGAAGACCAAAGGCAGGTTAAACATGTACAAGATCCAGGGACAGAGTTCTTCACCAAGAGATTTATTTAATATATAGAAAGAGTATAGAAGGAGGCACTGAAAGAAATGTAGAGAGATTTAAAAAGCATTGTAGAATTAAATTGCACATAGAATTAAATTGCACAATTAAAGAATTTCAGAAATAGAAGACTCAAATGGACAAATCACCCACTAGGAAAACGAGAAAGGATCAAGTCAAAGGAAAAATGAGGAATCTCTATGAGAAATGTCAGACTCAATTAGAAGAGGAAACTTAAGAATAATTGGGGTCCCAGAGGGTAAAGAGAGAGAAGAAACTATTCAAGGAAATAATAACTGTGACTTCTCCAAACCTAAAGAATGGATTAAATGTGGATGTCAAGGATACAGAAAGAACAACCAAATCTTAAAGTACAAAAAGATCTACATCTAAAGACATCATTGCCAAACTATCAACAAATCAAAGATAAAAAAATTGCAGGAAGCAAGGAAAAAATAACTTACAAAGGCGCCCCAATTAGGACTTCAGCTTAGACTCTTGTTATGCAAGAAGAGAGTGGAAGGAAATATTCACAATCCTAAAAGACAAGAACTGTCAGCCAAGAATACTCTATCCTTCAAAATTATCATTCAAATATGAAGGTGAAATGTTTTTTCCAGACAAAAAGAAGTTAACAGAGCTTACCACCATCAGACCTGCCATTCCAGAAATGTTGAAAGGAGTTCATTTAAAAGAAAAGAAAAAAAAATGAAACAAATTCCTGAGCAAAATGAAAACAGAACACAAAACAAAACAAAACAAACATTACAAGGGAGGAAGAAATGGACAGAATCTGTATAGTTAAATGTCAGCGAGCAGACACCAGGTCAAAAACGAATGAAGACATAGGAATTTAAGTACTATCTCCATGGTGACCACTAACCAAAAATCCAGACTACAGACCCACAGATGAAAAAACAAAGAATTTTATTAGAAATATTAAGGAAAGTCATCCAGAAAGAGCAGAGAGAAACAATATGACACGAAAAACAACAGAAAACTAAATCAAAGATCAAAAACAAAGTGACTGATAATAAACATTTCATATTAATAATCATCCTAAAAATAAATGCTTTAAATTTACCAATTAAAAGACATAAGTTGACAATGTGAGTGAAACATTTCTGCCATCAATGGGTTTTTACACAAGACCCATTTAAAACCAAAAGACAAAATAAAAGGATAGAAAAAGGTCTTTCCTTTCACAAAGAAATGGAGGAACTACTATTCTCATATCAGATAAACTAAACTTCTAACTAAAAAGGGTATTTAGGGACAGAGGTGGAAACTAAATAATCATCAAGGAAGTAATTTACCAAGAGGATATACCTGCTGTTAATACTTATGCACCTCATGCTGACACACCTAGTGACTTAAAGGAACTATAAACAAACCTAAAACAACAGATCAACAAAATTATAATCACTGTTGGAGACCTCCACAATACAAGACTGACTTGAAGGGATAGATCATCCAGGGAGAAAATTAACAAAGAAATAAAAGCCTTTAAATAAAGTGTTAGAATAGATGGGTTTATTGGATATTTCTAGAGTATTCTCTCCCAAAACAAATGAATATACTTTCTTTTCTAGTGCACATGAAGCATTCTTGAGACTAGATTTTTTTGGTAGGGCATAAAATAGCTTTCAGAAAATATGCAAAAATAAATATATCAACCATCTCAACACTACAATACTCTAATGCTAGAAATTTACCACCAAAATAATCTCAGAATAACCCAAAATTTAGAAATTAAACAAAATGCTTTGGAATGACCCCTGGGACAATTAGGAAATCAACGGTGATGAAAAAGTATCTAGAGACCAGTGAAAATGGAGAGAAAAACTACCAGACCTTATGGGATGCTCTGAAAACACTATTATGTGGGGAAACAGTATTATATTCTGAGAACAGTATTACGTTCCTTTTCCACAAAAAGAAGAAAAAATAGCTCCTAAAAAATCTGTAGAAGGAAAGAAATAATAAAAATTCAAACAGAACAAAATGACATAGAAAACAAAGACAGACCAAAAGATCAGTGAAAGTAAAAGCTGGTTCTTTAGAAAAATAAACAAAATTGATGAGCCCTTAGCTAGACTTATGAAGAAAAGATAAAAGCCAAATCAATGCAATAAGAAATGAAAGATAGACAAATACAACAGATACTGCAGAAATACATAGACTCATAACAATCTATCCAAAAAAAAAGTCTCTAGAAAATGCCTCCCTAAAATAAAAATCCAAGACCACATGGCTTCTCTAGTTAATTCTGCCAAACTTTTAAAGAAGATTGAACACCATCGTACTCAAACTTAAAAAAAAAAATCTATAAGGGTGGGAAGCACCCCAATATATTGAGGCCAACACTATCCTTTTTTTCAAACCAAACAAAGTAAACACAAAAAGAAAACTATAGACCAAAATTTTTGATGACCATAAATGAAAAAATCCTCAACAAAATCCTAGCAAATAAAATACAGCAATGTATCAAGAGAATCATTTACTATGATCAAGTAGGCTTCATCCCAGGGATGGAAAGTCTGGTTCAACAACATATGCAAATCAATCAATGTCAATCACCAGATCAACACAAATGAAGATAAAAAGCACATAATCATCTCAATACAAACTTCAAAAAGTGTTTCACAAGATTCAACATCCAATTATGATTAAAACACTCAATAAAGTAATAATAAATGGGAGTTGTCTACATTTATAAAAGCTATAGAGACAAACTTACAACCAAAATCATACTTGATAGTGATAAAGTTAAAACATTCCCACTAAGATCTGGAACATGACAAAGATATCTACTATCACCACTGTCATTCAACATAGCATTCAATGTTCCATCTGAAGCAGTTGGGCAACAAAAGGATATAAAATAAATCTAAATTGGAAAAGAAGGCATGAAACTGTTCCTATGTGCAGATGACATGTTAATATACTTAGAGAAAACAAAAGACTAATAGAAAAAATAAATGATTATGGTAAAGTGACAGGATATAAAATCAATACACAAAAACCAGTTGCATTTCTATATGCAAACAATGTATGAGAAGTAAGGGCAAGAATAATTACAATTGTAAATTGTAGAATAAATCTTGAATTCAGTGAAAGAATATAATAATGACCAGAGGGGACAGGGAGGGTGAGAGATGGTGTATTTGCACAGATCTGTTGGTGGAGGAGCAGAACATGTGCACATATGGAAGAGCAAAAATGTGGCCTCAAACTGAAAACAAAAATTTAAAAAATGGAAAGAAAAAAAACAAAGAGTGTTTGACAAGTGAGCAGAGAATAAGAGTGCCTCTCTCATCCACTCTCTAACAGTAACATTGAGATGATATCAAGTAAATATTATAAGCTATAAGGATTTCATTGTGACTTTCAGTTTTGAACTATAAACTTCCAATAACATGTTCCCATTCCAGGTAACCAAACTTGTTTGGTTAAACTTGAATTAAAAAAATGTCTATTCAAGTCTAACCAAACAAGTTTGGTTACACCATGGAATATTACTCAGCATTCAAAAAAGATAAACACATGCAATTTGCAGCAACATGGATGGCGCTGGAAGGGATCATGCTCAGCGAAATAAGCCAGAAAGAAAAAGAAAAAATACTGGATGGTCTCACTCATAGCAGGAATCTAGAAAACTTAATTAAGGGACCAGGAAAAAGAATAACTATAAGAAAGTAAAAATCAAAATCAACAGACAACTATGAACCAGAGACACTCTATGAGGGGCTGGGGGCGGGGAGGGGAGGGATTGGGGTCAAAATAAGGGGGTCGCAATTGTATGGGGAATATAAAAATAAAAAAATATATAAATTACTTGAACCTTAAAAAAAAAAAAGTTTATTCTTGGACAAGTGGCCAGTCAAGGCATCTGTGTGGACTCTTTAAACATTGTGTATGTAGTACGTATGTAGAGATATTATTTAAGAAAACAACTAACTTCAGTGAGATGCCCCCAAAGCAGTCACAATGTGATGGGTGAATCTTCTGCTCAGGATGGCTCTGCAAAGAACCCACTGGGTGACATGTCAAGTGAAGCTTTTCTGTGAATGGACACAAAATGATATAATCTACACACACAGTAAAATTGGCAAATGTTAATCCTTGGACATCCCTAATCTATCATTATTCCAAAAGTATTAATTTTTAGAGGAAATTTTGACTTCGCCCACCTAATAGGTGACAGTGGGGATAAAGATTGATGATTAGAAAACCAACAGTGTAAGTGAGGGTGTTGGATGAAGAAAGAAGCCTCAAGTCTGTTTTCATCTACCTGCTGTCTACAGCTTTAAAACAGAGATGTAGGGCCTCCCTGGTGGCACAGGCGGTTGAGCACCACACTACAAAGCTGTCCACAGCCTCTTCAGTGTGGGTTCGATCCCTGCCGGCCGGCCAGTGAAAATCCCACATGGCGAGCAGACCTCTCCTGTTTCACCTGCTGTTCCCCTCAGCAGTGTATTTCTTCAGTCTGCTTGTTCTGTCCCCAACTCTGTCTCTGGTGAATCCTCTCACCCTTCCACACATCTGGCCTGTACCGCAGTTCTTGTATAAAAATAAAGTACATCTTTAAAAAATAATTAAAAAAATAAAACAGATGTAACCATGGAGATAAGCCAGAAGAAGAAAATCTTACACAGATTGAATTTTAAAAATCTATAATTTTACTGAGATAAGCCTACAAAGAGTGGGGAAAGTATGACTGGATTTTTATACTTATGAAGAATTATTTATTTATTTATTTATTAAAGATTATTTATTTATACAAGCTCTGGGTACAGTCAGAAGCACAGGAGGGTGAGAGAATTAACCAGAGCTAGAGCGGAGAGCAGAACAGGCAGACTGACAAAGTACACTGCTGAGGGGAGCAGTGGGCAGCAGGAAAGTTCTGTGCGCCATGTGGGACCCTTGCCCAGGAGCTGGGGATTGAAGCGGTGCTGCAGAGGCTGCAGGCAGCTTTGCAACCCAGCGCTCAACGACTGTGCCACCAGGGAGACCCCACTTATTTATTTAAAGATTTATTTTTATTTATTTATGCATACATGAACTGGGTATAGGCCAGAGGTATGGGGATGAGATGATTCACCAGAGACAGAGTGGGGAACAGAACAGGCAGATTGACTAAAATACACTGCTGAGGGGAGCAGCAGGGAAGAAAGGAGAGGTCTGCTCTGCTATGTGGGTAGCTCCCTGGCTGGGTATTGAACTCAGGCTGTCATGATGATAATACTGAGACTAACCCCCTATGCCACCAGGGAGGCCCTGAGGAATTATTTAAACTGATTTTTTCTTTACAGCAAAATTAAGAAATGGACAACTCTCATTTTTCAAAAGTCTTGTTTCTTTTTCAAAGACTTATTCATCCATGCACATGAGAACCGGGATACAGGTCGGAGGGGCAAGGGATGAGAGAATTCACCAGAAACAGAGTGGGGAGCAGAACAGGCAGATTGACTGAAATACGCTGCTGAGGGGAGCAGCGGGCGAGACAGGAGAGGTCTGCTGTGCCATATGGGCAGCTCTCTGGCAGGCTAGGGATCGAATTTGCACTGCAGTGGCTGCGGACTGCTTCACAGTGCTGTGTTCAACCCCTTGAGCCACCAGGGAGGCCCCAAAGTCATGTTTCTTTGTTTTTAATTAATTTTTTATATATTTTTTACATCATTGTTCATTTTTAAGCAATATTTGCTTCCCCCCTCCCCAGGTGTAGTCCCCATAGAATTTCCTCCACCAATTCACCCATGTACCATCACCTCAGTCCCTAGTGCTCCGCCCTCCCTCCCTCCCTCTAATCCCTAATCCCTCTCCCATGTCCTCCCCTGTGAATGTCTGATTTATAATTATTTTTGCTTTGTTGTGTTTTGTAGTGTTTTGTTTTTTTTTTACCCTGATGTCTTAATTTGGTTCTCCTATATTCCTGGTATAAGTGAAACTATCCGATATTTTTCTTTTTCCTTCTGACTTAATTCATTGAGCATAATTCCTTCTAGCTCAATCCATGTTGCTGCAAATTGCATGAGCTTATCTTTTTGATCGCTGTATAATATTCCATTGTGTATATGTACCACATCTTCTTGATCCAGTTATCTATTTTTGGGCATTTGGGTTGTTTCAAGGTTTTGCCTATTGTAAATAGTGCTGAAATAAACATAGGAGTACAGGTGGTATTTTTTTTTAATATGTATATTTTAAAATAGGTTTATTAGGGAAAGGGGCAGAAGAATGAAAGACACTTGCACAGACACATGTAGGCAGGAAGAGCTTCCCTGAAGAAACAGGTTTTCTAAGAGAGACCTGCATGGTTGCAGGCCAGTGGCCTTGAGGAGAGCTGCCTCTGCTGAGGGAGGTCAGTGAAGAGAAGTCCTGGCATGGTACAGATCACAGGTGGGCAGGAAGGCTGTTCCCCTGTGGAGGGAGAGAGTTGGTGAAAAGAGGCACCTGCATAGTCACAGATGGGCAGTGGGATTGCTGTCTCAGGTGTTCTTTTTTTATTTTATTTTTTTACATAAATTTTATTTTTATATTCCCCATACAATTGCAATCCCCTTATTTTGACCCCAATCCCTCCCCTCCCCTCCTCCCACCCCCCCCAGAGTGTCTCTAGTTCATAGTTTTTTGTTGATTTTGATTTTCACTTTCTTATATTCATTTTCCTGGTCCCTTATTTAAAGTTTTCTAGATTCCTGCTATGAGTGAGAACATCTGGTATTTTTCTTTTTCTCTCTGGCTTATTTCGCTGAGCATGATCCCTTCAAACGCCATCCATGTTGCTGCAAATTGCATGTGTTTATCTTTTTTGAATACTGAGTATTATTCCATGGTGTATATGTACCACATCTTCTTGATCCAGTCATCTATTTTTGGGCATTTGGGTTGTTTCCAAAGCTTAGCTATCATAAACAGTGCTGCTATAAACATAGGGGTGCAGGTGCTTTTGTGTCCTTTGGGTCGATCCCTAGGAGTGGAATTGCTGGGTCATATGACAGTTCCATTTTTGGTAGACAGAGGAACCTCCAGACCAGTTCAGTAAAATAGCAGGATACAAAATCAACACACAAAAATCAGTAGCCTTCCTATACACAAACAATCAATCTGAAGAAGAAGAAAACAAGAAAACCATCCCTTTTTATAATTAAAACAAAAAAAATCAAATACTTGGGAATAAACCTAACAAAAGAGGTGAAAAACCTGTAAAGAGAAAATTATAAAAGAAATAGAAGAAGACACAAAGAAATGGAAAGACATCCCCACGAATAGCTAAATCCCTACTGATAAAAACAAAGGAGAAAGGAGGTATCACACTTCCAAACGTCAAGCAATACTACAAAGCCATAATAATTAAAACAGTTTAGTATTGGAACAGAAACAGACACACAGAACAATGGAAACAAATAGAGAGCCCAGAAATAAAACCACACTTATATGGACAACTGAACTTTGACAAAGGAGCAAAGAACATGCAATGGAACACAGACAGTTTGTTCAATAAAGGTGCTAGGAAAACTGGACCACCACATGCAAAAGAATGAAATTAGATCACTAGTCTCTCACCGTGCAAAAAAATCAACTCAAAATGGATAAAAGAACTGAAAATAAGACCTGAAACCATAAAATATATAGAAGAAAATATAGGTAAAACACTACAAGACATACATCTCAGGAACATCTTTAAAGACTCATCACACAAAGCAAAGAAAGTCAAGGAAAAGATAAACACCTGTGATTACATCAAACTGAAAAGCTTCTATACAGCAAATGAGACATTAACCAAAACAGACATTAACCAAACACCCAGACATTAACCAAACACCCCACTGATTGGGAAAAAATCTTTGCACTCCATTCAACTGATAAGGGACTATCCCAAGATATACAAAGAACTCATATGACTCAGCAAAAACAAAATAAACAATCCAGTCAAGAAATGGGCAGAAGAACTTCAAATACATTTCTCCAAAGGGGAAATGCAAATGCCCAACAGGCATATGAAAAAATGTTCAACATCCCTTATAATCAGGGAAATGCAAATCAAAACCACAATGAGATACCATCTTACACCAGTAAGAATGACACATATCAAAAAACAAGCAACAACAAATGTTGGTGAGGATGCGGTGAAAAGGAACTCTCCTACATTGCTGGTGGGAGTGCAAACTGGTCCAACAACTATCAAAAGTCTTGTTTCTTAACGAACACCGATGCCACACAGAACACATGTATGCTTCACATAACTCCATTCTTACAGTAATGCCTTCCAGATATGCTAGTTGTACCTTATTTAAAAGGAAGGGTTAGATGATTTGTTTAGTAATAAGCACAGGGAAAGTTTGCTTTGAGTGCTTGTTCTCATTTAAATGCAGATAGAATTGTAAGAATATAGCAAATATTTAAAATACCTAAAATTTAAAGACAAAGTAATAACTATTTTATTTTTCTGAGAGATACAAAATGTATGTTTATAAAAACAAATTGCCTAACGGTTGGGAAATTAGGGAACTGTATTCTGTGGTAGTGCATTTTTTCCTTTGTTTTTTGAATTGTTTTTATTTGCAAAATCATGTATTTTCTCATAAATATAAATTCATGAAAAAAATATTACTAGCCCATTGGCAAAAATAAGCCCTCTAGCTGTTCTCAAAATAGATGGGACAGAGCTTCATTCTATTTTAGGATAATTGAATTGTCATGGCATTTTTTCCATGCCAACGGATCCAGCAGAGGAAGGTTCACCAGGAAAGCTCCACTGGCTTCTCCTCAGGACACAGTGTTACTCTTTGCTCCTCATTGTTAGTCTTCACAGCCATTCCCTCTTTGCCTAGGGAAACATACCCACGAGAACATAAAATGATCCTATTACATGTGCAGCAACTCTAGGAAAATAATGACTATATTAAGAACATTTTAGGGAAGATAAATAATTTGGCTTTTGGAACAGAGAGATACAGATATTCCAGAATTAACTGTTCTTTTTTTCTCTAATTTTTTTTTTAATAACCCTTTTTTTAAAGATTTATTTATACAAGAACTGGGGTACAGGCCAGATGCGTGGGTGGGTGGGAGGATTCACCAGAGACAGAGCAGGGAACAGAACAGGTAGACTGACCAAACACACTGCTGAAGGGAGCAGCGGGCGAGACAGGAGAGGTCTGCCATGCCATGTGGGATTCTCGCAGGCCTGTCGGATCAAACCTGCACTACAGAGGCTGCAGACAGCTTCACAGTGGGGCACTCAACTGCCTGCACCACCAGGGGAGGCCCTGACCTATTAAATTTGTATTATAATTTAAACCAGTTTTATAAATTCCATAAAATCATCCATTGAAAATGTAAGTAGGACCTCCCCGGTGGCGCAGCGGTTTAGCGCTGGGCTGCAAAGCTGCCCGCAGCCTCTACAGCACCGGTTTGATCCCAGGCCACCGGGCAAGGGTCCCACGTGGCACGCAGACCTCTCCTGCCTACTGCTGCTCCCCTCAGCAGTGTACTTCGGTCCTTCTGCCTGTTCTGCTCCCCGCTCTGGCTCTGGTAAATTCTCTCACCCTCCTGCGCTTCTGACTGTACCCAGTGCTTGTATAAATAAATAAATAAATCTAAAAAAAAAAAGTCAAAAAAAAAGAAAATGTAAGTAGATCAGGTTTGAGTATTGTGATATATGAAGCAAACATTTGTGAATTTTCTAGCCCTTTGTTGAGGGACACTAATGATTTTACAAACATACATACATACACATACACATGCAGTGCACACACACATAATATAGATTTACCGTGCCATTATATTATGAAAAAATTGTAATGAAAGAAATGTGGACCAAAATTGCTGTGACTTTAAGATACTACAAGGATGAGGATAGCCATGCCCTCCCAGACATGTCATCATAAGACTTGACTTGGTTTGGATAATAAGTATGGTTGAGAAAGAAATTTATGGAATATTACAGCAGAAACCTAAAGATCTTTGCACAGTTTCTAGGTTGAATTTTTACATTCTACTTCCAAAATGACCCATTCTAGATCCTGGATCCCAAAATGTAGCAGACACATGACAACAAACGATAGAAGACCAACAGAGAACTTAGAGCATAAATAAAAAATAATCACATGATATGTTATGTGTTTGAGGCATATGGATTATTTGTTACCACAGCAAAAACTGACCCATACATATGGAGAGTATTTTTCAAACAAGCCTTAAAAGCAAAATTGAAAAAGATGGGAAAATTTAAGTTTTATCATATGCAATATAAAAACACAATTTGGTTTATCATATCTGTATTATCATAGCAAAACAAGGCCTTGCTCTATAAGGGGCACTGTTGACAAGATAGTAGATGATAACAGAATGGAAGAATATGTATATATTTATTAATATCTAGCATACACAGATTTTTTAGTCAATAAGAGAACCTCCCCTCAAAAAATGGAAAAAGCTATTAATCAGCAAATTATACAAAAACTGAAATAGATATTTTATTAATTTTCTATGGCTGCATAGCAAATTATCACAAACTCAGTGGGGGCTTTGGACCAACCTCATTTATAGTTCAAAATCCTGTCAATCTGTTTTCTGCACTGGTCTTTACAAGGTGTTGGCTAGCCTGCTCTACTTCCTGGTAGGAAATCCTCTTTCAAGTCAGATTGTTGGCTAAATTCAGTCCCTTTTAACTGTAATATGAATTCTGTTTCTTTGTTTACTGTGAGCTGGGATCTGGCCTCAGCTTCTCAGGTCATCCTGTTTCCTGCCTGTGGACATTTTGAGGGAAAGAGAATCCCCTTTCATGACTATTCCTCTTAAGCTTTCAGTTTTTCTTTTTTTTTTATATATAATTCTTACATCATTTTCATTTTTGCACAATGTATGCATTTTCATTTTGGTTATATTCCCCATACAATACCCACCCTCCCTTATTTTGGCCCTAATCCCTCCTCTCCTTACCTCCCCCACCCCATTAGTGTGTCTTTGGTTTATGGTTGCTTGTTGATTTTGATTTCTTTTTTATTATAATTAGCCTTTTTCCTGGTGCTTATGTAGCTTTTCTAAATTCCTGCTAAGAGTGAGATCATCCAGTAATTTTCTTTTTCTTTCTGGCTTATTTCGCTGAGCATGATCCCTTCTAGCTCCATCCATGTTGCTGCAAATTGCATGAGTTTATCTTTTTTGATTGCTGAGTAATATTCCATTGTGTATATATGTATCACATCTTCTTGATCCAGTCATTTATTTTTGGGCATTTGGGTTGTTTCCATAGCTTAGTTATTGGAAATAGTGTTGCTATAAACAAAGGTGCAGGTGCCCTTTTGAATTAATGTTTCTGTGTCCTTTGGGTAAATACCTAGGAGTGGAATTGCTGGATCATATGGAAGCTCTATCTTTAGTAGGTTGAGGAATCTCCACACAGCTTTCCATAGTGGTTGAACCATTTTGCACTCCCACCAGCAGTGCAGGAGAGTTCCGTTTTCTCCACAGCCTCACCAACATTTGTTGTTGCTAGTTTTTTTAATATGTGCCATTCTCACTGGTGTAAGATGGTATCTCATTGTAGTTTTGATTTGCATTTCCCTGATTGCAAGTGATGCTGAACATTTTTTTCATATGCCTGTTAGCCGTTTGCATTTCAAAGCTTTGAGTTTTTCTTGCAAGGAGGAAAACAGTTCCTTTTAAATTCTCACCTAATTAAGCCAGGTCCATTTGTAAGTGCAACTGATTTGGGACTTTAATTATTGGTAGTCCAAGAATAACATCAACTAAATAACAGAAATTATCAGGGAGCGTATATTCTAAGGGTCATTTAGAATTCAACCTACTGCAGAGAGATAAATCAATTACTGTTCCATTTTGTTAGTAATAAAATAAATGCAGATTAAAGTCAGGATAAAATGCCACTCTACTTGTATCAGGAAATAAGTAATTATATATTTTATATATGTATATATATTCAATATATATGTATGTTTAACTGTGTATGTATATGTATACATATGAAATTTATCATCCTCATAACTGATTTACCTACAGTTCAAATGCATATATGGTATATGATACTTTGTTTTTTTTTATACACTTGACTAATATTTCAGTATTATCTTCTGTATGAGACATTCCTTGAAAACTGATTTGTGATGTCATTTTTTAAAAAATTTATGTATTTATGCATACAAGAACTGGGGCACAGGCCAGAGTGTGGGGGAGTTGAGGGGGTAAGGGTATCCACCAGAGAGAGTGGAGAACAGAACAGGCAGACTGACTGAAATACACTGCTGAGGGGAGCAGCAGATAAGACAGGAGAGGTCTACTGTGCCATGTGGGTAGCTCTCTGGTCAGCCAGGGATCAAACTCTTGCTGCAGAGGCTTTGGATAGCTTCACAGTGCTGTGATTAACCCCTTGTGCCACCAGGGAGGCCCTGTGATGTCATTTCTATCTATCATCTTCAAGTCTGCACTAACCCATAGAAGAGTTACTGTGGTCTTTAAAATTTTCATTATAGTCTTTTTCTATAACTACAAAACTCTCAGTTCATTACTGTGGTTTTGTAGTACTTCTATATCTGTACTGTACTTTATTGCTTTGTCATACCTAGACTTAGAATTTTATTCTTGCATGTAAATTTCATAATTAGTTGATCAAGTATACACAAAAATAAATTTGCTGTCATTTTATCTTCACTAAATTATGAGCTAATCTGTAGAAAATTGACTCCTTTATGAGAGGCTTTTGCCTCAACCACTTACCAAGGGTCAGGCTTGAGCTGACTGCAATGGGACTGGTGACCATCACTGGGTACTTGATACAGCTGTACAGACATCATGCCTGTCACCAGGATGGTAGAGAGGTTGGCCCATTGCATGATGTGGAAAAAATCCCATACCGCAAGAAGTCTCAGCTTGAGACCCTGGTTACTTGAGAAGAGTCAGTGATGTTCTAGCAAGTGCAGAGACCTTAGCCATCTTCTCTTCTGCTCTCTTTATGTTGTCACAAGTGCCCTTTTGACCTCCAAGAGAATCAAGGGAGCACATCCATGGATGTCATTAACAAAGGTACGGATGATAGGTAAAGAAAAAAGGAAAAATCATTTAGTGCATGTACCCCTCATCCCTCAAAACATTGGTAGAGTTAGATCAAATACTTTCCCAATACAAAACCCTAAACCGCTGTGCCTGAACATTTTCAGAGCTACCGCTTGAACCACAGACACAGTGACCTTAGTGATCACAAGAACCTCTTCTCCAGGGAGACTGACTGAGAGTTCCAGAGGCAAGTGCCACAGAGCTCCCACCTATAACATCTCAATATCTGGACTATAGATGACTGAACATTCATAAGAAAGGAAAGTTGTTATTTAAGACAGGGAGCTCTGCCTTGGAACTTCACCAAAGCTGTGTGGAACTGAGAAAGGACCGACCCCACAGTCAGAGGTGAGCTGAAATCCCACACAAGCCATGTCCCGCCACTGGCTGCCTGTTGGAACTCAGAGGGGGGATCCAGCAATTAGGAATCCAGGGGGCAATCCAGCCACCACCGTGGCAGATCAAGTGGCAAAGAGAACTTCCTCCCAGTAATGCTATATCTAAGACAGGGAGCTTTGCATCTGGACCTCACCAAAACTGTGTGGAACTGAGAAAGGGCTGTCCCCACAGTCAGAGGTGAGCTGAAAGCCCACACAAGCCAGGCCCCATGACTGGCTGCCAGCTGGAGCCCAGAGGGGGATCTAGCCACCACTGGGGCAGTCTGAGGAAGGAGGGAAGTGCCTCCCAGATGAGCCATGCTTAAGACTGGGAGCTTTGAGTCCAGAACTCACCAAAACCATGGAACTGAGAAAGGGCTATCCCCACAGTCAGAGGTGAGCTGAAAAGTGTGCACAAGCCAGGTCCTACATCTAGCCTTGAGTTGGAACCCAGAAAGGGATCCAGCAATTAGGTGCCCAGGGGTGATCCAGCCACTGCCAGGGCAGTGTGAGGGACCTCAAAACCCACCTCTGGTATTAAATAAATACAGAGGAAGTAGATTTCCAGAAACAGCACCCATCAACATATACTTAGTACCACTGCCCTACTGGAATTCTGGTGTAACCGTATTGGACTTGATTGGGCCACCAGTTTCTGACATTCCAGAAGGAGGACACCAAAGAAAGGCCAGACAGTACCAACAACACACTGTCCCAATGAATAGAACAAATTAGAAAACAAGCAGCAGGGAGAAGAAAAACTACAAGCAACCAAGCAAGTCCTCAGGGAAAAGGCATGCCACAAAAAGAAAATCACCCATCAGAATGCAACAACAGTGACTTGGAAGAACTTCTGAGCCTCTCAGAAAGAGAATTAAAAAAAAATGCCATGATTAAAAAACTGGCAGAAGTCATAAAGGGAAACAATGAAAAGGGAAAAATAATCAACAATCAGAAGAATGAAATAGAGTCCCTAAAGAGGGAAGTGAAAGAAATGTAGGAGATCAAAGTTTTAATGGAGGAGCTAACAAACTCTGGGAAAATCAGTGAAAGCAGAATGATGAGTAAGTACTCTGGAAGACACAGAAATAAAAAAGAACAAAACAGAAAAGGAAAGATACGTACAAAGTAAAAGAATGAAGAAAGACTTCAGAAATGGTCTGACTACATGAATAAAGGAAACATAAGAGTAATAGGAATCTCAGAATGAGAAGAGAGAGACAAAGGAACAGAGAAAATATTCAAGGAGATAATCGAAGAGAACTTCCCAAGCATGAAAAAAGGAGCTGAAAATAGACAAACAAGATACAAAAAGAACACCAAACTTCCATAATGAAAGGAAAAATACAGCAAGACACATAATAGTAAAGCTCCCAAGAATCCAAGAATGGAAAAAATAATGAAACTGACAAGAGGGAAGAAACAGGTAACATACAAAGGAAAACCAATCAGGCTGACATCAGATTTTTCCAAAGAAACACTATGGGAAAGGAGAGAATGGAGGGACCTAGTCAGCAGACTCCAAGAAAACAGATGCCAACCAAGAATACTCTATCCCACAAAGCTCTCCTTCCTCTATGAAGAAAGAGTAAGGGCCTTCCCAGACAAACAAAAACTCCAGAATTTCACCACAAATAAACCCCCACTCAAAAAAAATACTACAAGGAGTCTTAAAGCCAGAACCAACAAAGGGATGAATGAGAACAAAACAAGACAAAAATAAAACCAGAGAAAAGACAAACAAAATGGTAAATACAGACACTAAAGTATCAATATTAACTTTAAAGACCGGGCGCGCAGGGAGTGCGTCCCGCATCGCCATTTTAGAACAGGGACATTTCTTCAGTAAAGACTGCTTGAAACCGACAGAAGGCTCCCGGAGGAGCCAGAGGTGAGCTGGGAAGTTCGCCCACGCTAGGCCCCTTCTGGCCTGCAGTCCGAGCCCAAAAGCGGAGCAGGCACCCAAGACCGGGGCAGACTGGGTACACAGAGGAATGTGAACCCGCATTGCCTTTTTAGAACAGGGACCTTTCTTCAGTAAAGCCTGCTTGAAACTGGCAGATGGCTCCTGGAAGAGCCAGAGGTGAGCTGGGAAGTTCGCCCAAGATGCCGGCCAGTACCAGCAACACAGTGTCCCAATGCATATGGCAAATTAGAAAACAGACAGTAGGGAGTAGAAAAACCACACGCAACCCAGCAACACCTCAGGAAAAAAGCACACCACAAAAAGAAAACCACCCCCCAGATTACAATGACAGTAACTTGGAAGAACTTCTGAGACTTCCAGAAAGAGAATTTAAAATTGCCATGATTAAAAAAACTGGCAGAAGTCATAAAGGGAAACAATGATAAGGGAAAAATAATCAACAATCAGAAGAATGAAATTGAGTCCCTAAAGAGGGAAGTAAAAGAAATGCAGGAGATCAAATAATTAATGGAGGAAGTAAAGAACTCTGGGAAAAGCAATGAAAGCAGAATAGATGAAATGGAAGAACGAATAAGTACTCTTGAAGACACAGAAATATAAAGAACCAAAACAGAAAAGGAAAGAGAAGTATGAAGTAAAAAACCAAAGAAAGATATTGGCAACTATCTGACTCCACGAGGAAAGGAAATACAAGAGTTATAGGAATCCCAGAAGGAGAGGAGAGAGATGTAGGAACAGAGAAAATATGCAAGGAGATAATTGACAAGAACTTCCCAATTGTGAAAAAGGAGCTGAAAATTGATATACAAGAAGCAAGAAGAACACCATACTTCCACGATGAAAGGAAAAATACAGTAAGACACATAATAGTAAAGCTCCTAAGAATTCAGGACAAGGGAAAAATAATGAAGCTGACAAAAGGGAAGAAACAGATAACATTCAAAGGAAAACCCATCAGGCTGACATCAGACTTCTCCGAAGAAACACTATGGGCAAGGAGAGAGTGGAGGGACATAGTCAACAGACTCCAAGAAAACAGATGCCAACCAAGAATACTCTATCCTGCAAAGCTCTCCTTCCTCTATGAAGAAAGAATAAGGACCATCCCAGACAAACAGAAACTCTGGAATTTCATTACGTCTAAACCCCCACTCCAAAAATTACTACAAGGTGTCCTAAAGCCAGAACCTCAGAGGGATGAATAACAATGAAAGAAGGCCAAAAAAAAAAAGTTATTGAAAGAATAAATAAATAAAATCAAAGGAAAGATAAACACAATGGCAAATACAGGTGCTAACATATCAATATTAACTCTAAATGTAAATGGACTAAACTCTTCAATAAAAAGACACAGAGTCGCAGGCTGGATTAAGAAAAAAAACCCAACCTTTTGCTGTCTCCAGGAAACACATTTAGCTAC
Organism: Talpa occidentalis; assembly: GCF_014898055.3. Lineage (NCBI taxonomy): Eukaryota > Metazoa > Chordata > Mammalia > Eulipotyphla > Talpidae > Talpa > Talpa occidentalis. Next base: position 56,578,529 of record NW_023600993.1, read on the forward strand.
AAAACATAAAAATAGACTCAAAGTTAAAGGATGGAAAACAATCCTACAAGCAAATGGACCAAAAAAGAAAGCAGGAACAGCTATACTTATATCAGATAAAACAGATTTCAAACTCAAAAAGATAAAAAGAGACCCCAACGGTCACTACATTATGATCAAAGGACAATAATTCAAGAAGAAATAACACTCATTAACATATATTCACCAAACGAAGGAGCACCAAAATATATCAGACAACTATTGTCATCTCTGAAAACAGACATCAGAGAAAACACATACGTAGTGGGAGACTTCAACACACCACTATCAACAATGGATAGATCAACGAAACAAAAATAAGTAAAGATACTAAAGCTCTAAATAAGGATCCAGAGCACTGGGCTTAACAGACATATATAGAACACTAAACCCAAAAAAATGTGAGTACACATTTTTCTCATGCGCACATGGATCATTCTGCAGGATTGATCACATACTGGGACACAAGACAAACATCAACAGATACACCAAGATTGAAATCATACCAACCATCTTTTCTGACCATGAAGGCATCAAACTAGAAATAAACCATAAAAAGAAGTGAAGGAACTGTTCTAACTCATGGAGATTGAAAACCACACTTCTGGAAGACCACTGGACTAATGAGGAGATCAAAGAAGAAATTAAAAAAATCTTTGAATTGAATGACAAGGAGGACACCAATTTCCTAAATGTATGGGATGCAGCAAAAGCAGTAATAAGAGGAAAATATATAGCAATAGAGGCTCATATCAAGAAACAAGAGAGAACTCAAAAAAACAACCTAATCTCAAAGCTCAAAGATCTAGAAAAAGAACAACAAAAAAACCCCCAAAACCAGTAGAAGAAAAGAAATAAAAAAACCAAAGCAGAAATAAATGAAATTGAAACTCAAAAAACTCCAAAAGATCAATGAAACCAAGAGCTGGTTCTTCGAAAAAATCAATAAAATAGACAAACCCCTAGCCAGTCTCACAAAGGAAAAAAGGGAGAAAGCACAAATAAACAGGATCATAAATGAAAGAGGAGAAATCACAACAGACACAGCAGAAATCAAAAGAATAATCAGTAACTACTATGAACAGTTATATGGAAACAAGTTCAACAATCTAGAGGAGATGGACAAATTCCTACAACTCTACAATCACCCAAAGCTAGATAAAGAAGAAATAGAACACCTAAACAGACCAATTACAAGCAGCAAAATTGAAATGGTAATAAAAAACCTCCCCAAAAACAAAAGCCCAGGACCTGATGGATTTACAAATGAATTCTTCCAAACATTCAGAGACAAATTAGTGCCTATCCTTCACAAACTCTTCCAAAAAATTGAGAAGGAAGGGATAATACCAAACACGTTCTATGAAGCCAACATTATACTAATACCAAAACCGAATAAGGACAACACAAAAAAGAAAACTTCAGGCCAATCTCCCTAATGAACACTGATGCAAAAATCCTCAATAAAATTTTAGCTATCAGAATCCAACAATGTATCCATAAGATAATTCACCACGACCAAGTAGGATTTATTCCAGAGACACAAGGATGGTTCACCATTCGAAAATCAATCAACGTTATCCAACACATCAACAAAAAGAAATATAAAAACCATATGATAATATCAATAGATGCTGAGAAAACTTTTGACAAAGTGCAACACCCATTCATGATAAAAGCCCTTGCAATTCTTGGGATACAAGGAACATACCTCAACATCATAAAGGCCATATATGACAAGCCAAAAGCCAGTATCATTCTCAATGGTGAAAAGCTGAAAGCAATTCCATTAAGATCTGGAACAAGACAAGGATGTCTACTCTCACCACTGCTTTTCAATATAATACTGGAAGTCCTAGACAGAGCAATAAGACAAGAGAAAGACATACAAGGAATCCAAATAGGAAAAGAAGAAGTCAAGCTATTACTATTTGCAGATGATATGATAATATACATAGAGAACCCCAAAAACTCCACAGAAAAACTAATTCAACTCATTAATCAGTTCAGTAAAGTGGCAGGATACAAAATCAACACGCAAAAGTCAGTAGCCTTCCTATACACAAACAATAAATCTGAAGAAGAAATTAAAAAAAAATCCCTTTTATTATCGAAGAAAAAAAAATCAAATACTTGGGAATAAATCTAACAAAGAGGTAAAGTACCTATACAAAGAAAACTATAAAACACTGTTAAAAGAAAGAGAAGAAGACACAAAGAAATGGAAATACATCACCTGTTCATGGATTGGAAGAATAAACATTATTAGAATGGCCATCCTACCAAAAGCAATATACAGATTCAATGCTATTCCAATAAAAATTTCAAAGTCATTCTTCAAAAAATAGAATAATTATTGATGAAATTCATTTGGAATCACAAAAAACCTCGAATAGCCAAAGCTCTTCTGGAAAAAAAAAAAAGAAGGGAATGGAGGCATCACACTACCAGACTTCAAACTTTACTACAAAGCCATAATCATCAAAACTGCATGGTACTGGAACAAGAACAGACACATAGACCAATGGAATCCAATAGAAAATCCAGAAATAAACCCACAGATTTATGGTAAACTAATCTTTGACAAAGGAGCAAAGACTATGCGTTGGAGCAAAGAAAGTTTGTTCAATAAATGGTGCTGGGAAAACTGGGTCGCTACATGCAAAAGAATGAAGCTTGACCACTACCTCACACCATGCACAAAAATCAACTCAAAATGGATTAAAGAATGAGACATAAGACCTGAAACCATAACATACATAGAAGGAAATATAGGTGAAACACTACGTGATATGTACATCAAAGACATCTTTACAGACACATCACTCAAAGCAGTGATAGTGAAGGCAAAGATAAACAGCTGGGACTACATCAAATTAAAGAGCTTCTGCACAGCAAGAGAGACAATAAAAACAAAGAGAAACCCCACCGACTGGGAGAACAATTTTGCACACATCACTAATGATAAAGGACTGATCACAAAAATCTACAAAGAGCTGAGGAGACTTAACAAAAACAAAGAAAATAATCCAGTCAAAAAATGAGCAGAAGAGCTAAAAAGAAACTTCTTTGAAGAGGAAATGCAAATGGTCAACAGGCATATGAAAAATATTCAACATCACTTGCAATCAGGGAAATGCAAATCAAAAGTACCATGAGATACCATCTTACACCAGTGAGAATGGCACATATTAAAAAAAACTAGCAACAACAAATGTTGGTGAGCTTGTGGAGAAAAAGGAACTCTCCTGCACTGTTGGTGGGAGTGCAAACTGGTCCAACCACTATGGAGAGCTGTGTGGAGATTTCTGGACCTACTAAACATAGAGCTTCCATATGATCCAGCAATTCTACTCCTAGGTATTTACCCAAAGGACACAGAAACATCAATTCCAAAGAGCACCTGCACCCCTATGTTTATAGCAGCACTATTTACAATAGCTAAGCTTTGGAAACAACCCAAATGCCCAAAAATAGATGACTGGATCAAGAAGATGTGGTACATAAATACCATGGAATATTACTCAGCATTCAAAAAAGATAAACACATGCAATTTTCAGCAACATGGGTAGAGCTGAAGGGATCATGCTCAGTGAAATAAGCCAGAAAGAAAAAGAAAAATACCAGATGGTCTCACTCATAGCAGGAATCTAGAAAACTTAAATAAGGGACCAGGAAAAATAATAACTATAAGAAAGAAAATTTCAAAATCAACAAACAACTATGAACAAGAGACACTCTATAGGGGTTGTGGGGCAGGGAAAGGAGGCATTGGGGTCAAAATAAGGGGGTTGTAATTGTATGGGGAATATAAAAATAAAATTTAAATTAAAAAAAAAGAAAAACATTATAAAAACTTAAAAAGATCACAATCATAAAAAAAATGAAAATGAAAAATGATCTAAAAAGAAAAAAAAGACACAGTGCTGTAGTCTGGATTAAGAAGCAAAACCCAACCTTTTGCAGTCTCCAGGAAACATATTTAACTACAAAATATAAAAATAAACTGAAAGTAAAAGTATGGAAAACAAACCTACAAGCAAATGGGCCAAAAAATAAGGCAGGAACAGGATCAAATTTATTTATATCAAATAAAACAGATTCCAAACTCGAAAAGGTTAAAAGAGACACAAATGGTCACTAATTATGATCAAGGGGAAAATATATCAAGAAGACATAACACTCATTAACATATACTCACCAAATGAAGGAGCACCAATATATATCAGACAACTCTTATCATCTCTGAAAACAGTCATGAGAGAAAATACATATGTAGTAGGAGACTTTAACACACCACTATCAACAGTGGATAGATCAACGAAACAAAAAATAAGTAAGGGTACTAAAGCTCTAAATAAGGATCTAGACCTCATGGGCTTAGCAGGCCTCTATAGAACACTATACCCAAAAATATCTGAGTACACATTTTTCTCAAGTGCATAAGGATCATTCTCAAGGATCAATCACATACTGGGACACAAGCTAAACATCAACAGATACATCAAGATTGAAATCATAACAACCATCTTCTCTGACCAAGAAGGCATCAAACTAGAATTAAACCATAAAAAAGGACAAGGAACCATCCCACCTCATGTAGATTGAAACCCACTCTACTGGAAGACCACTGGACTAATGAGGAGATCAAAGAAGAAATTAAAAAATACTTTGAGTTAAATGACAGTGAGGACACCGATTTCCTAAATGTATGGGATGCAACAAAAGCAGTAAAAACAGGAAAATATACAGCAATACAGGCTCATATTGAGAAACAAGAATGAGCTCAAAGAAACAACCTAATCTCACATCTCAAAGAACTAGAAAAAGAAAAACAAAAAAACCCTAAAACCAGTAGAAGAAAGGAAATAGTAAAAATCAAAGCAGAAATAGATGAAATCAAAACTAAAAAAAAAAAAAAATCCAAAAGATCAATTAAACCAAAAGTTGTTTCTTCAAAAAATAAATAAAACAGACTAACCATAGCCAGGCTCACAAAGGAAAAAATGAAAGAAAGCACAAATAAATCACAAATGAAAGAGGAGAAATCACAACAGACACAACAGAAATCAAAAGACTAATCAGAAGCTACTATGAACAGTTATATGCAAACAAGTCCAACAATCTAGAAGAGATGGACAAATTCCTGCAACTTTACAATCACCCAAAGCTAGATAAAGAAGAAATAGAACAACTAAATATCCCAATTACAAGCAGTGAAATTGAAATGGTAATCAAAACCCTCTCCCAAAACAAAAACCAAGGACCAGATTGATTTACAAATGAATTCTACCAAACATTCATAAACGAACTAGTGCCTGTCCTTCACGAACTCTTTCAAACAATTGAGAAGTAAGGTAAATACCAAATACATTCTATGAAATCAACATTACACTAATACCAAAACGGAACAAGGACAACACAAAAAAGAAAACTTCAGGCCAATCTCTCTAATGAACATAGATGCAAAAATCCTCAATAAAATTTTAGCTATCAGAATGCAACAATGTACCCATAAGATAATTCACCACGACCAAGTAGGATTTATTCCAGGGACACAAGGATGGTTCAACATCTGAAAATCAATCAATGTTATCCAACACATCAACAAAAAGAAATATAAAAACCATATGATAATATCAATAGATGCTGAGAAAACTTTCGACAAAGTGCAACACCCATTCATGATAAAAGCCCTTGAAATTCTAGGGATACAAGGAACATACCTCAACATCATAAAGGCCATATATGACAAGCCCATAGCCACTATCATCTCAATAGTGAAAAGTTGAAAGCCTTTCTATTAAGATCTGGAACAAGACAGGAATATCCACTCTCACCACTGCTTTTCAATATAATACTGGAAGTCCTAGCCAGAGCAATAAGTCAAAAAAAAAAAAAAAGGCACACAAGGTATCCAAGTAGGGAAGGAAGAAGTCAAACTATTACTATTTGCAGATGATATAATATAAATAGAGAACCCAAAAAACTCCCCAGAAAAACACATCAAACTAATCAATCAGTTTAAAAAGTGGCAGGATACAAAATCAACACAGAAAAATCAGTAGCCTTCCTATACACAAACAATCATCTGAAGAAGAAAACTATAAAATACTGTTAAAAGAAATATAAGAAGACACAAAGAAATGAAAAGACATCCCCTGCTCATGGATTGGAAGAATAAACATTATCAAAATGGCCATCCTACCAAAAGCAATTTACAGAGTCAATGCTATTCCAATAAAAATTTCAATGACATTCTTCAAAGAAACAGAAAAAAATATTGATGAAATTCAAATGGAGCCATAAAACCCCAAATAGCCAAAGCTCTCCTGAAAAAAAAAAAAAAAAAAAGAAGGGAATGGAGGCATCACACTACCAGACTTCAAGCTATACTACAAAGCCATAATAATCAAAACTGCATGGTCTTGGAATAAGAACAGACACATGGAGCAATAGAACAGAACAGAAAATCCAGAAATAAACCCACAGATTTCCGGTCAACTAATCTTTGACAAAAGATCAAAGAATATGCAATGGAACAAAGAAAGTTTTTTCAATAAATGGTGCTAGGAAAACTGGGTCACTACATGAAAAAGAATGAAACTTGACTGCTACCTCACACCATGCACAAAAACCAACTCAAAATGGATTAAAGAAGTAGACATAAGATCTGAAACCATAAAATATATATGGAAGGAAATATAGGTGAAACACTACATGATATGCACCTCAGTAACATCTTTAAAGACACATAACCCAAAGCAGTGATAGTGAAGACAAAGATAAACAGCTGGGACTACATCAAATTAAATAGCTTCTGTACAGTAAAAGAGACAGTAACCAAAACAAAGAGACACCTCACCGAGTGGGAAAAAAAATTTTGTACACAACACTAATGATAAAGGACTGATCACAAAAATCTACAAAGAGCTGAGGAGACTCAACAAAAACAAAGTAAACATCACAGTAAAAAAAAATGGGCAGAAGAGCTAAAAAGAAACTTCTCCAAATAGGAATTTCAAATGGCCAACAGGCATATGAAAAAATGTTCAACATCACTTGTAATCAGGGAAATGCAAATCAAAACTACAATTAGATACCATCTTACACCAGTGAGAATGGCACATATTAAAAAAACTAGCAACAACAAATGTTGGTGAGGATGTGGAGAAAAAGGAATTCTCCTGTACTGCTGGTGGGAGTGCAAACTGGTCCAACCACTATGGAGAGCCATGTGAAGATTCCTCAGTCTGCTAAAGATGGACCTTCCATATGATCAGAAATTCTGTTTATTTTTTTTAACCATCCATGATTTTATTTTTATATTTTATTTGTTTATTTTTAATATTTTATTTTATATAATTCTTACATCATTTTTCATTTTTGCACAATGTATGTATTTTCATTTTGGTTATATTTCCCATACAATTACACCCCCCCTTATTTTGACCCTTATCCTTCCTCTCACCACCCTCCCACCCCGTAGTGTGTCTCTGGTTTATAGTTGCTTGTTGAAAAAACAAAACAAAACATAAACAATATGATCAAGAAATTCTACTCCTATGTATTTGTCTAAAGGACACAGAAACATTGATTCAAAAGGACACCTGCACCCCTATGTTTATAGCAGCACTATTTACAATAGCTAAGCTTTGGAAACAACCCAAATGCCCAAAAATAGATGATTGGATCAAGAAGATGTGGTACATATACACAATGGAATATTACTCAGCAATCAAAAAAGATAAACTCGTGCAATTTGCAGCAACATGGATGGAGCTGGAAGGGATCATGCTCAGTGAAATATGCCAGAAAGAAAAAGAAAAGTACCAGATGGTCTCACCCTTAGCAGGAATTCAGAAAACCTAAATAAGGCACCAGAAGAAAGACTAATTATAATAAAGTAAAAATCAAAATCAACAAGCAACTATAAACCAGAGACACTACAGGAGGGGAGAAGGGAGTAGGATCAAAACAAGGGGGTGGGAATTGTACGGGGACTATAACCAAGATGAAAATGCATACATTGTGCAAAAATGAAAAATAATGTAAATATATATCTATACATATAAAAAAGGAAATTTGCAAATTAACATATGTTATGTGGGTAGAAATCTAAAATATTTGGTGGGTTTGGAGAGAGAGCGAGAAAGAGAGTGAACAGTTATTGATGTATTTTGCAGATTTTTTAAGTATTTATTTATTTATTTATTTATTTATACATACATACAAGAACTGGGGTACAGACCAAATGTGCAGGAGGGTGAGAGGATTCACCAGAGACAGAGCGGGGAACAGAACAGGCAAACTGACGAAATACACTGCTGAAGGAAGCAGAGGGCAGGACAGGCGAGGTCTGCAGTGCCATATGGGACCCTCGCCAGCTGGCCAGGATCAAACCAGTGCAGCAGAGGCTGCAGACAGCTTCACAGCACTGTGCTCAACCCACTGCACCACCAGGGAGGCCCAAGGTCACATCTTCTGCTGTGTGCATTTGAATGGCTATGAGGTTTAATTGATTCTAGACCCACACAACTCTGGAGCCTCCCAGGGGTACCAGGATACCTCTATGGAGTGAAGGGTCTGTTTCTCATTGGTTATTCCTGAACCCCTGCTGGCTTCACTGCTCAATAACAGGGAGTTTTAGCAAGGTCTAGATTCAGGGGTCATGGAAGTCAAAACCACCGCTGCTTTGCTATATTCTTTTTGGGGGGATTTTTAGGGATGATGAGCTCTCTCTTCTGTAGCTTCTTCTTGCAAAGGGGAGTAAAAATCATCATATACCACACAGAATAATAGAATTTCAACTGAAATATGTCTAGGAATTCCCCATCTGAGTCAATAGTTGTTTATAACCTTGAGACAGGACCACCTGGAGCTTCCAGAGGAGCTTTGAATTGGCTTCAATTCTATTTTATTGTCTGGGTACTTCAAACCCTTTGCAGCTTCCTTTGTCTTGACTCCCTAAGAAACATCCTTGACAACTCAACTGAAAACTTATCAGTCATAAAAATTAACAAACTAGGAAATTCAACAGCCACTCCTGGGTTTCTCTTACTTAAGCTTAAATTAGTAGTTGTCATTGTTGGGAATGACCCTCTCCTATTGGAATGCTTTTTTCTCTTTCCACCAAGTTCTTGTATCTGATATCATTCCTAATTTACTTCTGTTTTTTAGTGAGTGTTCTTTTATGATTTTATATCTTCTCAGTTTCATAATATTTTTAAATTTTTTAAATCTCTAAGTTCTGGGTATATCAAGGGTCATTTTTAGTCCTTTATTCTAGTTGTAATCATATTTATTATCACAAATTTATGTACCTCTCTCCAATTTAATTTTATATCTAGATATAATTTTCTCAGTTGCAACTCAAGTATAATAAGCACCACAAAATAACATATCTAAAACATTATTTTGGATTTTAACCTATTAACTTAAAATTTTTTAATTTTATGTATTTTTACAATGTATGCATTTTTATCTTGGTTATAGTCCCCGTAAAATTCCCACCTACCCTTGTTTTGATCCTACTCCCTTCTCCCCTGCTGTAGTATGTCTCTGGTTTATAGTTGCCTGTTGATTTTGATTATTACTTTATTATAATTAGTTCTTTTTTCTGATCCCTTATTTGGGTCATCTCCATTCCTGCTATAAGTGAGACCATCCACTATTTTTCTTTTCCTTTCTGGCTTATTTCACTGAGCAGTGATAGTGAAGGAAAGGATAAACATCTGGGACTACATCAAATTAAAGAGCTTCTGTACAGCAAAAGAGACATTAACCGAAACAAAGAGACACCCCACTGATTGGGAGAAAATTTTTTCACACAATACTAATGATAAGGGACTGACAACAAAAATCTACAAAGAGCTGAAGAGACTCAACAAAAACAAAGTAAATAACCCAGTAAAATAATGTACAGAAGGCTAAAAAGTAACTTCTCCAAAGAGGAAACACCAATGGTCAATAGGCATATGAAAAAATGTTCAACATCCCTTGTAATCAGGGAAATGCAAATCAAAACCACAATGAGATACCATCTTACACCAGTTAGAATGGCACATATTAAAAAAAAACTAGCAACAACAAATGTTGGCAAGAATGTGGAGAAAAAGGAACTCTGCGACACTGCTGCTGGGAGTGAAAACTGGTCCAGCCACTATGGAGAGCTGTGTGGGGGTCCCTTAATCTGCTAAAAATGGAGCTATCATATGACCCAGCAATTCCGCTCCTTGGTATCTACCCAAAGGACACAAAAGCATTAATTCAAAAGGACACCTGTACTTCTATGTTTATTGCAGCACTATTTATAATAGGTAAGCTATGGAAACAATCCAAATGCCCCAAAATAGATGACTGGCTCTAGATGTGGTGCATATGCACAATGGAATATTACTCAGCAATCAAAAAAGATATACTCATGCTATTTGCAGCAACATAGATGGAGCTGTAAGGGATCATGCTCAGTGAAAAAACCTAATAACTTCCCCCCCCAACTCACTATAAAATTCATTCATTTCAGTTAATCATCTCAGTTCACATTTTGCCTTTCCCTCTCCCTTGAACCTCAGTTTCTCTATCTTCAAACTGGGAATTAAATTACTGTTTTGTAAAGATAAATGGTAAATGGTGGTCATGATGGTACAATAGTACATTGAATATGAATTGTGTGAAACTAGCAAGAACTGATGAAACTCAGATGTTCAGATGTCATCTTGTCAAACCACTTCTTTTCACTCTGTAGTCACCAGTGTGTGTTCAGAGACACACTACTATTTAGTAGTAGAATTATGTGCCTTCATGTCTATAATATTAAGTTAAGTTAACAGAAAGACTTAGAGTAAAGTTGGTCATATCAGCATATTCCATCTTCCATTTCCAAGGTACTAACATTGCCAGATATTTGTAAATATATAATAATGTAGATTTGGTGGTTTTGTGCTGTTTATTTATTCTATTAAAAAAAATAGTGACAAGATGGTGGCAGAATGACGATATTGGACTCTGCAACTCCATTTACTCACAGCAAAATTGCAACAGAACAAAACCAATAACTCCTGAAGGAAAAACAGTTGAATATAGCACACACTAGGAAAAATGTTCATAGGTGGGGGGACCCAAGTGAACAAAGAAACAGGCCAAGCAGGATGCCTGGGAAGATGAGGTGGTGAGTCGAGCAAGCCTCAAGCAACACAGTAGAACTGGCAAGTGGTCTTTATGTAGTAGGTCCCAGCAAACACACTACATTCTGGGACTGGTTCTGGAAGCAGTCCCACTAGGGGTAGGCCCCTGACGGTATCAGTAAGCCCTGGGGTGGGTACTAAAGGCAGCTTTAACCACCATAGGCACCAGTAGACCTCAATGAGCCTTGGGATGGGTCTGGAAACAATAGATTTCCCATAGACCTAAGCATGTCATGATGTGGGTCCTGGAAGCAGACACACTGCTGTAGGTGCCAGCAGACATCACTGAGCTATGGAAAGTGTGTAGCCTTCACCACAATAGGGCCTGAAAGACCTTATGAAGCAGCAAAGCAGAACCTAGAAGCAGACCTGCAACCATAGGCCCTTGCAGACACCAGTGATCCGTATGGTAGGTCCTGGAAGCAGACCAACTTTGGTAGGTCCCAAAAGATCTATAGGACATGCCTAAACTTCACAATGGTAGGCCCTGGTGACCCTATAAAGCCCCAGGAAAACATCTGGAAGCAACCCCATTATGATAATCCTTCAAGACAATTCAACTAGGTTGCCAATGAGAAGATCTATGTTATGTTTAACAGGAGGCAGATGGAGAGAGGAGCCTTGGGGTCTGGAGTATAGTAAACAGGTGAGAGATGATGGCAGGGCTCTCAGCTTAAAAGGGGCTTTGGAGGAGGAGTGGAAGTTATGTAGAGTGAGGGAAAATTCTTTCAAAATTGCTGAGGTGTTCCACACAGGCTGAGTATGTGGTGAAGATAATAGCAGAGTAAGCATACCAATCTGATCTCCCTCTTCCCACATCCTGAGACTTGTGTTTAACTTGGGCAATGCTCTGAGAGGACAGGGACAGCCAATTATCTCATACAAACACCAGAAAGTAGGGCTACTGGAGGTGCCACAAACATGAGTCAGCCCTATTCCAATATCTGGATCCCTCCAAGTCCCTCCCCAACCTACTGACTCAGAAACCACAATATATATATGAGTACACACAGAAGCCAGCAAAAACTAAAATAAGTAGGTAGGTAGGTACATAGATAGATAGATAGATAGATAGATCGATAGATAGATAAAACCAAACCAAAGCAAACCATAGCACGAACTATGGGAAAATTTAAGTATTTTAACTGCCTAAGTTACTGCTAAAGATATTTAAAAACAAACAAAAAAGGAAGACCTCAAGTAGCAAAATGGGATGGCAAACAATACAACACATGGAAAAATGTGACTTTTACGAAGTATAAAATTCACAAGGTGTGTTTGGACTCTCCAGAATCCAAACATAACAATATGGGAAATTATATCTCCCTATCAGAAGGAGAGTTCAGAACTACTATAACATAGAATATCAAAGTGTGAAAAGAAAACTCAAGGCAATTCACAGTAACATAAGAGAACTTAGAAAAGCTATTAAGATACAACACAACTCAAACAAAAACAAACAACTCAGAAATAAAGTCAATGGATATAAGGTAGAACTTGAAGCTTTAAATAACAAAATGACAGAAATCAGAAATCAGATTTACAGGAGGTAAAGAGCTTCCGAAGTGAGCTCAAGAAATTTAGGAAAGTATAGTACATTAAATGGAAGATTGAATAAGTGACCTCAAAGATAGTAATCCACTAGAGACTCAGGGAGAAGAAAAAAGAAAAGATAAAAAAAGGAGAGAGAGACAATTTGAGAACTATCTGACATCATCAAGAAAGCCAACAGAAGAATAATGGGTATCCCAAAAGGGGAGAGAGGAGGACTGAGAACTTATTCAATAAAGAAATTAAATATACCAAACCAAGAAGTGCAAGGAACACCTGGTTACCTAAATGCAGTAAGACATACACCAAGACATATATTAGTGAAGCTAGAAAGCATTTAAAACAAAGAAAGAATATTGACAGTAGATAGAGGGAAAACACAGTTAACGTATATAGGTACTCATGTCAGGCTTACACATATCATGTCACTCAGCACAAATTCTAAAGGCAAAGAGTATGAAATGATGTATTTAAAATACACAAAGATAAAAAAATGGTATCCAATGATACTATATCCTGCAAGACTCTCAGAGTGTGGAGGAAATAAAGGCTTTTTCAGACCAACAAAGGTGAGAGTTTGCAAGCACTCATCTCCTACAAAAAAAAAAAAATGTTGAAAGGAGCACTCCTATCTAAATTAGAGGAAAGAAAATTGACAAAAATTAAATGCAATCAGAAAACTAATGATAAAATGGCAGTAACAAATTCCCTTATATTACAAATCATTCTAAATATAATTGAACTGAGCTCATCAATCTAAAGGCACAGAGAGTCTGGTTGGATTAGAAAAGAAAACCCAACTTTCTTTTGTTTCCAGGAGACCCACTTGAGCTCTCATGATAAGCATAGTCTCAAAGTAAATGGTTGGAAAACAATCCTACAAGAAAATTGAGCAGGGATTGCTATACTTACATCATATAAAATAGACACCCAGCTAAAAAAGGTAACAAGGTACAGGAACAGACATTAAACAATGACTAAGGGATCAATAAGTCAGGAAGTCAAAACACTTGCCAGTATATGCACCAAATGATGGAACACCAAGATAAAAAAATATATCTATTAACAAACCTAAATACATGTTGGTCACACCACAAGAGTTGTGGGGACTTCAACACCTTATTTACACCAGTGGATAGATCAACTAAACAGAGAATGAACAAAGAAACAATAGTCTTAATTGACAAACTAAACTAAATGGGCCTACTAATGCATGGGTCACTAAATTACAAAATAGCTTAGGATACTTTCTTCTCAAGTGCACATGGGACATTCTCCAGTATAGACAACATGTAGGGTCGCAAAACAAGTGTCATAAATTCATGAAGATTGAAATCAGATCAAGTATCTTCTTTGATCGCAATGGCAACAAACCAGAAATCAACCATCAAGAAAGTGGCACAAGCCTCCAATATGTGGACACAACACATTACTGAGTAACTATGAGGTTAATGAATAAGTCAGAGTGAAACTAAAAAATACCTGGAGACAAACAAAAACAAACATATGTTAGCAGAACCTATGGAATGGAGCTAGGACAATACAAAGAGGGAATTATATAGAACTACAAGGCCTACATCAAGAAAAAAAAAAAAGTTCTCAAATTTATCCAAAATTGCACCTTACAGAACTAGAAAAAGAATAAATGAAACCAATAGCCAATAGAAGAAAGGAAATAAGAATTTAGAGATGAAAAAATGCAATAGTCATGAAACAGACAGTTGAAAAGATCTATGGAACCCAAAGCTGATTCTCTGAGAAGTAATTATAATATAGAAAACACTGGATTGACTTACTAAGACATAAAGGAGAAAACTCAGAAATAAAGGTGGAAGTTACATTAGACACCAGAAATACAGAGGATAATTAAACACCACAATGAATATCTTTATTCCAATTAATTAAAAAATTCAAAAGAAATGGACTAATTCTTAGAAGCATACAACATTACAAGATTGAATCAGGAAAAAAAAATAGAAAACCTGAACAAATTAATTACAAGCAAGGAAATTGAAGCTGTAATCAAAAGTCAGCCAAAATAAAAGCACAAAATAGAAGCTTTTACTAATGAGTTCTACAAAACCTCTAAAGAAAAACTAGTATCTATATTTTTCAAACACCTCCAAAAAAATTGAGGAAGAGTAAATGCTCTCAAATATATTTACTAGGTAAATCTCAGTATCTCTCTGCTACCAAAAGCAGGCAAGGATATCTCACAACTTTTGACCAATATCTCTTTCTCTCTTTTTTTAAGATTTATTTTTTATTTATACAATAGCTGGGTACAGGCCAGAGGCGTGAGAGGGTGAGAGGATTCACCAGAGACAGAGTCGAGAGCTTAACAGGCAGACGGACCAAAGGCACTGCTGAGGGGAGCAGTGGGCATGACAGGAGAGGTCTGCCGGGCTATATGGGACCCTCATCGGCTGGCCGGAATTGAACCCGCACTGCAGAGGCTGCGGACAGCTTCACAGCGCTGTGCTCAACCCGATGCGCCACCAGGGAAGCCCTGACCAATATCTCTGATGAACACAGACACAAAAATCCCCAACAAAATCTTAGTAAATTGAATTTAACACTATAGCTTATATTCATACATCATAACTAAGTGGTATTTATTCCAGTGATGCAGGGATGTTTTAAAGTACATAAATAAATCAATGCACCATCGCAACAAAAGGAAAGACAAAAAAAACTTATGATTGTATCAATAGATACAGAAAAGGCATTTGACAAGATTTAGCATCCATTTATGACTAAAAAAATGAAGATAAAAGAAACATTTCTCAACATAATAAAATCCATATAGGCCAATGCCATAGCTAGAATCTTACTCAATGGTGAAAAACTGAAAGCTTTGCCTCTGAGATTAGGTATATGGCAAAATGACCACTTTCCACCAATACTGTTAATGAAATATTGGAGTTCCTTGCTAGAGCATTTAGGCAAGAGAATGATAAAAGAATGCAATTTGAAATGAAGTAAAACTACCCCAATTTGTAGAGGACATGATAATATACAAAGAAAACCCCTGAAGGACCTCCCCTGGTGGCACAGTGGTTGAGCGCTGGGCTGCTAAGCTGCCCACAGCCTCTGCGGTGACAGTTTGAACCCTAGCTGCCGGCAAGGGTCCCACATGGCACGACAGACCTTTCGTGCCATGCCCGCTGCTCCCCTCAGCAGTGTATTTCGTCACTCTGCCTGTTCTGTTCCATGCTCTGGCTCTGGTGAATTCTCTCACCCTCCTGCCCTTCTGACTGTACCCAGTGCTAGTATAAATAAATAAATAAATAAATAAATCTTTAAAAAAAGAAAGAAAAGAAAACCCCTAAAAACTATTAGAAACAATAAAAGCAATATAGTAAAGTGGTAAGCTACAAAATCAATATACAAATGTCTGGTGCGTTCCTATATGTAAATAATGAACTAAGTATTTACCCAAATAATGCAGAAACACTAATTTAAGGGATATATGCATGCCTTTGTGCATTGCAACATTATTTCAATAGTCAAGTTATGGAATCAACCTAAGTGCATTGAAACAGAGAAACGGATTAAGAAGATGTGGTATATACACATAATGGAATACTAATCAGGTACAAAAACTAACATGAATGCTTGCTGGTTCTAACAACATGGATGGAATTGGAGAGGATTATATGTGAAATAAATCAGAAGGAGAAAGACTAGTACTGGAAGATTTCACTCATATGTGCAATATATAGGAAAAAAGGGAACTGACAGAACGAAAACAAAACAAATCCTAGAAATATGACTGCAAAAATGAGGCTACTGGGAGGTGAGGTATATTGGAGGTGAACAAAGCGGGGATTAGACCCAATGGTTTATAGTAAAGGTGCTCTGGTGGCATTGTGGTGACATACACCTGAGGAGAGGTAAGCCTATTCTCCTAAATCACATAAACGTGCTCTAAACCAAGGTTACCTCAATAAAAAATTAATGAATGAAAAATAAAATGAATAAAATCATAGAATCATACAACCAATAGGATTCCAAGCTTGAAAAACTACGTACTCATTTTCATTGTTTACTCTTTGAATATTAAAATAAATACCTTATTGATAATCTCCCTTGAATTCCCTCCCACCACCCTACAAGTGTTGTTATCTTCTGCTTTTCAATATTTCTGGGTCTCAAATTTCAGACTTGAAATATACTGTCTTTTACTTTATAGGATAACCAAGCTCATACTTTAAAAAAATCAAGCTACTGTGTAAAGCAACCGACCCATTCTGAGCAGGTTTATAAACGGTTCTAGCAGCCACATGCTCTTCGCCGTGGTTTGTAGTCGCTCCAACACTCCTCCGTACACTCCACTCCTCCACCCTTAACACCGCACTACCACCACACCGCACTCTGCTGCACCACCCTTATATTATCAGTCTTTTAGCGCAGGTGTACCCACTTCAGGTGCCCGCCATCAGGCATGCACCCAGGATCACAGGGCTCTCTCATCTATCCTGATGGCGGAAGGGCAGAAAAGCCTGATACCTTTTACCTTACCCTACATACTGTTAAACCAATTTGACAAAATGGATAAAATGCCAGTTGAAGCCATAGGGACAAACTGATGTCACTGGAATTTGTGAAGAAAACAAGAGCAGCACTTTGAGTGTTGCAAGAGAAAATGGGAATGGGAGATGAAAGCAGGAGATGAAAGTGGTCATCAATTGTAAGTAAACATTATACATTTGGTAGAGGAATAAAACACTTGCTTATCTGAGCTCTGTCATCTGAATAAAGATGATATAATGGGTTTCCCTGGGACAATTGACTTTCACCCAAGCACATGATTTCATTTGACCTCAAGGGTTTCTTCCCTTGCCTTTTATGCCCCACCCAGGTGTACCTCATTAGCACCCTGGGGCCTGCCAGATATTTACCTTAGTTACTTCCATACTCCTTAGTGCAATTCTTCTGAGCTCTCCTGAACACTGGGAGTTGAAGGAAAGGACAAATTATAATTTATGACTGCTTACTTCAGAATTTCAGGGTTGCACATAGGTCACTTCAGCAAGGGTAACTGAATCCTGGTGTAGACTGAATTAACACTGATGACTGAGAAGTCATCTACAATTGGTAGGTCACGTGGTTTGGCCCAGGAACTACCATTTTGTACTGCTTCTCCTAATACTTTGCTTCCTCTGCCTCTCCATTCATATACTCAGTGCCCTGTGTCTACTCTCATTAATTCTCGCCCCTGATTGCCTTTAAATGCTAGTCTTTCTCTGTCTATTATGTTTACCTCATAGCTTCCACATTGTGATCAGGCCGGCCCCAGATTACATCTTGGTCTAATCATAGAACTTTCAATTACTGCCTGATTCCCTATTGTAGCAGCAAGAAGTCACAGAGCAGGATCTCTATGACCCAAGCAGATCGCTAAGGGAGAGTCCTGGGGCCCTCAGCGGCTTTTCAGGCTTTTATTGCCATTTTACCGGGTACACGGTAGGCAGGGGTGCTGGGGGCGCCAGGAGGCTGGCAGGCCTCCCAGCCCCTGGGGAATCCTCACTCTTTCTGGGCTCTCTGGGTGTTCTCTTTCTGCTCTCTCGCTTGTTCTCCTGAAAGTTCCATTCCGTGACACCACCCTAATAAGCCTCGTCTCAGCCCAGGTGAATCCACCTATGCAGGCCCACACCCTACTCCAGGTGCCTGCCATCAGGCATGCATTCAGGACTGCAGGAATCCATCATCAATCCTAATGGTGGGAGTGCAGAAAAGCCTGACAATTGTTTACCCTACATTTATTCTGTCCACCACCTAGTTATATTTTCTTGCCCTCATCCTGACTACCATTGTAAAGGCAGGACATGGGCACAGGTGCAGGTTTTCTGATCCCATGCAGACCGGGTAAAGGAGGAGTCAGAGTCCTCAGTGGTTTTTTGCAGGTCTTTTATTGGGGTTCACCAGGCATATGGCAGGCAGGGGTGCTGACTGGGGGGCTGGGAGGCTGGCAGGCCTTCCAGCCCCCAGCAAGTCTTCACTCTATCTGGGCTCTCTAGCGTTCGTTCTGCTGCTTCTCGGCTTCTCTTTCGGTTCTGCTGCTGCTGGCTGGGGCTGCTGGTGTCCCCCCCGTGACGCCGCCCTTAAAAGCACAGTCTTAGCTCAGCTGAATCCCATCTACCTATGCCCACACCCTACTCCAGGTGCCCGCCATCAGGCATGCATTCAGGACAAGGATCCATCATCTATCCTGATAGCGGAAGGGCAGAAAAGCCTGATATTTTCTTTACCCTACAGTCCACCCCCTCAGGGTTTTCTGCCATACAGTCTATACATACATATACAATTTTCTAAGCAAACAAACAATGCAGCCATGGCCCACAAAAGCAAATACATCAAATATAACAAAATACAATATAACAAAATACAACAGAACACAAATAAGTCCAGGCAGGGCACCAACCAAGTGCAAAAGACAATTATTGGTACCAGCAGATGAGCCACCAAATCTGCTGCCGAAGGCACTGCTCATACGAGGGAGGGGAATCACTCACGGCATCTACTATAACATACCAGGAGCCGTCAGGCTTCCTGGCCTTCTCTGGCTGTAGTCTCGGCTACAAGGCGCACACAGCATCCACCCCCAGGATGCACTAGCTCTGGGATTGGCAATTTTATTCTGTTGGGGGTAATCGCCAACCCTTAGGGTTTCTGTCTGCAGTCGCTCCAACACTCGGCCTTCATGGCCACCCATGTGACTCGCAGACCCCTGCACTCAGGCCAACCCACTGCACAAGCACATGGGTCGGGGATCCAAACTCTGCATTTGGCTTGGGCTCCACCCCAAGCCACATTCCCCACCCGTCCCCAAGGACAGGTTCCTCAGCTCCTCACCCTCGCTCAAGAATGAGCAGGGCATCACCCACAGGTGATTTTACGAGACTCACAGGTCTTCAGCATACCCAGGCTGCTTAACAGCCGCTCAGGGCTTCTCAACTTAGCATCAGCACCAGCTTTTGCCTTCTTAGTTGGCTTTTCTCCTCCACCTGGCTGCTGGGCATGCACAGGCTGCTTTTGGCCATCAAGGCCCACTGGCCACCCCCAGATTCCCATCTCTTGGGGTTTACAAACAAAACTGTTCCACCCCCAGGGTCCCAAAACATATCAACCTGCAAGGTCCTCCGCCTTCTGGCGGCATTGTCAGTCCAAGTTTATCAGTCCATGTCCATTGGCCTCTCCTTGCGTCAGCAGCGGCCTGCTGCCTCAGGGGTCATTGGCTGGTCCTTTCCAGTGTCGTTGCCTGGTCCTTTCCGGTGTCGTTGGCTGGTCCTCTCGGGCATCTCCTCCATGCGAGGTCTCGTCCCACAGCTCCAGAACGAATCCACCTTCTGTGCCGCCATGGTGCCTCCAGCATCCTCACAGTCAAACACAGTCTGTTCTCCTTAGTCCCTCCAGGTCTTCGGAGGGCTCCAATACCCGTCTACATGGATCTTGCCGACTTACGCCAATTGTAGGGGGCAGGACATGGGCACAGGTGCAGGTTTTCTGATCCCATGCAGACCGGGTAAAGGAGGAGTCAGAGTCCTCAGTGGTTTTTTGCAGGTCTTTTATTGGGGTTCACCAGGCATATGGCAGGCAGGGGTGCTGACTGGGGGGCTGGGAGGCTGGCAGGCCTTCCAGCCCCCAGCAAGTCTTCACTCTATCTGGGCTCTCTAGCGTTCGTTCTGCTGCTTCTCGGCTTCTCTTTCGGTTCTGCTGCTGCTGGCTGGGGCTGCTGGTGTCCCCCCCGTGACGCCGCCCTTAAAAGCACAGTCTTAGCTCAGCTGAATCCCATCTACCTATGCCCACACCCTACTCCAGGTGCCCGCCATCAGGCATGCATTCAGGACAAGGATCCATCATCTATCCTGATAGCGGAAGGGCAGAAAAGCCTGATATTTTCTTTACCCTACAACCATGTACCACAATCAATCTTTGTTCCACTGTCACTGGCATGTGACCCACACATACTGCTTTGTTTCTGCTGACACAGTTCCTTCTCTCATACTAACACTTCAACAGAGTCAAGCCCACTCCTTCCCAGAGGCCTGACCTCTCCTGAGGATTGTAGCCTCTGTAATTTGTTTCTCTTTCCTATTTGCCCAAGCAATTATAACTGTCTCACTGATGGCAAGGTGTTTGTAGGGACAGGAATGACACAGTGCAGGTTTTCTATGGTGCAGCAGATGGGGTAAAGGAGGAGAGAGTCCTGGAGACCTCGGCAGGTTTTCAGGCTTTTATTGGGATTACCAGGTACATGGCAGGCAGGGGCGCTGGGGGGTCGGGAGGCTGGCAGGCATCCCAGCCCCTAGCAAGTCTTCACTCTGGGCTCTCCAGCCTTCTCTCACCTTCTCTCTGCTCTTCTCATGGCTCTGCCTCTCTCTCGGCTTCTCTGCTTCTTTCTCAGCTTCTGCTGGCGTCCCTGTGATGCTGCCTTTAAGAGCCTAGTCTTAGCCCAGGTGAATCCCACCTACATATGCCCACACCCTGTTCCAGGTGCCCGCCATCAGGCAAGAATTCAGGACCACAGGATTCTGTCATCCATCCTAATGGTGGGAGGGCAGAAAAGCCTGATACTTTTTACCTTACCCTACAGTGTTCTTCACTGCAGCAGTGTTCTTTGAGAGACATATCAGTCAGAGTCCTTATTGGAAAGGGAGGGAACACAGAAAATGAAATAATTCAAGGAGGGCTATCAATAAGGGAATTATTGAAAAAGTTCTGGACATAGTAAAAAAAAATCTCCCTAAAAGAAAGATCATAGCAGAAGAAAAAAAATTAAAAAGATAAAAAAGAGCTCTTTGAAAATATAAGCTGTTAACTACAGACTTTCACAATCCACAAATAAACCATACTATGATTGGCACAATACTGGGACTAATTGAATAAACTTAAAAATGACAAACTGGTTAAACACAAGATATTTCTCAAATTATTGGCTGTATTTGATGGTTAGGATATACTATTGACTTTTTATATTGCTTTGATAGCCAGAAAACATGCCAAACACCCCTACTAGATATGAGGTATTGTTGACAGAATCTCCTGGATTTTCTATGTAGATAGTAATTTTATTGACAATTAATGCTGTTTTCTTTTTAACCACTGCATTTCTCATTGTTTTTCTTGTCTATTTGCCTCTGAAATATGCCCTGTACAGTGTAAGCAGTCATAAAACAGCTGGCATTCTACTTCTTCCTGACTTCACAGAAATGCATCTAGCTGATCACTATTATGTATGAATTTGCTACTTTTTGCAGATAACATGGAAATCCCCTCCTCTCCAAATATAATGGAAATGAATTTGGATTTCTTCAAACCTGTATTTCGCTTCAGTTGTGACAATTGCATAGTTTTTCTCCTTTTAGTTAATTATGAATTATTTAATAAAGTTGTAAATATTTGATCATATTTAAATTTCAAACAAACTGGCCATAATTTATTGAAGGATTGGACATCACTTAGGATGTTATTATTTCCTTGTGGGTGAAATCAATTTTATACAATTGTCATGATTGTGGGAAGATTTTCCCTACTTTTCCATGCCTTATCATATGTGATACACAGTTTAAAGTTCCTAGATGTTTAGTAAAATGTTCCTGCCTCAGAATCTGGCTCAATAAAGATTTTGGATTCTTGATTTCTTGAGAGAGCACATATATTTCAAAGACTAAAGATTCAATACTCATTTTTTATGTAATCTTTTTAGTGTTCTTTCTTATTCAGTTTTGTTGTTCTATACTTTCTGATAAATTATCCATTTATTTATTTAAAAATTTATGGTATTAAGACCAGAAACAAAAAGTGCTGGCGAGGATGTGAAAAAAATGAACACTCAATAGGGCCTCCCCTGGTGGTGCAGGCAATTGAGTGCCCTGCTGTGAAGCTGTCCACAGCCTCCGCAGCACTGGTTTAATCCCTGCCAGCTGGTGAGGGTCCCACATGGCTCTGCAAACCTCTCCTGTCGTGCCCACTGCTCCCCTCAGCAGTGTATTTCGTCAGTCTGCCTTTTCTGTTTCCCGCCCTGTCTCTGGTGGATCCTCTCACCCTCCCACGCATCTGGCCTGTACCCCAGTTCTTGTGTAAATGAATAAATAAATCTTTTTTTTTTTTAGATAAAAAAAGGAACAGGGCCTGCCCTGGTGGCGCAGCGGTTGAGCACTGGGCTGTGAAGCTGCCCACAGCCTCTGCACTGCCGGTTCGATCCCCAGCCACTGGTGAGGGTCCCATATGGAGTGCAGACCTCTCCTGCTGTGCCCACTACTCCCCTCAGCAGTGTATTTCATCAGTCTGCCTGTTCTGTTCCCTGCTCTGGCTCTGGTGAATTCGCTCACCCTCCTGTGCTTCTGACTGTACCCAGTGCTTGTATAAATAAATAAATTAATTAAAAAATAAAATAGATTGTAATGTAAAAAAAAAAAAAGGAACACTCATAATTGTTGGTGGGAATGTAGACTGGTCCAGCCCCTATGGAAAACAGTATGAAGACTGCTGAAAATATTAAAAATAGATCTGTCATACAACCCCAAAATTGCACTCTTAGGTATGTACCCAAAGAATACAAAAATACTAATTTGTAGGGGAAACCTCCATGTTCATAGTAACACTATTGACAATAGCCAAGATATGTAAAATATCTAAATGCTTCAAACAGATGAGTGTATCAAGAAGATGTGAGATGAGATACACACACACACACACACACACACACACACACACACACTCTGGAATACTACTCAGCTATCAAAAGAGATAAACTCACGCCATTTGTGGCAATGTGGATAGAGCTGAAAGGGATTATGATAAGTGAAATAAGTCAGAAGGAGAAAAAGAAATACAGGATGGTATCCCTTATTGTGGAATATAGAAAAAACAAACAAAGGGTCAGATAAAGCCTAACTTAAAAACAAACTGTTGAAAGCTGGCTGTAGAATTGAGGAATCCAAAGGGGAGGCCAGTGGGGTTGAGAACAAAGTGGAGAGAGAGCACAGTGGGCTATGGCTGGGGGACAATGGGTGCTTTGGTTGTGGATGCACTGTGGTAATAACAGCTGAAAAGGGTGGGGGGTATCCCCTACTCCCAAAATATAAACAATGATATAAACCAGCATTACCTCAATTAAAAAAATACAGTTTAATTTGCTCACAATTATATTTTGTACTTAAAAATCTTATAGAATAATTTTCCAGTCATATTTCTAAATGAATTTACCTCCTAAATATTTACTGTAGTCTTGATCATCTTCTCTTACTTCATTGATTATTATTTTGTCATTTTGTTTTCATATTTTGATTTATATTTTTAAATGTTTTATTTATTTATTTTTGTGTAGAACTGGGGTGTAGCCCAGAGGTAGGGGATGATCTAGGAAGATACTAAGCTCCATCAGGAACAGTTAGAGGTCTGTGAGTGGTGTTGCTAGACCCGCAGTTCAGGAGCCACCCATCTTGTGTACTCCACACCCCATTCACCTTTTTTGTTGGGGTTGCACAGTGTAGCCACAGTCGTACCCCATATCTTCAAGTCCTCTGTGACTTCCTCATTACATAATTTCTTAAGGAGTGAAGGGTGACAAGGAAGCTCCAGTTCTGGAGGTCAGTTTCAAAGTTTGTGGAAAGCTCTACCTAGGACACTGGTTTGAATAAAACAATGCAGCTAAGCAGTAGAGGTTTTATAATCCCATCAAATTTTGTTACTATAAATCCCAAGTAATACCTTCATGAGTATAGTAGGCACAATAGTTCCCCAAGATGCCCATACACTGGTACCTGAACCTATATATGTGTTATGTATGATGGTTAAGTTTATGTCAACGTTACTGGACTATGGTGATATTTGGTCAAATATTCTGGTTATATCTGTGAAGTTATTGTTTGGATAAGACTGAAATTTATATCAGTAGACTTCAAATAAAGCAGATTGCCCTCTATAATGTGAGTGGGGCCTCCTGCAATCAATTGAAGATCTGAATGCATTTTGACTTCCTGAGGACCTAAGCAGAGAAGAAGCGAACCAGGCTGTGCCTAGATTTCTGACTCATGGAAAGTTGGAGATAATAGATGGGTATTATTTTCTGTCACTAAGTTTGTGACCATTTGTTACAGTAACCATTGAAAAGTAGTACAGAATCTCTTGATGCGGGAGTGAAACACAAGCCAACACATAATTATGTAGAAAAACCAGAAAATAAGAACCATGTAAGGAAAAATTGAAATTCGTAACATTCATTCAACCATGTACAGAGAGTTTAGAGTTGATTCTGAGCAGTTGCCATACCTTGGAATTTGTTCCACATTTGTTGGAGAAATGAAGGATCATGGAATGCTCCTACTTTTTACAGATCTGTGTTCCTTACTTCTGAAACCTCTCTAATTAAGGTCTGCCTCTATAGGTAGTACTCAGTCCTTTAGCACTTTCCATGTACTGCAGCACATCATTTTGTTAATCCAATGTTCTTCCTTTTGTGGCAATCAGTCCAAATCCCCAAGCTGCAAAGGGAGGTATGAGACCCACATGGTGGCTGCTTCAATGTTAAGTAAATGCTACAAACAAGGTTAGGGGAAATCTCCAATACTTTTCTCCTTAAGTCCCTGGCCACAATCCATGTGGTCCTGAGAATGCGGTTGTGAATTTCTTTGGTTTTCTGAAGACCTCAGCCTCCTTCTCATAAATCACCTTTCTTATCTGGGCTAATTTGAATTGGACTTCTGTAACGTCTCAAAGACTGACTGACTAATCAATGTGTACTTTAGAGACTGACTATATATGTATAAATGTTTTGAAGATTATGTTTTCTACCAGATCATTTTTCAAAACAGAAAGAATAGTTTCTGTGGCTTCAGGGCTACCTTGAAGCTCGACCAACTGTTTTCCCTTTTGGACCTTATTGGCATTGCAGGGTTTCATGAATAACCCTAAAAGTCATAGGCAAGTATACTATGGCTTCCCTTGCCTCCTTGGGATTCATAGATGCGGTAAAAGTAGGTGGAATGTGAGTTTTCCCAATGCCTCAGAGCAATTATGAGAAAGTTAAAGCTTGAACCAATTCTCCAACATTCTTCTATAGCCTTCTTCCCTTTTTCTACACTGCATTTCATTGACAATCTACTGGCTTGATGCTTCTGTTGCTGAGAAATCTGGAAGAAAGCACTGCTTCATCATGTTACAAAAAGCCACAAGAAACTCTTGTTCAAATTGTTGTGATGAGAAAGTAACAGAATAGAACCATTTGCTTTCTTACTCATCTAGAAAAAATAGCCTTGTACAGAAACTTTGAATATGAATTTATATCTACACAGTAATTACTAAAATATGGCTTCCTTCAATTTCCACAATCAATAGACAAAGATAATACCAGATTCCCTGTTTTAGAGAATATTGAATATTGGGACAGGTAGGAAAGGTGGCTTGCATTGATAAGTCAATGAACTTATGAATGAAAGAATTTACCAACTTGTAACTTTTTCCCATAGAGGAGGTGAGAGAAACTTAAGAAATATGGGTGCGGACATCTCCTCACTGGGTTATCCAGGATTCTTATCCCAACCTGAAATGGGACCATCACATGTATTTTAAAAAACTTTGTAGGTGTTTCTGATATCTAGCTAAGTTGAGGAGTCCATGGGATCTTGTAATTCTATGTGCTGGTTCTTGCAGGAAAGCAAAGGATGATGGCAAGAAAAGTTCTGTCCCTTCTCAGCATAGTAAATGTTGTCAGTTGTGATGCATATTAAGAATATAACAAGATCAGATAAAATAGAGCTCACGACAGGGAAAACAGTACCATTGCAAGCCTTGTTCCTGTCACTTACCTAGGTTCTTCAACTCACCCCAGAACTAGAAACATCCCATCAGCTCCATGACACCATTGCTCTTACAGCTCACTCTATATTAATCATAAATAACACTGATCCTTCCTTCTTCCTATCTCTCTGAAGGGCATATTTGGGCATTCTTTTTTTCACCTCTGACCATTAGTTTTTATTTATATATTTATTTAACAAAAGAATTATTGAACAGTTATTAAAAATCAAGTTTATGAGGGAAACAAGGAATGCCAAACCTTGTGAAGAGGAAGCAAGAAACATCCATTTGCAAACCAAGAGGAGAGACCTTGGGAGAAACCAAATTTCTTGATCTTGAATTTCTGACCTCCAGAACTTTACAAATGATGCAAAATGTACAATTGACCCCAGGGAGAGAGGTAGATGTTCCTTATTGTGTTTCTAAAAATTGCAATCTGAATGATGCTTCTGAGGAATTGGAGAATGATGCATATTTTTAGCATGAGAATTAGTCATGGCAGAAGACCTTCAAGAATTGCTAAAATGTCAAGCATAACAATTACTAGACCTATAACTGTGGGATATGGGACTGGGACATCCCTAGTATCATCAAAGGGAGATCAGTGACAGAAACTATGTGGATGGAGTTACTTTATCTATGACAGCAGTACGAACAGCTGGTTTTACAACAGCAGTTTTTAGAGTCTCTACATTTGACCTCTAGGTCAATCAAGGGGATTTTCTTCTCTTTTGGAAGCCAAAATCAAAGATAGTTCAGAAGAAAAGATCAGATACTTAGAGAAAAATTAAGTGAGTAGGTATAATAAAGCTGTAGTGCCAACAGTCGTAGAGATGCAGGGAAAAAAGAGAGTCCTAGTGAGGCAATGAGAACAAGTTCCAACTCCACAAAATTTCAATTTAGATTTAACAAACTCAGCTCTTTTTAAATGGATCAGTTAATATTCAGCTATTGAAAATGTATGCTGGAACACTAAACACTCAAATCATAGTAAAATATAAGAGAATTAGAAATGAAGGAAGATTGAAAGTGAATATAGGAGCCATTTAAAGCATATACATTATTTCAAAGCCATTAAATTCAGCTTTATGGAATTAGATCAAATTCCAAATATTCATAAAGAAATGAGGATTAAAATTATACAGAACATTTGAGTTACACATATTAATGTCAGTATTCAGATGCCATTAACTCTCTTGAGCACATAATCAGTATGGCAAAAAAATCTAAAGGCAGACTTCAACCTAATTCTTAGTTGCTTTGCTGTTGGAATCAAGAAAAAATGAAGGCACCCCCATATTAGTTGCTGTTCCATCAGAAATTAAAGATGATGATAAATATATTTCACTGAGCAATGATCCACATACTAACTTAATAATCGAAGCCACAAAACCCGGATCATCTAAGGCAAATGAAACGTGAAAGCCATGGTTAAAATAAAATACATAATGACAGCTACAAAGTTCATTCTCCTCTAATTGAAATGTCTTTTATTAAAGTTTATGATTGGTGTGTTGAAGTTCTGAAAGCTTCTCAGTATGTAGAGCTAGCAAATGATCTGGAAATAAAGAAAATGATTGGAAAAAAAAAAGAGTAGAGTGAAAAGTGCAGCTGCAAACAACCTCTCATTCTTCTACCTTTTAAAAAATTAATTTTCTCAAGCCAGCAGCTATGCAGATTATTTGTAAACTCTAGAAGATATAGTCTGCCATCTCTTAATAATAAAGGGAATACAGCTTTTGCATAAGGTGAGTATGAGAAGGCAATTGAATTCTAATAGATGAATATTCTCATACTGAAGCACTTTCTAATATTGGTCTTATAGGAAGCTTAAGTGGCTTGATGAAGCTTTGGACTGCTTCCTGAAACCACACAATCTTCAAAAACAGTTCCCAAGTTCTTTACCACAAGACACATGTATATTTTTTTAGAGATTGATTTTATTTATTTATGCATAGAAGAGCTGAGGTGTGGGCCAGATGTTTGGGGGGTGAGAGGATTCACCAGAGACAGAATGGGGAGAAGAACAGGCAGGTTGACTGAAATACACTGCTGAGGGGAGCAGCAGGTAAGACAGGAAGGTCTACAGTGCCATGTAGATTAGCTCCTTGGCAGGGGATTGAACTCATGCTGTAGTGGCTGCCAATAGTTTGATAGTGCACCACCCGTTGCACCACCAGGAAGGCCCAAGACTAATGTGCATTTTATGTGAAAAACTTAAAGACAATTATTGATTCACTTTGTCAGTGGTTAAGTACCAATTATTAAATGCATTTAAACAAAATAAAGTAGAAAGAATCATATTCATGTATTCATAAATAAAACAGATATAGTCCTCATGCTTTATGAGTTTGTGATTTTGTGAGATAGATAATAGCAAGTAGGCAATAAGAACTTAAATTGTGGTCATTTATATAAAGGTGGTATACAGAGTTTAGTTGCAGAGAATCGCAGAGAACTGTTGCCATTAAGGGATTTCCCTTTTGTCCCCCATCTATCCTTGCCCACAACACTAACATTCTGTTCTCTCCAATTGCTAGGATTAAAGGCTGGTCTTTCTGTCTCTCATGCAGACTGGAAAATGGCATATCTCTTGGTGAAGTGAGAACTTTCCAGAACTTTTGTTTGTTCTGATTTCAAGCTGAACCTATTGATCCTTCCACTTTTGCCTATCAGGCATGATAAGCTGCTACTCAGGGGATCTCTGCAGTTATATAAGTAGTTGTATACATTTTGTCTAGGAACAGGGAAACTATTAGGTTGTTTTTTTAGATTTACTTATTTATGCATACAAGAACTGGGATACAGGCCAGAAGTTGGGGGGGGTGAGTTTCACCAGAGACAGAGTGGGGAGCAGAACAGGCAGACTGACCAAAATACACTGCTGAGGGGAGAAGTGGGAGAGACTGGAGAGGTCTGCTGTGCCATGTGGGTCACCTCCCTGACTGGGGATCGAACTCATGCTGCAGTAGCTACAGATTGCTTCATAGTGCTGATGCTGAACCCTTTGTGCCACCAGGGAGGGCCCCAAAACTATCAATTTTGCCAATCTGTACCTGCAACAAGCTAATGTTTTCCTTTTTCCCCTCTTATATCTATCCTCCACTTGCTCAGAACTTCCTAGAGCAAGATTGTAAGTGGGTGAACAGTCCCTAAGTAGCTTTATAATATTGGCTACAGGTAAATAGGGAGATAGGGTGGAGGTTCTGCTCAGGAAGGAAGAGCAAGAGAGAACTCCATCAGAAAGGGGTGATATTGGGGTAATCAGGCATTTCCCAGATAACCAAGATTTTAGGTAATGTAGTAGCACAGTGTATGTGTGGGGAAACTCAAAGTGTTCATTTGGTCTTGTTTGGCTGAAGAGAAAAGGGAATCTGGCCTAGCATATAGGAAGTTAGACAGGAACTCCTACAGAAGAGAAGTGCATTCCTTAGCAACTTCTGCATTTGGTACTAATATTCTTTAAGTTGTCCAGCAATTTAATATATTGATACAGAATATGACCCCATTTGGAATCTGTGTATAAAATATTCACCTCGGTCTAGTAATTTTTCAATATGTCCCTCATGAAAAAAACCCTTTCCAAAAAAAAAAAATCATCATTTTATCCAATTATATGACTTGCATTAGAAAATGCTCTTCCTTAAATGTCTTTGTCTTTTGTTTCATTAATGTTGAGAGGTGGAAACAATTAACCTGGAAGTCAGCAGTGGTGAGATGGCAGCAGCAATCCAGCAGCAACACAGCTGCATCCACATTCACTCAGGCTCATCAGTGATGCCTGAGTTCAGCTGAAATAATATGATGGGAAATCTTTCTCTGGAATCCACAGTCCTCAAATAACCTCAGACACAAGGGACAACTGTGTGGCCCATGACTCATTATAGGAGATGATCTCCATGCCTTAGGGAAGGGGGAGAGATGAAAATCTCATGTATTTCCAGATGATTTATTTAGCACATATTTCCTAGTGTCAACACCTCAAAATCCTCCCAAATGAATAGTTTAGACCCTACCCCCTACAAGGTAGGCTTCAGGGGTGAACACATCAATTGTGACAACAGAGGGTGTTATGTGTCTGTCAGAAACCAGGGGTGCAGGGCATCTAGGAACTTGGAAGAAGGTAGCTTAGACTCTCAGGGAAGAGTTATCCAGGCTGGATCTTGGAGATGGAAAATTTTCCAAGCACTTTAAAAAAGAATGGGCATTGGATGCACACAAAAAGTAGAGTATAAAAAAATAGAAAAGCAAGAATAAGAATGACACGTTTCTAATAATTATGTTAATTTCCTAGTGCTGTCATTACAAAATGTCAAAAACTGGCAGACTTACAGAACAGAAATGTATCCTCTCACCTTTCTGAATGTACAAAGTCTGGGATTAAGATATTGCAGGGTAGATTCAATCTGCAGTTGTATGGGAGAATCTCTTCCAGCACTCTCTCCAGATTTTTGTGGTTTTCTAGCAATCCTTGGTGTTCCTTGACTTATCGAGGCATCACTCTGTTCTCTGCCTCCATCTGCACATGGTGTTCTCCCCATGGATGTAGGACATCAGTCATGTTGGATTAGGGCCCATTCTAATGACCTGAATTTAACTACAGCACCTGCATTTACTATTTGCAAGTAGTCTTATTCTCAGGTACTAGCAGATATAATTTCAATTTACAGATTTGTGGGAGACTCAACTCAACTCATAGCAACAGCAGTGGATATTGGTTGAATTAGAGCACAGCATGCATGGGACTGATTACTTTGCAATAATTCTGCATGATTTGAAAGCTTTTAACTGCCTTAGCTACTTTCTCCCTGAAGGTTGCACTCCTTAGACAGAATTATTTCAACTTTCTCCACTGGAACTTGTTCTTCATTTAGCCTCCAGGCACTGTTCTTATGAAATTATTTCTCTCCCTGACTCCCCTCTGCCCACACACCAATCATCTTTATCCTTGACTTTCTTCTACTCATACATCCAGTCTCACATTCCCAAGTTAGATTCTGTTTCCTCTTGGAAGCAATCATTTACTTGAATAAGACCGGATAAGTCCCAGTTTGTGTACGTAGTCTTGTCAAGAGAATAAAATCTATCATCCTGGACTATAATTGCCAGCTTATTGACCACATTTCCATCAGCCTATAAAATCTTCAAAAATAAGGGCCAACTTTAATTTATCTGTTGTATTTCTATTTCATGGTATACAATAGTGATAAATGAATGTTTGCAGAATATACCAAAGTTAAATTAGTTTTTGAAAGAAAAAAAAAAAACATAGTCTTGACCCATTCTTTCAAGAAACCATCAAAGAGCTTATGCAACTGCCATTGAGCTTAACCAAGTATGTAGGTCTGGGCAATATTGGGGAGCCTTCTCTGTGACCTACTCTGTATTTTCATACATCCAAATATTATCCATTCCCAACTTACCACTGCATCCACCACCACTTGATGATATTTTGTCAGGTGAATACCATACCTTCTCCCTGACCATGTCTTTTACTAACCATGTTTCATTTTATTTGTTTATATTATCTAGTATACTGAATTAATTCCATAGACAACATTTTTACTTTTTACCCATATAAAAACAATTACTTTCCCAGAAAGTGCCCAGCTCCAGTTAGGGAAGCGATTTCAATGTCAGTGTCCATATTCCCAACAACATATGATTATGTTCCAAGACAGTTCAGCAACATCTATTTGCATGGACATGGTAGAACAACAGAATCTTGTCAGGCAATTCTGTGAATGTCATGCTGAGTTTGAACCTGAGTCACATGCTTGCTCATGGGAAAGTTGTGAAGGAAGTCTCTCTGCCATGTAATAGCTCTTTCCAGATCTGGAACACATAGTATTCAAATATGAATCATTTTCCTCTACATTCTATTCAACCAAATGGAAGGACTGAGTCAGAAAACTGGTGCTGGATTAGATAAAGGAAAATAAAGTACTGTAAGTATTTTGAGTCCTCTGAAATAGCTAACATAGTTTTGAAGATATTTTTGGATTGATAAATCCAGAAACATGCTCCACCAAACGTTTTCATTTAGTTATCAACTTTACATTCATTTCAAATAAAATGCCATTATCATGTTCCTGAATCAAATACAAACAACATGTGAGACTTGTCTGGCACAGAATTCTTTGACTGGGATCTTCTACAGACCAATGAACTTTAATAAAAGATGGTTAAAAATTTTCTTATTAACTCTTTCTTTTTGGAATCAATTATGTGTCATTAAACTAAAGGGGATCAGCAGAAGATCAGTAGTCTTCATTAAATGATGAACTCAAATGTACCAAACCTATCATACTCTAAGTGATGGAGAAATACTGCCTGAAAGATTGAGTGGGAAAGTCAGCATGCTACCAAACTATGGATCTGATTACTATTATTTTGCTCTTATAAAACTGTCTTACTGAGTATCATTTAAAATTATATCCTGGGCCTCCCTGGTGGTGCAGGGGGTTGAGGGCAGTGCTGTGAGGATGTCTGAGGCCTTTGTGGTGTGAGTCAATCCCCGGCTGGCCAGGGAGCAACCCACATGGCACAGCAGAACTCTCCTGTCTCTCCCACTGCTCCCCTCAGCAGTGTATTTTGGTACATCTACCTGTTCTGCTCCCTGCTCTCTCTGATGAATCTTCTCACCCCCCGCAACTCTGGCCTGTACCCCACTTTTTTTTTTATTGATACAAGCACTGGGTACAGTCAGAAGCACAGGAGGGTGAGAGAATTTACCAGAGCCAGAGCAGGGAACAGAACAGGCAGACTGACGAAATACACTGCTAAGGGGAGCAGCGGGTGCGGCAGAAGAGGTCTGTCACACCATGTGGGACCCTTGCTGGTGGCCAGAGATCAAATCGGTACTGCAGAGGCTGTGGGCAGCTTCGCAGCCCAGCGCTCAACTGCTGCACCACCAGGGGAGGCCCTGTACTCCACTTCTTAAAAAAATAAAATTATATCCTAAGCATATTTAAATATATGTAAAATAAAGTATTTCTGCAGACATTTCATTAAACCTGCTATTAAGTTCACTATCCAGTATGACCCAAAACTCATTCCAGGGAAGGGATTTATTTTGCTTAGTAACCTGATCCCATTCCTCTAACATCACCAACATTTAATTAAATGTGTTACTTATTATTCGTTTTGTGAGAGTTTTAAGATGCTGCCTGAAAAATAAATTTGAAATTTAATACATTTGGGAAATCCTGAGATAAATATAGTTAATACTGATGCAGTGGAAAAACAGCTCTGAATTTTCAACACACTTAAGTACTTTGAAAGGTAATTGGCAATGTGCATGTTTACCCAATTTTTTTGACAAGGACAATTTTTTTTGAAAAATGCTTTTTACTTTTCATTTATTTCTTAATATTTATATATATATTGCATTATTGTTCATTTTTGTACAATGTTTGATTTCTCCTCTCAGAAGTAGTCCCCATAAAATTTCCACTGCTGAAAAATGTTTTTTAGGTTTAGTTAATATGAAATAATTTGGTGGAGTGTTATATAGTAAGCATTTTTCTCTCTTTACCTTGACTGCTACATAAATCATTCAAATTTCGTGGTCAATATCTAACCTTGTATTTTTCAGAGACGCCAACAGGGGTTTCCTACAGAGTAAAGGACAATGATGCTGTTATGTGATTTGTGTACTCTTGGGAAGCATTGGTGTGTAGAATATCTTCAATGTAGAGTTCTTTGAAAGTGAAGTTGCAACTGCAATGTGGTGCACACGTATTACCCATTCAAAGACATCTCATTTTACTTTTACTTTTTTTTTAGGCTCTATGATAATTTCAAAAACATTGTGGCAACGTTTCTATTTTCTTAACCTACTACAGATAGAACTTCCATATGATCCAGTAACTCCACTCCTAAGTATTTACCCAAAGGACACAGAAATATTAATTCAAAAGGGCCCCTGCACCCCTATGTTTATAGCAGCACTATTTCCAATAGCTAAACTATGGAAACAACCCAAATGCCCAAAAATAGATGACTGGATCAAGAAGATGTGATACATATACACAATGGAATATTACTCAGCAATCAAAAAAGATAAACTCATGCAATTTGCAGCAATATGGATGGAGCTGGAAGGGATCATGCTCAGCGAAATAAGCCAGAAAGAAAAAGAAAAATACCAGATGGTCTCACTCATAGCTGGAATTTAGAAAACCTAAATAAGAGACCAGGAAAAAGACTAATTGCAATAAAGAAAAAATCAAAATCAACAAGCAACTATAGACCAGAGACAAACTACAGTGGGAAGCGGGGGGAGAAGAAGGATTAGGGTCAGAAAAAGTGGGTGGGAATTGTATGGGGATATAGTCAAAATGAAAACGCATACATTATGCAAAAATGAAAAATGATGTAAGAATTATATAAAATAAAATAATTTATTAAAAAAAGCTATTTCAAAACCGTATTAGGAAATATTGAAGTGTGGCTAAATAAATGATGGAAATATTCAAGATAGAAAATCAATTTTAAACAGGTAATAACAATGGAATTATTTTTCCAATTAGGTTTTGCCATTTTTTGGAAAATTTACCTGAAATAAAAACTATGATAATTTTTGTTCCAGAAAGAATTCAAGCCTTAATGTATTATATCTATGTATGCTCAGAATAGGGTTACTTCAAAGATCTCTAATAGACTCAATGGAATGCTACGTGATTGTGAAAAAAGATGAATTTGTAGCTTTTGGGACAGATTGGATAGAAATTAAGGTGACTAGATTGAATAAAATAAGTTAGAAAGTAAAAGAAAGATACTGGATGGTTTCATTAATATGTGGATTATTGATAACCAAAAATCATGCTGGCAAAATACAGCAGGAATAAATCTCAGATGTATTGAAAAAACTTAACAGTGACCAAGGAGAACAAGGGGGAGGCAATGGGATGCAGGGAAGGCGGGTAGATGGGGCATTGGCACAGGTGTGTTGAGGCATGTTGGTGGAGAGTGAGTGCAATATTTGCACATATGAATGAGCAAAAATGGTGCTCCCAAAAATTAAAAAAAAAACAAAAACAAAAAACTAAAAATATTTAGAACTTATTTTTGAAGTAGGATAAGCCTACTTTAGATGCTATGGGCAACTTATTCATTCAATTAGATGTGCACAGGCTGATAAGAAAAGGAAGCAGAGTGTTCTAAACAGGTATGGTACTCTGTGGTTCTTCCAGGTGCAGGAGTCCTGCAAAAACCTGGTATGACCATCAGACTAAGGCTGCTGCAAAGAAACTTCTGGTCCCTACAGAATTCGGGAATCTGTGTCATGAATTATAAAGTACACAAACTCCCATGACACCTTGTGAGGGGGCTTAAAAACAAACCCTTGAAGTCCTGAATTTTTGCTTAACAGGGGAGTCACCCAGTTCCAGGTCATGACATAACTGGTGGAGAGCCCATGGCAGTGTGGTCCTATTCAGATGGCTATTCTGACTCTGTAATGGTATGGGCCCCTATTTCTTGGGAGGGACACCCAAGATCATAGAGTTGTCCATTTGGTAGCTTTCCTATTTAAGGTCTCTGACCTAGCTGTGGGGATGCTCCTGCTTCATCATTGTGCCATTCATTGTGGGTACTTTCCTTTTGCTTCTGCAGGGATAATGGGTCTATCTCATCTTTGTGGGGCTTGGCCATGGGCTGCATTCTTAAAAACTGGAGGAAAATTGTCATTTTTCTTGCCAATACTGCCTGGCCCCAGTACAACCTACAGGATCAAGAAATCTGACTATAAATAACATCATCAGCTATAACATCATTCTTCTTTCACTGTGGCCAAGGCAAAAGCTGGAAAGCTGGGAACGAAAGTGAGGGACACTACTGCAGCTGGCTGGTGTTTGTGGGGTAGGGGGGTAAAGGGGCTGCTTTTGTTTTTAGCAAGCAGCTACTTGGACCTTTGCTCTATTGCTGAGATCATTTGTTTGT